>NC_081409.1:418119807-418758140 GCF_030272615.1 Cryptomeria japonica | reverse complement strand
ACTGATCTAATCTTGAACTCAAATGCATAGTCATTGACAAGACATAATCGTACTCTTCAAAATACCTTAACATTAATGACAAAACTAACCAACACCTTTGACGTCAATGATAACCTTTTTCCAACAATATTGACAATGGGGGTGAATTAGTATAACAAGAATCTTTATTTTTTCAAAAAGTAATTAACCATAACAAAAATATTTCAAAAATTAATCATATCTAGCAACAAAACACATGAAAGATCTAGCAATAAGGAAACACAAGACAAACAAATGATTTACGTGGAAACCCTTGCAAAAAAAAACACACAAAAAAATATTGCTTGTATAAAACCTTTTCAGAATTTTTTGTAGGCACCAACCCATAGGAGAAACCAATCACATCTTGATGATTCATAGGCACCAACCTATTCAAGACACTAATCTCCACCATTGAGAACCAACTCAACAAGAGACACCAATCTCCTTGAATGAGTGTCACCAACCTTTTGATCTCCACAATTAGGAGGCACCAACCTCCAAAGAAATAATATGATGATTATATGAAACTTCTTCTTTAACCATCTCTAGTTTGTCTCCACAAATCTGCTCAAATAATGTTTCTTTAAATATTTTTATAATCTTCAAGATTTTCTTATCATAGATCTACACTAATCTGTCTTAAATATGATCATAAATCTACAATAACACGCCTTAAAATCTACTCATAAATGCACCTTATATCTACTCTAAAATGGGAATAATATTCAATAATTTCTTGCTACTAGAATCACCAATTTACCTTCTAAAATACCACATGCAAGCACCTCTTCATTCAAGAGTGGTGACCCATCAAAGGAGGTCGACCAATAAAAATATATTTTAATTTTGATTTTTAACACCTCTTAACATGGTCACCACGTGAAGAGGGATTGGCCCATAACATCAACATTTGTTTGCAATAAATAATCTCCAAGGAGGGTGCCAATGAACCAAGGGTCAACCTAGGAAAATAGGCCTAAAAAAATATTTTTATTTATTTTTTATACTCCAAGACAAGGTGTCAAATACTAGAAGGTTGGCCCAAAATATTATTTAATTATTTACTTCCATGCAAGGCTACCAACCAACATGAAAAAATGCCTTCCTTAACGATCTTAATGACAACATTTATCCTTTGAATTCCTTTGACATCAATGACAACATATTATAACACCTCATTCTAAAGCATAGTTTTCATTTGGGAGCAACAAATCCCCACCTATAACTAATACAATAGATTGAAGTTACAAGAGTGCATTGATTAGAGTAACACATATATTGGAAGAGATACCTCTTGCTCAGTGTATTTTATGTGATACACTAACTTGATGATTTTATTCATTTGATCAAATAATATCCAATCTATGAATAATAACAACAATCAACCTAAAATATAGACATTTTGTGATAAGATAAGGTTTAGCATAGTGTAGTGTTGTAAATAGTACACCTTCATTAATATATCCAATTTCACACTCTCATAGCACTCATTTTAGTATTTATATCTCCTCTATATATTATAGGACCTTTATTGTAATTAATTAACATTTAGTTCAATATTATGGGTCTTATTCCACTTTATTACATCATCACATTGTTGTGCCCTTTATCATTTTATCTCAATTTATCTTTAATCCTACCCCAATTTCAACTTCCAAAGTATATGTTTCATATCTATAAATTATGGTTTGAGCCATCGAGCCAGAATCAACATTGGAACCTCGTTATCTTGCATTCCTAAAAAGTCAAAAAAATTATGTTGGGACCAGGGCGCCCTACCCTCATGGTCCTGCACTTATTTCCCCAAATTTTGGGAGGATAATTTGGTGGTCCTATCTAATTCAAATTCTACTCCATGTGAATAAATCACAAATTTAAGTCATCCTAAAGGTGACCTCAATTATGAAATCCCTATATAAGTTATCCTTCTCAATTCATTTTCATAATCTAGCTACATCTCATCATTATGCTAATATTTCAACACTTCAAGAGCAAATCTAATTCAAGGAGAAACAAAATACATCAAGGCATCTCCCATTTATGTTTCATCTATTATTTCATGATGGATTTTATGTGATTTATCATGGTATTGCATCAACACATGGAGGACTTATCCTAAGAGCATCGCATCACCTATTGTAGCTACAGGTACCTACTGAAGCCAGGAAGCTTGGGACAATACTAGGACCTAACAACGAAGCATCTGACCAAATTTCATGAGAAAGTGCCTAGACCGGAGCGCTAGGGGTGCCATGGTCCAGGACTAGAGCATTATAGGTGCCATGTTCCTTCCAAAACAAGTCAAGATTTGACATCTCAGAGACCTAGTTTGAAGCTTGTGTTCAGAAATTTGACTGTTTGGACATGGATATACCTCAAGAATTGTCATCACATCAATTTCAGCTCAATTATTAGACAAATGTACACTTTTGGATTTCCTTTTCATTCTTATACATTTCCTACAGTTCTCATTTCAATATAAGACAACATACTCAATTTAGGTTGCTTGTCCATGCATGTATCTTCTTACCCTAGATTTGATATTCAATTTACATCATTTCAATTATATTTTCAACTCAATCAAAAGGAATATAATCCAATTAGTATTCAAACCTCTTCCTAATAGAATTGAGGTTGAATCTATTTAATTATTCCTCCTTTTAATGTAATGCGTGCAGAAGTTAGGTCATTTCCTAGTTTACAAAGCTTAACTTGTGAAACCCTAAATTTTCATCAATTACACATAGAAATCAAGTTGCAATACAAGTGAAAACAACTAAGTCATGTTTAGAAGACAAGGGAAGCACATAATTTATTTGTATTGTTGTAATAGGGTAAATCTATAAACATTTTTATGTATTTTAATAGAATTATAAAGAAATAATCATTTTGAATCTTGTGACTTGAGTCCTTTGTGTATTTAAGCTCCTTTGTGTTTGTGGGTTTGGTTGTCTTTGTATTTTGCATGGAAGTTACTATTTAGTGAATGGTTGGATCATGTTTCAAGATAATGTTTTGGATAATTGAATATGCACTCAGTGAGAATATCTTAATGTTCTCCTTACTTGTAGCCACTATCAAGAGTTTTTTATAGTGGAGTAGACCACTTACAATCATTACAAAAGTATCTTGGTCTAGTTTGTTGCACTTGTAGACACTACGTTACCACTCACAATGATTGAGTTATCACTTACAACCACTAGTATATATACCTATAGCAATTAGGAGGGATGCATACTATTTTTGAGGGATCAAATTCAACAATTTCACTGCTTACAGTTGGGTTTGATTACACATTTTTTTTACAACAATAACTACATCCCCTTAGCTATGAGTGTGGATTGTGGGTTGTGAGCTCAAATTTGGGTTGTCATAGTAGGGTGGCTCTATAAACTTGATATTTTAGTATATATTATAGCTCTATGAATGAGTGTATATATTTTGAATTGAGGCTACATGGAATCTTAAAGAATAGAGTGTAAGGGTGAATATCCTACATAGGATTAAAACTAGAAAAGCATAACTATACGAAAGAAGGTTAAGATAATATAGATACCATTAAGGATAAACACAACACACTATTATGCTCAATGTATCGATAAGACTAAATGAAGTATTAGAAATTATAAAATGGGAATAAGCAAGAGTGGATGCATCAAAGGATGGTAAAAGGAGAGGCCATGTGTTAAAAGTATGTGTTAATGTATTGATATGGTTGTCATTGATGTCAAACTTGTTGTTTTGGATCGGTCTAGAATGTCTATGGTTCAGAATGTCCATGGTGCAGAGTTATCTCATTGTGTTCTTGATGTTGCATTTGTTCTATTGGTTGTTTTGAAAGTGCTTGGGTTCGAAATCTATTGCTGGTGTTGACTGTTGTTGGTATCTTCATTGGATTTAATTTCAGTATAATGAATATGATGAATCTTTGGTCCAGAAACATCTTTGTGTTCTTTGGATGTTGTATTGATCATTGTGCTAGTTGTGAGATTCTATGTTTGACCTATCCTTAGGTTTGGATATGATTTGTAGAAGCGTGTTTGAAATTTTATGGGTCTCAGCGTAGCATGTGGAGATTCGAATTTGATTTATATGCATTGGAGAGTATGTTGTTAACTGTTAATTGCTTATATGGATGTGTAGCATATGGATATGTTGTTGGTTATGTTCCAATGATTGCGAATTGGTGAATTGAACTTTGGAAGATGTGTTTCAGTCCCCTTTTTCTCCTAGAGTGGATCAATGTGTGTATTTTTGGTTTGAAAAACGTATCTTGATTCAGGCCGAGTTGGTTTAAGCTTTGATGATATATCTTGTATATAGGGATGAGTATGATTGAGTCAAGTGGATAAGCATGAGGTGTCGAGTGTAGATGTATGATTTGGAGATAATAAGTGAGGTTCGGTAAAGAGTAGAAGAATAGTTGTGTTCTGTGTGTGTGAAAAGTGGATAAGTATCTGTAAATTGTAAGACACAAAACTTCAATTAAGTCATTGCATGCATGGTTAGACATATATAATCATGAATATAAAAACCAACCTATTGCCTTCTAAAAGATGCAAGTATAAACTTGCTCTCAGATTTGTCTAAGCAATACCAGTGAATAGACTACACCAAGACGAAGGATTTAATCTATATGAGCACAAGAATAAGCTAAATGTATGCAAGATTAAGCTAGATGAATGAATATTAAGCTAGATGAATGAATATTAAGCTAAATGAAATCAAGCAAACATAATTAAACTAAATATGCAAAAAGCTAAACTAAGATGCAATAATCTCAAAGCACAATATCTTCAATGACTCCAAAGCAAAATCTACATAATAACAATAAATCTATAGGGTGTTTTGAAGGAGAGATGAAGGCTGAATTTATAGAGACTCAAAAGAGAGACCAATGGTCTAGATCAATTAACAATGAGCAGTTGAGATTCCTCAAGAAAAAACACATTTTAGGATAATTGAAATAATTGAGAGACAGAAATCAAGGGAGATCTGGCTTTCAAATGGTGATAGAAATACAATTTTTTTTCACTATTCAACAAAAATTAAGAGAAGTAAAAATAGGATATCTTGTATTGAGTGTTCAAATGGAAGACTTTTAACAGAACGGGAGGATATTGCTTCAAAGGTAGTTAGGTTTTTTAAGTCACTATTGTCTTCGGAGTATGGAGATCTTCATAATAACATTTCTTCTAATATTCCTTCTTTGGTATCTTCGGAAGATAATAAAATTTTGATGTCTCCTTTTTCTTTGGATGAAGTTAAGAAATTTGTTTTTGCAATGAACCCTAATAAGGCTCTAGGACGGGATGGCTTTACACCTTTATTTTTTCAGAAATGTTGGGATTTTGTGAGAAATGATGTTTTATTGGCCCTTGAGGAAGCTAGAAGGAATAGGTCTATTTTGAAAGAGATTAATAATACAATGATTGCAATTATTCCTAAAAAAGAGGTTACCAAGACATTTGCTGATTTTCGCCCTATTGCTTTATGTAATACTTTGTACAAGATTTTTACCAAGGCTATTTCTTTAAGGTTGGCTAAAATTCTACCTAAGATCATTTCTTTAGAACAAGGTGGTTTTGTTCCAAGAAGGGAGACGACAGAGGGAGCTATAGTGGCACATGAGGTTTTGCATTCTATTTCTACTCAGAGAATCCCGACCATGATCCTCAAATTAGATATGATAAAAGCATATGATAGAGTAGAATGGGGGGCATTGTGTGTTGTTCTACTTAAATTGGGCTTTTCCAAGGCATGGGTCAAATCGATTCATGCTTGTATTTCTTCTGCAAGGTTCTCAGTTCTAATTAATGGCTCCCCTTGTGGTTTTTTCTCCTCTTCTAGGGGTTTGAAGTAGGGGGATCCCCTGTCTCCTTTCTTGTTCATTCTTCTAGCTAAAACGTTCAGTTGGGATATAAGAGCCGCTAAGTTGGGAGGGCTTTGGAAGGGAATTAGGATTCAGAACTTTCCACAAAGTATTTTGCATTGCTTGTTTGCAGATGATACCTTGTTATTTGGTCAGGCCTCTTTGGGTGAGGCAAGAGTGATAAAGGGGATAGTACAGAATTATGCATCCTTTTCTGGTCATAGAATCAATGTTGATAAGTCAAAGATTTTTTTCCTTCATGCTTCACAATTGGTTCAGGATAGATTGAAGATTTTTTGGGGATTTGCATCTGGAAATCTTCCTTGTTCTTATCTTGGTATACCTTTCTTCATTAAGCAGGATAGAGTTGAGTTTTGGGATAAGATCATTTCAGTTATCTCTAGAAGGATCCTATCCTGGAATCATAGATGGTTATCTTTGGCTAGTAAGTTTGTTCTTATTAAGTCTGTCCTAAATGTTGTTCCTATTTATCTCATGTCTGTTTTGCAGTCTCCGAAAGCGGCTCTTGTTAGTTTGCAAGATACTCTTAGGTCCTTCCTTTGGAGTAATAATAAAGATGGTAAGAAGAAACTCCCTCTGGTAGCATGGGATAAAGTTTCTTTTCCTAAAAACCTTGGGGGCACAGGCATTAGGAGTCTGAAAAGTTAGAATTTAGCCTTAGGTGCTAAGCTGGTTTGGAAATTGTATGAGAGACCATTCTCCTTTTGGGCACAAATTATGTTTGCTAAATATTTTAAATAATAGACTAAGAGAATATTTTTTTCAAGTTTCTAATTTATCATTTGGTTCAGCTATTTGGAATTTTCTATGTAAATGTAAATCAGTGATTTTGCCTCATCTCTCATGGATTGTTCATAATGGTAGAAAGGTTAGGTTTTGGGAGGAAGTTTGGAATGGACATCCCCATCTAGTGAAATCGAGGGATTGGTCTCCTTTTGGGAGGAAGTTTGGAATGGACATCCCCCTCTAGTGAAATCAAGGGATTGGTCTCCTTTAATTTCCACTCTTTCTTCCCTTTGGGGTGTCTTTGTGGCTGATTATTTTAAAATTGAGTATAGTGGGAATCTTAAGGTGGCAAAATGGAAATCAATCGAGTTTTTAGATATTGATCAAAATGTGAAATTGGAATATGAAAATATGTTGGCAGAGAGAGTAATAATTCTTTCTAATGCTGACGATGAGCTTATCTGGACAAGGAATATCTCTAGTAAGTACACAGTTGAGGATGGCTATAATTCTCTCTTGGTTGCTAAAGATTTATCTACTTGGCCATACAAGCTGTTTTGGCATATGGCTTGCCTCCCAAAGGATGGTGCTTTTGCTTGGTTAGCAGTGCAGGACAGGGTCCTTACAGGAATGAGGTTGGACAAGTTGGGTATTACTGCAGTATTTTCTTGTGTCTTTTGTAATAAAAATTTAGAATCCTCTGCACACTTGTTTCTTCACTGTGATTTTGCCTATGCTTGTTGGCAGTGGTTGTTTGAAAAGCTTAATCTTTCCTTTGTTATTGGTAAGGATCTCCTTTCCCACTTTAGAGCCCAGCCTCTCCTGTTTGCCTCATCTTTCTATGCATGTCTTTGGATTATTTCTCCATCTATTGTGATTTGGAATATTTGGTTAAGCGTAATAATAGGATTTTTAAACAAACAAGTTCTTCCTTGGCTGAGGTTTTATTGAGGATTGAATTTTCCATCTCTAAAGTTGCTTTGTCTTTTATCTATAAGAATTTGGAAACCCTTACCTCTTTTTCTCATTGGGATGGTAGGGTAACTCGAGTTTGGAGAATGTTATCAGTCTTACCTTCTCATGGATCTATTTTAAATAAGACTAATGCTATAAGTAAGAGAAATTTTGCTTGCTGGAAACCTCCTCCGCAAGGGCACTTTAAATTGAATTTTGATGGTGCTTCTCGTGTGAACCCTAGCCTGGCAGGGGCAGGTATGGTAACTTATGATCATAAGGTAAGATTTATTCAGGCTCATTGTCATGCGATTGGTTTCAAGTCTAACAATTGTGCAAAATTCTTTGCGTTGTCCTTTGGTTTGGATATGGCTATATCTTTGGGAATTAAGGACTTGATAATTGAGGGTGATTCTATGGTTATTATTCAAAGTGTCATGAAAAACAAGTTGAATTGTTAGCAATTACAATATATACTTGATCATATTTTGCAAAAGTTAGACTTTTTTTATTCCTTCTTGATTTCCCACTATTATAGGGAAGTGAATAAGATTGCAGATTTCTTGGCTAATTTAGCCATTGACAGTGATGCTAATATGCGAGAGGTAAGTGTGGATGAGATCCCTTCCTCGGTTTTGGAATTTTTGAAGTAAAGAAGGGCCTAGTTTTTGTCTTCATCAACCTCCTTATTTGGTGTGGGTTTTCTTTGGTGTGGGTTTTGCTATGCTTGATCACAATGTTTATTTTGACAGGGTGTCTGATTATGGTTTCATTTCTGCTATGTGGTACCATTCTAACTAGTGGTTGGAGAATTGTGTTTCATAGATAGGGGTGGTTCAGACTGGTGTTTTTTGGCAGCAATGGATATGCATCCTTCAGTGATCATACTTTAATCTTCCTTCTATATGCTTCTATTGGCGGCTTCCTTTATATCTAGTGCGGCTTGTGTAATTGGGATGGGTTTTTTGATGTACTATGCCAATGGGCATTTGGTATTGGGTAGAATAGGCTTGTGTTACTTAAGCAATACTAAAGGATTTTCTTACTGGTTCTTTCCCTTCAGTGCTTTTTGAACCAGACACTGTAAAAAAACTTTTAAAATTTAATATAGTTCAGTGGTTCTATCCACTTTTATCAAAAAAAAAAAATAATAATTGAGAGATCAGATTCAGTTAATCTTGAGATGGATTCCAATTATAGCTTGATTGAATGCATTTAGATTATAAGTCTGAGTCTACATTAGAGATAAATTTAGTTGATTCCATGCATTTGAGATAAAAATGGGTGATTCCATGCACTTTCCTTTAATTTGCTCAAGATTTTTTATTTAGAAAAAGCCTTTTCAATGCAATTGAACCTCTTTCCTCAAAAGCTTTGAGTTTAATTTTAGAGAAAAATGATTAATTCAATTTATTGTTTTTTTAATTTTTAAAGTTATCTCAATTTTAGAAAAAGAAATATCTTAAGTTTGATTTCTTCTCTCAATTTAATTCTTTTCTTTTGTTTTCAATTTCACTCTTTCTTTTGTAAATTAATTCCCTTTTTTGTGATTAATCTCTTTTTGTAAATTAATTCATTTTTTGTGATTAATCTCTTTTTGTAAATTAATTCCTTTTTTTGTGATAAATGGCAAATTTATTTATTAATTAAATATGCTAGGTTATTTAATTAAATAAAAAGGATAATTGATCAAAATGATTTACTTGGAATGATTTAATTAATATAGAGTGATTAACTTGCCATGTAACATTAATGATTGAAGAATTAATTAATTAGGTGCTCAAGGTTGATTTAATTGCCTTTGGTTAGGACCTTGGTGATGTTGTCGAGATTAGGGGCCCATTGTTTAGGTGACCATTTTTAGGGTATTACATTTACCCCTCTTTGAATTAATGTGTGAGTAGTGCGTTGGTTCAAAGAATAGTTGATGTCAAATAGATATCAGTTCTGAACTTGATGGATCACAAACCGATGAAGAGAGAGATGTTCAGCTTGATTTGAAGCGATAAACTGAACAAAGTTGATTAAAGCAATACCGATCTTGAACTTGATTGAACTAGAACCGATGCAGAGTGAGATACCATTCTTGAACATGATTGATCAAGAAACGAGCATCGATCTAGAACTTGATTGAACTAGATTGAGCGAAGCAAGAGAAATCGATTCTGAACTTGATTGAACAAGAATTGACTAAGAGAGAGATAAAACCGATTCTAAACTTGATTGAACAAGAATTGATTGAGAAAAGCGATAAGAACCGATTTTGAACTTGATTGAACAAGAATCGATTGATCAAAGCAAACCGATTCTGAACTTGGTTGAACAAGAATCGATTAGCAAGAGAAAATGTCCAACTTGATTTGATGTGATGAAACTGAACATCGATTTGAAGATTGATTCAGATAAGGACAAAGATTGATATGCCCCTAGAGATTGCTTTACTTGACATCGAAGAATCTCAACTTGATACAACGTGATTTAGTTAAGATGTCCCTAGTAACAAGGTTTGGCTGATTTTCTTTGATTGAAAGGATTTTCGCTCAGCTTTAGATGAAGATTTGAAAAATTTCTCAACTTTAGATGATGATAATCACTGAAAAGATGTAATGAGTATGCCCCCTCGGGAGTGAAATCAAAAGATAACGAGGATACAACGATTATAGGCAATTTTGAAAATATAAAAATATTTAGCGATGATAATTATTTGAGCACGAAGATTGATGTTGAAGATTAAAATCAGAGTTGATTTGAGAATTTAAATTGAGATTTAGAATTGAGCGCAAAATGATTTGAAAATTGGTTTGAGGATGAAAGTGCTAAGTGGTCAACGTCGTGAGATTTAAACTAGAAAATTAACGTCAGATTTCGATTTCGATCCCAAAAATGGACTCAGGACAGTCGATTTAGCTTAGGGTACAAGTTTTATGCCCATCAGAGCAAGTTTAAAAATTAGGGTTTGGGCTATATAAGAGGTTCAATGTGTCATTGTCAATTCATTTTTACCTCTCAAAGTTTTAAATTTGAAAAACCTCCTATGAAGAAAAATGACAATTCCGATTCAAGAGCATCGATTCAAGCACCAGAGATAACATAATCAACCACGGAGCTACAACCCATCAGTAAGTGATCGATTTTTAGCCTTTGCATTTCTCAAATTTTAATTTTTTTATGAATTTTGCATTTTGAAATCCGTTTGAAGTCGTGTTTATCATTTTGTTGTGTAGTTCAATACCATTTCTCGTACGAGTTTCTGTCCTTTAGTAGTTTGTCGTTTGGACATGTAGGGTTTGTTGTCTGATGGTCATCCATGAATCTTACAATAGTGTTCTTGATAGACCATTTTGTCATGCGACATATTATCATATGTCGTATGATAGTGTTTAATCATTCGACATGTAATTTTGGCTCATACGAGTTTCTGCTTTTCTGTGGAAACTCATATAAAAAACAACAAGCCTTTTTTAGAGTGTAAATAACAATTTTTTATTTTGAATGTTGTATATTTGGATTCTATAAAAATTTTATCACATTCTTTGCGCAATTTGGATCACGTACTAACGATTGGTATGTTCGATTTTGCAGATTCAGTTTCTTGATATTTAGTTTCGGTGTACATTTTCGTTGACGATGAGGCTGGTTCGTGAGTTATCAGACGCAGAGAGAGGTCATATTGATTTATGTAGATTCAGATACCTATTACAGATGCGTGATATCTGTGTGAATCATGGTATGTTGACTGCTTTAGTTGAGCGTTTTCATTCTGAGCATAACACCTTTCATTTACCGGTTGGAGAGATGACCATCACACTGGAGGATATATATAAGATTTTGAGGATTCTATTTGTTGGAGATAAGGTGGATTATGATTCTACTCCACAACTGGGTATTTTGGCATTGAGATGGATATTCCATGATGAGACTATTCTTGATCGTGCTATTATGTGGGATGATTTGATGAGTAGATATGGTGCACAGTACCCTCTGGCGTGCATTTTGGCAGGTATGATTGGTTATTTTGTGATGTTTGATAGGGGACAACAAGGATTTCTATGTGGTTGGGGCAGAATGGTTGAGAGGTTGTTGACTCATCCAGTGAGATTAGGGTGGGGATCATGTTTACTCGCTCATATGTATCAAGAGATGCATGAGATTGTGTATCAAGAGGGGAAGAGTATGGCAGCAAGTGTGTTAGTTTTACAGATATGGGAATGGGATCATATCCCAGTATGCAGACCTATAGTAGATGATTCTAGAGAGGCACACTAGCCTATTGTATGTTGTTATTTAGGTTATGTTACTCAACCCCACTTGGGAAAGACTGACTATTGGAGGAGGCAGTTAGATGATTTGATTGTTTTAGTACGGAGACCGTATAGGGGTTTAGAGCTATGGGATGATTGGAGAGTGCAGAGGAAGGATATGTTCATGACTTGACCTCTTATTGGTAGATTGGTATCTATCATTGAGAGATTTGTAGTATCTAGGGTGATGAGACAATATGGGAGACCGCAAAGTATATCCTAGGAGTTCACAACATATGCCTGATATGGGGAGGAGGAGAGATGAGGATGGGCACTGAGACTGTCATATGCGCTAAGCATGCAAGAGTTAGCAGGTTTACAACCCCGAAGATGGGATTATCTAGAGGATATAGCAGATGTGGGGGCATTGCCCCAATATAGAGATTGGTTTCAGAGACATCATTTTCCTTGATTTACATATCCTAGAGAGAATGCACCTCTTATAGAGTAGGTTGAGGAGGATGCACCAACACAGGTATAGGTACTAGGCTAGATACAGGGACGAGGGCAGGTACAGGGATAGAGAGCGGATGCACCTAGGAGAACATGAGGTGATCCTAGTGGTAGTAATAGCAGGGCAGCATCGGGAGGTAGACAACGACAGAGAGGGGAGGGTGGATCTTTAGTAGTTGTTGGGGCGAAGGCTGGCGGTTCTAGAGCAGCAAAGGTTGGAGGTGAGGAGGAGAGAGGGCCTCCTAGGAAGGTTAGGCAATAGAGAGATGAGCAGGGAGGTGGAAAGGGTGATGTTGGGAAAGAGCAGGGAGTACCAGATGTAGTATAGTCTTTGAGGACTAGGTTGACAGGTTTGCAGTCACAGTTGATAGTGGCATAGTCGCAGCTGGTAGAGTGAAACCAATAGCTTGTTGAGATCAGAGTTGAGCGTGATCGATAGCTTGCAAAGGTTAGAGCAGAGCGTTATGCTCTTCAGTGAGAGGTTTTGCATCAGACGAGTCATGTAGCTTATTACATTGCAGCTTATAGTGTAGCAGTCCCAATAGTGCAACAGGTTGTTCTATATTCTCAGTATATGGCTCGATCTGAGGGAGCTAGGGCATGCAGACAGGATGTCGGTCAGTAGGCACCACCTCCTCCACCCGGCGATGAGGGAGAGGTAGAGAGCTAGATTTTTTATATCTCCTAGATTTTGTTATATACCCCATTTTTTGTAGCCTATACGATTCTTGCTCGGATGAGACATTGTATTTGATAGTTGATATCATTTGTACTCTTAGACACAGAGATTATGACGAGATATACAAGCTCTTGATTTGATTTTATCGTACTTGTGTTGATTGATTATGAGATGTCTTTCTATATGCTTGATTCTATATGTATGCATATCTTTTCAATATGGATGAATGTAATGGAAATGAATATGGATGTTGTTTTTTGTTTTTCTATATGCAAATAAATGATGAAAATGAGTAACTAGTAATGCAAATATTTATTTTTAATGCAATAATATGAATGCAAATAAATATATAATGAAATGTATGGATCTATATAAGATGCTCATGTATGTAGCTAACATCTCAATACACAAGTACTCGATCGTAGAAATAATGATGAAAAAGATACCACTTAGCTAAGAAATGACGATTGCTTGAGACTCTCATTCAAAAGATAAAGAGATCATTGTTATCACGTCGAAATCACTTGAAATGCATAAAAATTTAGAATGAATGCAACCTAAACTTAGTCACTGAATTTGGTATGCTTAATTTTCATCACTGAGCTTTTTACAAACACAACAGGCAAAATAGAGTTCCTTTCTTTTCAATATGTAATATTAATTATCTTGTCTGCAATGACCCTTTTATCATTTATGTCCTTGGACAGATTACACATGCATCCGGATTGCACATTAAAGAAATGACTCCAACCTCCCTGTAGCATACAAATAAGCGGAGTTGAGGTATGTGTGGCAATTTCACCTTGATGTGAAGGCACTTATCACAAACACCCAACTGATTAGATGTTTCCAGATCATCGGAACCATTCCTACAAGAAGAAAACAAAGAAAAGTATTATGCCCCCAATCCTTGCTCCTCTTAGTCAAGATAGACTTCCTCAAGTTACTCAGAGGGAATAATAATTGAAAACCAATTTAAAATACATCACACAAAGAAAATTTCAATCATATCTCAAACAGTTTAGTGATTGTTTTCAGTAGTTTTGTTTTGCTTGTTTACTCGGTGATAAAACTCTTCAATAGTTTGGAGACAGGTACTGACTTGGATTGCATGACCTGATACTACCAATAGAAATATGACTTGGTTGATACTGCTTAGGACATGTAAATTGATCAGTCGATTACCCTAAGACTAGGACATTGATCGGTTTCAAGCCATGAGGGTTCCAAAAGAACTTGGATGTCACAAAAGCGACTAAAAGATTTGTACAAGCGAAAGCAAAGATGCAGGAAAGCGGGAATGAAAACAGGAAATGCCAAATTTGCGTTGATAGACGGAGCGCTTGAGTACTAGAGGCTCCTGTTTACCAGGTTTTCACCTACTTGGAAAAGATCCTTTCTTTTTTTTCTACCAAGGTTCCTGTTTACCAAGTTTTCACCAAGGAATTTGATTTTTCTTTTCTTTTTCTTTTTTTGATTTTTTGATTTTTTTTCAAGACTTTTTAGCTGTACAGTTTGTTGGATCAGAGAATACTAAGTGAATAATTTCTTCAAGTGAATGGTGTTAATCGGTTCACAGAGTTGTTCTCCTTCCAATGTTGAGAGTTGATAGGCACCAGAGCCAAAGATTGTAGTAACGATGTAGGGACCTAGCTAGTTGGGTTCAAACTTCCCTTTGTTGTCTTGAAATTGTTGATTTTTAGGATTTTATCTCAAAACAAGGTCACCAACCTGAAATTCTCTTTGTCGAACTTTCTTTTTATAACCTCTAGACATTCTCTTTTGGTACACTCTTAGATGATCAAGCATCACTTTCCAATGTTTATCCAGGAACTCGAGTTCTTGCAATCTAGATATTATGTAGTCTTCATCAGTAACAAGACCTTGCAAAGAAAATCTCAAAGAAGGTATTTCCACCTCAACAAGCAAGACTACTTCGGATCCATACACCAAAGAAAAAGGTGTAGCCCTAGTAGGCGTTATGATACTTGTTCTATAAGTCCATAGTGCATGATTGAGCTACAGATGTCAATCCTTCCAAAATTTGTTTATCGTTCTATGCAAGATAGTCAACAGATTTTTGTTAGATGCTTCAACTTGTCCATTACCTTGAGGGTAGTATATGGATGACCAGTGTTGTTTGATTTTGAACTTTTCACAGAGCTCATCTAGATCTTTGTTTTTGAACTACCCTCCATTGTCAGTCACAATTGAAGAAGGTGTTCCATACCTACAAATAATATAGTTAAGGATTAACAGAGCTACTTGTTTACCGGTTTCTTTGATTAGCGAAACCGCTTCAACCCACTTAGTGAAGTACTGCAGTTATGATAAACTTGTGTCTGTTAGATGATGCAGGATATATTTGGCCAATGAGGTCAAATGCCCATTGTTGAAAAGGCCAATGTGTGATGAAAGGCATTAGATCCCTTGTTGGAGCATGTATGAGGATCCCATGTAGCTGACACTTCTCACAAGTTTTAACAAATTTTATAGCATCTTTTCCATATCTGGCTAGTAGTAGCTAGCCCTTAGCAGTTTTCGAGCTAAAGTTAGACCGTTTGAATGAGATCCACAAATACCTTCATGCACTTTAGATAATGCATGTTGGGACTCTTTAGTTTCTAGACACCTAAGAAAAGTACTATCCAAACCTCGCCTATATAGATCGTTAGCGATGATGACATATCGTGAAGCATTTCGAATAAGGTTTCTTTTCTCATTACGGGTAAGATTAGTAGGAATAATTTGGTCACGCAAGTAAGAGTAATTGTGGCTATAGCGAGATGAATCATGTCCAATAATAGAACAAATCATTTGGGACTCAGGGGAATCATAAGCAGGATAATGTAACTCTTCCACCAGGAATTCAAAGCGGAACTCAGATTCTTGTAATTGTGGTATAGACACCAAGGTCGCCATAGCATCTTCTGCTCTGTTTGTTGATCTAGGAATCTATTGAAATGATACAAAGGTAAAGTATTTGTTGAGGTCATCAACCATTCTTTTATAGGGCATCAAATTCTCATTGCGAGTTTGGTATATATCATTAATTTGGTTGATAATCAACTGAGAGTCTCCATAGATGTGTAACTCAACAACCTTCCATTCAATAGCTAGCTTGATTCCATTTACCAAAGCTTCATATTCTGCAATATTGTTTGTGCATGGAAAGAGAATTTTGTAGGCCTTTGGGATTGAATATCTTTGAGGAGTGATAAAAATTATTCTAGCACCAGAACCTTGTTGAGTGAAAAACCCATCAAAGAACATTTTCCATGATCTCTGAGTAAGGTGCATGATGGATTCATCTGGAAATTCTATGTGCAAACGTTGATTGTCTTCAAATGGAGCATCAACAAGTTGATCTGCAATGACCCGTCCTTTGATAGCTTTGTGTTCTATATATTAAATATCAAATTTTGTAAGAACCATAACCAATTTAGCTAATCTCCCTGTAAGTGTTTCTTTGCTGAGAAGGTATTTGAGCGGATCAATCTTAGCCACCGGCTTGATAGAATGTGCTAGCATGCAGTGTCTTCATTTAT
The DNA here is from genome assembly GCF_030272615.1 of Cryptomeria japonica. Lineage (NCBI taxonomy): Eukaryota > Viridiplantae > Streptophyta > Pinopsida > Cupressales > Cupressaceae > Cryptomeria > Cryptomeria japonica. The sequence goes on along the minus strand of NC_081409.1, from coordinate 418,741,565 downwards.
GTGATGCAAAGATTAATGCCAAACAATCTTTTTCTATGATAGTATAGTTCATCTCATAGGACACCAAGGTACTGCTGATATAATATATAGCTCTTTCCTTTTTATTCTCATCCTATTGTGCCAAAAGTGCCCCCAGTGATGTATCAGTAGCTGATATGTAGAGAATCAAGGGATTGCCTTGAATTGGTGGCATCAATATAGGTGGATTAGAAAGATATTCCATGATTTTCTTTAGACATTTTTCACAATCTTTATCCCAATTGTATGTAACTCCTTTATGTAATGCCTTTGTGAATGGTTGAGCCTTATCTGCTAGCTGAGAAATAAAGCATCTTATAGATTGGAGCCGCCCTTGTAAACTTCTCATTTGACTGACATTCTTTCGAGGTGGCATTTCCATGATAGCCTTAACTTTTTCTGGATCCACTTCAATTCCTTTTGCTAAAACAATGTATCCTAGGAGCTTACAAGATGTAACCCCAAATGCACATTTCTTGGGATTTAATCTGAATTTGAATTTTTCCATCCTGTCTAATATTGGACCTAGTTTTGATAGGTGTGTTGATCTTTTCATAGATTTAACTAGAGTTTCATCAACATAATCCTCCATGTTTTTATGCATCATATCATAAAAAATTATTGTTACAGCTCTTTGATAAGTAGTGCCTGCATTGTTTAAACCAAAGGGCATTACATTCCAACAGAAGGTTCCCCATGCATAGGTGAATGTTGTTTTCTCTTGATCCTTAGGTGCAATTTTAATCTGATTGTATCTGAAATAACCATCCATCAAAGAGTACATTTCATAGCCAACAGTCATGTCTATGATCATGTCTATGTTGGGCAGTGGAAAATCATCTTTTGGACAAGCTTTGTTTAAATCTATGAAATCTGTGCAAACACATATTGATTTGTTAGGTTTTGAAACAGGTACAATATTAGATATCCATTCGGCATAATCAATTGCTCTGATGAATCCAACTTTTAGTAATTTTTCTAGCTCAACCTTAACAAGTAATGCAACATGAGGATGCATTTTTCAGAGTTTTTGCTTAACAAGTTTAACTCCGGGAGTGATAGAAAGATGATGCATTATGAGGTCACGATCCAGACCTGGTATGTCAGCACATGTCCATGCAAAATTGATCTTCTTTGTTGTGAAGAAATCAACAAATTCTTTAGTTCTTCAGCTGACAAGGATTAAGCTACATGTATGGTGTGTTGAGCTTCTTTTGTTCTAATGTTTACTGGCTGTGTAGGTTCAATTAGCACTGATGATCGCTCTTAAAAGTGATTAGGAAAAATGTCAAGTATCTCACCTTCAGGCGCCTCAGAGAGGTTTTGACTGTTAGGTACGTCCTTTATTTTTACTATTTTTTATTCTGACACCGCCATAGTGTGGTTTTCGCCATCAGAACTCTTATTTTTCTTGTTTTGATTTTTGCGACTAAGATACTTGATATTTGCTGATGTGATTTTCTCACTTTTTTCACTGGTGGAAGAGTCCATTTGTTCAACTCCATTAAGATAATAGGCTAATGTATAGTCATTGGAAAAGGTAGGTATATTCAAAGGTTGATCTTGGAGAGTACAGTCAATAAGCTCAGGATGTACCAAGGATAAATATTTAACAAGTTCAAGGGAATTCACGGTATTATCATCACAACCTCAGACCGACAAGTCGATTTCTAGAAGACTACCTTGCGTAAGCATCTCGAGACTAGGAAGAGTTAGAACATGACTATCAAAGTTTACGTTAGTATTTAAAGGATCTAACCCAATAGACCTACCACTAGCACTATCCTCTACTTTAGACTGGACAACATATCGTGGCTTGATAGTGACAGGTTCAACAGACAAAGTTTCAACATCCATGATGAAGTAGTCATAGTTTGGTGTCGAGTAGGTAATGTCATAAATAGAGCTTATGTTGGAGTGATCAGAGTTAGAAGATGAAGCCTCTGACTCTTCTTCAAGTGGCTTAGTGAAAGCATGTATAGTATCAATATCTACATCTTTGATGCTACAAGTTCCTTCGTGATTTGGTTCAATGATCACTTGTATTTGACATACCTCTTGACATATCCTTGATGACTCTGCTAGTTGTTGTCATCTTTTCCATTCAACTTCCTCTAGACTAATGACCGATCCTGCTTCTGTAGCCTCCAATTCTTCATCTGTAGTCCCATACCTAATTTTCTCTATCTCATTAGAGGGAGATATAGTAGGTAAAGAATTTTCTTGTGTTCTTTCTTCTTTTAGTTGTTGTTCATAGTCTTCTTGTCTTTTTAGTCTAATTTCCTCTATTTTCTTTTATAGTTTTAAGCGCACTATCTCTTGTGCTTAATCTATGATATCACTAAGTTCTTCAGGAGTTTCTTCAGTAGATGCATCTGACAGAGGCTTTGGACCCCATTCATACTCATTCAAGTTAGTTTCTGAATTATCTATTTGCATTCTTCTCATGTATGTGACCAAAATGTTCAGTGATGCAAACAACTCTTTAATTCCTTCGATTTCTTCTCTCATATCTTATGGGATTTCTACTCCTTGCAATGTCATTGTTGATATAGTTGGAACTTGATTACAAGTTGCTTCTTCTCTCTTGATTGCCAATTCTTCTTATTCTTTTTCATACTCTTCCTGAGTTTGTTGAGTATTTACTTCTTGTGATGTTGAAGGTAGTATCTTTTTCCTCCACTTAGACTGATGATGAGAAGTATGTTTTTGATTTGATGACTACTCTAAATGGTATCCAAGTCCAGCTTTATCATTTGCAGACTTAGTTTGTAGCTGAATAGGTTCAACAATACCTTCTTGATGCTTGCCCAAAGGACCGGTACCTGAATAGCCTATGTGTTGAATCATCTTATAGCCTGGACTGTATTGTTCAGGGGAAATCTCATAGTGTTGCACTTCTTTGTTTTCACTATCTTCTTTGAAAATCCATTTGAGAATAGCTTCCTCTTTTGTTTCATCTGCAAGGGATGTAGAGGACTATACAAAAATACCATCATAAATGACATTTGGAGTTGAAGTTTGCGGCTTCATAGCCTCTAATGGTTTCCCAAAATGGCTTGGCGATGGAGGAAGAGACATTAGTGAAATTATAGGTTCTTTCTTGTATCCATCCATGCCAGTATCTATGATTTACAATTTATTTTCTAGGTCTTTCATCAAAGTTTCTAAATTGTCAATTGTAGAGGCTACTTTGTTATAAGGAACAAAGGTACCAATACACTGTTTAATGCACTACAGGTGTAACTTGTATTTGTAGGAATACTGACTTCAACTCCATTATATAGAAATTTCAAGCATTGATGATAGGTAGATGCAACTGCTTGCATTTTGTGAATCCATGGACTACCTAACAAGATGTTGTATGAAAGAGGAAGGTCAAGCACCTGGAAAATAACGTCTCTTTCCACAGGTCCTACCCTGATCACTAATAGTACCAGACCTTTGGAAGTTCTTTATTCTTCATCATAAGCTTTGATTGTTATTTTCTTTGTTGGATCAATGACATGTTCAAAAAATCCCAACTATGTCAGTAAACTGTAGGTACAAATATTCAACCCAGTGCCTCCATCTATCAAAACATGTTTGACTCGGTGTTTATGGATCATAGCTTTGATGTGTAATGGTTGGTTATGTGGGCGATTCAGTGAATTGTCATCTTCTTCAAAGAAGTTGAGGTAATGAGGTGAAGTCAGGTGACCCACCATAGATTGAAACCAATCTACATCTGAATCTTTGGGGACATTAGTAGTGAGCAAAGCTTTGTCCAGGATCTCTCTATGAGCATAAGAGATCCTAAGCAGTTCAAAAATGGAGATTTGAGCAGTGGTTCATTTTAATTGTTTGAAAATGCTATAACCAGGAGAGGATGATGAAGCCAGCTACTTAGATTTAGCCGTGATCATATTTGGTTGTTTGTTTGAAGAAGTTGGTAGGTTTGATGTTGTTTGATCAGGATTCGAGGAACTAGCTCCTTTTAGAGTAACCTTTTTTTGAGCGTGGGTTACAGCATTTGCAATTTGTGTTTTATTTTGTTTATCTTTGATTATGATCACATTACAATATTCATATTGGGAAGATTCAATCATGTTGATCACATTGTCATTTTTAGCATAAGTGTGACTTTGGCACGTCCCTTGGATTTTGAGGAATCACCTTGTTCATAAGAATGCAACAAGTCGTGTGGTTTCCAACAACAATTTTGCCAGCATCGACGAGGTCTTGAATCTCATGTTTGAGTTTCATGCAGTTGTTTGTTGTATGACCCTTGTTTCGATGATATTCACAATACTCATTTTCCCTCCAGCATTTGGGTTTAACTTCTGGATCATATGGTCTAGAGTTGTCTGGCAATGTTATCAGATCATTTTCCAATAAAGTCTTAAGAGTTTATTCATATGATTATTCCAGAGGAGTGAAATCGTGTTTAGGCTTTGAAAGCCAAGGTTTCTCTTTAAACCACTCTTTTGATTTCTTCGGAGGGTTTTCCACCACAATTTCAGCTGCTTTGAGTGCTTGTGTGCCGCTAGCCAGATTAAATATTGTGGGTTTTGATTTTGTTTTAACAGTGTCCACCACTCCATCATTAACAATGTTTATGTTGTTATCTTTGTTGTATTTCCAGTATTTTTTATTTTCTTTGGAACTAGAGCCTTGTTGTGTTTCTTTCCAAAGTGATATATCTCCTTTTTTTATAAGCATGTCTTCCATTCTAAGGGCACTATGTACCATTTTGTTGAATGAAGGGTATACTTGCATTTGGATATTGTATTTCAATTCAGGGATCATGTTATTGAAAAAGATATCCATCTTCTTAGAATCTGGAATAGGTCATGAATATCTAAAGAACATCTTTCTCCAACATTGAAGAAAAGTGAGAAAAGGTTCTCATGTCTTCTATTTGGTATTGCAAAGCTCGATCATAGTGACTGGATGATGAATGTTATAGGAGTATTGTTGGAGAAACAATTTGATTAATTCCTCAAAAAATTTAAGCCCCATAGGTAGGCTTGAAAACCATTCCATAGCTTGTCCTCCTAAACTCCTCGAGAAAAGGCGCATGAGATATGATTGTTCATGCATGAATTCCATACATAAAGCACAAAATTCTCTTACATGGTCTTGAGGATCTGCATTACCATCATATTTGTCAAACATAGGAATCTCCACTCTTGAAGGAAATGGAGGCATGTGAAGGTTTTTGCCAAATGGGAACGAGCATATCGTATCCAAAGAATATTGTTTTAATGATTTATCCTTCTTTTTCATTTCTATGATTTCAGTTTGTAACGCTTGCAATTGTTTGTTTACCAGCACTAAGGGTGTCTCTTCCTCTTTGGTGATAAGGGTTTCAACGTTATAAACAGTAGGAAGTTTAGCGCCTTGTTTTGCTAGCTCTAGAAAATAATCTTCTTTTTCTCTAGCCATCATAATCTTCATCATTTTTTGGAAATCTTTATCCTATTGACAACTATTTATAACTTATGTAGGTTTAGAAGCTTCAAAATCGCTAGATGAGGAATCACTGTCATTAGCATGGGTGTTGATATTGTCATAAGTATCTTATTTAGCAGCTTGTCTTTCTTGCCTTTCTCCAAACATGGTGGGAGATAATGATTGATCAAAAATTGGTATATTTGACGATGAAGGTTTATTAGAGACGGGGCCCTCTACGAAGAATGGATTATCTTGTAATGAAAAGGACGATCCTTTACCTTTGGCAGCTTTCTTACGATAACTTCTGGTTTGAGCAGGCATTTATGACTGATGTGACCGAGAACTAGATGTGATGCAGAAGTCAAGATCAAATTGAAGCTAGTTGTTTGTTTGACGTAGTGATTGAGAAAAGTGACTAAGACTCAGTCTAGTTTTAGGAACGATCTATCATGTATAAGACGTGATCTAAGAAACTAAGTTTGATTTGAGAGAAGTGACTAAGACTTAGTTTGGTTCCAAGAACGATTTATCCTGTATAAGATGTGATCTAAGTAACTTAAGTTTGATAAGTAGTTGATTGAACTAGCTGAAAGATGATCGACAAAATCGCGCAACACAACGACAGGGGTACACTATCAAGATTGTTTACGCACATAATTATGATGACCAGATTTATGCTCATTGTAAACTTATTTAGGCAATTAGACTGATTAGGCAAGTATGACAGTTCTAGAAAAGTGTGTAGACAGACAAGTTTTTGGACTGACAAAATCAAGAATTCGTACGACAGAGTTTTTTAGACCCAGACGACAATTTAATAATTCCTAGACAATACAGACAGTTTCTTGTATGGGTTGCTTCCTAAACTTGCACGATAGTTTAGTGCTCTACAGACAAAAATGTGATGCGTATGATGATTATTTGTATGACAGTAGACTACAGGCCAAACGACAATTATATGGTAACAAAACTACAATTCTAATAGGGCCAGATGATAAACTGACAGGACCAATGAAGACTCGTACGACAAATTGTGTATAACCAGACGATAATTTAGTAGACTCGTATGACAGTGGATTGGACAAAGATGATATTCTGACATGGGCAGAGTTTTGATGACTGATAGAGACTAGATTTTGACAAGGACAAAGTTTTGATGACTGACAGAGACTAGTTTTTGACACGGACAGAGTTTTTTTTATCACTGAGCTTGTTGATTATTTTCCCCAGTTTCAGTATTTCAGTTTCAATTTCAGAGGTGAAAAACACAGAAAACATGCAAGACGTATAATAACTTCAAGCATAACACGCTAACCCTACGGAAGTTGGCTTAGAGAAGAAAACCTTTGCTTGCAGACTCAGGTATGTACACCCAATAGCTAATTAGAATACGGTCGTTGAGTCTCACACAATGGATTCTCAATGTTGTATTAGCCAGCTCCAAACGCTAATGGGGGCATGGAATGGCAAGTATCTTGGGAGAGTTACTATCTCTCTTGCACAAAGATTATCCTCCTTTCGGAGGTGAATTGTGTAGCCTCTATCTTATAGTTCTTAGTCAGGAATTTCGTTTGAAATTACCCCTTGAAGTCACGCAAGCATGATTGAGGCCTATAGCCCGACAAGGTATCGAAACAAGCTGTAGTCACATAAATGTGATTGAGATCATGAGGCCCTATAAAATGTTCAATAAGAAAGATCGCAAAGAGAAAACTCAAATAATCCCATCCTCTGAGACTTTTAATCACCAAAGGCCTATTTATTATAGTGAGTTGGAATGCTCAGGTCCAGTTGTACTCACTCGGGTCGTTCTCACAAGGTGATTACTTTTTCCCACTCTGACAGGCCCACTAAAGGTACACAAATCTCAAACTTAGAAAAAGCTTCGAGGGTCTAGATTTCTAATTGTCTGTGCAGACAAGAGCATACTCTCCTACCTCTTAGAAATTTCTTAAAACATAAAAGATAGATTTGTTCATTAACCAGATAACAATTTAAGTGCCTAAAAATAAATTTAAAGAATACACATTGTTCGGTTGAATCTCCTCAGGCAACCTGCAAAAACAACGAACTAGTAGTCATATTATTTTTGTGTGACATGTGTTTTGTAAAAACTGGTTAGGCTGTCAAAATCTCTCAGGCAGACAAACAACAAGCCAGGGTCAGCATTAGTACCCAAAAAATTCAACCAAAAAAACCCTAAAAAAAAATGCAGTCTGTTTTAATATCAAAACCAAAATATCGTACGAGTATTCTCACCGAGTCGTACAATAATTCGTGATGGACCGTATGATACCTGCAGTTTGTCATTCGGGCCTCTGTGAAAACTTGTACGAGTTTTTACAGAAACTGTACGAAAAAAATCTAAAAAATAGAAGTAAGTTAATTTGTGAGGCCGAAACATGTAGTCTTTTGCCCCACAGTGGGCGCCAAAAATGTGTGTGTGAAAAGTGGATAAGTATCTATAAGTTGTAAGACACAACAATTCAATTAAGTCATTGCATGCATGGTTAGACATATATAATCATGAATATAAAAACCATAACAAATCGACCTATTGCCTTCTAAAAGATGTGAGTATAGACTTGCTCTCAGATTTGTCTAAGCAATACTAGTGACTAGACTACACCAAGATGAAGGATTTAATCTATATGAGCACAAGAATAAGCTAAATGTATGCAAGATTAAGCTAGATGAATGAATATTAAGTTAGATCAATGAATATTAAGCTAAATGAAACCAAACAATCATAATTAAACTAAATATGCAAAAAGCTAAACTAAGAAGCAATAATCTCAAAGCACAATATCTTCAATGACTCCAAAGAAAAAACTACATAATAACAATAAATCTCCAGGGTGTTTTGAATGAGAGATGAAGGCTAAATGTATAGAGACTCAAAAGAGAGACCAACGGTCTAGATTAATTAACAATGAGCGGTTGAGATTCCTCAATAAAAAGCACATTTCATGATAATTGAAATAATTGAGAGATCAGATTCAGTTAATCTTGAGATGGATTCCAATTATAGTTTGATTGAATGCATTTAGATTATAAGTCTGAGTCTGCATTAGAGATAAATTTAGTTGATTCTATGCATTTGAGATAAAAATAGGTGATTCCACGCACTTTCCTTTAATTTGCTCAAGAAATTTTATTTAGAAAAAGCCTTTTCAATGCAACTGAACCTCTTTCCTCAAAAGCTTTGAGTTTTAATTTGAGAGAAAAATGATTAATTCAATTTAATTGTTTTTTCTAATTTTTCAAGTTATCTCAATTTTAGAAAAAGAAATATCTTAAGTTTGTTTTCTTCTCTCAATTTAATTCTTTTCTTTTGTTTTCAATTTAACTCTTTCTTTTGTAAATTAATTCCTTTTTTTGTGATTAATCTCTTTTTGTAAATTAATTCATTTTTTGTGATTAATCTCTTTTTGTAAATTAATTCCTCTTTTTGTGATAAATGATAAATTTATTTATTAATTAAATATGCTAGGATATTTAATTAAATAAATAGGATAATTGATCAAAATGATTTACTTGGAATGATTTAATTAATTAAATAAATATTTAATTAATATAGAGTGATTAACTTGCCATGTAACATTAATGATTGAAGATTTAATTAATTAGGTGCTCAAGGTTGATTTAATTGCCTTTGGTTTGGACCTTGGTGATGTTGTCGAGATTAGGGGCCCATGGTTTAGGTGACCATTTTTAGGGTATTACATGTTCAAATGATATGCAAGTTGTGTTGAGACTGTGACAAAGATTTGAGACAGAGTGTTGACATTTGAGATCAAAGTTTTGTGTGTTGATGTTGGTTGCTTGATGTAGAGTTCAAGGATGGAATCATGATCGGGAGATCCTTCTTTTCATATCATTTTTGTATCTTTCTCTGATGCAGTTAGGATCAGGTTTGCAAGTCCTCATTTGTATATTGCCCCATGAGAATTTAGCCTTGGTTTGCAAGTCCGGAGTAATTAGCTCTTTTATTTGTAATATGATATACGTAGTGGATATATTTTGTGGCAAGTTCTCACCATGTTTTTTCCTTGTTTGGGTTTTCCACATATAAATCTTGGTGTTCATGTGTTGTATGTGTGTTGAAGTTTAATTGTTTATGTGTTGTATTTAAATTTTTTTTTGGACTGATTTGTAAGGAAGTTAAGTAGCGGAACAACTTCCTACAGTAACCTTGAGAGGAGGGTAATGCAAAAACTAATACAGGTCATTACAACAGTTACAAAAACTTAACAAAAGTAAACAAACTATCATGCATACCACAACACAACAACAGAGTGATTTACGTGGGGAAAACCCTTTCGGGAGAAAAACCCCACACTCTAAAAGCAACTCAATATATTATTCAACAATCAATAACAGATTACAATATACTTGTAGAGAAAACTCTTCATAGGAGTACCACCAATTAGAGACTCAGAGGTAACTCAATAGCCATAAGAATCTTACATCCATCCTCTATCTCATGCACCTCATATATAGGAGATACAATAAAGGAAATCATCAAACGGTATTACAAAACCATGGGCTAAAACCACCCAATAAAGTAAAGCCAACCTTATCTCCATTCTAGATGTCTTATGACGTGTCAAAAAACACATCAACATGTGTTCCTCCCTGTTACAGCTCATTTATGTGTCTGATACATTTTATATTTCCTATTTCAGAAGTCCAAACTTTCAGAGGCCATAACTTGTGAATCGTGTGTCTAATTGATGAACCATGTGTTCGATTGACGAATTGTTTGAAGCACTGGAAAGCTTGCAAAGTTCTCTATCACCTCACAAACCGCTACACCGTTTACGCCCACTTTTCAGAGCATTTTGGAGCTTCTCAAGTCCTCAAAATTAATTTTAAACCTTTCTCGCACCCTCCATAAACAAAAACTTTAATATTTTTAAAATTAGCTATGAACTTGCAATGAAAATTTATCGACATGCTTATCTAGCCAACCAAAAGATTCAAGGAGAATTTTGCATCATTTTGTGCTCAAATGAAAACTTACTATAAATAGTAACCTCATGTAAATGCAAGGTTGAGACACCATTTTCCCAACATTTTCTCCCACTTGTCAAACACTTTGCAAGAGCAAAGGGAGTATCAACACAATAATTTAATTGCTAGGGGCCATGAGGCCCATAGACTTCAAACACCATCTGAACTTCTTTGTGCTCGCAACCTTAGTTAAAGAATCTGCAACATTCATCAAAGTCTCTACCTTAACTAGCTTCACCCTACCATCTTCGACCATATCTCTAACAAAATGATATTCAAAATCAATGTGTTTGGTCTAGGCATGAAATGTCGAGTTTTTCGCTAGGTAAATCGCACTCTAACTGTCACAATAAACTGTCACTACATCTTGTTTTATTCCAAAATCTGAACATGGCCTCTTAAGCCAAATGGTTTCTTTACAAGCATGATTAGTTGCCATATACTCTACTTTTGTAGTGGATAAAGCAACCGCAGCCTGTTGCTTACTCATCCAACTAATTTCACCACCTAATAAAGTAAACACATAAGCATTGGTGAATCTTCTGCTATCAATATCACCTGCCCAGTCTGAATCTACATAACCATGAATATCAAAGGAAATCATGTCTCCAACCAAATTACCATGATAACACAAAGAATACTCTAAGGTACCCTTCAAATATTTGAAGACTCTTTTGACTACATCCTAATGAACTCTATCAGGATTAGACATATATCTAGAAAGAACTCCCACTGCTTGGGCAATGTCTGGTCTAGTACAGACCATAGAATACATAAAAATTCCAACTACACTATAGTAAGGCACTCTTCTCATGTCTTCCATCTTTGATGGAGATGTAGAACAATCTGAAACAGATAATTTCATTTCAACTGTGAAGGGAACACATAATGGTCTACAATCTTGCATGTTGAACCTTTGTAATACTGAATTCACATAGTTACTCTGGCCTAGCTATAACTTTCTATTCACTCTATCTCTTCTAATTTTCATCCCAAGAATGTGTTTCATTGTACCAAGATCTTTCATTTCAAATTTAGCAGCAATCTAAGACTATAGTTATGAAATCATACCTTTCGCTTTACCAATGAATAACATATCATCAACATATAATGCACTGTATAGGAAATTATCACCATCAGATTTATAATAAACACAGTGATCTGATTTAGAAGGCTCAAATCCCAAACTCAACACATATGTATTAAATTTTTGGTACCACATCCTAGGACTCTATTTGAGGCCATACAAAGATTTATTCAATTTACGTACCAAATTACTTTTACCTTTCACCACATAGTGCTCTAACTATGTCATATAGATATCCTTCTCCAAATCACCATGAAGGAAAGTAGTTTTCACATCTATTTTCTCAACCTCTAAATCATAAGTAGCAAAAAAAGAAAGAAAAAATCTAATGGATGTCATTTTTGCAACAGGAGAAAATCTCACCATAATCAACACCCTCAATCTGAGAGTAGCCTTTTGCAACCAACCTTGCTTTATACTTCTCGATGCTTCCATCTGAACCAATCTTTTTCTTGAACACCCGTCCTTCAAGAAATGGTACAAGATCTCATGTATCATTCTTTTTCAAAGATGTCATTTCTTCTTCCATAGCAATCTTCTAATATTCTACATCATTCATACCTAATGCCTCTTCTACATATCTAGGTTCATCCATGTTAGTATTCAAAGAAAAAATACATCTCCAATCATTAGGTGAATACCTTTCAGGTGGTTGTCTATATGTCTTGTAGACCTTTGAACAAGCTGAGTCAAAGGTTCTTCCTCTTCTTCTGAAGATTCAGAGCTAGATGAGCTCTCCTCAACTTCTTGCCTATCAAGTGGTCTCGATTTAACTCTTTTAGGCATAGAAGGGAATTGAATCACATCTTCCTTTTTATTCTATTCTGGTTGCAATGTAACATAATGAGACTTAATTTTTCTAAAAATAACACTTCTACTATGAATTACCTTTTGTGCAGCAAGGTCCCAAAGCTTGTATCCTTTCTCACCATAATTGTAACCGATGAAGATACATTTCACAGCCTTGTTCTCCAACTTATTCACTTCTCTTTAGGTACATGTGCATATGTCTCGCAACCAAAAACTCTAAGATGTCTTAATGAAGGCTTGTGACATGACCATGCTTCCATAGACGTTTTATCAACAAGAGCTAATAGGAGATCTGCTAATCAGGCAACAAGTAGTGGCAACAACTTCAACCCAAAAAATTTATTCTAGACCAACACCACTTAGCATACTCCTAGCCTTCTCTATCAGTGGCATGCTCATTCTTTCTGCAACTCCATTCTGTTGTGAAGACTACAGATTTGTCTTTTGTCTGTTACTGCCACTATCTTTACAAAATATCAAAATCATTAGAGAAAATTTCACTGCCATTATCAGTCCTCAAACATTTAATTTTCTTTTTAGTCTGCAACTCAACCATTTCTTTAAATTCTTTAAAATAACTGAAAACTTCATATTTACTCTTTATAAAGTATACCCATGTCCTTCTACTAAAATCATCCATAAATGAAATATAATATGTGGATTTCCCAATTGAAGGAACATCTACAGGACCAAACACATCAGAATGAATAAGATCCAAAACACCACAAGATTTATAAGAACTTGAGTAAAATTGAACATGGTTTTGTTTTCCATAAATGCAATGCACACAGAATTCAAAGTCGAGATTACAATTATTCAAACCTTCAACAAGGTTTTTATTTTTCAAGGTCCTCAGACCCTTTTCTCCAATGTGGCCAACTCTCTGGTGCCATAACATAGTCTTCCATGTAGGTAACTTTGCTTCAAAAGAAAGAACACCCTTAGATACCCAAAAGCCATGTCCATCCGCTAAAGGCGAAACCCTCAAATCTTCCAATGAAGTATCCACAGATTCACTTTTTATAGAAGTGCTATTACACTCAACAGTGTATGCCTCTAGCTTATACAAAGTTCCAAACTTGACACCTCTAACAATCACCATAGCACCCTTAATCATTTTACATCTTGCATCAAAATATACTACCTTCACACCTACAACTATTAGTTTGATCACAGATAATAGATTTCATTTTAATCTAGGGATATGCAACGCACTGCTAATCCTTTTTATTCTACCATCAGGAAACTTGATCCTAACTTTACCTCAACCAACAATATCTAAATGTGAATCATCTCCCAAGTACACCTCGCCTCCATTAAATTATTCATATTTAGAAAACCAATCTTTATTGGAAGTCATATGAAAAGATGCACCTAATTCAATTAACTATGCATCATTACCTGCATGAGTAGCCAAAGTTGTAATGAATGCATCACCATCTTCCTTCTCAAACTCAGAATCATAATTGAACTTCTTCTTTTTCTTCTTCTTTTCATCTTCTTTTCTTCTTTGCAGTCCTTAATTATGTGACCTGAATTATCACAATTCCAGCAAATGACTTTGGACTTTCCAGGAGATTTCGATCTCCCTTTGCATTTGGACTTATTGTGCTTCTCATTCTTCTTGCCTTTTTCCTTAGGTCTTCCATGAATAGTTAGGGCTTTCTTTGAACTAATGGATACCTTCCTCCGCATCTCTTCACCAAGTAGGACACCCACCACATCTTTAGATTTCAAAACAACAAAAGTACTACCAATAGCCATAACAAGAGAATCCCACAAATCAGGCAAACAACAAAGAAAGATTTGGCATTTCTCCTCTTCGTCTATCTTAACACCAACAAATGCAAATTGAGCCACCAACATATTAAATGCTTCTAGGTGGTTTGTGATTCGTCCACCCTCTTCCATTCTCAAGGAATACAATTTCTTCCTCAAAAAATCTGATTCAATAAAGATTTCGCTTGATACATTTTACCAAGCTTAGTCCATAGCTTCTGTGCAAAGTTTTCTTCATGGACATTGATCAGAATAGAGTCTACCATGAACAAACTAATTAGACCCTTGGCTTTACGGTACATAACATCATATTGAGCAACCACGGTAGGATCTAAGGGTCTTGAAACATTCAAATCAACAACATCCCACGGATCTTGATCTATTAGCAGATCTTTCATCTTTAGCTTCCACATCTCAAAATTACTACCATTAAATTTCTCCACCTCTATTCACCCTAACGAACTTGCCATCTAAAAAATTTCTACAACAAGATCAAAAAGTATCTTCTGCAAAAGCTCGCACTCAAATCTAGATTAGTTAAAAAACCCCAACAACCCACAATTGAAACCAAAGGTGATCAGGCTCTAATACCACTTGTAAGGAAGTTAAGTAGCAGAACAACTTCCTGCACTAACCTTGAGAGGAGGGTAATGCAAAAACTTTGTACAGATCATTATAGCAGTTACAAAAACTTAACATAAATAAATAAAATATCATGCATACCACAATACAACAACATGGTGATTTACGTGGGGAAAACCCTTTTGAGAGAAAAACACCACACTCCAAAAGAAGCTCTTCACAGGAGTACCACTAATCAGAAACTCAAAAATAAAGCTCTTCACATGAGTACCACTAATCAGAAACTCAAAGGTAACTCAATAGCCATAAGACTCTTACACACATCCCCTATCTCATGCACCTCATATATAGGAGATACAATACAAGAAACCATCAAATGGTATTACAAAACCACCCAATAAAGTAGAGCCAACTTTATATCCATTCTAGATGCCCTATGACATGTCAAAACACACATCAACATGTGTTCCTCCCTTTTACAACTCATTTATGTGTCTGATGCAATTTATATTTCCTATTTGAGGAGTTCAAACTTCCAATGATCATAACTTGTGAACTACGTGTCCAATTGACGAACTATTTGAAGTGTCAGAAAGCTTGTAAAGTGCTCTATCACTTCATAAACCACTACACCATTTATAGACACTTCTTAGGGTGTTTCAGAGCCTCTAAAGTCCTCAAAATTAATTTTAAACCTTTCATCACACCCTCCAAAAATAAAAACTGTAATATCTTCAAAACTAGCTATGATCTTGCGATGAAAAGTTACTAGCATGCTCATCTAACCAACCAGAAGCTTTGGCGAGAATTCTGCACCATTTCATGCTCAAATGAAAACTTACTATAAATAGTAACTGTAGACGTATAAAAATGACCACTTTCCTAAGTGAATATTTAATATTCATTTTAACCTCATTCCTCTATTTAATTAAATTTTGTTTAATTAAATTATTCACATTCATCTATTTGATTAAATAAGTTATTCAATTTATTTAATTAAATTCACCTAAGCCTTTGATAGCCTTTAGTTAAATAAATCATTTTATTTAATTAATTTCCCTTTCTCCCCTTTTAATTAAATTTATATTTAATTAAATTGTTCATTGCAAATAAATAAATCTAATTTATTTATTTAAATCCCCCACTTGTATTTATGCAAGTTGCATCTATTTTAATTGAAATAAAGTAATTTATTTTAATTAAAATTACCCCCCATCCACTTGCATTCTCCTACATCTCCCACTTGCCTCCCTAAACCCACTTCTAGATTCTTCTAATCCCTTCCAATTTAGCCTAACCCATCCCCTAAATATTGTCACATCCCTAAACAAAGGGAAGTCACTTCTCAAACCCTCAAAGTCTTTGGAAACCATTAAAGGCTTTATGTCTTCAACAAGTTAACCTTGAAAGTCTTCCATACCATTAATGGTTAATTCAACCCTCTTGCATGATTAGAGACTTTCTTTCTAACTCAACCCTCATCTAACCCAAGGGTCTCATCAAACATTCATTGCTTTGACCATGGTTATCCCTTTAACCCTTGCACAAGACTTTATCCTTTGGGTAAAAGCTTTATCCAATAGATAACCTTAACCTAGCCTTAACCCTTACCTCCTAAAGTAACCATGAGGTCTTCTCAAGCATTTAATGCTTCTTACATCTCCTCTCAAGTAGTCTCTTGTTGATAATTGTCACCATTTCATTGGTGAAAATTGTAAACATGGATTGATAACTTTCAATCTTGGCCCTTGATAAGATTATCCAATCCTGACCATTCATTGCCCTATTTTTCCTATAAATAGATCTCTCATTCTTCCATTTTCATATCCAAGTCTTTAGTATCAAACTTATAGATATTTTACTAAGCATCTAATCTAAACCATTTTAATCAAGCATTTAGCCTCTCTTTGAATAGAAACCATCTAAATAAGCATTTTTAGAAGCATTTATAATTATCATAGCATTACCATATTAGACTAGCATAGCATGTTAGGGTAGTTGTTACTAACCATCTCATCGTATTATCATAGCCATGCTAGTTTAAATCGTGTTAGATTTAGTATCATGCATAACTAGGAATGCATTCATGCTAGATTGATCAATACCCCTCATTCTCATGGTTGTCATCCCTAAGTCACTTTGCTCAGTGATCTGAGAGCAAAGGCATTTGCTTGAGGGGTCTTGTGAGATAGAGAACAATGAAACATCCCTTTGGAAGTTGAGTTATTCAATATAACTCCATAACTTGCACCAAGAGTCCCATTGGTGTGTGGCCTAGTTTTGAAATCACATTTACCGTTTCATCCCCCCACTTTTCCCGCACACATTTTTGGCACCCACCGTGGGGCCCGACCACATTTATATTATCGTTTTCAATGTAGGACTAACATTGTAGGTACGCAGAAAAGTTGAGTTAGCTCATTGGTGCTTTTCTTTAGCGCATACGGGTTGTCTGTCAGTGCATCCTGCTTACCGTTTAGCGCATCAGACCCAAAACTTAGCGCATCCTCCAGTCTGATTAGCGCATAACATTTCTTTTGATAATTGATGACCTCAATGCATTGAAGCATCGGTTCAATGCATCCAAGCAATAGCTTAGCGCATCGGGGCCATCTGTTAGCACATTGGTGATTTTCTAAAGCATGTCGGTTCTGCAGATTAGCGCATAGCAAAAACAGAGAGAGAAACATAGTTTGTAACTGAGACAGAAAGTTAGACTTGTAGAAGTTCATATTAAAATCTAAATCTTTCACTAACTGGTGTTTTGTTGCAGGTTACTAATCTTTGTTTTGCAGGATTGGAGGATTTTGATTTTAAGGCATTTTGATTATTTTCTTGTTTCTAACTTTTTCTAAGTTAGTTATTAGAAGTATTTTACAATCCTTGTTGGTATAAATAATGAACTCATTTTCCTTTGGTGTTACTTAAAAAGAACAACAAAAAAATCATTTTCTTGTTTTCTTAGGGAGAAAATACTTCATTTTTTGGCTATAAAAAGAACAAAGACAAATTTTATTTTTGCAAAAGTTTTAAAAAGAAACTCACCATCCTTTGGTGTTTAAAAGGATCCACTTTATTTTGCACAAGTAAAAGAACATCACTTTCAAATTCTAGACAAAACAAAAGAGGGAAATCTTTCCCCTTTTGAATTTATATTTTGTTGACCAAATCACAAATTTGCTTTGTTGACCAGGTTTTGATTCGAGCATTTATTTTGGAAATACACACTTTTGCTATGAGGATTTAAAAAGAACACCATGCCTTTTGGAGCAACATCTCCAAATAGAAGTTAGCAAATCATTATCTTGAAGCATAAAAAGAAGTTGTGTGTTTTGTCTCGAAAGTGGAAGGTATATGCTCTCCCCTTAACTGGGTGACCAAAAAGCCAAACCACTCTTATGCTTTATGTATTTCAAGTACTTAAATCCTTTAGCAAGCATGCCCTCCCGAGTTGCTCTTAGAGTGTCATTTAAATGGTCGATGAGAGGGGAACAACCTAAGTGGGAAACAACTTTATCACCAAGAGTTCCAACCCACTATAATCAAAAGTGGAGGTTGACGAAACTCCCTTCAACAGTTTGCTCAGTGATTAGTCTTCCCCCAGTATCTTTACGATATGTAAAGCCTTTGTTCTAAAGGTTGGGAAGCCTCCCGAAGGAGTTTATCACTGAAGACCAAACAAGAAGCTTGATTACGAACTTTAGCAATAGAAACCTTGAGCCGAGTCAGTATCCAAACATTGGCAATATCATAGTGCAAGGGTGGGGAAGAATCCACCCCCAAGATCACTCACCATATATCTCCCAAGATAACTACCCAATTGTGAAGCAATCCACTTTGGGTTAATTTCTGGAAAAAGGCAAAAAAATGGGTGCCCCTTAGGGGGTGACACGACTATTTGAGCGGACAGAGTATCAAGACTAGTGGGCTATGATATTGTTGATGACCCTTGAGTAAAGAGTATGTCTGATTTGTCTTCTTTGTATCCAAACCTATGAAAACATCAGGGATTTGAACACATCCTCACAGAACATACACTATCTATTAGCGTAGGCAAAATTGGTTGTCTCTTTCATGTTGTGTTTTCAATTTATATTTTCAGAAAATCATCCATCAAAATCAAACAAGTGTTAAAAATTTCCAAAAAGACAAAAAACAGAGCAATTAGGGCAGTTCAACACATAAGAGCAACTTCTTAGCGCATCTGAAACATTATCTAGCATGTACCAACCCAACCTTAGTGCTTTTATTCATCAAGCTAGTGCATAACACTTATCTTTCTGATAAACATTTCACTAGCGCTTTTGGATACCATATTAGTGCTTTCAAGCATCAGTCTAGCGCATTAGGGGCAAACCTTAGTGCGTTGAGTTTAAACTTTAGCATGTATTCAGGACATAATAGAGCTTGATCATCCCTGTCAAAACAAATTTTAAAACTCTGAGTTAACGCATAGCATGGGAAGCTTAGCACATAGAGGACTTTAAATAGCACATCTAGATCATACCTTAGTGCATCTTGTCTTTGTTTTGGTGCATGGGTAAAACTTAGAAAAATAGAGAGTAAACCAAACAATTTTTGAAAATTTTATCGTCAATCTTAAATACCCTTTTGGATCCTTAGTCAAACTTACCAATCAAAATTTGAACCAAAACATCAGAGAAAATATTCCAACAATCAAGCAAGCATCCTTAGAATAACAATTGTCGAATCTAAAACTAGCCAGAGATAAGACTTTATCCAATCAAAATCAGGTAGTACCATCACATTGATCAAAAGGTCCGCCATCTAAACAGATTCTATCAACCAAACATACCTAGTTTAAACTTAAGTCGTCAAATCAAGTCTCCATATCTGGAAACTCTTATCCATATCATTTGACGCACTTTGTCATGGAGGCAAATCTAAACCTCTACTCGATAAAGTAGGCTTAAGTTTTCAAACGAAGTATCCTAATCCAAACAAATCAAAGGAAACCATTGATCATTCATGTATGATGACTCCTCATATTTTGAGAAGAAAAAGTCTTCATCACAAAACTGAGTTGAAGAAGTACCAACCTAGTTCTAAGACACTTGCAAAACGGAATGAGTTTCTCTACATAAATTGTCAACTCTTCAAATCACATCGTGCCTTTCTCCATCATATGTGGTTGTATCTTCAAGGCAAATCAAACGAATTTGACGAAGAACCATTAAAAAGTAGAGCCTTTTGCCAAAAATTAGCATTCAGTCAATGATTGAATCATGGAGGAAAGATCAACCCCAATTTCTTCCCACAAGTCTGCATCACTTATAACATAGCTCGATTTGAACCACCAACCCATGAACAAGTAGAAGAGGAATTTGTTCCTTTTTTCAAAGAAAGCTTTTACTAGATGCCCATTGTCACTCGCTCTCAACGAAACAAGCAAAGCAAACCACAACCAGAGTCCAATATGGGTTAAAGATTATCAAACCCTTTTGATTATACTGATCTAGGAGAAATAGAGATCACTGAGGAGCTTCTTCAAGAATGTTAAGAAAACCCCTCATTCCAAAAACTTATGGAAAGACTCATAGAAGATAACAAAGAAAAATATATGCTCATGCTAACAAGCAAAGGAGTTAGGCTTCCTGGAAACTTTGATACTGAAATCTTTAGGCCAAGGTCTCAAAATTATGCTTATCAAGAGCAACAAAGAGAATAGGAAACACGTGACCCTGAAAACATACCCGAACAACATAACATACCTGAACACACCCATGCCCGAACTAGGGATAATGAAAGAGAAGAAGCTTTCCCTCAACAAACAAATGTGCCCATGGTTGCTCTTACACAACAAATTCAAATGATGCAAAGACAAATGAAAGACATGAAATAGGGGACCATAGTGCGATACTCCTTAAATGAAATTTTTCCTTACCCCTTTGACAGGAGATTAAACATGATACCTTTTCCCCGAATTCAGATATACCCAAATATGATAAATATGATGGTAAGAGTGATCCCCGCGATCATGTTCGAGAATTTTGTACCATTTGCTCATGATGACACTTATTTGATGAGGTTATTCCCAAGAAGTTTGGGAGGGCAAAAAATGGAGTGGTTGTCTAAACTTACACCTCTCATCAGATCCTTTGATGAATTGGTAAATAAATATATCACACAATACTCCTACAATATTCAACACACGATCACCATGTTGGATGTATGTAATACCAAATAGAAAAACAATGAGACATTCATGGTGTTTCTTCAACGTTGGAGACGTATGGTTTCGAGATATCCTGGAGATGTACCTGAAAAAGAAAAAATGGAGATTTTCTTCGTCAATCTAAATAGTGAGATGAGTTATCTACTCAAGCTCCAGTGCATACCATCTTTTGCCAAGTTGATCAAAAATGACATCCAAGTAGAAGAAGCATGCATCAAAAAAGGGACATTGAAGCTCTTCAAAGAAGGAACTAATTCATCCAACTCTCACTTTAACAACCAAAACAACAACAACACTTAGACAAATCCAGATTCTGGACAAGAAACAAAAATGTTGTTAATGAGGGAGGAACTGACGCTAATGATATGAAGTCCAAACAACCAGTGTTGGCTTTATCAGGTAATCTGCAAGCTAACAAGAATCAAAAGGGTGTTAACCAAGGCACTAACACTTATCCGCCAAATTCCAATCAGGGACCTTTAAATACAAACACCAACAACAATACCCAAGGTAACAACACTAATCAAGGAACTAACCCAAATCCAAGGGGTAACACCAACAATTTCCCAAATAGACGCATCTACACACCATTGGGGCAATCCTTAGAATCAGCATTCTGAGAACTCCTGGCAAACAAGATTATCACATTGCCATCCATAAACAATTTTGAACCCCAGATCAAACAACCTTGGTGGAATGACTTGCATTTATGTGATTTTCATCGAAACAAAGGACATCACACAAATGATTGCATGAGGCTTAAAAACATTGTTCAAGACACGATCAATAGAGGTGATTTAACGATTGATGGTCTCAAAATGAATGGTGATCATGACGCCCTTAAAAATCCTCTTCCAAATTACAACAAGGAAGGAGCTTCATCATCAAATGATACACGGGGAGCTCGCATAAATCACCTGTACAACAACACCATCAATCACATATCAACAGAGGATAATCATATCAATGTCATAAATATCAAAGACAAACAAGACCATACATCAATTAATGTGACAACTCAAGCTCAAAAATATGTCTTGAAAGGGCATACATCAACATCAACCACTATCCCCAAGACTCAATATGATTTGGTAAGTCAACTACGGTGAACTCCTGCTCAGATATCCATACTCGAGTTGTTCAAACTCTCGCCAAAACATAAGGACATATTGGAACAAGCACTAGTTGAAACAAATGTACCTCAAGATCTGGATATTGACAAATTTCAAGCCATGGTGGCTCACATGACAAGGCCTCATAATCTCACCTTTTTTGAACATGATAATATCTCTTTAAGTCATCCACATAATACTCCCCTTCATATTGAAGTCTTAGTCTACAAACATCGAGTTAAAAGAGTATTAATAGATGGAGGAGCTGGTTTCAATATCTGTACCTTAAAACTTATCCGTGCATTAGGCTTCTCCGAGAAGTTTATTGATCCACACAAAAAGAGCACCATCAAGGCATATAATGATGAAGAAAGATCATCCAAGGGAACAATGATACTACTTATTTAGGTAGGACCGATACAAAGGGACACTATGTGCCAAGTCTTAGACATAGACTTAACATACAATATTTTATTGGGTCGTCCTTGGATACATGAAATGCAAGCAGTGTCGTCAACTTACCATTAGTGTGTCAAATTCCCATATAATGGGCTGGAGATTTCCATATCGGCTGACAATAACCCCTTTCAACATTGCAATGCTATGGGGGCAGCCCAAGACAGCTTGGTTCCACATAACAGGGAAGCTCAAACTTCCTCAGCATTGGATCATCATCAAGAAAAGCTCAAATCTTTATCAATATATTTCAAACAAAAGATGAAAATCAAAGAGCAAGACATGGGAGAATACTCTTTCGAACCCATGTGTCTATCCAAATTTCCAGCATCACCAAAATCTCATGGACAACCTTCTGCATCGACACATCAAGCAACACAGCCCATCACCAAGTTTGATGGCAAGTTTATTCAATTGGGCACACTAGCACATGAATCGGAAGAGAAAGACATCCTTAGTTGGCTATACAAGGATGAGGGAGAAGACAAAGCTGCTACTTTGGAGGTAGCCATACCAACACAATAGTATGGAAAAGGATTCCTAATCATGCAACAGATGGGATACAATGGCAAAGGACCTATAGGCAAGCATTAAGAAGGCATTACAGAACCACTGGACCCTCCTTCATAGTTTTCTTGAGACAAAACGGGATTGGGATATGGACACAACACACACCCAAGGAAGAAGCAAAATAAATATCAAAAACCTCAGTGGAAAGAAAAGAAGAAATGCAATGAGGACTCATGGCAAGAGGCACTGCACCAAGCAGCAGAAACAACAAGGAAAGAGCGAGAACACCAAGAAAAAGAGAAACGACAAGAAGAATCAATCATTCAAAAAAAAGAAACAGCTTATGAGGAAGTACACCATGTTCAAGAACCTATTCAAAACAAGGCAGAATCACCTCCTGAAGAAATCACTCCTCCTCAAGGAGAAACAGTGATTGAACAAATGCAAAGAGTACATGTAGGTTTTGATTCAGAATTAGAGGAAACTACTAGACTGGTATCAATTATCAGGGATCTCTTTTCACCTTACAACATACCTGTCAATGGCACTGAAAGGCTCTAGGACAGTACTTCTGAAATTGATTCTAATGACTATGAATGGGGCAGTTGTTCAAATGTTACTAAAGATATCCTTGAAGGTGTTATTCATACACCCCTTTCTCAAGAAGGACAAGGCACAAAGTCTAGATTACTTGAATTTGGTCCACAACATATCTACGAAGCTAAGGAAAACGAGCAACGACACTACAAGCAAGTCTACACGGAAGATGATACCATCGAAGACCTTGACAATATCATTAACTTACCCAATATCCCTGACAACCTTAACAATACCTCTATCATGATACTTACCACAGCCGACCTCGACCCACCAAATGACTCTTTACCGCTTGTATTTCCCAATTTGATAGACTGGGATGAACATGAACACCATGACATACATATTTTCCTAGATGATGATTCCATTGTCCATTACCTATGTATTGTCAACCCGGAAACAGACTCTACCAGCCAAAAAAATAATGATATCTGCAATCGAGAGGGTGCCAAGTCTCTCAGTCGCAAAAATGAAAGAAATAAAGGATCTAATGCTGAAAACCAGTCAATAGTAGTACTAATAAGAAAAAGTCAAAATAAAGGATGCATCTAAGGGTGAAAACCTTTTTAAGGCACCTACAGATGGGAGAATTGACACTCTTCCTGAACACTATCAGGAGTGATCACCCATATTGATTGAGCCCACTCAATCAATCAACATTGGTACAGAAGAAGCAGCTAAAAACATACACCTAGCAAAATCTCTGATAGAAGAGGAAAAACCAGAGTTTATCAGATTCTTCAAAGAAAAGAAAATCAATTTTGCTTGGTCCTATGCAGATATGCTTGGAATAGATCCAAACTTAATCATGCAGCATTTATCTATTGCTCCAAGAGCTAAGTCAGTCAAGCAAAAGTTAAGAAAGATGAATCCGCACGTAGCATTAATGGTCAAAGCTGAAGTAAAGAAGTTATTGGATGTCGGATTTATTTGACCTATAGACTATGTTGAATGGATTTCAAACATTGTGTCAGTTTCAAAACCAGATGGAAGCATCAGAATATGCACATATTTTAGAGATGTTAACAAAGCCTGTCCAAAAGATGACTTTCCTTTGCCCAGCATAGACATAATTGTAGACCTCACAGCAGACCATGCAATGCTATCATTAATGGACAGTTTCTCTGGCTATAATCAAATCAAGATAGCTCTAGAAGCTCAAGATAAAACAATGTTCACCTATCCTTGGGGAACGTATTGTTGGAATATCATGCTTTTTTGCTTGAAGAATGTTGGGGCAACTTATCAAAGAGAAATGACGACAATCTTTCATGATATGATGCATACCTTCATGGAGGACTATGTGGATGATTTACTGGCTAAGTCATTCACCGGAGTAGAACATCTAGGCATATTAGATAAAATCTTTCAAAGATTGGAGAAATTCCAAGTCAGGATAAACCCCAAGAAGTGTGTCTTCGGGGTAACATCAGGCAAATTATTAGGCTACATTGTGCCAGCAAAGAACATTGAAGTAGATCCAGCAAAGGTACAGGCCATCATGGAGATGCCACCTCCCAAGAACATTAGTCAACTCAGATCTCTACAAGGACGACTGCAGTCTATTAGGCGATTCATAGCCCAATTAGTAGATAAAATTTTACCCTTCAATCATTTGCTACATAAGAACATACCATTAATATGGGAAGCCAAGTGTGCAGAATCATTCTATCAAATCAAGCAATATCTAATGAATCCACCAGTTCTGGTACCACCAATAGCAAGGAAGCCACTTATTCTCTACATATCAACAACGGACATATCATTGGGGGCACTGTTAGCACAAGAAGATCAAGAAGGCAAGGAATGAGCTATATATTACATCAATAGAACATTAAATGGATATGAGCTAAATTACACATTCATTGAAAAGGCTTGTTTAACTGTGGTATTCACCTCTCAAAAGTTCTAACATTACGTGCTAGCTCACACAATCAAGCTAGTAGAAAAAATTGATCCTCTCAAGTATTTACTCAGCAAAGTAGCTCTTATAGGCCGACTGGCTAAATGGGTCATGATTCTCAGTGAGTTTGATATCCAATACATAGAGCATCAAGCTATAAAGGGACAAGTAATTGCAAATCAATTAGCTGAAGCACCACTACCAGATGAGCAACCAATGAAGGTAGAATTTCTAGATAGGGATGTCCTTACTGTTACACCCAAGAAATGGACCCTATACTTTGATGGTTCCTACACTCAACATGGCTCAGGTGTCGGCATCTTGTTCGTCACTCCTGAAGGGAACACAATTCCAAGATCATATAGACTCATGTTTCCATGCACCAATAACATCGTTGAGTATGAAGCACTGGTCACGGGAATCAAAATGGTCATAGAATAGAGAATCATGGAATTGAAGGTCTATGGAGATTCCCAATTGGTTATAAATCAAATCAACAATGAATATCAAACAAAGGATGACAAGCTACTACCATACAAAAGAATGGTGGATGACTTCAAATAGTATTTTGTACACATCACCTTCGAGAAAATACCAAGGTTGGATAACAGAGCAGTCGATGCAATGGCTACTATCGCTTCACTACTGCAAATTCCAAAGCAACAGATTCGTTATGAGTTTCTAGTAGAGCAATTGTTTTCCCCTGCCTATGACAATTCTACATCCCATGTTATCTATGCCTTAACTAGTTCAGACTCTCCTTTATACGAGACAATCTATGAGTACCTTAAAACCAATACCCTACCCATTGACCTATCTCATAATAAAAAATGCAACTTTATCTGGCAAGCCGCCCGTTATAGCCTAACTGCTGATACCCTTTACCGTCGAGGTCTAGATGGTACTCTTCTTCGTTGCCTTGATCGTAATGAATCTAACTCTGCTTTACACGAGCTTCATAGGGGTATCTATGGCACGCATTCAAGTGGTCCTACTCTCACTAAAAAACTTCTGAGAATGGGAATTAATGTCTGACAATGGAGAAAGACTCTTATCAATTTGCAAAGAAATGTCCTAAGTGCCAAATCCATGGCAATCTTATTTATGCACCAGCATAGGAATTGCAGCCATTTACAACATCTTGGCCTTTCTGTCAGTGGGGACTTGATTTAGTAGGGAAAATACATCCTTCTTCTTCAAATGGACACAAGTTCATTATCACTACCATAGAGTATTTTACAAAATGGATTGAAGCAGTCCCAATGACCACAATAACTGGAAAGCAAATTGCCTCTTTTATTCTCAATTATCTAATTTGCAGATATGGCATCCCCAGTTCTATTATCACAGACAATAGTTGTCCTTTCAAAAATCAGGATGTACGAGAATTATGTGAACAATTCAAAATCCAGCATCGTTTCTCTACACCTTACTACCCACAGGGGAATGGTCAAGCAGAGGCATCAAATAAAACAATATTGAAAATCCTAAAGAAGACAGTAAATGATGCAGGTAAGGATTGGCATGTACAACTCAATCCGGCACTCTAGGCATACAGGACTAGCATCTGGACACCTACAGGAGCTACGCCATATTCATTGGTGTATGGGTCAGAGGTAATTTTACCTCTTGAGGTAGAAATTCCATCACTCATAGTATCTTTAAAAGGCCTCATTCCATATGAGTATCGAGTCAACAAATTGCAAGAACTAGAGCTTTTGGATGAAAAATGACTACATGTCTATAATCACCTCAAAGCATACCAGCAGTGCATGTGTAGAGGCTACAACCACAAAGTCATCCCTAGGATTTTTAAATTCGGCGATCTTGTACTCAAAGAAAAACCTAGAAATCAACAAGATCGAAAAAAGAAGGGGAAGTTTGAACCTAACTGGTTAGGTCCCTATGTTATCATATCAGCCTATGGATCAAATGCCTAGCAACTTAACAACTTCATAGGGTAATGTGCTCGACAAACCAACCAACAATATCCATCTGAAGAAATTCTATACTTGAGTGGTCTAATGCACGGAAAAAGTGAAAAATAAAATAAATAAAATAAAAATCAGAAAAATACAGAAAAAAAAATCAAAAAAACAATAAAAAGGTGCAATAAAAACAAGTGGTGAAAACCTAGCAACAGGCGCTATTTGTGAGGGAATGGCTCCTCTATCTATCATTACCCATATCTTTTGCATCCGAAGTCAAAACTAATGGCCATCGCCCAACACCTTTCACGCAACATTATCTCGGACACACTTAGTGTAGTCATTGTCCTTGCTTATCTAAAGATCAGTTCATCATATCTCACCATGGCTTGGTAATCACTGTAAATATCCACATTAATCAGTATCTATAGCTAGGGGCAGTGTTCCTCTGACTTCAAACTTTCCAACAACAAAGAAAACACGAATCACAGCACGCCAAGAAAATCCTGTCAACAACAGCTCAGCAGCCGAGAAAACAAAACACAGATCCAATTAACAACTTCAACACACACATGATAGATGATTTTCTAAAATATAATTTGTTTACATCTTGCATGAAGTTTTGACTATTTTGCACTTCAAATTTTTGAATCATTGGATCTCCTTAATTTCTCAACGATGCATCGAGCTAGAGAAAGTAGTCAGAGAGTTTGATATTTTTTTGGTTTTTTGTCTATGAGGCGATCACTTGTACTGTGCAAACTTTTGTCTTGAGACATGATTAGAAACATATTACTGAAGACATTATTCCACTTTGTGCATACAAATGGTTCAATCTTGTCTGTTTATATGCAAACAACACTCAAGTCGTCTTGGTTTAATTATACCTAGACACTTGTGTCATCTTGCAATATCAAAATCCATGTACGTTTTACTCAAGTCATTTTGGTTCAATTATACCATTATGCTTGTATAAACTTCCAACATATCAAAACCTCAATGATGATAAACCAAAACAAAGCAAAAACATGTGACTACACAGGAATGACAACAAGAAAATGAGGGTGATCAATTAGTTGCATATCATTTTAAATCTTGCATTAGCTGCATATCATTTTAAATCTTGCATTATTTGCATATCATTTTAAATCTTGCATTAGTAGCATATCATTTTCAATTTTGCATTAGTTGCATATCATTTTAAATCTCACATCATTATCATTAGCATACATCTCATTTTCAAGATACATCTCACATCATTATCATTAGCATACATCTCATTTTCAAGATACATCTCACAAATCAAATTCATCACAACAACTTATCATTATATCATCACATCTTCATCATAAACCATATAAATCAATATCAAATCTAGAATATTTATCTAAGCATCACATCATCATCATCCATAAATACATCACATGTGGATCAGAAAATCGATGTCATATATATATCTCTAAAAAATGATCAAAATATACAACGGATGTCATGTCTGTCAAAATACAACAAAATGATCAAAATCCAATAGAGACAAGTCTCTCAGGTATGACTATCTCCTAAGGCTGATGGTCTCGCAGTAGATGTCCTAGCTCCTGGATCTTTAGGTGGTTCACGTCAAGAAGGCCCTGTAACACCTCTTCTCTCTGACCCCATTTGACTCTGAGCTGATCGACTAGCAACAAAACTAAGAGCTCTCTGCTCTCTAGGGAATAGATCCTCATATAACCGTCTGTAGTACTCAACCGCCATGGTCGTGTACCATATCTCCCTCAGTGTGTCTCTCATAGGGGCACTAACCATCTCTCTCTACAGTCTCTCTGCAAGATCCTTTGCTCGACCTAGGTGCTCTATCACTATATCCCGCTCTGCGGTAATCTGACGTTGCTGAGCTAGTACCTACTCCTGCAACTCTTGCACTATAACATGCAGTGCTCAGATCTGTGAATCTTGTCGATGCTATGGTACCCTGATCTGCAATAGTACTTGAGTGGTGACACTACCTATCCCTGTCCTAGGCCCCAGTGGAGGTAACACATCTGATCTCCTCCACTGGGTCAGCCGCCTAAACTCCTCTACACCACCCACAGCTGCTAGCACCTCACCTACTCTGCCAACCCCGCCAGCTCTAAGAACCAAACCTCCTCTACCTCCATCACCACCCGGTCATCTGACTAATCCAATCCTCCCTCTATCTCCTCCATCTCCTCTCCCATCTCCCCCTCTATCTCCTCTCCTCCCTCCATCCCTCCCTCCATCTCCCCATCTCCCTCCATCCCCTCCTCTATCTCCGTGTCTCCCTCTGCCACCTCCCCTCCCATCTCCCTCATCATCTCCTCCATCATCCCCATATCCCTCCTACATCTCCTCTCCCTCCTCTCTCCATCTCACTAGCCTCTCTAGCTGCTCATCCTCATCATCGTCAAAGGCAGGAAGCATCTCTGTTGGATTGGATATCTGTGCCACGACATGTGCCATGAATTACACTACAAACTCCTCCGTCATCACAAAATCCACCACTCCAAACTCGTAATCCCAAATATGTCCGCCCAAATGCATATACTCCTCCATAGCCATTGCACTATCAACAGTCGGACCCCATTATAGCACGTCCTGTCTTCGGCGAGCATATAAGCATGCTCCCTGTGGTATACCCTGTTGTCGACCATATTGTTGTTGAACACAGCTATGAAAAAACCTCTCAATGATAAAAGGTGTCCACCCAATTAGGTATCTCGACATATAAACATAGGGCATCTCTAGCTTGTCCTCAGCCCACACCTCTCAATCCATATATAATCTCCAGATGACCATGTCAATATCATCCAACACCCTCCTCCAATGCTCTATTTTGCCCAGCTTACGCTGGACAAATATACCTATATACCCATATGCATAGGCTTGACCAATCGGCCTATTCCTATCTGCAAGTGGCCTGGTTGTAGGAATGTGCTCCCAAGCCCACACCTGTAATAATGTAACCTCGACTGATAAACTCGTGTATCCCAGATACACTACCTAGTGCAGCTCCATGTATAAGTGTGCTAACATACAAGATCCCCAAGCAAACATGTGTCCCTGTGTAACCATGTCCTCTAACACCAATCCCCAGCCCACTGCCAGTCCCTTCGACCTACGATCGGGACACAAGAATCCACCTACAAAACCTGCTAGTACAGAGAGTAGTGGAGCATAATCAAAATATATAAACTCCTGCCAAGGGATCTCATATCCATAAATTTGATCATCATGGAATATCTGGTGAAGAGCCTTTATCTCATCCTCCTTCATCTACTCATATGGCAATGCCCCAATCACTGGAATCCCTAGAATCCGATAACAGTCCTCTAGAGTGACTGTTATCTCGCCAGTAGCCAAGTGAAAGGTGTTCATATCATTGTGCCACCTCTCTGCCAAAGTTGCTAGCAAAACCCGGTTAATGATATAGTGAGGCATGTCCAGCAAAGAGGATAAACCACACCTCTCAATAACATCTCTATCTATTTGTGTCAAACGCGAAATCAAGAACCATGGTCTCAGAAATCGCTCTCGTGACTGGAGTATGCCAAGCTGTGCCTACAAAACAACAAATGTCCAACATCAGTTCCCATATCTATCTGATATATCCAATCAAAACAAAATCAACTTGAAACAACGAAGCATTAAATCAAGTTCCATATAGAAAATCAAATCCCATATCGAAATCAATCAAAATCCATATCAAAAATCAATGACCCATAACGCAAGCATTATATCGAAAATCAAATCCCATATCAAAGAATCATATCAAAGATCCATAACGCAAGCAACTTAGCAATCCATATCAAAAATTAATGACCCATAACGCATGCATTATATCAAAAATCAAATCCCATATCGAAGAATCATATCAAAGACCCATAATGCAAGCAACTCAAAAATTCATATCGCGAACATCAAATCAAGAATCATATTGGAAATCAAGAATCAGAACTTATATCGGACATCAGATTCAATTGTAAAGCAAAGATCCACATCAATATAAAATCAAGATCCTCATTCAAACAATCAATTAGCTTGACACTTCATAAACGAAAGCAATTTCAACAGACTCTCAATCATCCTACCAAGACTTGAACATCACAATCTATTGCAAGGCACACTATTACAAATCCATATCAAAAGAAAATGGGGATCCTCATCAAAAACAAACACTCAATATGGCAATCCATATCATATGAAAAATTCAAAATGGCAAAATCTGACATTAAGACAGCAGGCACGACCTTGAAAAAGCTCAGTAGGCACCTATTCACCCCTAAACCATCTCCCTCATCTATTTTTCCCCCGCAATGAAATCTTCCAAATCCTCTTTAGCCATTTTTCTTGCTCACGTGCCAAAGTATCCCTCCCACACGCTAAGCTACCACCCATGCACTAACTAAACTCAGCTACGCTCTAAGACCTTTACCCCATGCGCTACACTATCTCTATGCGCTAACCAAAACTTCCATCATGCTAACCTAAGAACCCTATGCGTTAGGTTAACCCTATGCACTGCACATGCAAACCTATTAGCCCTATGCGCTAGAACTCCCTACGCGCTACCCTAAACCTATGATGCACTACAAACTAACTCCTAGATGCTACCCTAGTTGAAAAACCCTATGCGCTAAAGTTCTTATCGTATGCGCTAGGAGAGGAACCCTACGCGCTAAATCACGAAAATCGGAAGCAAAAAATTAAAAACATGACTAAAATCAACAAAATAAAAAGCAAACAGGGCAAATTTAAGGTGACTTACATGTGGACCATACGCGGTGGGCCTCCGGTATCGGCAAACACGCTCAAAACGGTGAGAAGCATAAAGAACCGACATTTTGTCACTCTCGCAAGAAGTCAAAAGGTGCAAATAATACAAATGAAATCACTTTTTACCTTTTTATAGGGTAAAGGTCAACTAGGGTTAGTAGGTGGGGCATGTATTTTTCTCATTCTCTAACTTTTAACCCTATCAAACATCATTTTTTGGGAGATGAATCAATAACTCTGCATTCAACACAGTCAACATTTAAAAATGCAATTAATTCAAAAATGATCATCAAAATCAACAAATTTTTAAAAATACTTGATTCATCTCTCGAGGGGGCATCATCAATATCATTCATCAAATCTGGGGCACGACATCATCATATCGACATCTCGACACAAACATCATATTTGGCAAAATTTTCTTTGAATCAACATGTACACACACGTCACTTCAAAGAGGGGCAAAATGTAGACATATAAAAATGAC
Source organism: Cryptomeria japonica (assembly GCF_030272615.1). Taxonomy (NCBI): domain Eukaryota; kingdom Viridiplantae; phylum Streptophyta; class Pinopsida; order Cupressales; family Cupressaceae; genus Cryptomeria; species Cryptomeria japonica. Next base: position 418,708,857 of record NC_081409.1, on the reverse strand, counting down.
CACTTTCCTAAGTGAATATTTAATATTCATTTTAACCTCAGTCCTCTATTTAATTAAATTTTATTTAATTAAATTATTCACATTCATCTATTTGATTAAATAAGTTATTCAATTTATTTAATTAAATTCACCTAAGCCTTTCATAGCCTTTAATTAAATAAATCATTTTATTTAATTAATTCCCCTTTCTCCCCTTTTAATTAAATTTACATTTAATTAAATTGTTCATTGCAAATAAATAAATCTAATTTATTATTCAAATCCCCCACTTGTATTTATGCAAGTTGCATATATTTTAATTGAAATAAAGTAATTTATTTTAATTTGAATTACCCCCCATCCACTTGCATTCTCCTACATCTCCCACTTGCCACCCTAAACCCCCTTCTAAATTCTTCTAATCCCTTCCAATTTAGCCTAACCCATCCCCTAAATATTGTCACATCCCTAAACAAAGGGAAGTCACTTCTCAAACCCTCAAAGTCTTTGGAAACCATTAAAGGCTTTATGTCTTCAACAAGTTAACCTTGAAAGTCTTCCAAACCATTAATGGTTAACTCAAACCTCTTGCATGATTAGAGACTTTCTCTCTAACTCAACCCTCATCTAACCAAAGGGTCTCATCAAGCATTCATTGCTTTGACCATGGTTATCCCTTTAACCCTTGCACAAGAGTTTATCCTTTGGGTAAAAGCTTTATCCAATGGATAACCTTAACCTAACCTTAACCCTTACCTCCTAAGGTAACCATGAGGTCTTCTCAAGTATTTAATGCTTCTTACATCTCCTCTCAAGTAGTCTCTTGTTGACAATTGTCACCATTTCATTGGTGAAAATTGTAAACATGGATTGATAACTTTCAATCCTGGCCCTTGATAAGATTATCCAATCCTGACCATTCTTTGCCCTGTTTTTCCTATAAATAGAGCTCTCATTTCTCCATTTTCATATCCAAGTATTTAGTATCAAACTTATAGACATTTTACTAAGCATCTAATCTAAATAATTTTAATCAAGCATTTAGCCTCTCTTTGAATAGAAATCATCTAAATAAGCATTTTTAGAAGCATTTCTAATTATCATAACATTATCATATTAGACTAGCATAGCATGTTAGGGTAGTTGTTACTAACCATCTCATCTTATTATCATATCCATGCTATTTTAAATCATGTTAGATTTAGTATCATGCATAACTAGGAATGCATTCATGCTAAATTGATCAATACCCCTCGTTCTCATGGTTGTCATCCCTAAGTCACTTTGCTCAGTGATATGAGAGCAAAGGCATTGGCTTGATGGGTCTTATGAGATAGAGAACAATGGAACATCCCTTGGGAAGTTGAGTTATTCAATATAACTCCATAACTTGCACCAAGAGTCCTATTGGTGTGTGGACTAGTTTTGAAATCACATTTTCCATTTCATACCCCCACTTTTCCCGCACACAGTAACCTCTTGTAAATGCAAGGTTGAGACACCATTTTGCCAATAGGGTTTATATCTTCACCATGCACTTAAGAAAACAACGATGAGAAAAATTAGGCTTAAGGAAATTTTTTAAACCTACCATACATCTTGCATAACAAAGTCGGTGTAGGGTAGGGTTACAAACCCGCCTGACACCAATGGGAAAGGTATGGCATGGAAAATGGTATTTGGAAGGGTCTCAGACCCGCCATACACCATGCTTTGGTTCATGGCAGACCTGCGGTCTCGCCAAGCAACATAGAGGTATTGTAGTGCGAAGGATAAAATACTGTGAACATGGTGTGGAGCGTCGAGGTAAACCTGCCATGTACCACTTCAATGTGTAGTGTGTAGCAGACCTACAACCTCGTCACACGCTACAAAAGGTGGTAAATAATGCATACAAAGTAAAATACATAAAGTTGGTGTGGGGTGAGGCCGCAGACCTGCCATGCACCACTATGAATTGTAGTGTGTGATGGGCCTATGGCCCCGCCCAACACCACAAAAAAGGAAAGTGTGATAAACAAAATCCGGTGCCATAAGAAAAAGTCGTCTGAGACCATTGACCTGGACGACATCACAAATGTGATGTAAATCGAACAAAAAAATGTTATGAATCCAATCTAAAAAGGGGTTTGAAACCCTAAAGAACAAACAAATAGGAATACATACCCAAATAGGATAAAGAACTTTTGGATGAAATTCGAACAAGTCTTCCTCCCTCAACTTCAAGCGAGATCAAACAGATAAAATGCAAATCGAGATGGTGGAAAAATAAACTTAAAAACCAAAGAAAAATACTCTTATTCGTTTTGCACAACAGGGGCATTTAATAACTTAGAGTGTCATAAATAGGTGCAAGTTGGGTTTATAAACTTGATTTGCACCTGCAAGGTGTGAGTCGAGTTTATAAACGTGATTTGCACCTAGATGGGCAACACAAATGAAAAGAGGCATAAATCAGATTTATAAACCCGATTTGCACCTAAAAGACATACTTGGTGTAAATCAAGTTTATAAACCTGATTTGCACCTAGATTTCACACTTAAGTGAAAAGGGGACAAACAAGGGGAAAATGTTCTTATAACGATAATGATGTCTTGTAAAGCATGCATAGACCATTAAAACCACAAATGGACAAAAAAATTGTGGGGTACCCTCGATTTTCACAATGCAAAAATTGAGAATAACAATGTACTATTGATCAGCGTATTGGTACCTTAGCAGCATGAGATTTAAGAAATGAAGCAAGAAAAAAGAGAAAAGAGAGAAGCATCATTTAATGTTCCAAGACTTGTTGATCCAGAATGTAGTGGAGATCTAGATGAAGCTAAAGAAAGTTTTATGAGAAGATTGTAGTGAGGCACTGGAAAATACAAAGGTAAGTTACCTCTAAAATGTTTTTCTTGTGGTAGAATTGGACATTATGCTTGTATAGAGTGAAAATAGATAACAACAATTTTGAAAGACTAAATGAATTCAACCACAAAACCCTAGCCTAACAACAACAAAGATCCACCATAACATATGAAGATTACCTAAGACAATGCAAATCAAATGAAATCACAAAGATTATACCATCACATGTCCAATAAGGTTTGGATCTCCATTCTTCCTATCTCCATTGATCTTGCTTGATATAGTTGCTCTCAGATTTTATGTGCACAAGAGCTCAAAAAAGAATGGAAATGTGGTTGCAAGTAGGATTGCATGTAAAAGGCGTAGTGTAGTCGAGTGTGCAATTGAGTTAGTCAGTTCACTGGGGTTGATAATGAAGGAAGCATCTCCTTATATAGAAGACATTATAAGAAATGGAGGGATAAGATTGAGAGGTGTAAAAGATAAATGGTCAGCTATGATTAGAGGGTAGGTAAAGGAAATAAGAAAATAATGAGAGGGTAGGTAGTGTATGAATTAAGAGATGAATGACATGTGTCATAGGTAGAAAAGGTTAATGAATTAATTAAATAAATAAAGATTTATTCAATTAATAGAAGAATTGGGATCAATTAAATAAATAAGATATTTATTTAATTTAGGAAAAGGATAATTTAAATAAATAAATGTATTTATTTAAATAAGAAATAAGGCTAGAAGAGGATAAATGAATTAATTAAATAAATAAAGATTTATTCAATTAATAGAAGAATTAGGCTCAAATAATTAAATAAATTAAAATATTTATTTAATTTGACTAGACAATTTTAGGTGTCTACATTTTGCCCCTCTTTCAGACAATGCAGCTTGTTGCGTTGTTTCAAAGAAGATAAGATGAACTGATACAAAGTTGCCCCAAGATGGGAATGATATGCCCCCTCGAGAGATTGGATGAAAATGTCTAAAAAGATCACAGACAATCTCTCGATAAGAAAGGAAGGCTAGAATGGACTGACCAAATAGGATAGAGTGACAGAGTCACAAGATAAAGAAGACTGACTCGGGAAACGAGGGCTAGGGCTAGGGTAGTCTATAAGATAGACCACGAGGGGAAAACATCCTCATTGTCATCCACACATCCAAGAAATCAGAGTGCAAAGAGAGAATTGAGCAGCAGCAGTTAGCAGCGATGGCATTGGTGCATAGATTCGATCATGTTCGTCGATATCAGAGGCCAATAGATGCAGGAGAGCCGGTGAGTACCACAAAACCTCCTTGTATGTTGTCGCATGAAATGTTGTCATTAATGCATGCTAGGTAGTGCAATAAATGCGCTTTAGGATAATGTCAAAAAATGTCAAAAATGTGTAGGCGCGTCTGCATTGGTGCCAGGCGTGTCTAGGTTGGCTAGGCGCATCTGCGTTTGTGCCAGGCGCGTCTATGCTGGGAAAAGCGTTTGTGCTAGATGCAAGCGTGTTTGCGTTGTGTAGGCACGTTTGTGAAATGTGGGCACGTCTGTGCAAGACAGGCACGTCTGTGCAAAGTATAGGCACGTCTGTGTATTTCAGGCACGTCTGTGCAGAGCAGGCCCGTTTGTGCAGTCTGTGAGTGCATTTATGTCATGAAGGCACATTTATGTCTTCAAGGTCAAATCGACAGTTCTGTGATGAACATACGTTGTCGATTGGATAAGCTAATGAGAGGATACACTCAAGCAGGTCCTCTAGGGAAGACTAGGATAAAAGATAGGGCTAGGATTGGCAATTTTGTGATAGAACATAGGTTGCCAATTAGGAAACTACTCAAGAGGATACCCTCAAGCAGAGGCCCTAAGATATGATAGATCAAGGCACTTTGTGATGAATAGGGAGTACCAAGACATAGTACTTTGTGATGAACAGGGAGTACCAATAGGAGCAGCACTTTGTGATGAACAGGGAGTGCAAATATAAGCAGCACTTTGTGATGAACAAGGAGTGCAAAACACGTAGTGCTTTGCGATGAACAGGGAGTACCACTAGGATAGAAGCAACACTTTGTGATGAACAGTGAGTGTTACTAGGATAGATAGCAACACTTTGTGATGAACAGTGAGTGTCACTAGGATAGAAGCAACACTTTGTGATGAATAGTGAGTGTCACTAGGATAGAAGCAACACTTTGTGATGAACAGTGAATGTCACTTTGACTGACATGATTGTTTTGTTTGACTGTAGGAGTACTTGCCTATGCTAGAGTCACAAGAGAGATTCCCATCGACTCAGAGGTTACGACTAGAGCTGACATTCGAGGGCAGGGCTCCCATAGAGGTTATGGGTCTGAGATACATTTTGTATGTGCCTGAGTTTCGGGCGAACATGGGTTTGCTGACTGCGCTTGCTGAGAGGTGGCATTCTGAGACATGCACTTTTCATTTGTCGATGGGTGAGATGATAGTCACCTTGGAGGATGTGTACAGGATATTGAGGATACCAATCGACGAAGAGCTAATACCCTATGATCGAGATGGAGATAGGGAGGCCCTGAGACGAGTGTTCCAGGATCCGGGACTGGAGGTGAGGGTTGGACATGTGGCATGGGACACGATGACAGTGACAGGACTGGCACTACTAGCAGTGCTAGGAGGAGTGATCAGTGGGCTCCTGTGTCCAGACAGAGCGACACGGGGGTTGGCTGTGGCCTGGGGGAGCACCTTGGAGACACTAGTTACACAACATACCAGATATGCCTAGGGACCGTGTGTGCTGGCACACTTGTACTATGAGCTTCATCAGTTTGTTTATCATGGATCCATAGGATTGGGCTACGGAGTTACATTGTTGCAGGTTTGGGCATATGAGCATCTTCTAGTCACATGGCCGATACATTTCAGAGGCCGGGGTCATGGACGCAATTTTGTTCATTTATATGATATGATTACCTCATAGCCACGGATTGGCAGGTTGGAGCACTGGCGTCGAGTGATCGATGAGATTGACACTGTGATATGGAGGCCATACCGCGAGTGCGAGTAGTGGGAGGATGACACAATGGATCTACCCTATACCTTCAGGAGTAGATATCTGATTGGGTGGATGCCTTATGTACTGGAGAGGCAGTTAGTGGACAGGGTATGCAGGCAATTTGGTAGGATCCAGCAGATGCCACGGGGTTCTAGTATGTATGTGCGGACAGTGAGAGACCAAGCACACTTTGGGCCACTATTATCATATGATCAAGTTGTGATGCAGTTGGTAGAGATGGTGCCCATGCCATGGGATATGTGGCCTGAGATTGAGGATGCAGATATGGATGCAAAGTACACTGCATATTGGGTTGAGCATCCATTTCCATACCTGATAGACCCAGGTGAGCAGATAGATGGAGATGGCTAAGGGGATGAGGATGATGATGGAGATGGTGGAGGTAGAGGCCAACGGAGGAGGCGGGGTGCAGTTGGAGAGAGGAGAGTGGCTCCACGGAGAGAGGGTGGGGAGGAGAGATAGGCTCGGGTGGTGAGGGGTCATGGTGGATTGCCACTATAGGTGCCAGTAGCACAGGGTCCTAGACAGGTGCAGGGACAAGGATAGATGTAGGTATAGGTACAGGTAGAGGCACAGCCATAGGCACAACCACCAGTACAGGGGGAGCCACAAGCACAGGGGGCCGAGGAGGAGGAGGATGAACTATTTGAGCTGAGGGAGATCTGCCAAAAACAGGCAGATGAGATCCAAGATCTAGAGAGAGAGATAGTTAGGCTTAGGAAACAGCTGAGGGATACTAAGCAGGAGCAGGATCAGGCTATCCAGCGCTATACTGAGGCTAAGACAACACTAAGGGCTAGGAGGCAGGCATCAGAGGACACAAGGGCTGGATATGCCTATGTTCTGTGGGCAGGGGAGGAGATAGGTTATTGGCGAGACCTATACTACGGGGTAGTGCCACCAGAGCAGCGGGCTAGGAGCTTCCGCAGACCATCGCAGATAGCGACGACTACTGGAGGGAGTCAAAGGAGACAGGCGTCCAGTGGTGGAGTTATGGGTCCACCACCACCACCAGATAGAGGGGGCAAGAAAGATGATCTTGGGGCGGGTCCTTCTAGGGCTCAGACTCCATCGAGGCTAGGCGGCTCTGAGGGAGGGAGTTCATCATAGCCATAGAGGGCTCCCTATGTATTAGTTTTGTACCATTTTGTATGATGATGTAGACACCTTCGGGTGATTGTAGCCATATGATTTTGACATCATTATATCATGACACTTATGATTATATATATATGAGATTCATCCTTGTGGCAGCTATATGCATGTGTACCTATGTGATGAGATGTTTCATGATGTATGTTTCTATGTGATGGTTATGATATGGATGCAAATATGTACATGATGAAATGCAATATTTTTGTTCTTTTATGTTTTTAATATGTTATGCATGATGCCAATGTGAATGTATGAAATGTAGATGAATATGATAATGCAAATGATTATTTATATGATGAGAATGTAAAATGTGCTAACATGTGTTGTGTGAAGGATGTGATGGAATTGTAATATCTATATGTATGTATGTATGAAATGATTATATGTGGTAATGTAGGTGCAACTACATGAGATGCAAATGTTTTTGGCGTGTCATTATACCCAATTGTGTGATAGCAGGCTACACGGACTTAAGAAGGAGGATGGAAGTCAATCAAGAACGGGGGATGGAAGACAGAAGATATGAAAGTGAAAAGAGTTTCTTGTGCATTATCATCATTGAGCTTTATTATGGCAAGTAGGTTATGACAATCGAGGCATATGTTCGACCCAGAAAGTCATTGTACCTGTTTGCATGGAGATAAGATAGTCGCAAACAAGGAATGCTCCAGTTCACACTAGACTCTCAGTATCCTCATATCCTTGGACAAGTCATAGCAATACTAAGAGACAATCCGCAAACAGCAAAAGAAAATAGGTGACGATACCCCATCCTCGCCTTTCTAGTCAAAGACATCCTAGAGATAGAATCTCTAGTTAGAGACATCCTGGAAAAGCTAAAAGACATGTCACCAAAAAAATAAAATCAAAAGAAAACCAAGACTTGACACCAACATCCACTGTAGTCTTCAAGTTTAGTGTCTCTTGTCACTTGTATAAGTCTTATTTGGTTGTGGTCACAATGTTTACTGTCACAAAAGGATAGATGGAACTGAACCATAATGTTGTCTGAGTCTGTTGAAAAATTTGATTTGTTGAAAGTCCATTGTTGCTGATGTGCCTCATCTAAAACTGACTAAATCCATGCAACTGATACTTTATTGCGGAGAAAGAAAAACTTTATTGCAGATTGGTGATGCAAATGTTGCTTTATTGTGAATTGTGCGCGGATAGACTGAAGAAAAGTACAAGAAACTGTACTCCTCAGAATAGGCGATGCTCTCAGTTCCACACCCATCACTAGATGTAGGATTTGCCTTAGCCACAGATAGGAGCTGATTTATTATGGATGGAAAGAGGGGGAAAAGGGGGTTATTATGAATGGTTTACCAACCTTGGGTAGATCAATAACAAGCCATGATGGGAATGGGTAAGTTTATTATGGATGGATAGGTTGTGAGTGTGTGCAAAGTGAAAGTATGAAATGGAATCCTGAAGGAGGGAGGAGCAATGTCTCTACGCATGGCGTCGGTGACCCAGTTTTCACCATGGTACTTGCCCAAGGCGCCACCGAAGTGGTTTTCACCGTTGGACGAAAATGTTTTTCTATTTTGTTTTTTTTTATGTTACAAGGCCCCTGTTTGCCAGGTTTTCACCAAGTAATGATTTTTTATTTTTATGATTTTTTTTGTATTTTTGAATTTTTATGATTTTTTTTGTATTTTTGAATTTTTATGATTTTTTTTGTATTTTTGAATTTTATTTTATTTTTTTTATTTTTTTATTTTTTATTTTTTATTTTTTTTGTATTTTTAAATTAGGATGTTTTGAAGAGCTATGTGTAAAACCTGCGAAGGTGCATGTTGTTGATAGGATCCTCCAAAGGTTCACCCTCTGTGGTTGAGAGCTGATATGCACCAGATCCATAGGCTGTTGTGATAATGTAGGGACCAAGCCAGTTCGGTTCGAACTTGCCCTTCTTCTCTCTGTCTTGCTGATTTTTAGGATTTTCTTTGAGAACCAAGTCACCTACCTCAAATGTACGAGGCTTGACTTTATGATTATAGTTGTGACTCATTTGTTGTTGATAAGCCTTGAGATGATTAAAAGCAGTTTGTCTTCGTTCATCTAATAGTTCAAGTTCTTGTAAGCGAGAGACCCTGTAGTCTTCATCACTGATAATGTTTTGCGAAGAGACTCGTAAAGAGGGTAACTCAACCTCAATAGGCAAGATAGCTTCAGTGCCGTAGACAAGTGAATAGGGTGTAGCTCTTGTAGGTGTGTGGATGCTTGTGCGATAAGCCCAAAGTGCAGGATTAAGTTGGATATGCCAATTACGGCCAGCGTCGTCGACTGTCTTTTTCAATATTTTAAGGATTGTTTTATTAGACGCCTCAGCTTGACCGTTACCTTGGGGATAATAAGGTGTGGAAAAATGATGGGTAATATGGAAGCGGTCACAGAGTTCACGAACATCCTGATTTTTGAAGGGACGCCCGTTATCAGTGATGATGGAAATAGGAATACCATATCGACAAATGATATAGTTGAGAATGAATGTAGCAATTTGTTTTCCAGTGACTTGTGTGAGAGGCATGACTTTGATCCATTTTGTGAAATACTTTGTGGCAGTGATGATGAATTTATGACCGTTGGAAGATAGAGGGTGAATCTTACCTATGAGATCGAGTCCCCATTGACAAAAGGGCCAAGGAGTCGCAATTGGTTGAAGTTCTTGCGCTAGCGCATGGATGAGGTCTCCATGAAGTTGACACTGCTTACATTTTTTGATAAACTGATATGAATCTTTTTCCATAATGGGCCAGTAATATCTAGCCCTGATGAGTTTCTTGGCTAAGGTAGGACCACTAGAATGTGGACCACATATCCCTTCATGTACTTCACGTAACGCAATTTGAGCTTCGTCGCTTTCTAAACATCTAAGAAGAGTGCCATCTAGACCTCAACGGTATAGGATATCGGCTAAAATGATATATCGAGAAGATTGGTGAATGAAAGTGTGACGTTGGTTATTGGATAGGTCAAGAGGTAGGATATTGTCACGAAGGTATGCGAAAATGGAACCGTATAACTGGGACTCGGGACCAACAACACATATCATCTTAGTAGGAGTGATTTCATATGAGGGAACCAAAAATTTATCCACCAAGAACTCATAGCGGGTCTCATTCGGTGGTAGATCAATTAGTGAAGCAATTGTAGCCATGGCATCCGCAGCTCAATTCTGCTCTCTGGGTATCTGCTCAAAGTCTATCTTCATGAAATGTTGTTTCATGTCATCCACCATTCTTTTGTAAGGCATTAATTTATCATCCTTTGTTTGGTAGTCATTAGTTGCTTGATGAATTACAAGTTGAGAGTCCCCAAAAACACGAAGTTCTTGGATCTTCCACTGAACTGCAATCTGTAATCCAGTTGTTAATGCCTCATATTCCGCTATGTTATTAGTGTAGGGAAATGATAATCGATATGATTTTGGTATAGAATCCCCTTGAGGAGTTATGAAGAGGATGCCAGCTCCTGCCCCATGCTGTGTGTATGAGTCGTCAAAGTATAGTTGCCAAGGCTTTGCATGTGACACTGTTAAAATGGATTCATTTGGAAATTCTGAAATTAGAGGAACATCATCTAACATGGGAGAATCTGCTAACTAATTTGCGATAGCTTGTCCTTTTATTGCTGTTTTGTCCACATACTCAATGTCAAATTCACTCAGGAGCATCATCCATTTGACTAGTCACCCAGTAAGTGTTGCTTTATTGAGAAGGTATTTCAATGGATCGATCCTTGCAACCAACTTAGTCTTATGAGTTAGCATGTAATGTCATAATTTCTGTGAAGCAAAGACCACAACGAGACATGCACGCTCAATTGGTGTGTAGTTTAGCTCATATCCCACCAATGTGCGACTGATATAGTATACTATCTTTTCTTTGCCCTCAGCAACTTGTTGTGCTAAGAGTGCCCCCAGTGTTGTTGAAGTAGCTGATATGTATAGTAATAGAGGTTGGTCTGGAACTGGTGGCATCAAAACTGGTGGATTCAGAAGATAATCTTTAAGTGCCTGGAAAGCTTGTTGACAATTATCATCCCATTTGAATTTGATGTTTTTATGTAGCAAGTGCTGAAAAGGATTACACTTATCTACAAGTTGTGCTATGAATCTTCATATGGACTGGAGTCTCCCTTGCAAAGATTGAAGTTGACTGATATTTCTTGGTGGTTGCATCTCTAGGATGGCCTTGACTTTTGCTGGATCGGCTTCGATTCCTCTTTTTGATACAATGAATCCTTGGAGCTTCCCAGAGGTTACTCCAAAGACACATTTCTTGGGGTTTAATCTTACTTTATACTTTTCCAACCGATCAAAGACGACTAAAAGTATGTCCAAATGTGTATCTCTGTTTATTTATTTACCCAAGAGGTCATCAACATAATCTTCCACAGTCACATGCATGAGATCATGAAAGATAGTAGTCATGGCTCTTTGATATGTAGCGCCTGCATTTTTTAGCCCAAAGGGCATAACATTCCAGCAGAAAGTTCCCCAAGGACAAGTGAATGTTGTTTTGTGCTGGTCCTTGGATGTGATTTTTATTTGATTGTAACTAGAGAATCCATCCATCAAAGATAACATCGCATGACTTGCTATGAAATCGACAATCAAGTCAATATTTGGTAATGGAAAATCATCCTTAGGACAAGCTTTGTTGATGTCTCTGAAATCTGTACATATTCTGATACTACAATCTGGTTTACTGACAGGCACTAAGTTGGAGATCCATTTGGGATAATCAATTGGGCATATGAATCCAACATCCAATAATTTCTCAAGCTCTGCTTTGACTAATAATGCAACTTGTGGATGCATCTTTCTTAATTTTTGTTTCACTAGTTTTGCCCCTGGTTTAACTGTCAAATGATGCATTACCAAATCTGGATCCAATCCAGGCATATCAATGTATGACCATGCAAAGTTGATTTGTCATTTTGTGAAGAAACTTATGAATTTTGACCTTTCTGACTCTGTCAAAGATTGAGCCAGGAATATGTAGTGTGGAACTTCTTCTGTGCCAATGTTTGTTTTGATAGTCTTCTCTACCAACATGGATGACTTTTCCTCATATGATGTTGGGAGAATGTCGAGCCTTCCATCTTCGGGTTCCTCAGAGAGGTTTTCGCCCTCAGATATATCCTTTCTTTTTACTTTTTTGGGGTCAGACAGCGCCACAATGTGGTTTTCGCCATAAGACCCTTGGTTTATTTTTATTTTTATATTTTTGAGACTAGAAGGCCCTACACCCTCACCAAAATATGCCACGCTACTGAGTTCTATAGTGTATCCCGCTTTATGGTCCCCAGGGGGAAGATCATCTCGTATGCCAAGATAGTTAATAAAAGCTTCATCATTTTGGAATGTGTCAAACTGTGCAGGTCCTTCATGGTCCCAGTCAATAAGTTGGTGGTGAACAAGGGGAAGGCCTTTGATGTCTTCGAAGTTAGCAGGGCTAAGAGTGAAGATGCAGTTATATTCAGGTATGTCGAGGTAGTTATCAAGGTCATCATTGGCACTATCCTCATCAGTCTCGATCGTGAATGAATCCAAATTATCATCACTAGTAGCGCATTCTGGGATAGGTGTTCTCATTCTATGTGATTTCAACCTAGGACCTAGAGGCAAGGACTGTATGGGATCCTCCGAGGTTGTTTCTTGACCAACTTTGAATTTTTCATAAAATTCCTCTTCTTTTGTGGGTTCATCTAGCTCTCTGAATGTCTCGGTGAGCTCGTAGTCACTGGCAGATTTGTCTAAACCTCATTCCCATTCATTGGAGTCTCTGGAATAGTGATTCTCTTGTTGAATTTTGGCAGCTTGGATTTGTAATGCTTCTTCTGTCCTTTGAGTGTGGACCTTGGAAGTCACAAAACCAAGTCCCTTCGAGTGTTCCTTTTTGAATGTCAATTCAGGTTGTAAAGGTTCAATGATGCCTTCCTTTCTTAAGCCAAGAGGGCTTTTGCCATCATACCCAAATTTTTGTAGGATCTTGAACCCTTTGCCATACTTTTCACATGGTATTCTGATGTGATCTTGTGTATCATTTTCAAGGTCTTTGTAAAGCATTTTGTATAAGTCTTCCTCTTCCAGTTCACCCCATCTTTGAAAGATAGTAGGGTCCCATTTGAGTATAATGATAGATACCTACTTATTAGGATGTGCTCTTCCATATTCTTTTGGTGAACTCATGACTTGTTGTAAGTACATGGTTTGATTCAAAGTGTATTCACCCATGCCCTTGTCCTGAAATTTGCCTTTAAGCTCACCTTGTTTTAATGTCAAAGGTTTTAATGACTTGGGATCAATGTATGCAGAAGAAGGAACAGCTTCGTGATTACTGGGAATGATTGTCTCAATTTTCGGTCTCAAGTTATTGCAGTATATGAATGGACTAGGATCTCCATTAACTGTTATTTCAACTCCATTGTGAGGAAACTTAATGTATTGGTGATATGTAGATGGGACTGCCCTCATTTCATGAATACTAGGACCTCCTAGTAATATATTGTATGTGAGATCTAGGTCTAGGACTTGACAAACCACATCCTTTGTAACTGGCCCAACTCTGAGAGGTAAGGTGACTGTACCTTTAGATGAACGCTCTTCATCATCATATGCCTTGATGGTAATTTTGTTTGTAGAATTTATAGCTTTATCAGAATATCCCAATTGTTTAATAGTGCTCAATATACAAATGTTTAGACCTGCTCCTCCATCTATCAGGACTCATTTTATTCAATGTTTGTGTATGAAGGCTTCAATGTGTAAAGGTGCATTATGTGGCTGACTTATGAAGGCATTGTCAGCTTCTGTGAATGTAAGGGAGTGTGGAATGGAAAGGTATCCCACCATGGCTTGAAACTGGTCCATGTTCAAATCAGTAGGAACAGCAGTGTCTCTCAAGATTTTATCAAGAATGGCTTTATGTGCGGGGGATATGCGTAAGAGCTCAAGGATGGAGATGAGCGTGGGTGTCTTCCCTAACTATTCTACAAGGTCATACTCAGGCTTGGTCGATGAGGAAGCTACGTTTTTGGTTGGAGCACCTTACAAAGTGAATTTACCTTGACAAGTTGTAACATTACATTCAGAGGTAGGTTCAGAAGAACATCCAATGCCTTTTAGGACAATCTTGGGTCTTTGGGTAGAATTCTCAGCCGTTTTGTCCTTGATGATAATGGTAGAGACATAATTGTCCATCGAGATGTGATTGATAGTTGAATCATAGTTATAAGATGCTCTGGTATAGTTGGTTTGGTCATCTGTGGCTTTAGACTTTCCCTTGTCATGTTTTGGGAATGGTTCCTTAAACATCTCATGTTCTTGGTTGGATGAGTGTCCTTCAATCTCAATGTCACCTCTATCAATGAGATCTTGTATGATGTTCTTCAGTTGATGGCAATTTCCTATTTTATGTCCTTTGCTCTTATGAAATTCACAATACTCATCATCATTCCACCAATTTGGTTTAACCTTTGGCTCATATGGAGGAAAATCTAGAACTGTGATCACTTTGTTTGCCACTAGCTTTTTGAAAACTGACTCAAGTGGTTCACCCAATGGGGTGTACTTCCTTCATGATTTGGAAGTTGTTTGAGTATTCACTTGATTGTTTGTAGAGCTTGATCCAGAAAAAATGATTTTAGGTCACACTGTATTGGCATCCACAACACCATCATTGACTGTGTTTTTGTTTTTATTCCAAAATCTTGGCTTATCTTTTCCTTTAAAGTCATCTTTGTTTTCCTTGAATATCTTAATGACTCCTTGTTCAATTAGGACTTTCTCTGTTGCTAATCCTTTTTCAATGACGTCCTTGAAGTTGGACAAGCAATCTTTTCTTAGGTCATAACCAATGTCTTTGTTGACATTCTGGGTGAACATCTCTACCATTTGTTTTTATGGAATTTCACAAGAGCATCTACTGGATAGATTCCTCCATCTTTGTAAAAATGATGAAAAAGATTCTCCATCCTTTTGCTTGGTGTTGCACAAGGTAGTGACTGATATGTCTGTCTCTATGTTGTATGAGAAATGTTGGATAAATGCCTCTGCTAAATCACCCCATGAATTAATTCCAGGTGGGAGTTGGGAGAACCATTCCATAGCTTGATCACCTAAGCTTTGTGGGAATAATCTCATCAAATATGTCTCTTCTACTGCTACCTCAATGCAACTTGTGAAAAATTGTCTTATGTGTGCCTTAGGATCCCCTTTTCCTCTATACTTATCAAACTTAGGCATCACAAAGTGTGTAGGAAATGGAGGCATTGGAATGCTCTTGTCGAATGGATAAGCACATATGTCTCTCATTGTATAGGTTGGCTTCGGTGTATTTATGTCCTCCATTTTCTTTTGTAAATCCTTGATTTGTTGTTCCAAATTATTCTTAGGTGGAGACCGACTTCTTGGACCAAACCCCATGCCTGAACCACCGGGTGGAGGAGGAGCATGTTGCATATATGGATGATATTGATCATACACATGTTCATATGGAGGAGGTCTATAGTGATGTTGCATATATGGACCACTTGGTATAGAGTCATGTTGAGGAACATCATATCTGTTTTGTCCATGTATACCATACTCTATAGGAATGTCATGAGTTTGTTCTAGTGTATTGCCCCCAAATTTGACAAGGGGTTTCCTTGTGTCCAAATTTTGAGCATGCCTTTGAATATCCAATTGCTTTGGTGGTTGATCCTTAGCATTGTTATGTGATTGACCATATTTTTCTGCATAAGACTTCCATAATGGTCTACAAAGTTGAGTATCATATGCTTGACCATGTGTGTATGAGACCTCTAGTTTTTTAAACAAAGATGATGGTAATTCAGGCACCATATGTGGTCCTCTATTTCCTCCACTATTAGGCCTCCTTTGATCCATGTTAAGGTGAGGTTGTTGCAAAGGTCGATTTTCCATTATTTGAGGCATGTCAAAATCATGAGGTATCTTGGCTCCACTTTGTGCCATCACTTGTAGAAAGTATTGTCTATCTCTCATTATTTCCTCAACCAATCGATTGAAATGGGGATTCATAATGGTATCTTCCACTTCTGCTGAATGTACGGAAAAGTTGTCCATATTGTCATTGTGTGTATCATTGTTGTTTGTAGTGTCCATGTTCTCAACATTTGGAATGTTTCTATAGGCATCCATGTTAGGTAATGTAGTATGATCAAAATTGAAAAAGATATCATTGTCATATTCATAGGAACTCATGTTTGCAGGCTCTTGAGCCTCTTTAGTTTCTCTCCTAGATTTTTGGGAACGGGTTTCAACCATGAACTAGGTATTGACCAAGATGTGTGAGACTAGATGAAAATGGAAAGAGTATGGAAGACCAAGAGTTTGGATGGAATGTAAATGAATCTGAGGTGTACTTGCAATGTCCAAAGTGTAAGACCAAGTATGTATGCAGTAGAGTAGGTGTGACTTCCAAAGAGATGATAGTTTCTCTTGATGAGGTAAGTTGACCTTGACTCTAAGTAAGACCAAATGAGACCCAAAGGTGATAGACCTTGATGAGGGACCACTTAGCAAAATGTTGTTGTATGTAGTATGTTGACAAAATAAGATGAGGACAAGCAAGTGACCCTTTGACTCAAGTTTAGACAAATGTGAATGTAATGTAAGGTGTAAAGCAATGATGGACTTTGTGAGACCCAAAGATAGGTTGAATGCTAGATGAAAACCCCAAAGAGATAACCTAGGAAGCTCAATAAGTCTGAAATTGGTTGTTCTTGTTTGTTGAATTATGAAAGTTTTCAATCCTGAACACAGATGTGCCTGTATACTTCACAAACGCACTTAAAGGACACAGACGCTATTCTGTCAGACACAGATGTGTTTCTGAGATGCTGCAATGTTGCTCAAAAGAAATAGACGTGTTTTTGCCCTTCACAGACGGGTTTAGATGACACAGACGTGGGTCTGTTAGACACAAACGCGTTTCTACAAACTTTGTGCAATTTTTCCAATCTGTGAAGTTGTTTTGTTGTGACCAAATCTGAATGTTTGACTATTTTTCGTGACAAGAGAACATAGTGTTGATGAGGACTCAATTTTTGCAAGTGTTTAGACTCAAAATGACTCAAAGAAAAGTGTGTTGTTTGATGTAAAATTGTTTTGCATACACTTGAAGACACAATGTTTTGGTGTTTGGTCTTGAATGTTTGATTGTTCAAAATAAGTCAAGCACAATTCTTATGGCTGGCCAAGACAATAGTTGTTGATCCCACATGGAGTTTCCCCCGAGGCTATGCTATTTAGAGTAGATACTTAGATGCCTGACCCCACTGGCTCCACCCTCAACACTCACTTCTTGGGGTAGCTAAGCATCAGTCCCCATGAAAACTCCTTGTGGCAAACTTTGTATCTCTACTAAGAACCATATGTGTGTGGGCCGCTACCAGAGGTCCGACCTCCTGCCCCAACAACTAGAAGGATTTTGGCTTCTAAAACAAAAAGGTGCTTGTAAGGGCATCCGCTCATGTGGCCATACATGTGGCACTTTCATCTCTATAAATACAGAAGGCTCCTAGCCGGTAGGGGTTACGCCCTACAAATGATCAAATAAATTTGATCAAATGGGTTTATGGGGAGACATAGTGTCGGTATGAACTAATCATCACATGTTATCCACAGTTTTCACCATGAATACAGTTATTTATAGTGGTTTGGAAGAAGATAGCTTTTCTTTTGCTACCACTTGGGTCATTCTCTCCTCACTAGTAGTCCTAATGACCACATGGGGAGACAGGCCCTCTAAAGATTAAACAAAAAGAGCCTATTGCTCAAGACACAAAAGACAATGGTTCAATTTTAGTGCACCAATTGAAGTGTTTGCTAATCTATAAAAATAAGGCACACAATGAAAGATCAAAAACCCTTGCCAAGGTCCTGCAACAAAGATCTATTAGTAGTTTGGATTGTTTGAAATAATCACCCCTTCCCGCAAGCACACAAGTTAGGTAAATTTTAGATCCAAAAGACTTTGTGAAAATAGGGGCCTTCAACAAAATGATTTTGCTTTCAAGACAAGATGCACCAATTTTGTTAGCTAGATCTGAAGATGTTAGCTCAAAATAAACCAAATTTGAAATCTGAATGACACAAAACTGAATCAAAGAAAACCCCAAAATGTAACAAATTCACACAGACGCGGTTATCAGAAACACAAATGCTATAAAATTTCGTAGATGCGGTTCCAGAACACAAACGTGGCTCCTGGACGCAGACGCGACTTTTGAAATCTGCAGAAAAACAAAATATTGTCGAGGATGCAGATGTGATTCCAGATGTCGCAGACGCGACAGAAAATAAAAAACGCCATCCGAAAGTACACAGACGCAAAAATATCAAAATGTTGTCGGAAATGTCAGATTTGCAACTTCAAAACACAAAATCTACAACAAAAGATGTTAAATGCAAAAGGGACAATGGTCCCACCGAGCATGCCAAAATGTATATGATGAAAATAGATAACAACAATGTTGAAAGACTAAATGAATTCAACCACAAAACCCTAGCCTAACAACAACAAAGATCCACCATAACATATGAAGATTACCTAAGACAATGCAAATCAAATGAAATCACAAAGATTATACCATCACATGTCCAATAGGGTTTGGATCTCCATTCTTCCTATCTCCATTGATCTTGCTTGATATAGTTGCTCTCATATTTTATGTGCACAAGAGCTCAACAAAGAACGGAAATGTGGTTGCAAGTAGGATCGCATGTAAAAGGCGTAGTGTAGTCGAGTGCGCAATTGAGTTAGACAGTTCGCTAGGGTTGATAATAAAGGAAGCATCTCCTTATATAGAAGACACTATAAGAAATGGAGGGATAAGATTGAGAGGTGTAAAAGATAAATGGTCGGCTATGATTAAAGGGTAGGTAAAAAAAATAAAATAATAATGAGAGGGTAGGTAGTGTATGAATTAAGAGATGAATGACATGTGTCATAGGTAGAAAAGGTTAATGAATTAATTAAATAAATAAAGATTTATTCAATTAATAGAAGAATTGGGATCAATTAAATAAATAAGATATTTATTTAATTTAGGAAAATGGTAATTTAAATAAATAAATGTATTTATTTAAATAAGAAATAAGGCTAGAAGAGGATAAATGAATTAATTAAATAAATAAAGGTATGCAAGATTGGATGGGTATTTGCTTCAACAGAATTTCTGAAAAAGTACAACAAACAGTAATATTTATTATGTTAAAGGATTAAGACATAATTTGTTAAGTGTTAGTCAAATGTGTAGAAAAGGATATGAAGTTTGAAGAAGAAGAAGAAGAAGAATTTCTGAATAAGTACAACAGACAGTAATATTTACAGTTTATGTAAATAATTTGCTAAGGAGATGAAGACAATTTGAAATGTCAATTATTGATGAGTTGCCTTTTTTTCTTGGGTTGCAATTCATTCAATCAAAAGATGGAATTTTTATTTCTTAGAGAAAATATGTGAAGGAAATGTTGAAGAAGTTTGGTTTTGATGATTGCAAACTAGTTACAACTCCTATAATCGTTGGATGCAAATTGTGTAAAGATGATCTGAGTCTCTCAAAGTTGAACATAAGTATAGATTGATGATTAATAGATTGTTGTATTTAACTGCGTCTAGACTAGATATCATGTAGGTTGTTTGTCTAGTAGCTAGCTTTCAGGAAAGTCTGAAGGTAACACATGAGCAAGTTGTAAAGATAATTTTTAGATACTTGAAAGGTATTGTGGATTATGGAATTCACTAGAAAAAGGGTGGAGATTTTATATTGAAATCCTATACTGATGCAGATTGGGCTAGAAGTGTTGATGACGGAAAGAGTAAAGTGGTGGTGCATTCTTTTTAGGGGATAGATTGGTCTCCTAGTTCAGTAAGAAACAAGATTCAGTTTCCATATGTATTGTTGAAGCTGAGTATATTGTAACATCATCTTGTTGTACTCAGGTAATGTGGATGAGATAGACTCTTAAGGATATCAAGGTAACATATGATGAAGCAATTCCTATTATGTGTGATAATACTAGTGTAATAAATATTTCAAAAAATCCAATTATGCATTTGAGAACAAAGCATATTTCGATTAGATACCATTATTTAAGGGATAAAGTTGCTAATAAGGAAATTTGATTAGAATGCATTTTTATGAAAGAGCAAGTTGCAAATATTTTCACTAAGGAATTGGCAAAGGATACATTTGAGTTTCTTTGGGAGAAGCTTGGGGTCACTGCCCCTCCTTCTAGCTAGGTGCATTATGGGGATGCATCTTTTCAGGGGGAGCTTTCACGCCTATTTCTTTTCATGGATTGATGTTGTGGATGCTCTAAGGGGAGTAGTGGTGTGTGCAATATTCTTGTGACCTTTGTCCTTGATGGAAAAGGGGGAGAGATTGAGTAAGTTCTGGAAAAGGGAGAGATTGAGTAGTTTTTGATATGTTGGGAGAGATTGAGATTGAGAGAGATAGTGCAAAAATGTGATGTATATTTTTTGAGAGATATTGAGTAGTATTCTTCTTCTTTGACATACAAGTGCTGTCAAGTGTTGTCATCAATGACAAAGGGAGAGATTGTTGAAAGTATGCGTTGATGTGCTCCAATGTTTGTCATTGATGTCAAACTTGTTGCTCCGAATTGGTTTAAAATGTCTATAGTGCAGAGTTATCTTATTGTGTTATTGATGTTGCAGTTGTTCAATTGGTTGTTTTGGAAGTGCTTGGGTCCAGAATTTGTTGTTGGTGTTGAGTGTTGTTGGTATCTTCATTGGATATAATTTTGGTATCATGAATATGATGGTTTTGTGGTTCAAAAATATCTTTGTGTTCTCTGAGTGTGGCATTGATTGTTGTTGGTTGTGAGATTATATGTTTGACCTATCCTTAGGTCTGGATATGATTTGTGGAATCGTGTTTGATATGTTATGGGTCTCAACGTAATGTGTGGAGATTCGGATTTGAGTTATATGCATTGGAGAGTATGTTGTTGACTGTTAATTGCTTATATGGATGCATAGCATGTGGATATGTTGTTGGTTATGTTCCAATGATTGCAGATCGGTGAATTGAACTTTGGAAGATGTGTTTTGGTCCCCTTTTTCTCCTGGAGTGGATCAATGTGTGTATTTTTAATTCAAAAAGTGTGTCTTGATTCAGACCGAGTTGGTTTAAGCTTTGACGATCTATCTTGTATATAAGGATGAGTGTGATTGAGTTAAGTGGATGAGCATGAGGTGTTGAGTGCAAATGTATGGTGCAAAGATAATCAGTGAGGTTCAGTAAAGAGAAGAAGAAGAAGAGTTGTGTTTGAATGATATGCAAGTTGTGTGGAGACCGTGACAAAGATTTGAGACATAGTGTTGGCAGTTGAGATCAAAGCTTTGTGTGTTGATGTTGGTCGCTTGATGTAGAGTTCAAGGACAAATTCATGATTAGGAGATCCTTCTTTTCATATCATTTTTGTCTTTCCTTGAGTGCAGTAAGCTTTAGGTTTTACAAGTCCTCATTTGTATCTCGCTCCATGAGTAGTTAGCCTCGATGTGCAAGTCCAAAGTAGTTATCTATTTTGTTTATAATCTGATACACATAGTGGATATATTTTGTAGGCAGGTGCTCACCATGGTTTTTCCCTATTTGGGTTTTCCATGTATAAATCTTGGTGTTCATGTGTTGGATGTGTGTGAAGTTTAATTATTTATGTGCTGCATTTAATTTTTGTTTTGAACTGATTCACACCCCCCCCCCTCTCAGTCCTACCTTGGGTTCAACACCATGTATATGAAATAGTTGAAATGATAGTGAATATGCAAAGGGATTAAGGTATTGGAAAAATAAGATAAAGATGTAGGGGATGAAATAGATGTAGGAAAGAGGAGGATCACCAAAGAAATATCAAAGATTAGAAATGGGACAAAGGTGGAGTTATCATGCTTCCCTAGAAGCTTGGAAAAAATGAGAATCTATTTGTTGACAAACATGAAATACTTTTAAATATGATAAGGTGGAGGAACTTAGAAGAGTGAAGGTAGCCAATACTAAACAAAAAGGGTATGCAAAACTTTTATGGAAGGAGGTGTAGACTATTGGATTTATTTGTTCAACCCCACGAGCCCATGAATTGCCTACAAGAAAAACTCCTATCACAAATGGGGATCAAACAAGATAGATTTTCTTAATAACCTAAAAATTTATTGATGCACAAAAGATTCATAGTACAAATTAATACAAAGAATCTTTATAGAAAGGATGAATGCAACCCTAGACAAAGCCCTAAAGAAAGATTAAAAGAGAGCTTGACAAGTGTCCACATCATACTAAATAAGACAACATACACTAAATAAAGCTCAATCTAATAAAAGGTAGAAACAACTAATTTTAGGCTAAGTGAATTAAGTAATAAAGGACCTAATTATATAATTAATTAAATAATTTCTTATTTAAAAAAAAAAAAATAGACTGCAGGAATCGGGTACATAGCACCCCCTATAAACTACAGTGCACCTGGTATCATTTTTAATGTGACCAATGAAGTTGGCGTGACACATCCTCTAGTATCACGTGGGTTGGGGGAGACTAGACCTTGTGCTTCACCACTGGAAGCTCTAGCCAATCAAGCTAGGCCCCTAATCCTAAATAATTTCCTAATTAATCCAACACCCCCCTTAAGATTAACTTAGGGATAAGCTAAAGAGCTAATGATGAATGTATGAATGCAAGTAGGAATGGATCTTGACAACAAAGCTTGATTAGGTATCCATATAAAAACCAATGTACAATCATAAGTAGAGAAAAGGAGAAAACCACATGGGAAAAAAACTCTCTCCAAAAGAAAGAAAAAGAAATGAAAATATATATGTGACAAAGCATGAAGGACTCCATATTTCTCCCAAAGTATCAAGAATCGGTCACATAAGTACAATCAATAATCCCCCTAAAGGAGAGAAAGGAAGAGACAATGTATCTCCCCCCTAATGAAAAAGCTCCAATGTTGAAGGTGAATGCTCAAAGAAAATTTTTGATGATGATCCAAGAGTGGCAAACTACACTCCCCCCTTTAGAAGAAATGAATCCAATGGCTAAGGTAGAAGAAAATCCATGAAAGGAGATGGAAGGAATAGTATCATGATGTGTGCCATGAAAGACTTCTCAATTGGCCACATGTACAAATTAAAATATGGCAAATCAACTTAAGAAAATTGAAACTACTATGAAGATACCTAATGAACAACCTTAGAAGGCACTAATGAAGATGAGATGATAGGAATGTTAAAGATTCCATCAAATAGGAATGAAATATCCTCAAACATGTCCCAAATATCTGGAGTGTGTAATGTATCAAAAAACCCTGTAATATTGGGTAAGTACTCATCCCACAATGCTAAAACTAGAAGGGAACAATGATCTTGGTGAACTAAACTGATCTCTAAACAAGTAGGAGATGGTGGAGGAGGCTTAACACAAGTCTCAGGAAACAAGGTGGATGACTAAAGCACACATAGGTTCAAGTGACAAAACCTGATCCTCATTGGCCTAGCTTTCTTTGATGTGTCCTTATCCAACTTGATCCAATTTCATTCCCTCTACAGAACTTTCCCTCTTTCTCTCTTTTGTAAATCTACACTACTCTCCCCCTTTGACATTAATGATAAAGGGTGGAATTAAACTCTTATAAATCCAAGGATATAAAATAAGACTTTGACAAATCCCCATAGACCAATGCTTCATTTAAAAAATTAGAGATAGGAAGAAGGAGCTAACACTCCTAGATTTTTCTTGAGATACTCAAATTTATTCTTGGGAAGGTGTTTTGTAAAGATATCTGCAATCTGATCCTTTGTAGCAACATACTCCAATCTGACTTCTTGATCAACAACCTTTTCCCTCATAAAGTGATATTTGATTGATATGTGCTTAGTTTTTGAATGCATCATAGGTTTATTTGAAATAATGATTGCACTTGTATTACCACAAAGAATAGAGAGGTTTATCATACTCCACTATAATATCCTTCAAGGCTTTTCTCATTCATAGCACTTGAGCACAACATGATATAGTTGCAATGTATTCTGCCTCTGTAGTAGATATTGACATTGAGTATTGTTTCTTTCTTAGCCAAGAGACAAGTCTATCCCCAAGAAAGAATGCTTTAGCATTGGTAATTTTTCTATCATCAACACTTCCTACCCAATGAGCATATGTGTATGCCATTAGAGTGAAATCATCACTCCTCGGATACCATAAATCATAATCAATAGTATTCCTAAAATATCTAAAAATTATCTTTACTACCTTCACATGTGCCTCCTTTGGATCTATTTTAAATCTTATTACCATGCATACAACTTGCATGATATTAGTCCTAAATGAAATTATATACAATAAACTTCCAATTGTAGATCTATATAGAGTTTGATTAGCTAGAGGAGACTCATCATCTTTACCAAGCTTACATCTAGTCACCATAACTGTACTAAATTACTTGCAATATTCCATCTTAAACTTCTTCAAAATCTCTTTCACATACTTGGTTTGAGAAATGAAAATGGCTTTATCAAATTGAATAATTTGGAAACCAAGGAAAAATGATAACTCACCTAGCATGACATTTCAAACTCTTTAGATGCATTTCCTCTACAAATTCTTTGCACATTATGTTATTGCTTCCACCAAAGCTAGTGCATCAACATAAACAACAACAATAAATTGATGATCACCTTCTAATTTGATGTATAAACTATTTCTAACAATACCTCTTTTAAATCCTTATTGTTGCAGTTATTTGTCCAAATCTAGCATATGAAGCCCTTGGAGCCTATTTGAGTCCATAAAGCGATTTCTTTCGTTTTCATACAAATTTATGATTCTCTGTTAGCTAAATTCCTTCAGGTTACTCAATATATACCTCTTCTTCAAGATTTCCATTTTGGAATGCTAACTTAACATCCATTTGACATACCTTGAAGTTCTTGTATATTTACAATTCCAATTTAAATAATTTGATTGCTTCTAGTCTAACAATAGGAGAAAAGGTTTCTTCAAAATCAATACCTTCTACTTGAGCATATCCCTTGTAGACTAATCTTTCTTTGTTTGTAATCACCTATTCATCCTCATTCAATTTGTTCCTAAACACCCATTTTTTCCCAATGTCATTCTTATATTTGGGCCTAGGAACAAGTTCCCATATCTCATTCTTTTTTATCTATTTTAATTATTCTTTCTCTGTAAATCTCTTTCATCTTTTCTTGCCTCTAATAAATTCATAGTTTCTATTATGGATAACAAAGAGAAGTTTGCACTTTGAGATTTTTTTGCTAACCTTCTTCTTGTTTGTAGTCCCTCATTCTTATTACCAAGACTGTGATCTTCGAAGTGATTTCTCTAAACATACATTGCAGGTGTTTTTGTATCCTTCCTTTCAATCTCTTCTTTAGTTGTTTCTTCATTAATGAGTTTTGATTCATCTAAATGAGTATCCCATTCCAGCTCATATTGTGATGTGTCATCCACTTTTTAATTTGCACTTTCAACTATCTTTTGTAGTCTCTTCTTATAACATCTGTATGTCTTTCTTTTTGTTGAGTATCCAAGAAAAATACCTTCATCAAACCTTGAGTCAAACTTACCCAAGTTGTCTTCATCTCTTATTATATAACATATGCTACCAAGGATTCTAAAATTTTTGACAGATGCAAGTCTCCCATTCCATAGCTCATTTAAGATACAACAAACTTCCAATCATAGATATGTATCTTCATAGCCTTGAGAGATGGGTTCCATGAACACCTTGCGGATGTGTAGAAGTTGTTCAATCTCCAAGATTAAATCATAGTTGTTGATCAAGTTTGGGCAAAAACTAACATTTCGATGTAGGAAATATTAGTGTCTTCATCCACTCGACCAAGCTAGTAATTGCTTAGGGAAGGGGCCAGTGAACAACATGAACTTGAAGGGTTTAAGTAATAACTTAAGCAACTAACAATGAAAAATAAGAGGTTAGAAATCAAATAAAAGAAAAGTGCATGCATCCAAATAAGAAATTAGGGTTTTAGGAATAGGATAATATGGAAGCCCTAATTAGACTAGAATAACTAAGAAATTGATTCTACGGCCAAGATTTTCAAAATTAGTTGCATTGTTCATACCAAAAAGTTTGTGATGACATGCCCAGCTCAACCATGCCATTGTTTTATGAATGTGATGCAAAATTCATCATCTATAATGAACAAAATAAATCATGACAACTTTTATAACTTTTCATGACCACATTTGCAACATCGAATGGCTCTGCAACAATATCCCCCTTTGATTAACACAGCCCTCATATATGCAATATTTGACATTGCAATCTTGACATCAATGACAACAACTTCCAACACAACTTTCCATTGCATTTGAGAGGGCAAATCCCTTGTATGATGTATTTAAAGATTTTTGTGTACTTATAACCTAAGTGTGGAGATGAAAAGGAAAAATCTAAAGGAAAATGAATCATAGAAACCCTAATGGTAGACACACAAATACAAAGTTGCATTTTATAACTTATTATAAATTACGAGGTTTCAACACAATGTATGCTTTGACAGACAACAATGATGAAAGAAGTATAACAAATCTCAACACATGAAGAGATAGGTTGCTTTAGCACATTCAAACCAAGACACCAAGAGACGATTATGTTTCATTACATTGATTGCATGATTTATATATGTTATAATGGATAACTTATGATCTACATAATAACATTGAAGGATCATCAATTTAACATGTACAAAAAATTAATAATGATAATATATAAGGACACCCGAAACATGTTATTCAAATGATTTCTTTAAATTATCCTTGTAAAATTATATGACTTAAAAAAACATTCTGTACGATGTGTGAAACTAAAATTCATCCAAAAACATCTTCCATAAGTCCTTTTTTAAGATTTTCCCCCTGTAAAGTTTGTTTCCCTTTTACAATAGCAAAATAGTCTTGTATATGTAGGCTTCATTTTCGAAAATACATTATAACCAATTCAAGTGTAATATTTGAGAAAATAAAAATAAACTTTATTTTGGCTAGATTTTTCTCAAAAATTCTGGAAATAAAGCGTATTTGTTAACTTTTAGTTATGATAAGTTACATAAGTCACTTTTACAAAATGACAACTTGAAATTTGTAACTTTTGGAAGAAAGAATACGTTATAGTTTGGATGAGGCAAGCATTGAATTTTGTTGCAATCTATGAATTATCTTGTTTGTTCCCAAAACCACATATTGGAAATCCTAGAGCTTTGCCAAGTCTCCTACTGATTTCTCAATCAGCCTTGGCCAACGAACAGGAATGGTCAAAGACCAAATTCCTTTGCACTTTAGGCTCCACTAGACCTAGGCGGGTACACCTTAATCTCCAAAGCACAAAGAGACTTCTTTATAGTGAATTTAAACTTATCAATTTAGTTGTTTGCAAGAATGGCAAAATGTTTCCTGCAACTATGCTTTATTATGTGCTTTTAACTTGCTATAATATGAAAACTTGAATGTAATTAATAGTGAATGAATGCTTATAAAACAATGTTGTTGGAACCTTAAGTAATTATGAAAAAACAATACTGATAGAAATAAGAAGTATGTTTCCCTGATGAGGACCTTATGCACACCAAATTTACTCACAGAAAACTAACAATAGACCAGTGCCTTATCTAACAATTTATATGTTACTTAGTGGATGAATATTTGCAATCAGCTATGGAGACAGTTTGAAAAACTTATAAATATTCAAGACTATCAATGCAATGGTTTCATTATGTGTTGCAAGAATAACAAAAACAATTTTGTTTCCTACACAACAACATGTGATGGCACGCTGCAGCAAATCTTAATTAGACTTATCTTAATATCTCTTGTTAAAGGTTTCGGGTCCTGAAAACCTGCTTTTTTAATTAATTAGAACATAAAATGATCTGAAGATAAAGACAACAAATCTTATATATTAATTTTGGAATAAAAAGGTATACAAAAGCTACAGATTCACAGGTACTTCATGATATTCTTGCTGGCACAAAATGACTTTTCATTTCTACAGACTTGCTTTACATAACACTACTAGTCCCAACAAACAATCTAAAATAGGAGTTTTTCAATTGTGTACCCCTGTATACAAAAATGACTCCCTATACATATGCGACTAAAAAGACACAAATGAAAGGACACACCCTTTCATTAGTACAAACTAAAAACTGACAACAACCAAACTAATAACTCCCTAACTGCTATAACAACTAACAATATTACAAAACATATTACAATTGACAAAAATTAACTCTGGCCATCAAGGATCAAGCCACATTTTAGAATATGCTGAAGGTAGGCCTCATCCTTGTAAGTGCTGGAATTGAAGATGATATCCTGCAATGCCATCTCTATAGTCAGAAATTTTTCCAACAGGTCCACCATTTCTGCCAGTGTCAGCCCATGCAATACCTAGGGAAGCATTAAGTATCATTGACATTTTGTAATCCACACATTCTTGTCCTTAATCTACCATGTCTCATCTATCACTTTTGGAATACCGTGCTGCACAATTTCCTGATACTCATCATATTCAACCTTCAGGCCTGCATCAAACTTCTCTTGCTTTTTTATCAGTCTCTGGATTTTCTCAATAATTGCATTGTCTGTCTGACTAGCACTCTTATCCTGCAAGAGCATATGTAATCAGTCAGAAATTCTATTATGTGAAAAATTGTTATCCATATTCTTCTGGTAAACTTTCTAGAAGTCTTCAAGAACTCCATTTAACTTTTCAAATCTCTTTGATAATAAGACACATGCTGCATCTGCCCTTATGTTTTGCATTTTCTCTTTCAACTTCTTATTCTCTTAATGCAATTCCTCGTACCTCTTCTTCAATTTTGATTCATCTGTTATTTGGAGTACAGGATGACCTTTACTCCTCAATAGCTCTTCCTATAGTGACTTGTATTTCCCTGTTTCTTTTGCCAACATCTTCATCTGTGCCTTATTTAATTTGGAAATATCAATCCCCATATCCACTGTGACCATGGAATCCACTTCACCAACCTTTAACTTCATCATATGACCGAAGGCCTTGTCCACATCTATAATCTTTGGCCTCTTATTCGGAGGATAAAGGGCCCACAAAAGCATAGCCTTGTCATCTAGATCATATCTTGATCCAATAAAAATATCACTTACGCCCTGAATGTCTAACTTGAAATCTTTCTTATATGAATGTAATAGGCTATCAAAAATAAAAGAGGCACTAAGGTCCCAGCCTGGAAAAAGAATTATTCTAGCCTCCACAAGAAGTTGCCTTCCCCTTTCAAAGGTCATGCCTTCTAACTTTGAATTAATCTCCGCCTTCAACTTTATAATCATTTCTGCCTCATTCTCTGGTGTCACATTTGGCATTGCTTCTCTTAACCTCTTTCCTTTAAAATTATATAAGAAGGACTTAAACTCCTTCGACCTAATAAATTAATCATTTGACACAAAATATGTATGCTCTTCTAGCCTAACATCCAAATCAACATTCATCCTTGCAACAATGTGGTCATGTGCTTCAGGTTCCTCTTCCTTTTCAGGCATTTTAAATATTGAGATAGCCTCATTTTCACCCAATTCACTTTCAACTTCTTCTTCTTCCTCCATCTCCTGCAGTCTCTGTCTTTTTTCTTCCAATTTCTTTTTCAAATCTTGAAAAATTTGGATGGCTTCTTCAAAACCCTTGTTTCTGAAGATATCCAATGCTTCAATATGCTCATGAAAGTAATCACCAAGATTCTGCTTTTATTTGCTCTGGTGTATATAGCCCTTTGGATCATAATTTTTCCTGCTTGTGTTTTCATACAGATTATAATCTTCTATTAACCTTATGTCAATAACTTCATAAGCCTTTGTTGATACAATGGTGAAATCACCAAAATGCAGAGTTCCAAGTAAGAAGACTTGCTTGTGGGCACCCCCAAAATGATGTGCATTAAAGACACTCATCTGTCTCACAATCTCTAGGTAGGCAATTCGGTTTGGCGCAGGCTTTGGTAGCACATAGGGAGCACCTTTGAATCCAAAAACCCTAACATATGAGAAGTCTTGGCATACGTACCAATCACCCCAATTATGATTCACCCTTGTATCTCCATGCTCATGGGGTCTAAGAAATCTTTTAATTTCTTCTGAAAATGATCCATCACAAGAAACCCCAAAAGCTTTGTACAATAGTTGAACAAAAAACTCTTCAAATTTGACATAATGGGATCTCATTAACCGAGAATCCCACAGTGATACCCACAATTGTATTGGTTGCTCCTACCCATATTTACCATGAACATTTAATTTCAATTCTTCAGGCCACAACCCATTGGGTTGTCCATAAAACAAGATAATATGCATCAATAATGAATAAAACTTAAAAGACTTATCAGTGTTATTCTGAAGATTTAAGAAACCCTCATGAATTTTTTCACAATGTAGGCAGCATAATCAAATTGTCTTGGCTCATGCATTTGTGTCTCTGTAGCAAGTACTAAAGGTCATGTTCGAGCCACATCTAGAACGTCAACTCCTCCCACTTGACCACATGCCATGTACGTATATTGCAAATACTGTCTAAAAATGTTGATGTCAAATGAGGGCTCGTCTTTATCTGTCAACTTCCCTTTCTCAATCTTATGTATGGTCGAATTCCACCTGTTGTATACAATATACATCTTTGTATATTCTTCTTCTAGCTTCTCAAAAGACAGAGGCTATCGGATTCAAAACCAAGACCAAAAACCTCATGAATGGTAGCTACTGAAAGACGGATGAATGCATCGCCATTTGGTAATTTATTACTTTTTTTTGTTGAATTATAAGCCCTAGCCAGTGTTTTCAACAATTGAATATTTACAAAGACATTAGGGACCACTAGCTTACCCAATCCAATCGTCCATGGGTTTGAGATTGGGGTCGGCTTGCTGCTTCATGAGTAATGATATAAGAACAATTCGTGGCCTCTAACCTTGGTCCAGACTCTAGAAATCACCAATTTCCTTAAAATCATCTTCTAGATGGTCACAGATAGGCAAATTAGCCTTAAATCTTTGGGACTTGGCTCCTCATGAGATCATTTGGTCAATCATGTCTTGATTTAAGTTCCACTTCTACGCACTTTCTCCACCTTTATACTTCTTTGAGGCTGTAATGTCCCCTTCTCCGCAATGATTAGTTTTGTTGGTTGTTAGCCTAGTTCGGAGGCCCGTAGGCTAGTCAGGGGCAGAAATTAGGGTTTCCTATTTTCTAGGAGGATTCTTTGGTGATTTCAAGGGCTATATGTGGGAGTTTGACAGTTTGGATTATGGATTCCTTTTGGGTTTTCAGAGAGCTTCAGGATGGTTCGACATGCATCTGCATCAGGTGACTTTTTCTAGACTTACTATTTTTAGTAAGTACGACAATTGCAAAAAATGTGGTTAAAATCACTTTGGAAACACTTACTATTTTTAGGAGTATGCTATTTTTAGCAGGTACTATTTTTAGCAGGATGTCAGCAGGCTTGTTCAGATGGCTATTTCCAGCAGGTTAGTTTGAGCAGTTGGTCTTCCCTCATTTTTTGGTGCTATTCTTGGCAAGGGTTCCTCAGCTCAGTTCAGTGACTATTTCTGGCAGGGCAATTCTCTCAGCTTGTTTCCCCATATCCTTGGAGCTTGTTTTGGCAAGTTCAGTATTTGATGAAAAATGGTGTTTTAAATTAAATTATAACTTAAGGCAAAGGTTGGACGATTTATTTAAAAGGGGTTGCTTAAGTTATATTGATATATAAGTCATTTCCTTAATTATATATTGGGTGATTAATTGTTGAGGAAAAATACTCTATAAAGTGAAATATTAATACGGCAAGATGGACGCCTTATGGAGAAATAAGTTAATTTTATAATATATTTCACTTATCTACCTTGGATGCCACATTATGATTTTATTGTCATTTTTATAAAGAATATTTGCTCCTATGAGAAGGTTGATTTGGAGAAAGGAGAAATGAAATGTAATTTCAAAATAATGTGAAGTGAATTTGCATTTGGATTTGGCGTTCATTTGGAGGGAATGTGAATTTGAATTTGAGCCCTCAAAATCTATAAATGAGAGTTATGGGCTTCTCATTTGGTATCTCAGACAATTTACATTGTTATGTTGTTGAATTGACTCCAGACAATCTTCGAGGGTGAATACCTCCTAGGGCTCTTGACAGACTTCGAGTGTGAGACATCACTCCTAGCTGTGATTGGATCTTCTGAATGTGTGGTTTGATTTTTGTGTGCATTTGCAGATTTTCAGTGTGGTGTGGATTTCAGTGTTGTTGGTTTTTGGTGTGGCTGTAGCATGTTTTAGTTCATAACTCTCAGTTCATGTGTCAGATCATTCTGGGTAGTGGCTCATTCTCTTCCTATGCCACAGGCGATCAAGTTTGTAAGTTTGTAGAGCTTAATGTTGAGTATTTAATTTTTAAATGCAAATCGTACTTCTTTCCTAGCAGTACTATGTTGGGCTACCTGGGAATGCATGCATAAATTCATTTGAGGGTTTTGGTTGCAGTTTGTTGGTTCTAATCTCATCGCTTGTCTTGTATCTCTCATTTGCATCCATTTGGGGGTAATTTCGTTGAGTGTGAATAGAGTTACGAGCATTTTTGTGAGTTTCTAAGCTGCTAGTCTGTGTGTTTCCAGTGCATGGGTTGGATATCAAAATCTGAAAAAATTGTTAGTTTGGAGTGTTTCCTTGTGTGGGTTCTATGGAGTGTGTTTAGAGATAATTTTATTGTGTGAGGACTGATTTAGAAGTGTTTGTGAGGATTTTTAATGTTGTTGGTCTGTATTTCCAGCCTGTTGTTCATTCGTATTAGATTTAGTTTTGGGGGGTTGAAGCTAGTTTTCAGGTGTGTTAGTCTATAGGTGTGGTGTGAAGAGTCTTGGTAATAAGTTGCAGCTGTTAGTTTGGGTTTTGACATTTGAATATCCATGATGAATCATATTGTAATGCTTGTTAGTAGTACTAACAACAATTTATTTGAACTCTCTTAGTCCCACTGCATAAGTGGAAGAGGTTGGCCTTGCCACCTAGTTTGGACAATGATTCTTGTAATTTTGCAATCCATGTTTGCATTGTAAAGCTGATTAGTAGTACTAACAGCTATGTACTTGGATTTTTGTTCTTTGGCCCATTGCATAAGTGGAAGAGGTTGGCTTGTCGCCTTCTTATCTATTGTAATTATGTCCTCTAGCTGAATAAGCGGTGGAGTTGATTGCTATTTCATTTCTAGTCCTCTCGCTACATAAGTGGTTGAGTGATTGTTCCTCAGTTTCTTGTATTATCCTTGGCTAGTTCACCGCCAAGTGACCTTCAATATTCTCCATATCCCACTGAAAAGTGGAAGGGGTTGGCTTGCCGCTCGAGCATTGCATTATTTCTAGTTATTTGAAGCTAACGATCCCATCAACACCGTATGCTCTCACCTTCCCATATTGGGCACTTGGTGATCAGAAAGTGGAAGGGTTACAACTTCAGCATTATTATATCTTGATTTCCTAACCTTAACAAGTTCTTGTTGTGATTGTAACTAGAAACAAATTGAAAAAAATTGTTGGGGATATTACAGTGGTACCAGAGTTGGTTTTCTTGCCAGCCTGTGTGTTTTGAGTGATCAGAGTTCTCCTTGAGTGACGGAAACAGTGGTTGATTCTATGGCAGAGAGAACAATTGAACAAAATGAGGGTCCTTATGCTAGAGTGGAAAGAAAATTTGAAACCATGATGAACATGATGTCCTAGTTGCTGGCCAAACTTAATCAGAATTATGGTGGGACTCCTAATCAGCCCACTAATGGACTCCAAGCTAACAATAATGGAGGAACACCTGGAGGGTTAGTACGAAGGCCTTTGCAACCCGTCTTCCTACCCAAGGAAGTGCCTCAAGTTGAAACTGAGATATCAACAATGGATGAAATAAGGAATAGTTACATGGAGTATGCTTCTCTCCCTACAGAGATCCAGAATATCCTCACCTTTGACCAGTTTATGAACCAAAAGATAAAAAGAGGTGGAAGATATGATAATCACCCTCACGCTCCACTAAATTATCAGCAAGCCCTTGGAAAGATTACTCTAGCCAACTTTGACGGTAGTGATAAGAGTTCTGCTAGATCTTGGATTCAGAATTTGGACAATTATTTGTCCTTGAGACCATTGCCGGAAGAAGATGAAAAAACAGTAATTGAGGTTGTGCATGATGAATCTCTTAATGTTTCTTATGGAGTTAGTGACAGTGTTGAATACACTCATGTGCTTCTAGAGGAAAAGCAGATGAAAATTGAAGATATTAAACAAGAGGAAAAGGTTAACGGATTGTTGGATGGAGATTCATGTCACGAATCTAAAAATATTGCAGTTAATGATGAAGTTCCTAATGACCAAAAGGCTGTCCTATTTTGTGAGTTTAAAATATGCCAAAATGATGACATTCAAGGGGCTGATTTAGAGGACCAATCAGAAATTGCATTTTAGAACAATGGTGTTGAGACTCATAGTTTGAAGAATGAGCTTGACCAAATTCTGAAAGTCTTTGAGCAATGTCCTAAATTGGAATTTTCAGATTTAGGACAGCAGGATTGTTGGTCTAAGTTGGAAAAAGGAAATACTTTTCAAATTGTTGATAGCCCATTGTTTGAGATGGGTAAAGTGAAAACATATGACAATCCACTTTTTGAGTGGGAAGATGGAACATCATTTGGTTCTAGCCTTGCACTTGGTGAAAAGAACAATGTGTGGAAACCAAGAGAAGAATCAAGATCTAAGTTGGATGATACATGGAGCTATGGTGAGCACTTTTTAACTAAACAAAGTAATCAACCCTTTAGCACTTGGGATCCGAGTGTGATGGCACCTAGCGATGACAAGGAATCTGTGTGGGATGAATTTCCCTTTGACCCTGATGAGGCTAAAAAAATAGATTGTGTTGTAGAGTTAGAGGACCATATGGTTCTTGATGATGGAAATCTTAAAGAAGTTTTCAAATACAAATCCGATTTACCTATTCATGAAGTTGGTGGTAAGCAAAAACTTGAAGATCTAGTAGAATCTAATCCTCTTCATGATATTGAGCAATTGCAGCTAGTGGGTGGTGAAGAAAAGGAGTCTTGGAGTAGCTTTGCGGGCAACAAAGACAAGAAACAAAGTTCTGATTTTTCAGTTACAGCCAATGACCAGTACACCACCATTAAATGTTCACGAGTGGAAGGATAAATTCATGAGGTTCTTTGAGAATGAGGTGCGAGTTCTATCTGGGTTTGACCATACACATAGTTTGATAGAAAAACTCTATTGGAAGGCTCAAATTGAAGAGAGACAGAAGGGAGTTAAGGATGAAGTTGCTCTTCCTAATTTGCAACTCATCAAAGACTCTTTGGAGACATTGAAATCAAAGTGCATACAATTGATCACAGATCGTTATTATGCCATCGAATCAGCAAAGAAGATCCTTAGTGATTTCCAAGGAAAAGAGAGGAAAGTTGAAGAGCTTACTCTTGAGCTTGAGTCAATAAAGGACATGTTAGAAAATACTCAGTTGGTTCCAATGGAGGTAGAAGATCAGTTTCCTGATTTCAAACATTTAAGAGAGAAAGAGAATAGAGAAATGGCCAAGGAGATCAATCAGGTAATGGGGGAGCTTGATTGCATTCAGGAGGAGTATGATCTTGTTCTTTGTCCCCAAAGATTTGAAAAAGTGATTTTTGAGCAAAAGAATTTTTGGGTGGAACATGACTCTAATAGTAATCAGCAGGTTGATAGTCCGTTGTTTGATACAGTTGCTGATTGGTTGCAGATTATCCACTTTACTTTATGGTTTGCTCTCATTTAGGGGAGTTGGTGCAATTTCTTTGGTCATGCAAGTAATGGTTTTCAATTGGAGATTGCTTGGAGGTGTTTTCCAACCTTGGACATGAGTAGATGTGTTGTTTTGGATGATGATTTCCTGTGTTGCAGTAGCTGTTCATCTTCTTGGATGCTGATTTTCCTAAAATCAGACCTCAAGACAATCATTTCAGACTTGGTGGGATACTGGTACACTCTTTTTTCAGACTTCACCGTCTCTTGGCAGGATGGATTTATTGTCTCAGATGAGAGGTATGGTGAGTTGGGGCAATCGATATCTATGTATGGGAAGTGTTGAAGCTCGAACTAGTGGTTATACTTATGCCCTTTCTTCTACTTATGATTGGGATAGTAAACCTTTGCTTTCTTTGGTTCTTCATTCTGAGGTTCTTGGAGTGGGAATTGTAAGAGATTTTAGAAGTCTCCATCGTTTTGTCAAAATAATTCTGGGGTGGCTTAGTAGATTCATGTGCAGTTATGAGTATGAGTTTGTCAAGCTCTTGCAAAGGAATACTTTCCTCTTTGCAAAAAGATTTGGAGATGTCACATTGGAAGTTGTGGTTCTGTTAGATACCATGTGGAGATGTGTTGTGGAGTTTGATCGTGAGTTGAGTAGACCTTATTTCCTATTGCCCAAGCTTGTGATAGACAGTGGCAATGTTGATATTGATTACTTAGAGCCTTATGGGCATGAGGTGTTGCATGATATTGATTTCAATCCTTCAGGGATTTTCAGTTTGAGTATCATGGATGGTAACATTTTGGAGTTACAAGGGAGGTTAGTGCAATTTTGGCATGATGTGATCAGAGTGGTGCAACATCGACATGGTAGGTTCTTCTTAAGATAGACATGGGACCATGGGATCATACTTGCTTGGGTGTGGATTAGTTTAAAATTATCTGGAATTGTGGTGGCATTACTTGAGGACAAGCAATTTTGGGAAGGGCGGATTGTAATGTCCCCTTCTCCGCAATGATTAGTTATGTTGGTCGTTAGCCTAGTTCGGAGGCCCGTAGGCTAGTCGGGGGCAGAAATTAGGGT
This sequence comes from Cryptomeria japonica, assembly GCF_030272615.1. Taxonomy (NCBI): domain Eukaryota; kingdom Viridiplantae; phylum Streptophyta; class Pinopsida; order Cupressales; family Cupressaceae; genus Cryptomeria; species Cryptomeria japonica. The sequence goes on along the minus strand of NC_081409.1, from coordinate 418,671,840 downwards.
TTCCTATTTTCTAGGAGGATTCTTTGGTGATTTCAGGGGCTATATGTGGGAGTTTGACAATTTGGATTCTGGATTCCTTCTGCATTTTCAAAGAGCTTGGGGATGGTTCGACATGCATTTGCATTTGGTGACTTTTTCCAGACTTAATATTTTTAGTAAGTATGACGATTGCTCAGAATGTGATTAAAATCACTTTGGAAACACTTACTATTTTTAGGTGTATGCTATTTTTAGTAAGTACTATTTTTAGCAGTTCTATTTTTAGCAGGATGTCAACAGGCTTGTTCAGATGGCTATTTCCAACAGGTTAGTTTGAGCAGTTGGTCTTCCCTCATTTTTTGGTGCTATTCTTGGCAAGGGTTCCTCAGCTCAGTGTTAGGCCCACTATGGAAAGCTAATGTACTGAGAGGGGAGGGGTGAATCAGTACTCCAAAACTTTTCTTTAATAATAAATTTACTGTTATGCATAAACGAATAGTGCAGTAACATGAAATAAAGTTAAAACAAACAGATAACAATCATACATGATTCACTCCATAACACATATATTTTGGTTACGCAGAAACTCTTGGTTAGAGAGAAAAACTGCGGTGGGGATGACACCCACAACTTCACTACTGCAATAATAAAGATGCTCGGTTAGAGCTACATTTAGCTATTTCTGATAGCTTACCCTGTTAGGAGTAACAAGATCTGTTAGATCTACCTTGCTAAAGGATTTCACAACATTTATTTTGAATGTTGCACCTGGTTAGAGGCTTTAAAATTTATAGACTTGGTTAGAGTCTTTTACCCTGTTAAAGGTTTCTCTTTCAACTTCACAATATTAAAATAAAATCATTACAAACATCTGCAACTTTACATTTGAAATGTTATAGCAGATTCTATGTGCTCAGGATAAGAGTACCTTGCTTATAGCATACCTCGGTAACTCATATAGTAACTCAGTAAACCCTTCTGTTTACTCTGTTCTTCGACTGTTCTTTGAAAACCTTCTCAGTGACCTCTGTGTCTCTGTAACAGTCTTCCTTCATACATATATGCACACACCTTGCTCTTAATTCATGTTGTATAAATAGATCTCTTAAAACGGTGATCCAATTCATTGCTTCGATCTTACAAACAAGATTCCTCGAATGAATAACTAAACAAAATATTTCATTGGTTGGATTGACCTCGCAATCATACACAATCTTCTAGTGCAATTTCCAATGTAATAACGGTTAGAAGTGCCTGGATCTTGTAACACATTTTCATATGCATGTCTAGGTTCAATGTATCTAGTAACACATTTCACTCAGTGAATATCAACTCGGTGTGTCATCTTTACTGCTCGGTAGTCTCAAAAAGATACTCGGTAGACAGCTTCGGTGTATACTGTGTTATGTGACTGCTTTCTTCTGTAACCAACTAGACTGTGCATACCGACTTCTTTGTTTATACCGACTGCATGATTCGGTAGTGCTAACCGACTAGAATATATAGTATGACTTTGAATATAAAAACTAATGGCAACTTGATAAGTAGTAACAATCTCCCCTTTTGACATTAGTTGAGATGTTTGACAAAAACTACTTTCAAAGTCATAACTCAAAATCTATATACTTTGCAAAATGACTGCACTTGACAATATATACAATAGTCAATGAAATAGTATATGTAGATATACTCCCCTTATCATTATTCTGTATATTACTCAGATTTTGTATGCTCGGTTCTGTTTTGTGCTGGTGTGCTCTGCTAGCTCTTCATGCTCTGCTCGGTATACTCCCCTATATACAATACTCAAAACTATATTACCAAAACTATATTACTCTCCAAATATAGTATATTACTCCCCTTATGTAGTATTATATGTAGTATTACTCCCCTTTTTTGACAAACATAAAAAACTTAATTTCCATCTGAGGGCGGTAACTGAGCAAAAATAGATTTATACTTGTTCTGGGCGTTGGTGAGTGCGACTGAGAGTGCATCCTTTACACTTTCCATTAAAGAATTTTGTGTTTGAATATCAGCCAATAGTGATATTAAGCCATCAAGAGTGCTTCCCTCTTGTGTAGTTGATAGGCTTGTAGCTCGATTAATCTGCTCTTGAACTGATGAGAGATAAGGAAGGAATAATGTTTGGAGGGTCATATATCCATCCTGATCTTATGCTCTTCATTTCTGAGTTCTAACTGTTGAGCCATGAGTTGTTGAAGCTTGGTATAAAAATTCTGAACTGAATTAGGCTCGGTGGTCAACTTAGTTGAGAGATCGGTGATCTCTTTCTCAATTGCATCAGTTTTATTCTTGACATCTTTAATGAATAAGGAAAATATACAAAGTTTCTGAAATAAATAAAGAATATGCTTAAGTTGAGGGGACAACTCAGCAATGAATTTGACAAGCTTTACTTTTCCTATAGCGAGAGCTTTTTGTACTTCTTCTATCATCTTGGCAGTAAGCTCTTTATCTTTTAGCTTGCTCAAGTACTCAGATGCATCAACTCCAGATGTTTCTATTTGAGTAAGGAGTTCATCCAGTTGAATGTGGATGGCTGCATTGGTTGACACTGTTGTTGAAGGTAGCATATCTGTTAGCAGTGTCTTCACCTTCTGTAGTACTTTATTCTTCTTTTGAATGGCCATCTATTTTTCTTGTTCGGCCTTTGCTTTGCAAAGTTCACCAAAGTCAGTAAGTGCTTTCCCCTTTAATTTTGAAATATCCACATTGGGAAACACTATCGGTTTAGTTAAATCAACTTTGAAACTATGCTTTCTCACCTTCTTCTCTTTACCTTTGGTCGGTTGTACTAAGACAAGTGCTTGTGAGGCTTGCTGACCCTTGGTAGGTTGCTCGGTAGATGTAAAACTTTGGTCGGTTCCTGTAGCCGTTGTGGTGTCCTTGGGTGTCTTGGTACTAAGGGTCTCAACTGTAACATTTTCAGTGCTTGATGGTGCTTGAGACGTCTGATCTTTGGTTATATCTTCTGCTGCTTTAGACTTGTGACCTTCGGTGCCTTGTTCTGTATCCTTAGGAGCTTCGATAGAGATAGGTGGCTTGACTGGCGGATAAGGCTGAACTTGTTCTAAGACAGATTCACTAGATACAAGTTTTGCATAGGTAGTGCCCTCTATCATTTCCTGCTTCGGTGCTTCTGCATCCATGATATCTTCATCAATTTGAATAGTGTCAGCCGGGTCTTGCTTGGTAGCATCAGGACCTTGCTCGGTGACATCAGGATCATGCTCGGTGACATCAATAATTTCAACTTGAGATTGTTCACCGACATCCTTTCATTTGAAGATATCCTGCCATTTGGCTTTTGTCTCATTTTCTACATCAATGTATAGCCCATTCATCAATTTTAAGGCTCTCTGTTTGACAAGAAACTTAGAATTGTATGTTTTCAAATGTTCTTTAATTTTTGCTACAGACATATCAGGAAATAAATGGACTAGACTTCTTTCTCTTATTTGTTTCTCTGAGTCCATTGCATATTTCCATCTGTTATCAATATGTAAGTATAATTCACTCGGAAGTGACTTTACTAGTTCTAATGGACCTAGCCGAAACTTTAGAAGTGTGCAAATGACAACTTCTTCAATTTGTCGCTTCTCATCATTATTCCTAATCTCATACTTGACATATCAAAATCCTGCAAATCCACCATATTCTTTAAGATTGGCACAAAAGTTTTCAACACTATGAATATTTACCTTCTTGCTTTTTACAATCTGAAATTTGTTTGCATCATTGGATTTTGTATCACTAGACTCTTTTGCCAAAATGAGTCTTTGAGTAGATTTCTTGTAGGTCTTGGTTACCTTGGGAACAATAACTCTCTTTTGTTTCTTACTCGGTGATGCAGCTGATGCTCTAGTGTTGGGTCTCTTTGTTGGTGGAGTCGGTAGGGCCTTTGTAATGTCCTATTTCTTTCTTTTCAAAACTTTATCCTTAGGCAACTCGGTACTTAATGTTATTGCTGCCTCTTGAGCTTCTGATTCCTCTTCGGTAATGGCAAGAGTGCATTTGACAGGTGTAGAGGAGGATTCTTCTCTGAATTTCTCAGATAAAACTTTTATCATCTTTGTAGCCTTTCTTGTAGCTTTAGGTATTACAATACTCATTTTTACTTTTTCTTTCACTTCTTCATAAGTTCCATATCTTAGATCGATAGCATGCCTTGGCAATGACAGATAGGCATCAATTTGTTGTTGTGTAATATCATAGTCAATCTCATAACCCATTGGTGGCAAAGATTGAGTCCTTGGTTCAACAACATTCATATAACAGTAATCGGTGTCTACCTCAAAACATATATCATCCTTATATTTCTCTACCAGGTGTGGTGGAATCCAGTACTTGTTGTGCATCTTCTCTTGAAATTTGTTGAAATAGTCATCCATGATATCATTAAAATTATCTCCCAATTTCTTGATAAAGTCATTGATTTGATGGGTGATAGGTCGGTGTAGCTCCCAAACTACTTTACCGATTGAGGGAAAGAACTTCTCAAAGTAGAAAAACATGCATACAAGAAGTGAACCAAACTTCAGTGTGTTTTCCGAGTTGTTCTTCTTCGGCTTCCTTATTGTGTTCAGGTTCTCAAACAAGTTCTTGAGTAGCACTTCACATAAATCTACTTTCATTCCCTTTTTCACTATTTTGTAGGCTAAGTCAACTGTTGCACATGGTACACTGTTTTCCCTTGCTGATTGGAAGAAACAGTAACCAATTACTCTAATTGCAAACTTAAGTTCTGCATCAGTGACATTGTTCAAATTCAGTCCTTGGTAATCAGATTCTACTCTAGTTAGACTGATTAACTCCTTCCATGATATCATTTTCTGTGCTCATGCATGATCATAGATAGGATACCCGGTGATCACATGAATGATTTCCTTGGTGATTTTGAATGGTTGCTCCTCTAGCCACATAAAATCATCATGAACTCTGCTTAAAACAAACTTAACCCACTAGGGTTTGAACACACGGGGATAGGCTAGGGCTTTAGTTAATCCCTTGATTTTGATATGCTTGTACTTGCTATCCATTTTGCCATCAGTACAAAGTTCATCATATGTGTCACTAATCTCAACATGACCGATTTCTTCAACACGGCATTTGGTGAAGAATCTAACATCTTCGACTAACAAGACTCGATCAAGGATGAGTGAAAATGCAGTTTTGTCATCCGGTTCAGAGGCGACTTTAGGAGTCAAAGAGTACTTCAGCGAGGGCTTCTCCACATTCTTGACAACTATGTGATCTTGGATCTTGGGCGCCATTGTAGATTTCAGGTAAAAACTTAGCAAACTATCCTTAGGGTTTGACAGTTTACAAACAACTGACGCTTCACACTCAGTAGATAATAGCAATTTGACAAGATCAGAAACCAGCTTAACAGTGTGATGAGATTTGATGTAAATACCTTGAAATTCGCTCTAAATGAAGTTTGATCGCCTTGATTCACTCTGTTATGCTCTCTTGAAAACTTAGTGAATGAGAATGACCGCGAAAATACCTTTAAGTACACAAAATACCTTATCGGGCTCCGTGCGAGTTAGGTCAAAACATTAAATGCACTCGGTTCACCTTTAACTTATTTACTCCTTTTTTTTTGTTTTAACCGAGTAACCAAATTTCCTTCATTTACCGACTTGAGAGGCTTCTTGTATACACCGACTTGACAAGTTTCCTGTAAAGTACTTTTGATAGAATTTTAAACTTACTATTGCATCTTAACTATTTAGATTTTGAATTTTGTACATAATAAAATGGGAACTGTTATGATTTAACCTTTAGAGAATGCAGTCCCTTCATACCTTTGTTGATTAATTTGGAATAGGTGCACCTAACTCGGTAGGTAAGGTGCTTTCTTCATCTGACATGATTTCCTTCTTTTTCCAAATCATCTTAAATTTTTCTTTTATCTCTTCAGTGTCTCTTCTAGGTTGATCTCTGCAATCTCCAACTAAATGTCCAGCTTTGTGACAATGAAAACATGCCATACCAGGATTTCTCCATGATCTTCGGTTGTTCATTCCAAACCTTATAAAATAGTTGGCACTTATATGTCCATATCTTCCACAACATTCACACCATATCCTTGTATTGTAATCCCATGGTATTGCTGCATCTTGTCGGTAAGGATTTGTGTGAGTTCAGTAACCACTAGTGTTTGCTCGGTGTGCAGACCACATGTGATTCTTTTGCTTAAACCATAATTTCTTGGTACTATGTCCATATCTATTGCAATTTCTACAAAACCCTTTGAATTTTGCCTTCTGATAGTTGTTAACAGACTTTGTCCTACATTGATTAGATGTGTGACCATATTTATTGCAATTGTAACAATACTCATTTGACTTAGTGATAGTCGGTTGCTTACCTTTTCTAATCTGGCATATGTTGGCAGTATGACCTTGATTTCCACAGTAGTAGCAAATAGGCTTCTTCCTTTTGATTTTATTCCTGTTTCCAGCTTGCTTTGATGATTCTCCTCTCTCGGTAGAGTCTTTTCCTTTGTAACCAAGTCCTACATCTTTGTTGGGTCTTCTTGTATTCAGTTGCTCATCCAACATCTTTGATGCATCATAACTCTTCTTCAATGTTTCTTTGGATTTCTTCTCTGTTTCAAGTTCATTGATCAATCTTGATACTTCAAGTTTCAATGCTTGATTCTCATCATTCTTCAGAATTGCTTCATGATGTGCATAACCTAGTTGATCTGTCATATTTTGTTGAATCCCAGTTAACCTTATGATTTCATCATTCTTATCAGATACTAAGACTTCAAGCTGTTGTTTCTCTCTTTGTAGATCTCTTGCTTTATCCTCTGTTGTCCTCAATGCATCTAGATTTTCAGTCATCTGTGTACTGAAATGTTCATGTTCTTTTCTCATTGCTTTGAGTTGATCAACAAATGCTTTGTTCTTTTCTTTCAATACTCCAATCATTTCTTCAGTCTGTTGAGATATACTATTCTCAGATGATGTCTCAATTTGTTCCACTAACTCTTGAGAATCCTGCAAGTCGTCAGATAATCTTCTTCTTACTTTCAGAGATTTTTGCATTTGCCTTTGCATGTCTGCAATCACTTGATTTGCATGATCCAACTCTTCTTGCAGATACACAATCCTCCGAGATTGTTTATAGTCTTCCATTGATAAGATCTTTCTCTTTAGGTAGTTAAACCCTTTTCCAAGATTCAAGCTCTGATACCAATTGTTAGGCCCAATATGGAAAGCTAATGTACTGAGAGGGGAGGGGTGAATCAGTACTCCAAAACTTTTCTTTAATAATAAATTTACTGTTATGCATAAACCGAATAGTGCAGTAACATGAAATAAAGTTAAAACAAACAGATAACAATCATACATGATTCACTCTATAACACATATATTTTGGTTATGCAGAAACTCTTGGTTAGAGAGAAAAACTGTGGTGGGGATGACACCCACAACTTCACTACTGCAATAATAAAGATGCTCGGTTAGAGCTACATTTAGCTATTTCTGATAGCTTACCCTGTTAGGAGTAACAAGATCTGTTAGATCTACCTTGCTAAAGGATTTCAAAACATTTATTCTGAATGTTGCACATGGTTAGAGGCTTTACAATTTATAGACTTGGTTAGAGTCTTTTACCCTGTTAAAGGTTTCTCTTTCAACTTCACAATATTACAATAAAATCATTACAAACATCTGCAACTTTACATCTGAAATGTTATAGCAGATTCTATGTGCTCAGGATAAGATTACCTTGCTTATAGCATACCTCGGTAACTCATATAGTAACTCGGTAAACCCTTCTGTTTACTCTGTTCTTTGACTGTTCTTTGAAAATCTTCTCGGTGACCTCTGTGTCTCTGTAACAGTCTTCCTTCATACATATATGCACACACCTTGCTCTTAATTCATGCTATATAAATAGATCTCTTAAAACGGTGATCCAATTCATTGCTTCGATCTTACAAACAAGATTCCTCGAATGAATAACTAAACAAAATATTTCATTGGTTGGATTAACCTCACAATCATACACAATCTTATAGTGCAATTTCCAATGTAATAACGGTTAAGTGCCTCGATATTGTAACACGTTTTCATATGCATGTCCAGGTTCAATGTATCTGGTAACACGTTTCACTCAGTGAATATCAACTCGGTTGTGTCATCTTTACTGCTTGGTAGTCTCAAAAAGATACTCGGTAGACAACTTTGGTGTATACTGTGTTCTGTGACTGCTTTCTTCTGTAACCGACTAGACTGTGCATACCGACTTCTCTGTTTATACCGACTGCATGATTCGGTAGTGCTAACCGACTAGAATATATAGTATGACTTTGAATATAAAAACTAATGGCAACTTGATAAGTAGTAACACTCAGTTCAGTGACTATTTCTGGTAGGGCAATTCTCTTAGCTTGTTTCCCCATATCCTTGGAGCTTGTTTTGGCAGGTTAAGTATTTGATGAAAAATGGTGTTTTAAAATAAATTATAACTTAAGGCAAAGGTTGGACGATTTATTTAAAAGGGGTTTCTTAAGTTATATTGATATATAAGTCATTTCCTTAATTATATATTGGGTGATTTATTGTTGCGGAAAAATACTCTATAAAGTGAAATATTAATATGGCAAGACGGATGCCTTATGGAGAAATAAGCTAATTTTATAATATATTTCACTTATCTACCTTGGATGCCACATTATGATTTTATGGTCATTTTTATAAAGAATATTTGCTCCTATGAGAAGGTCGATTTGGAGAAAGGAGAAATGAAATGTAATTTCAAAATAATGTGAAGTGAATGTGCATTTGGATTTGGCGTTCATTTGGAGGGAATGTGAATTTGAATTTGAGCCCTCAAAATCTATAAATGAGAGTGTTGGGCTTCTCATTTGGTATCTCAGACAATTTACACTATTATGCTGTCGGATTGACTCCAGACAATCTTCGAGGGTGAACACCTCCTAGGGCTCTTGACAAACTTCGACTGTGAGACATCACTCCTAGCTGTGATTGGATCTTCTGAATGTGTGGTTTGATTTTAGTGTGCATTTGTAGATTTTCAATGTGGTGTGGATTTCAGTGTTGCTGGTTTTTGGTGTGGTTGTAGCACGTTTTAGTTCATAACTCTCAGTTCGTGTGTCAGATCATTCTGGGTAGTGGCTCGTTCTCTTCCTATGCCACATGCAATCAAGTTTGTAAGTTTGTAGAGCTTAATATTGAGTATTTAATTTTTAAATGCAAATCGTACTTCTTTCCTAACAGTACTATGTTGGGTTGCCTGGGAATGTGTGCATAAATTCATTTGGGGTTTTGGGTGCAGTTTGTGGTTCTAATCTCATCGTCTATCTTGTATCTCTCATTTGCATCCATTTGGGGGTAATTTTGTTGAGTGTGAATATAGTTACAAGCATTTTTGTGAGTTTCTAAGCTGTTGGTCTGTGTGTTTCTAGCACATGGGTTGCATATCAAAATTTGAAAAATTGTTAGTTTGGAGTGTTTCCTTGTGTGGAGTTGGTTTTAGAGTGTGTGGGTTCTATGGAGTGTGTTTAGAGATAATTTGATTGTGTGGGGACTGATTTAGAAGTGTTTGTGAGGATTTTTTAATGTTGTTGGTCTATATTTCCAGCCTATTGTTCATTCATATCAGATTTAGTTTTTTGGGGTTGAAGCTGGTTTTTAGGTGTGTGAGTCTATGGGTGTGGTGTAAAGAGTCTTGGTAATAAGTTGCAGCTGTTAGTTTGGGTTTTGACATTTGAATATCCATGATGAATCATATTGTAATGCTTGTTAGTAGTACTAACAACAATTTATTTGAACTCTCTTAGTCCCACTGCATAAGTGGAAGAGGTTGGCCTTGCCGCCTAGTTTGGACAATGATTCTAGTAATTTTGTAATCCATGTTTGCATTGTAAAGCTAATTAGTAGTACTAACATCTATATACTTAAATTGTTGTTCTTTGGCCCATTGCATAAGTGGAAGAGGCTGGCTTGTCACCTTCTTATCTATTGTAATTATGTCCTCCCATTGAATAAGCAGTGGAGTTGATTGCTATTTCATTTCTAGTCATCTCGTTGCATAAGCGGTAGAGTGATTGTTCTTCAGTTTCTTGTATTATCCTTGGCTGGTTCACCGCCAAGTGACCTTCAATATTCTCCATATCCCGTTGAAAAGTGGAAGGGGCTGGCTTGCCGCCTGAGCATTGCATTATTTCTAGTTATTTGAAGCTAACGATCCCATCAACACCGTATGCTCTCACCTTCCCATATTGGGCACTTAGTGATCAAAAAGTGGAAGGGTTACAATTTCAGCATTATTGTATCTTGATTTCCTAACCTTAACGGTTCTTGTTGTGATTGTAACTAGAAACAAATTGAAAAAAAATGTTGGGGATATTACAAAGGCACTCTTAGAAACCCGAGTGACCTTCCTCTTTCCTTTGGAACTAGAACCCTTCATATTTGAATCCTTCAAGCTTTCTGAAATTCAATTTTTTGCAGTTTAGTTTCACTTCAATTTCTCTGTTCGCTTCAATCTGTTATGCAAATTCCTTATACAAACTTCCATATATAGATTTATACATCAGTAACATTTACTCAATTGAAATGGTGCTATGATTTGCCTCGTGCAAGCACAAACCTATTTGTTGCCTATATTTAATAATGGCAGGTGGATTCGTTAAAATTAGATTTTGCAATTGCTAGTCGGCATAACTCCTCCCGATGATGCAATCATTTGGCGCCACCCATCTTTTTGATTGGCATAGGTCTCCCCAATCACTCCATCGGGCATCGACATATCTCATTTGCCCTCATTTCGATGGTTACAACTTCCCTGATGGCTCCGCCTTCTAGCTAGGTTTTACTTTTACCTTTATGTCACATCGGCGTAGGTCATTCCGATGTACCCTCCTTCTATTCTTCCGTGGCATTCTACTCGTCAAGTATCAACATAGCTCCAAATATGTTCCTCCGATGGTTAGAAGTTATTCCGATGAGTCCTCCTTAATAGTCTTCATCTCATTTGTTAGATCGGGTCACCTTATCAGGTATCAGAACAACTCATTTTATGTTTCTCTGATAACTCAATGACATTGACTTCATACTTGTGTATCTTTTTACTTCTCCTGTCTATCAGCATACGTTTCCCTGATGAGATCTTCTTGCTCGCATCCATCTACTTTCTCATCGGGTATCGGTGTAACGAAAAATGTCTCCTCCCGATGAGACAATGATATCCTGATGACTTCGACTTCGATCGGTGTAACTTATCCTGATCAAATCTCCTTCTTTGTGCCCGACTTGTCTACCTCATCGAGTATCGGCATAACCTGAAATACCTCTCCCCGATGGCTTAAGTTACCCTAATGACTTAAGTTACCCCGATGACTTAGTATTCTCCTCCTTTTGGTATCGCCTCATCGGAGTAGGTCAGGCTGATAAAAATGCCTTAGCCACCTAGTCCATCAAGTATCAGGGTAGCGTAAGATGAGACTTTCCGATGACCCAATGACATTACCAACAAGTATTTCCACTCCATCTGACATTGGAATAAGTTTTGCCGATAACCTCATCGAGTATCGGGGTAACTTTTTCCCCGTGCTTCTGATAGTGAATGCTATGTCGATGAATTCACCTTCTTGTTATGCTATTGTTATAGCTCTTCTTGATGGATTACTAACTTGCCAAACTTCTTTCTGTCGATCGCACCTTGAGAAAACGCCATCGGATTCATCAGTGTGAGTTTTGCCGATTGACACACACCTTTTTCTCCTTAGGCAATCTTATCGGGGTGACTTACATCGTTAAACATAATTTTATATTTTATGAAGAGAGGCTTTCTTTCACAAATGTAACTTTCCACAACCACGCTAATGGACTTCTAAGGCACTGAAAACATCTTTGAATGCACTCATGATCCTGCTTCTATGATGAACCCTAAAATGTGCTCTTGCTATGCAATGACTGTCATGATGAAGATTATCAAAATGTCACTAGACTTAATGCCATCCCTTAATATTCCCAGGTGCTACTTGTTCATACAAATTCAGGTTACAATTGGATTTTTCTGACACAACAACATATCTTCTATACATGCAATCCGACAGTAAATGCTCTTATGATGAAAATACACATAGAATGCATCATGTAAATAACATAAACTTATTTTGCAAAAATGCGTGCTAACAGTGGCTCTTTCTGGGGATGTATGTTCCTTTCAAGGACATAGCAAGATCTTAGCCATCTCTAGAAAGTAGACCAATAAAAACAAATGAAAAAATAGAAAATGAAGGCTACACTACTAAAGTACAAAGATACTCCCTTCTTCTTAAGAGAAGAAAGGCTTAAGATACTGTGCATGGACTGGAAATTCCTGAATTTCACCATCAGTATTTTGCAAAATTACGAATTTTCTCCTCCTTTATCCATGATGATGTATGGTCCTAGCCACAGTGCTTCAAACTTTTTGTGCTTGCCCTTGTCTTGGTCTTTTGCATTCCACTTGAGCACCCACTCTCCTTCTTTAAATTTTTTGTCACGGGCTTTCTTGTCATGCAATGCCTTTACCATTTTCTACCTCTGTATATTTTGTTCCTGAACCTCTCTTTTATACTCATCCAATTCAACCAACTGGACCAGCCTATCTTCCATGAAATCAACTTCTTCTAAATATTCCTCTGAAACAAATTTATACACTAGGAGAAGGTTGTTCAAAGGCAACCTTGCTTCTTTGCCATAAACAAGTTGATAAGGAGCAAACCCTATTGACTTCTTGATTGTTACCCGATCTGCCCACACTACCATATTCAACTTTGAGTCCCATGCCCTTTTGTTGTCACCAAACATCCTTTTAATGATCTTCAACAAGTTTTTGTTACTAGATTCTGCTTATCCATTCTCTTGGGGATGATAAGGTGATGAATATGACAAAGTGATTCCATAACTTTCACAAAAATCAACAAATTCTTTGGATCTAAAACACATCCCATTATCTACAACAATCTTGTGGGGTACCCCAAATCTTGTCAAGATATTTTCCAAAAGAAACCTTGTTAGCACCTTACTTGTAGCTTGCTTTGTAGGAATTGTCTCTACCCATTTGGTAAAGTAATCAGTGGCTACCAAAATCCATTTGTGTCCTCCACTGGATTTATTTGCAATTTCTCCTATGAAATCAATACCCCACATCTGAAAAGGTTCTTCAGTTTGCATGGGTCTAAGTGGAAGAGCTCCATCATATTTAAGCTTTCCTAAAAAAATTTGGCAAGCCTCACATTTTTTAATATAAGTATGACAATCCTTAAAGACTTGTGACCAATAGTAACCGACATTGAGTATTTTATGGGCATTGGTTTTTGCTGAAAAGTGTCCCCCACATACAGCTTCATGTAATTCCTTTAAAACATATTGTGCTTGATGAACATCCAAACAAAATAAAAGGATACCATCCCTGTCTTTCCAATATAAATCACCCTTAAGCAATACATACCTAGATGCTTGAAGCTTAAGTGTTCTTTTCTGATTATCATTTAAATCCTCTGGACACTTCATGTGTTTTAAATAATAGACAATATTCTTGTACCAAGGACACATTTCAATGCTTATTTGAGCCTCCTCCAACTCTACCTGATTTATTTGTGTTGCCTCCAAATTTGATTTTGTCATCAGTTTAGCCAAACCTTGACCTCTTACCAGTTTAGTAATCTGGATGTCAATGTTGAACTCTTGGATTTGATTGATCCATCTGCATCTTCTCCTTGTAGTTTAAGTCTGCTTGAAAATATTCTTGACTATTGCATTAGGAACATAGGCAATGACATTAGCTCCCACTAAATATGGTCTACAAGATTTTACAACTTTTACTAGGGCATATGCTTGTTTCTCATTTATATCATAATTTAACTCAGAAGCTTGTAGTGTTTTGCTAAAGAACATCACTGGTTGTTCATGACCTTCATCATTATTTTGTAACATAACCGCAACAATAGTATGAAATGAAGCAAAAGAAAATACTTGAAAAGGCTTAGAGAAATCAAGAGATTTAAGTACAGGCGCTTCCTTGATGGCCCTTTTAATGTTCACAAAGGACTCAATTGCTTCATTAGTCCATTTTATCTCTGCACCCTTTTTCAACATCTTTGCAATAGGTTTTACAATCTCAGAAAAAATTGACACAAATATTCTCACAAAATTAATTTGTCCAAAGAATGATTGAATGGCTTTGACTGTTTTAGGAATCTGAATTTTATCAATGGCTGCAATTCTCTTAGGCTCAATCCTTACTCCATCTTTAGATACAATATGACCCAACAATTTACCTTCAGTGACTCCAAAGTGACACTTTTTTGGATTTAGAGAAATACCATATTCTAGTGCTCTGATGAAAATCTTTTCTAGATCATTACAGTGGTTTTCTACTTTCTTGGAGTATGCTGTCAAATCATCCTGGTATACAACTAGAATGTAATCAATGAGGCCTTCAAAGGCTACATCCATGGCCCTTTGAAAAGTAGCTCCAACATGGTAAGTCCGAATGGCATCCTGGCATACACATATGTGCCCCATGGTGTAGTGAAAGTTGTTTTGTATTTTTCTAATTCCTTGACCTTCACTTGGTTGTAACTAGAGAATCCATCCATCATAGAAAGTAGCTCATTCCCTGTTACTTTCTGCAGCAAAGCTTCCATGTTAGGTAGAGCATAATTATCTTTTAAAGATGATATATTTAAGTTTCTAAAGTCTACGCATAATTTGATATCACCGTTCTTCTTTCTAACATGCACCAAGTTTGACACCCATGTGGAGTGCCTTATAGGCTCTATAACCCCTGCATTCCTCATCTTCATCAACTCTTCCTTCATTTTGGGAGCCAATGTGCCATTTATAGGCCTTTTCTTTTGCCTAAATGGTTTTGCATCTAGCTTTAGTGGGATTTCATGTGCTCAAACAAATCCTCTCTGTATGCCTTAAGGTCATCATATGACCAAGCGAAAACATGTCTGTATTTTCTTAACAGATTGACCAATGTAGCTCTAATTTTTGGTGTAAGCTTCTTCCCAATGTAAACTTCTTTGGGATTGTTTTCACTTCCCAAGTTTATTTTCTCCACTTCTTCACAACTTCCAATGTTGGGCTTAAAATTTGTCATGTCTTTATTGTTAAACAACCTCTCTAGTTCCACCAACCCTTTTAGAATATTGTTTGTTTTAAGCTGGAGAATGTCTTTCCTGTATAGAGACTCCTTACCATTCTCCTCTTCCACATATGCATTCCAATCCATGTGTTGGTCCTCATACTGATCTTCACAAAATAAGAACTTTAGAAGATCCCTGTCATCATCAAATATCTGCCAGTTCTTTATGTTATCTGGTACTGCAGGTCTAGTTTTTATTTCAACTTGGGTAATGTCATCAAAATGAATATCATTATGTTTAACTGCTAGGTTAGCCATAAAATTAGCTAAAATATTGTTAGATCTTTCAATCCATGTTATAAAAAATGTATCAAAAAATTCAATAGAGTCCCACACCTCATTTCTGTAATTTCGAAGGCTTACATTTTTAGTAGCAAACTTTTCCCTTACTTGAGATACAACTAGCTTTGAATCACCATAAACTATTAGTAGTTTGATACCATGTTTATTTGATATTCTAAGACCTAACAAGAGTGCTTCATACTCAGCAACATTGTTTATACATTCAAAGGCTAACAAGAAAGAATATTTGAATGATCTCCCATTAGGAGAAATAAAAACCACACCAGCTCCATTTCCTTCTTTACTGCAAGCACCATCAAAGTACATTTTCCAAATTTTATCCTCATGTGCTTCAATAGTACCTTCACTCTTATTAGTTTTGCATTGAATGGGTTTATAAATAATTACCTAAAAGTTATCTATATTTGATTGGAGGAAACATGTTGTCTCGTTTGGATCAACTTCTTCTATCAGGTAGAATGATCTTGGCTCTCTATCAATCCTTACATTTGCCCCTTTTACTAGGATGGTTGCATATGATAGATCTAACTAAACATATCCCCCTACCAAATTTGACCATTGCCTTGATAGTAACATCCTATAATTTGGAGGCACTTGAACAACTGTGATGTCTGTTTTATATGATGCATCTGGGCATGCTGGAAATCGAAACTCCACATTCTTCATGATTCCAACAACTGGGACTGATCTATTATCCATAGTATAACATTTCCCATAAGGAGTGTCTACATGCATCCCAAGTTCCTTCATGACATCTTCTGGCATTATGTTCACGACCGCACTTGAATCTATCATACAATTCTTAACCATTTTATTGTTAATCAACAAAGTTAGATAAAAAGGATCAACCTGAGTAAGATTCTTAGTGATAGAAGTTCCCAAATAGACAACAGGTGGATCTTCAGCTCTTAGCCTATGATCCTCTTTATTAACTTCACCAACGTTAGACAAAATCTTGTTTGTTTCATTTTTGTAATCGGGAAATTTCATTATTTCAAGCAAGGGCAAAGATACTTTCTACTGCGATAAAGCCTGAGACATAAATGATCCACAATTCGAAAGTGGCTTACTAATTTATGTCCTTTCAATCGGTTTTATCAATTTAGGGGGTTCTGTTTGTTTGACCTTTTCTACTGCACCTTCCTTTTCCTCATTGGCGATGGTGTCTTTGTTTTCATTAGCTTTAGGAACCTTTGCAAATATCTTAGATGGCTTACCTTGCTTTGGGTTCACTGTTCTGTTCCTTAGCTGATAATTGTTTTTTGCTTGTTCTACTGTTGCCATAGTATAAGCTTTCTTTTCTTCATCTATTAAATTTCTCAAGGAATGCACTGGCTCTTAATCATGGAACAATCTACTCAAGGCTGGGGTGTCCACATCATCATCAGTGAAAACTTGTTGTACACTGTACTGCTGGCTCTCTCTCCTCCATTGTACATCTGATGACTGCTCATCCTCGGATGAATCCTCATCCCTACCCCAAAATGGATCTGATGAAAGTACATTCACTATGGGCTCATACTCAACCTCATGGTCCTTTTCTTCTACAAAACCTTGAGCAATCATACATTGTTTAGCAACATGGGGTAAATTGCAAACTTCACACCATGGAATTCCTCCACAAAATTATTTACTTTCTTCAATGGATCAGGAGTTTCTTTGCTTAGATTGGCATGCATTGGCTTACCATCTTTCAAGTTTGTGTTATATGGCATGTCGTGCAATCTTGGCCTATTGTAATTCATTGGCTTGTTGCTTCTATATGGGGGTGGGTTCTCATTGTGATTTTGCTTACCCTTCATATCTTTCAGCATGTCCATTATTTGGCTAAACTCATCCCTTTTTGTTGCTCTGGGATTATATAATTTTGGATCATCTCTCTTGCCAATTCTCCCAACAACTTTTATGTTATTTTCAATGGCAGTGGCTGTCTTAAATGCTTGCTGCAAGGTGGTAGGCTTATGAGATAGAATCTCATAGTGAGTCTTGCTGTCAAAAGCACTCAAATAAAAATCAATCAAAAATGAATCAACAGGTCTAATATCCCTTGGTATTCTATTAAGCAATTTATTAAACCTCTTATTAAATTCAAAGACTGATCCATTTTGATTCTTCTTTATGCTTGTCAACTCATGAGATGCAAATGAAGTATCATTATGGTCTCCAAACTCTTCCAAGAATTATGTCACAAACTCTTGCCAGCTACCAATGCACCTGTCAGGAAGATTTTTGTACCATTCTCCTGCATCCTCGGTTAGAGACTGAACAAACAATTTCATAAAAACATCTTCATAAGGGACTTCAAATTCTTCAATGGTATTTTTTACATTTATTACATGTTGTTCTGCAGAATCAGTTCCATTTCCTGTGAACTTAAGGATGGCTGACCTTAAATTATTTGAAATCTGATTCGGATATCCAACTATCCCACTGAAATCCAATTGTTTATACCTTTCAATGGTCATAGGTGGTCTGCAACCCTAGTTGTTAGTTTGATAGTTTCCATTTCCCCCATTATTACTGTTGTTTCCATTGTTGCCTCCACCACCATTTTGATTATTGTTATTTCCATTTCCATTGTGTTCCATTACCATTGTTGCCATAATTTCCATTATTACCATTGTTACCTCTATTATTACTTACATTGTTGGTCATATCTCTATTATTCCAGTTACCAGTAATTCCCCCACTTCTAGTTCTTCTTTCATCATTATGATTATTGCATTGTCTATTATTATAGTGGCTTTTATTCTCATTGTAGGGTATATTTTTCCATTTATCCCTTTTTTCATAATTATTATCCAAAAAATTAGACAATGGATTATTATAGATCGTAAATGGTTGTTCCATGTTTCTCATGTGAGGGGGGCTATACTTAGGGGTTGTTAGTCTACTTCCCTCACCTCTTCTCTTTTCTTCTTCAGCCCTATTTGACTTAGGGCTTTGAACAACATCTCTTTCTAGTCTGAGCTTCTGCAATACCCAATCTAGTTGTCTCTTAAGAGCCTTTGCCATTTTGGATTTATCTCCATTTAAGTCAGTCATTTTAAGTATAATTGCATCCCACTGCCTCTCCTCCTATTCCTTAGTAGTCAGGCTTTCATCCCAGCCACCATTATCATCTTTTGCATTTAAGGTATAGAAAGGATTTTCCTCCAAAGTTTCAAATTTATCACCACATGAAGAACCATCCTCTCTACTAAGAAACTTCTTATAACCCCCAAATGCCATACTTGGTGTTGATTTCTTTTCTTTGTATCTTTTATTTGGACTCAACTGAACAAGATTATCTTGTCCCTTGTGCAGAGACCTTCTCCCCTGCATTAATCTTATTGATAAATTCCTAGGGGTTTCTCTTACTTTCTCAAAATACCAATTATTATTCATGTATTAGATGTAGAGTCGCCACCTCCTAAGAGGAATAATATTTTTTTATTATTAATCTTCTGGGCTCCTTCCTCCAGTAGAGTTTGAAACAAACCACCATAGATTTTGAACACTTCCTATGACAGCTCCCCAGCAAAGTCGCCAATCTGTTGGTTCCCAAAACCACAGATTGGAAATCCTAGAGCTTTGCCAAGTCTCCTACTGATTTCTCAACCAGCCTTGGCCAATGAACAGGAATGGTCAAAGACCAAATTCCTCTGCACTTTAGGCTCCACTAGACCTAGGCGGGTACACCTTAATCTTCAAAGCATAAAGAGACTTATTTATAATGAATTTAAACTTATCAATTTAGTTGTTTGCAAGAATGGCAAAATGTTTCCTTCAACATGCTTTATTATGTGCTTTTAACTTGCTTTAATATGAAAACCTAAATGTAATTAATAGTGAACGAATGCTTATAAAAGAATGTTGTTGGAACCTTAAGTAATTATGAAAAAACAATACTGATAGAAATAAGAAGTATGTTTCCCTAATGAGGACCTTATGCACACCAAATTTACTCACAGAAAACTAACAATGGACCAATGCCTTATCTAACAATTTATATGTTACTTAGTGGACAAATATTTGCAATCAACTTTGGTGACAGTTTGAAAAACTTACAAATATGCAAGACTATCAATGCAATGGTTTCATTATGTGTTGCAAAAATAACAAAAACAATTATGTTTCCTACACAACAACATGTGGTGGCATGCTGTAGCAAATCTTAATTAGATTTATCCAAACAACTTGATTCATCAACACTGTGTAACATAAAATGATCTGAAGATAAAGACAACAAATCTTATATATTAATTTTGGAATAAAAAGGTATACAAAAGCTACAGACTCACAGGTACTTCATGATATTCTTGCTTGCACAAAATGACTTTTCATTTCTACAGACTTGCTTTACATAACACCACTAGTCCCAACAAACAATCTGAAAGATAGGAGTTTTTTCAATTGTGTACCCCTGTATACAAAAATGACTCCCTATACATATGTGACTCAAAAGACACAAATGAAAGGACACGCCCTTTCATTAGTACAAACTAAAAACTGACAACAACCTAACTAATAACTCCCTAATTGCTATAACAACTAACAATATTACAAAACATATTACAATTGACAAAAATTAACTCTGGCCATCTAGGATCAAGCCACATTTTTGAATGTGTCGAAGGTAGGCCTCATCCTTGTAAGTGTTGGAGTTGAAGATGATATCTTGCACTGCCATCTCTATAGTCACAATGTTTTCCAATTGGTCCACTGTTTCTGCCATGTCCAAGGTGTCAACCCGTGCAATACCTAGGGAAGCATTAAGTAATGATTGACATTCTGTAATCCACACATTCTTGTCCTTAATCTGCCCTATCTCATCTATCACTTTTGGAATACCGTGCTGCACAATTTCCTGACAATCATTATATTCAACCTTGAGGCCTGCATCAAACTTCTTGTGCTTGTTTATCAATCTCTGGATTTTCTCAATAATTGCATTGTTTGTTTGACTAGCACTCTTATCCTGCAAGAGCATATGTAATATGTCAGAAATTCTCTTATGTGACAATCCATATTCTTCTGGTAAATTGTCTAGAAGTCTTCAAGAACTCCATTTAACTTTTCAAATCTCTTTGACAGTAAGACACATGTTGTGTCTTCCCTTATGTTCTACATTTTCTTTTTCAACTTCTTATTCTCTTTATGCAATTCCTCACACCTCTTCTTCAATTTTGATTCATCTGTTATTTGGGGTACAAGCTGACCTTTACTCCTCAAGAGCTCTTCGTACAGTGACTTGTATTTCCCTGTTTCTTTTGCCAACATCTTCATCTGTGCCTTATTTAATTTGGAAATATCAATCCCCATATCCGATGTGACCATGGGATCCACTTCACCAACCTTTAACTTCATCATATGACCGAAGGCCTTGTCCACATCTATAATCTTTGGCCTCTTATTCAGAGGATAAAGGGCCCACAAAAGCATAGCCTCGTCATCTGGATCATATCTTTATCCAATAAAAATATCACTTACGCCCTGAATGTCTAACTTGAAATCTTACTTATCTGAATGCAATAGGCTATCAAAAATAAAAGAGGCACTAAGGTCCCAGCTTGGAAAAAGAATGATTCCTGCCTTCAAGAAGCTGCCTTCCCCTTTCAGGGGTCATGCCTTCTAACTCTGAATTAATCTCCGCCTTTAGCTTTCTGAGCATTTCTGCCTCATTCTCTGGTGTCACATCTGGCATTACTTCTCTTAACCTCTTTCCTTTAAAATGATATAAGGACTTAAACTACTTCGACCTAATAAATTCATCATTTGACACAAAAGATGTATGCTCTTCTAGCCTAACATCCAAATCAGAATTCATCCTTGCAACAATTTGGTCCTGTGCTTCAGGTTCCTCTTCCTTTTCAGGCATTTTAAATCTTGAGATAACCTCATTTTCACCTGATTTACTTTCAACTTCTTTTTCTTCCTCCATCTCCTGCAGTCTCTGTCTTTTTTCTTCCAATTTCGAATTCAAATCCTGAAAAATTTACATGGCTTCTTGAGACTCCTTCTTTCTGAAGATATCCAAGGCTTCGATATGCTCATGAAAGTAATCACCAAGATTCTGCTTTTTTCTGCTCTGGTGTATATAGCCCTTCGGGTCATAATTTTTCCTGCTTGTGTGCTCATACAGATTATAATCTTCTATTAACCTTCTGTCAATAATTTCATAAGCCTTCGTTGATACAATGGTGAAATCACCAAAATGCAGAGTTCCAGGTAAGAAGACTTGCTTGTGGGCACCCCCAAAATGATGTGCATTAGAGACACTCGTATATCTCACAATCTCCAAGTAGGCAATTCGGTCTGGCGCAGGCTTTGGTAGCACATAGGGAGCACCTTTGAATCCAAAAACCCTAACATATGAGAAGTCTTGGCATACGTACCAATCACCTCAAGTATGATTCACCCTTGTATCTCCATGCTCATGGGGTCTAAGAAATCTTTTAATTTCTTCTGAAAATGATCCATCACAAGAAACTCCAAAAGCTTTGTACAATGGGTGAACAAAAAACTCTTCAAATTTGACATAATGGGAACTCATTAACTGAGAATCCCACATTGATACCCACAATTTTATTGGCTGCTTCTGCCCATCTTTGCCATGAACATTTAATTTCAATTCTTCAGGCCACAACCCCCTAGGTCGTCCATAAAACAAGATAATATGCATCAATAATGAATAAAACTTAAAAGACTTATCAAGGTTATTCTGAAGATTTAAGAAACCCTCATGCATTTTTTCCACAATGTAGGCAACATAATCAAATTGTCTTGGCTCATGCATTTGTGTCTCTGCAACAAGTACTAAAGGTCCTATTTGAGCCACATTTGGAACCTCAACTCCTCCCACTTGACTGCATGCCATGTACATATATTGCAAATACTGTCTGAAAATGTTGATGTCGAATGGGGGCCTGTCTTCATCTATCAACTTTCCTATCTCAGCCTTATGTATGGCCAAATTCCACTTGTTGTATACAATATCCATCTTTGTATATTCTTCTTCTAGCTTCTCAAAAGATAGAGGCACGTCGGATTTGAAACCAAGACCAAAAACCTCATGAATGGTAGCTACTGAAAGATAGATGAAAGCATCACCATTTGGTAATTGGATACATCTTTTCGTGGAATTATAAGCCCTAGCCAATGTTTTCAACAATTGAATATTTACAAAGACATTAGGGACCACTAGCTTACCCAATCTAGTCGTCCATGGGTTTGAGATTGGGGTCGGCTTGCTCCTTCGTGAGTAATGATATAAGAACAATTCGTGGCCTCTAACCCTAGTCCAAACATCAACAATTTCCTTAAAATCATCTTCTAGTTGGTCACGGATAGGCAAATTAGCCTTAGATCTTCGAGACTTGGCTCCTGGTGAGCTCATTTGGTCAATCATGTCTTGATTTAACTTCTGCTTCTGCGCACTTTCTCCACCTTTAGACTTCTTTGAGGCACTCTCAGAAACCTCAGTGACCTTCCTCTTGCATTTGGAACTAGAACCCTCCATATTTGAATCCTTCAAGCTAACTGAATTTCAATTTTTTGTAGTTTAGTTTCGCTTCAATCTCTCTGTTCGCTTCGATCTATTATGCAAATTCCTTATACAAACTTCCATATATAGATTTAATACATCAGGAGCATTTACTCAATTGAAATAGTGCTATGATTTTCCTCGTGCAAGCACAAAACTATCCGTTGCCTGTATTTAATATTGGCGGGTGGATTCGTGAAAATCAAATTTTGCAATGGCTAGTCGGCATAACTCCTCCCGATGATTCAATCACTTGGCACCACCCGTCTTTTTGATCGGCGTAGGTCTCCCCGATCACTCCATCAAGCATCGACGTAGCTCATTTTTC
This sequence comes from Cryptomeria japonica, assembly GCF_030272615.1. Taxonomy (NCBI): domain Eukaryota; kingdom Viridiplantae; phylum Streptophyta; class Pinopsida; order Cupressales; family Cupressaceae; genus Cryptomeria; species Cryptomeria japonica. Next base: position 418,648,489 of record NC_081409.1, on the reverse strand, counting down.
CTCATTCCGATGGTTACAACTTCCCCGATGGCTCCGCCTTCTAGCTAGGTTTTACTTTTACCTTTATGTCACATCGGTGTAGGTCATTCTGATGTACCCTCCTTCTATTCCTCTGTGGCATTCTGCCCGTTGGGTATCGACATAGCTCCAAATATGTTCCTTCGATAGTCAGAAGTTATTCCGATGAGTCCTCCTTCGCAGTCCACATCTCATTTGTTACATCGGGTCACCTTATCGGGTATCGGAAAAACTGATTTTATGTTTCTCCAATAACCCGATGACATCGACTTCATACTTGTGTATCTTTTTACTTCTCCGGTCTATCGACATACTTTTCCCCGATGAGATCTCCTTGCTCGCACCCATCTCTGCTTTCTCATCGGGTATCGGTGTAATAAAAATGTCTCATTCCGATGTGACGATGATATCCCGATGACTTCGACTTCGATCAGTGTAACTTATCCCGATCAAGTCTCCCTCTCCATGCCCGACTTGTCTTCCTCATCGAGTATCGACATAACCTGAAACACCTCTCCCCAATGGTTTAAGTTACCTCGATGACTTAGTATTCTCCTCCTTTTGGTATCGCCTCATCAGAGTAGGTGAGGCCGATAACAACGCCTTCGCCACCTAGTCCATTGGGTATCGGGGTAGCATAAGATGACATTTTCTGATGACCCAATCACATTGCCAACAAGTATTTCCGCTCCATCTGATATTGGCATAAGTTTTGCCGATAACCTCATCGGGTGTCGGAGTAACTTTTTCCCTATGCTTCCGATAGTGAAAGCTATGCCGATGACTTCGCCTTCTTGTTATGCTATCGGTGTAGCTCTTCCCGATAGATTAGTAACTCGCCAAACTTCTTTTTGCCGATCACACCCTTAGAAAACACAATCAGACTCATCGGTGTGAGTTTTGTTGATCAACACACACCTTTTTCTCCTTAGGCAATCCTATCGAGGTGACTTACGCCGATAAACATAATTTTATATTTTATGAAGAGAAGGCTTTCTTTCACAAATGTAACTTTCCACAACCATGCTAATGGACTTCTAAGGCACTGGAAACATCTCTAAATGCATTCATGACCCTGCTTCTGTGATGAACCCTAAAATGTGCTCTTGCTATGCAATGACTGTCATGATGAAGGTTATTAAAATGTCACTATACTTAATGCCATCCCTTAATATGCCTAGGTGATATTTGTTCATAAAGATTCAGGTTACAATTGGATTTTTCTGACACGACAACATATCTCCTGTACATGCAATCCAACAATAAATGCTCTTATGATGAAAATACACATAGAATGCATCATGTAAATAGCATAAAAATATTTTGCAAAAATGTGTGCTAACATATCTATTCACCAATAGCTTGGCCTTCAAAGGCATGAACTCTAATTGCATGTGTTGAGTATCTTTCTCTTCCATGGAACTTATCGGCTTCATCAAATGCTTTGCCTTCCTTACGCTTGCAAGATGTCAAATCTTTAGAAATTGATGCTAAAAGACTTATATTCCATTGATAATAATTAACACTCCACCTCTTTTATCACCCTATATATTTTTTTAAATATATCAATACCTACTTTCAATAGATCATTTCATAACAACTACAACATAGTTCTCACTTCTTGTAATGAAAACTTCGCATTTGATACCTACCTTCACTAAGCTCTAACCTTTCATCATTAACTATTTCAGACATCTATAATTCTTCATCCTTTAATTTATTCAAACTCTCTTGATGATAGCAAAATAAAATAAGAATATGATGCTCAATCTCATTTTTTTTTATGTCAACAGTCTTACCACATAAGAGGCCACCTTGACAGAGTTTCTTCTTCTTGCCCTGTAGATATATGTTTACCATGTTCCAAACAAATGTATGGGTGACTTCTCAAATGTTCGCAATACAAGCTTAGGTTAAGGTCTAGGCTATCATTTTCCAACAGTTGTGTCCATAATAACTGAATCAACATCAAAATCTGTAATGTTTAAGTTAGGTAGCCCCATATTACAAATCATGTTAGGAATTGATATGACTAGCAACTTCTTTGACTCTTTTGGATGCCTCACACTTCTCTAGTCCTCTTTTCCCGAAATCTTTGACACCTTCCTCTTTTTCAATCTTAGGTCCCTTCTCATAACCTTTTCATCTTCTATAGACATGTCCAGAATACAGTGGGATGGACATGATTACAATTGTTATGACTTCGATAGTTAGAACTGGCCAGTAGTTAACATGTTTAAAAGGACCTGCGAATTCCCTGCCATGGTAAAATGTATGAAGGCAATCTCTAATCATAAATTTCTCGGCATTTGAACTCCTCTTCATTGTAGAGATGCATCTGAAATACATCTGGAGAATCAGAGATGAATATGTTCAACTCATTTCCACACTGTCCGAATGTAAGTAAATTTTCATCAGAACTTTTGGAACTGAAATCTCCATCACTAATAAGGACATGTCAACCTTCGAGAAGGATGAATTGGGCTCCTGATTTTCAGATGCTCCTAGTACATGTATAGCACGAAAGAACAAAAAGGGGCAGCTGTACACTCATCATCACCCTACAATCGCTGCCCTTTGATTACAAGCTGGGTTTTGTGTCATCAAATCCTCAGCCTGAACAAAATATTTTTCTGCTTTAGTTATTAAGTATATTCAACATAGGAAGATCTCTATCATCTTTGGTCTTAGCAACCTTTAAACTTGCACATTTTCTTAGCAAAGTTCTTATTGGTGCACATGTCTCTGCATCTAGTGGTTTATCCAAAACTGAACAAAGAGCAAACAACCACACTACCCTATCGATCGCTCTCCATGTTAAATTTATAGCTAGTCCTTTAGACTGCCATGCAAAGGAGCACAATGGCCTACTTCCATGATCACAAAAACTTTCACAACATTTCAAGAATGTCACACCATGCAAACTCCTTAACACTATACCTTTAATTATAACAGTCTATTGGCTTCCTATGGTACTGTACTGATAAAATGTGTTTGCACCATAAATATATAGCAGTTTTAGCCCTTTAATCTGGTATGAGAATTGAATTCCTTTGGCAATACCCATTATCATTCTAAAACTCTATTTCCAACTGTAGGTAAACCCTCTACAATTTCCTCTCTAGTAGTCATCTAGAGTACATCCATCTATATACATGTAGTCCAAGCAGGATATGTTGTTTCTATATACCAACCATGCATACAACTTGTTTATGTGCTCTTTTCCTTGCAGAAGTTCAATCTCATTCCCTACGCATGTTTTAGTGTCAGGAGACCTATGTTGTATTTCCTTTATAGCCAAATCTTGACCTTGAATATTTTCTCCATAAACTGTAGCAAAGATTCCTTTCCCAATTTAATGAGATAAATAATTCTTTGTATTCTATTTTTCAATTAATTAATAAACACGATGAAAGGTGCATCTAGGGTGCTGTATAGACATTTGCATTTGAGACTTGATCATAAGACATCTGATCAAGTGCGAGATTTGTTTAAATTTGTTCAGGCACCGATTCTTGTTTGGAGTAGAGATCTGCATGCGAGATTTGTTTAAATTTGTTCAGGCACTGATTCTTGTTTGGAGTAGAGATCTGCATGAACTCTACAGTTCTCCCTCTCCCTATAGTCCCATTTGTTGGACTTGTGTTATAAATGGTTGCTATAACAGGCACTGTTTGCAGGTTTAAAGAGTAAAGTGTTCCTATCTGGTTTGGCTCAGGTTTTTACACGATCTTGCATAAGATGAGGAATCTAACTGCGGGAATCTAGGATCAATCTTGAAGAGACCGAAACTAAGATCTTTTCAACCCTGCGTGCAGTATGAAGGAGATCTTGACAAAACCGCAACAAACCAATCCCAACTATAATGAAGAACAAGCCTGTGTCCTTATCAAATCATTGCTTCCAAGACTATGATAAAATGTGGCTGCTTTGACATAAAGACATGAGGAAGCATCTAAAATTTAAATCAATAGGCTATGCTCCTTTCTGAATCCCTGAACGATTGCACACTGACATTTCCAAAAGGAACCCTCTAATATATGGGGACATGCCCAATGCTCAATATAGGCCGATTATTGTTTGGGTAAACATGTTCCATTGTTACTCCGTAGGAAATCTACATACATTGTATATAATTTATGAGTATTGAAGAGCATCGGTTTATGCTACGTCAATCTAGTAACAATACCGGTTTATGCCAAAAAAAAATCTTTCATTGCTACCCCTGCAGGCATAAGTCTACTACTTCAGCATTACAATGCGCTAACATGGAACAAGTGTCTCTTTTGCTATCGTGATTTAAAGAAAACAGTAGTTTTACTTGCATTCCTAGTCATCATATTCAACTCTACTTGGCATGTTAGATCCTATATATATTTGCAGATTGCCATGACTATAATCACTGCCAGATAAAATAGGCTCGAATAATATTTCATCAGAATAGCCCCTTTGAACGGAATGAGCTTCCACAAACAAGTTCTTTTACTGGTTTGAGTCTCTTAGGTTTCATCAACTTCTAAATGACAATGGCTACTTCAATTCACACAAAATCAACATGGGACCAACTTCAACTAAGAGACAATGCCAAGTTGGTCCAAGTTGGTCCCATGTTGATTTTGTGTGAATTGAAGTAGCCATTGTCATTTAGAAGTTGATGAAACCTAAGTGACCCAAACCAGTAAAAGATCTTGTTTGTAGAAGCTAAACTCACCCTCATTGATTTTGTGATCCAAAATATCATTTCAGGTCAATATAATATCATACGAAGCTGTCTGCCCTATGGAAAAGAGAGAACTCTGACATTGAGATTTGAGTATCAGACGACAATGAAGCATGGCCTTAACATGAGGACAGTATAAGTGAAGATGAGATTATACTTTCCCCATATTACTATAAATAGATAAATTAGCTCAGTAATAGTCGGTTCCAAAGCTCCCATTTACCTTAGTTCAAGACGATACTCAAAGCTTGTGGAGTTTAACCTTACACCTGCTAAATACATATGCTTGAAAGTTTGGAAAATTTTCTTAAACAGTTGTAACTGTCTTCCTTTGTTGGCTCTAGAAGTGCTTTCCATACAAATTCACAACCATTGAAGTTAAGATTTATGGTTTCTAAAAACAGTTACCCATTTCCAAACTCCTTCACTGGCATTTTGAGTGCCATTCACAACTATTAACTATTTCAAACTTGCACTTTTGGCAAACCATAACCTGCACTTAAAATTCCTTACTGGCATTCCAAGCTGAATGCACAAACTTTTAAAATTCCTTACTTATGATTAGGATAAACAGTTATATGCTTCTACCATTCCCCTGTCGGCACTTTAATCACTATTCACAATCTTTGAAAAATACGAAACTTATGATTTATAAAAGTAGCAATTCATGAGCATTTGGAATGCACTTCAAACTCCTGGATTGTTAATAGTTATGATTTATGTTTTTAAAACAAATACCACACATTCAATTTCTTTCGTAAGTGTTTGGAATTTTAAAAAAAATTTATAACTTTAAAACGTGTGCCTTTTATGAGTGTTATCGGTTAGCAAAAATTCTTTCATTACCATTTAGATAGCCCTTCACAATTTATAACTTATCAAAAACCGTAACCTCGATTTGTAACTTGGGAGTTGTGCCTTCTAATTTTTCCTTGTCATCAACAATTTGAAAGTACTTCACAATTTAACTTCATGAAAACTTCACAAAAGGATTAGTATTCTTCCTCAAAAACTTGTAATCATTTCTTTTAAACTGTTTTACATCAACGTTAATTAAATTTCTTATTTGATTATTTTTGCCGAATGACTATCAGAAACTTTGAAATATTATTATCTTTCAAATAGTGTGGAGTTTTGGTTGAAAATTTGCAGTGTGTCTAATAATCTCAAGAACATTCTTATAAACCATTTTTCTTTCTACTATCACATATTTAATTATTTTCGTAAAACCTGTCAGTTTACATGACTACTCTTGTGGTTCAAACTGGAATGGTGAGTGCTTCTTCTTCAAATTGGTTTACATATTACAAACTTGATGCAATTAACTTAAATAAATCGACTGAAGATTGATAGGAATAGTTACGATGATTTGCACAAAGAGCATACAATATAGATAATTCATGACAGAGGACGTTACTTGATAACCACAATTGGATGAAGGCCCTGATACTTGAAATGCTTGGAGCATTTATGATTAGGAGTAACTCAACATAGGGATTATGATGTGAAAAGTTCAAAAATTGGCAAGTTTAATATGTGGCCAACATGTCTATAGATAGGTTGTACAACACTTTGTCGTAGTGCAAATCAATCCTCTTCTACTCTCCTCTATGGTATTTTTGTGTTTGCAAGTGTAGGCATATCTAAGATGGGTGGTGTTTAAAAGAACCTTAGGGCAACTATCATATTTAGATGAAAGACTTAGAACTTTATTGTGAATGGGTCAACCCCCTTTCTCATTGAATTGATAAGAAAAGCCACACTAAACCAATATGCAAGTGTCTAGATGTTATTTTCATGTAGTATTTTGTTGATTTGATGTTGGTACAAGTTCTATGATACTACACAAAGTGTTGTAGATGAAATGCTTTGATGATTAAATGAGAGCTCCAACTATTCACTAATCAATCACCTAAGACAATTCTCAAAGATCTAAGATACTAAATCTGAAATGTTTTAGTACACAAGTTAATGAGTAACAATTTAAAAATAAAGAAAAGTTCAATCCAAACCATTTAAAATTGAGAATGACTAATTAATTAAAATATTTGAAACTAAATTCCCCCAAATCAATTGTTGACTCATTGCAATAATTTATATATAAAAGTATAAATCAATGGGTCCTTGATCTGCTAGTGGAGTTGAATGGTTATGAATGAGCCCACCAAAAATCAAGTTTTGATGAGTGCAATATCTTGGCATCATAAGGAATGAGTATCAAATCATGTCCTACACATAAGGGATGCCCTCAATTCTTGATTCTCAATTGAAAAGATTTTAATCAAAAAATTTGTGCTCCCATATCTCATAGCTAGAAAATTCTTTGTGAATGGTATAACATCGTTAAAAAAAAATAAAGAATGGAAAATGAAAGTGAAAAAGTAGGCAGTTTTATCCCTTTGCAAATACCTTAAGCCATCCAAAGCCTCCTCCACAAGAAAAAATAGTTGAAACCGAGCTGTCTTCACACGAGCGCAAAATTTGATACATTTTCGAAAAGAAGAAGAAACTGAAAAAGAGGAATTAAAATAATAAAATAAAAAAGGGCAGAGATGCTCATGGACAGCCAGCCGCGGTAATAGCGTTAGAGGAACGCCAATAGTCCAAAATACCCATTACCACTTTTGAATTGGAAACACACGTCTTTTTGAATGTCCAGAATTATAGTAGTTGTGTATCTGTGAATCATTTTAAACATAGGCAGAAGCAGAATCAAGAGGGAATTATCATCAACATCATCATAGGTCTCTCTGTGCAGCTGCAATGGCCAATGCAAATCTGCCTCGAAGAATTATCAAGGTTAGCAATTTCAATCATTTTCTCTTCAAAAGAAAAGAATTTGCTTCTAGGAATTTCAGGTTTTGTTGATCTTACATTCATTTTGTTAGGATTTCCGCCATTTAGTCTGCCCTTTGACAGTAAAGTTTACTTTGACTCATTTTTTTCTTCCGGATGGTTTTAATAAATGTGGACTTGCATTATACATTTGCAGGAAACTCAGCGATTAATCAGTGAACCGGGTATGCTTTTCCTTAAATTTTATAATAAATCTTTACCTTTACAATATATGTTTTGTGGGTCCTCAATAATTCACGTTTGCTTTGGATTGAATTATTGTAGTCGCTTGTTTTAATATACTTAGTACCGGTAAGAATGGCTAATACTTGCATGGGGAGGTCTCTCATTCGAATTTTATTCTGGTTCAAGTGTGCTTAATTCTAGAGTTTCACTCACAATAAAGGCCACTTCACTTAACCTGCTATTTCATTTATAAAAATCTCACCTCCTTTAAAGTTCAAAGTCTATGTATATTAAGCTAAATTTTCTTGATTGTATGCTAGGCAAATAACCTGGCAACAGTATAACAAAAAACCTATATGGCACTAAATTTTACTGAATGTAAATTGGTTATTGTTTTGGGAAATGAATCAAATTTTGTTATGATAAATTTCACCAAGAGAAGGCTTATTACAAGTGACTAGAATTAAGTCTGAGAACAATGTTTAATCTGAAAACAATACTTATTACAAGTGATTATTATCTTTAAAAGGAAAAAAAGACAATGCACTGTTATGTTGTTTTCCTTTTAACACCCTTATTTTTTATTCTTAAATGATAATAACAATTTCACGATTTCAGCTCCTGGTATCAGTGCATCTCCTTCCGAAGACAATTTGCGGTACTTCAATGTGATGATTCTTGGACCCTCTCAATCTCCTTATGAAGGTAAGTCAATTTTATCTCTTTATTCTACGATTGAGAGAAATTTCCTATTCAAAATATTTAAAATATTATAGATAATGTAATTTGAGGACTTCTAACTGATGCTTAGTTTTAAGTGATTATAACGCCACAGGTTTGATCAGATATACATGCATGCTATTTCTTTTAGATAATTGAGATGGATTTTCTAGTAGATTTTGTCCTACCCTCAAGTGTTTATTGAGGCAACATGTTATAGAATGTTTTGAGCTACAGGGACACCACTTTAGTTGATTAGAATAGCTGAAAATATAACCACATTTTAACTATTTGCTACTTTAACTAAGTTTCCAATTAGAATCTTAAAATTTCTCTTCCACTAAAGCTTCTTGTCTGAAATAGAGTTATTTCCCCGCTGATCAATTTTTTTTCTGAAATTATCTATTTCTATGCTAGGATAGAATCCCAATAAATTTATTAATTAATTTTACTTTTTTATTCCCTTAATGCACATGGGCTTATTACAAGGCCATCCTTCCTCAGTTGTTTGGTCCCCGATCAAGAAAACAGGGAAGGATGTTGAAGTATATCAGGTCCCTTCCATGGAGCCTCTATTATAGGTAGATCCATCCATTGCACAAGATATTCTATTAGAATACTGTTCCTCAATTTATGTTCTTCAGTGGCCAGGATGCATTCTGGAAACAACATCAATTTTCGTTCTGCATCAAGGGGAAGCAATATGGTTGAAGTTCTCAAATTTTGATCAATTGCTACTTTTAAACTAGATTAATGGAAGGTATTCTGTATCTTGGCACTCGTGAGTGATTCCAAGGTATAAGTACCTTGCCCAACATGTTGAAGAATCTTCAATGGTCCATAGCACCTTAAGAGCAATTTGTTTATAAGTTTGTAATCTGAGGAACACATAATCTCCAACTGCAAATGCCCTTTCTGAGCACTCCTGGTTGGCTGGTGTCTTCAATCAGTTTTTGGGTATTTTTGAGAGCTTGCAGAATTTGTCGACTCTGCTGGACCCAAGCTATACAGTTCGAACAGTCCGGAACCATCAGCGTGAGCAGCTTGATAGCCAGCATCACTTCGAGTTAAATATCCATCTTTGGTTCCTATATAGCTAGTTGGAGTTCCGGTTCCAAAGCCATCAGTAGGAGTGGAAAAGAGAAAGGCAAGGGCATTACCTGCATCCCAGCCATTTCCATAATTAGTTCCAGCCTTAGTTTAACCAGCGGCTGATTCAGCAAAAAAGCCAGGAACATCAAAGCAAGTAGCGGGGTCTCTCAATGAAATTCCGTATTACAGGTACCTTAGTATCTTGGATACCTTAATTCATCAATGAGGGTGTACAATACCTGTACAAATCTTGGAACAGGGTCATACCAAATGATGCATGTTGAGTTGTGTTATATCAATCTTGAGCCAACTGTAGTCACTGAAGCCATGCAACCTGTAAATCAGTCACATAATTTCACAGATATCCCTCCAAAGTCTTGCTAATTATTTGCCCATTTGTTTGAGGATGGTAGATGCTACTAAAGGGTAGATTTATACAGTCAACTCGAACTGTCCTCTCCAGAAATTGCTTGTGAAATTTGGATGCCTGTCACTCACAACTTGTCTTAGGTAGCCCATGCAACTTGCAAATATTTTCCATGAAAACCATAGCAAGTTGATGTGCTTTATAATTGCTATCAATGGGTATATGTGAGCATATTCCAGCAACCGGTCAACAACCACAAGTTGCAATTCTTACCATTGACCTTGGGAAGACTTGTAATGACATCCATGCTAAGGGATTCCCAGTTTTAACAAGTTCCAAACTTATTTCATTGGCACTGTGGACAATCTGACACAAAATTTTGTGCAGCATTCTTAAGACCTTTCCATTTGTAGGATTTTCTAATTTTTGCATATGTTTTAAAAACTCCAACATGACCAGCTGATAGAGAAGAGTTCAACCTAAATTTCATCTTATATTTTGACTTTGGAATCAAAACCACTGTTCCTTGGTTATAAATCAATCCATTGCAGAAGGAATCCGATATGACCAGCTGATGGAGAAGAGTGATTTTCAACCTTAATTTCATTTTGAATTTTGACTTTGGACTCAAAACCACTGTTCCTTGGTGATAAAGGAGTGCATTTTGGAAGGAATACTTATTTTCCTTAGTTGTAGCTGCATCTGGGTCCCCCAATAGAGCAGCCAAATCATCATCCTTAGCATATCCTTTCTCAATCTGTGATTGCCACTTTGGGATGGTTGCTGAAATGGACTTGAGTCCAGGAAGTCTAGATAAGGCAACAGCTACCACATTTGGTCTCCCTTGCAATACCGAATTGCAAAGTCGTATGCCTGTAATTTTCTCGACCATTTAGATTGTCATTCATTAAGCTTATGATGTGTTAAGAAGTACTTTAAACTGATATGATCTATCTGAAGGAATAAATTTGCCAGAAACTAGGTTAAACTGTTAAAATTTCTCTCCTTGAATTTACTAGTTAATCATATCAGTTGAGAAACTTCAGAAACAAGGTTAAACTGTTAAAATTTCTCTCCTTGAATTTACTAGTTTAATCATATCAGTTGAGAAACTTTTCTAAACTGTTATGATCTATGCCAGAGTAAATTGTTATGTTCTTTTCCATCTTCTATGAATTTCATGTACATCTCTTTGAAACTTATGCAAATTTCACCTAGTCATTGCAGCAATTGTATGCCTGATATCACATCAGTACTGTAGTCAAAGTTGAAAAAATTGAACTCGGCAAGGCCTGAAATGCGACTCGGCAAAAATTCAATGAAAACTTGGCAAAAACTTAACAAAAAACTCGACAACTTAAAAAATTGCTTAAATTCATTAGAAACACATTTTTTTTTGCAAAATTCAATAAGGAGATGTATCCAATGAGTCAATAAATGAGTACACAAAAGAAACAAGATAAATCTACTTATATTTGATTGATTTAAATGCAAATTGGGTACAAAATGGCATCCTCATGTGGAATGTTGATGGCTGATAGTCTGAAACAAAAGGAAAATAGCAAATTGTTTTTGTAAAACTAAAAGTAAATACTACATCAAAACATTTTACATCTTCCTCTTCCCGTCTCTAGTGAAAACTAGGGGAGAGGTAGAACTAGAGGGTCTAGTCCTAGGAGTCCATTGTGGCTCCACCTCGCCAAAACGAGGTTGAGGGTAGCACCCCTCATGAGGTCTGAGGGTGAGAGAGAGAGGTAGAGAGGTAGGTCTAGAACTTGGGGGAGAAAGGAGAGAGTGAGATAGAGAGCGGTAGACAAAGGGGATAGAGGAAGAGTGATAGGGAGATAGATAGGTCTAGAATTTAGAGCAGAAGTGAGTGAGATAGAGAGAGTGAGAGAATGTTGATAGGATCCTACTAATTATTGAAATTCGACTAAGTCTGAAAATTTATAAGATCTTCTAAAACGTAGAATTTGCCTTATAACTCCTAGAGATCTGAAACCACTCTCAAACATCCTGCCAATATTTTCATGAAATATAACTCAAAATATAAGTTTCTTATACTTAAATATAAGTTTTTCCCCAAAACTCTGCGAGTTTTTGGCATGTACTTGCGATTCTTGCATCTATGGTTAGAGTCACTCAAGGACCTAGGCCTGCAGCCAAAACTTTATTCTACAAGAGAAAAAAGAAAGAGCATGAATTTGCAATAACGGCTGCAAATAAAATTAGGTCAAATGCAATCAATATGCAACACAATGTACATATGAGACCTTGCTTATATAGGCAAGGTTGAGAGATAGGATTAGACAAGATCATGTTAAGTGTCTTAATCCTATGGTTTGAGACAACAAACATTAGATGATCTAAGACACAAGAAGTCAATGAGATGAGATGAGATAAGATAAGATAAGATCTTATGACAACTAAGACTTCTAGAAAGATTCCTAGGACCTAGGTAAATTTAACATGTGAAAAGGACCTACTAGGTGAACCAGTTAGGTAAAACACCTTATTCACACCAACACCCCCCTTAAGTGCAACTCAAGGAGAAGTACAAAAATGCAAATGATGCAAAGATGGGTCTCGACTATGAGGCCATTTATAGATCCCTATGTACAAATGCAATCCCTCACAAATAGAGGAAAGAAGAAAACCTAATGGGACAAACTCCTCCCCAAAAGAGAGATGACCCTTTCCCATGAGATAATTCCATACTAATTTTCTCTTTGAAGCATAATTATATGGATTTAGGAGTTCAATTTGAGATATCCCCATTTGCAAGAACACACAACAAGAAAGGAAGCATAACAACCACCACAAGATTACCCCCTGTTGATGCTTGTTTTGTGACACTTGTCAACATAGAATAAAATACCAAGTATTCTATCCTCTCTTGAACAAGGAAACCTCAAACGCTAAACAATGTGATCAATTAAGGCAACCCCAAGGTTTACAATATGACTTTGCAATGGATAGACTTAGTGAATGATGTGATATTTCTGTTTACACAAAGGGACTTATGCTTTTCATTGGAACTGCAATACTAAACTTGAACTTCAAATAAAAGAAAAAAAGGGATAAGGTTAGAGAATCTAATCTAAAGCTGTGAACAATGAAGATAATAGATAGTGCTTTGATAGATGAATTCCTTATGGAACTACTTTCTACTTAACCAGAGATAGCTCACAACACCATAGAAAGAGTGCAATCTTCTAGTGAAAGATTTTCATATTGCAAATACCCCTCCAAATACCCAATGTTGGCGCAATCCAAATGAACATTTACAATCGAACTATTGCCAAAACAAGGTTCAGACTAACCATACACTGCAATTTGCAATCAACAAACTACAAATGCTATGAACCAAAGGAATTCATCACATATCTCCACATTTCTCCATCAAAAGCAATGAACTTCAACTTAAACTTGAGAAGTAGAAACTATGCAAAATGTTGAAACAACACAAAGATCCACCTTATCTTCAATGAAAATTATGTATTTATTCCAACATGGTCCTGGCAACAATTTTTGATCTCTTCCTACTACTACTTCTACTTGCTTCCTCATGCTATCAACTATTAACCTTTACAAATAAAAAGGCCAAGCCTTTTATAGACTTCTCAATTACAAATGAAGGGCCCAAATTGATTCTAAATCAATGGCTAGGATAATTCAATGAAACCCTAAAGTAAGGTAGTTACAACAAACACTTCCTTACATTTAATATCCTCCAATGAGAAAATTACAAGCTTTGAATGTATTGTCCTTTTAGGGAAAGGACCAATGAGAAAATTGAGTTGATGTTGCCTTCCACATGCCAACTTGTTGATGAGTCAGGTTCAATGAATCTAGACATGCTGACTTGTTGTTATTTGGTTGTTGGAGGATGATTAGGCGCTCGCTCAGCTTCTACACAACTTGCCATCTTTCATCCTTTATCACAAAAAAATCTTTGCATCTCTAGCAATATTTCTTGATACTCAACATCATCAAGCTTTTGACTGATTGTGATGGTTCATATTCCCAAATTGCATCATTTTTATCATTCTTCTCCTTTTGGAGGCTTTAGATCTTGACCTCTTGTTGTAGTTGCATTCCTCATTCGCCATCGGATGAGTTTCTAACTTTGATTAACTCTTCTGAAACTATCTTCCTTGCAATTTCCTTGCCCTTGGGCTTCATTGTGCACTCTTCCGCCTTCTTCTTTTGCTATCTCTTCAGCTTGTCCATCATGTCTTGGTATCTTGCTTTCTAGGTATGAGGAGGATTTCCTGTGGCTGTAATGCTGTAATGTGTATCATCTTGAAGTGTTGCTCTTGTCTCACATTCTTGAGTCCCTCTCCGTCCACTTCCTTGTATGACTTGAAACTTGACTCCACACATTCATTCCTTGCATCACCTGAAAAAGAAAGGGAAACCTTGCATCACCTCTACCTTTGGCATCCTAAGTCAATTTTCTGTTCTTGGATGATTGTTCCTTCCTTGTTGGAGCATTTTCAGTGTTCTTCTCATCACACAATGTTCACAAAAGTCATAATAATTTAGCTTGAAATCTTCGTCATTGGCCTATTACGGAAACGTAATTGGTAAAAAATTAATATTGTATTAACAAATGAGCAAATACTCTCAATATAAAGAATTATACAAAGTACATAAAAGCGAGTTTCTAAAAAGAAACTGCGAATAAGATCTTATTAGAAATATTTACATAATATTACATAATTGAGCATTCAATAAATAATAAAGTATTATTCTAATACCCTCCCTTAATGCTCAATCTATCAACTACACCAATAGACCCCCTGAATTTTACAAACTTATCTGGATTGAGGGGCTTGGTGAGAATATCTGCTGGCCTGCTCTGCTGTAGGAACACACAGCAACTGAATGGATCTGTCTTCAACCAACTGTTGAATGTAATGACAATGAAGCTCTACATGTTTGGTTCGTTCATGGAAGACTGGATTCTTGGCAAGTTTGAGAATTCCCTGATTGTCAGAGAACAAGGGAGTCGAACCTGCTTGAGATATTTGCATATCCGCAAGCATCCGATGAAGCCAAACTGCCTCACAAGCTGCCTTAACTGCTCCCTGATATTCTGCTTTTGTTGAGGAGAGAGCCACTGCCTGCTGCTTCTTACTAGTCCAAGTGACTGCACCAGATCCCAAACTGAACACATATCCAGAGGTTGACTTCCTGTCATCAACCGAACTTGCCCAATCTGAATCTATGAACCCACTGAGTCTAGGATCATAACTCCTAGTGTAGAGAAGTCCATAATTAGAGGTGCCTTTCACATAACGCAACACACGCTTTGTTGCTACCCAATGATCAGCCTTGGGGGTTGTCATGAAGCGTGAAATGTAGCTCACGGCAAAACTGAGATCAGGTCTAGTAGTAGTAAGATAGATGAGACTACCCACTAGTTGCTTGAATTGTGGTTCATCTATAGGAGGAGAATCAGACTTGGCTGACAACTTCAAGCTAGTCTCCATAGATGTGGAAGCAGGTTTGCAATCCTGCATTCGAAACCTGTCAAGCAAGTTCCTGGCATACTTAGACTGAGAAATAAAAATGCTACCATCACTCTGCCAAACCTCAACACCCAAACAATAATGGAGAAGCCCCAAATCTGTCATATCAAAATCCTGGCACAGATCTTGTTTGATTTCTGCAATCAAATGTGCTGAACTACTAGTAATGATTAAGTCATCCACATAGACAACAAGAAAGAGAATATCATCACCAGAGTGTTTGATATATAGATTACTATCAGAAGGGCAACGGTGAAAACCATGAGCAACCAAGTACTGATCAATCTTAATATACCACGCTTGACGTGCCTATTGAAGTCCATAGAGTGCTTTAACGAGTCTACATACTTGATGTTCTTTGCCAACAATCTTGAAACCAGGAGGCTGCGTCATGTAGACTTCTTCCCACAACTCACCGTTGAGGAAGGCGCTCTTAACATCCATCTGATGGACTTTCCATCCAAACTGAGCTGCAATAGCAAGAAGAAGATGAATGGTACTCATCTTGGCAGTAGGAGCAAATGTCTCCTCATAATCAATGCCCTCCCGCTGTGTGAATCCTCGAGCAACTAATTTGGCCTTGTATTTATCTAATGTACCATCTGCATGATACTTGACCTTATAGATCCATTTGCAGCTAATGGGTTTCTTCCCTGGAGGAAGATCAAAGAGAACCCAGGTGTTGTTCTTCAGAAGGCTTTGGTATTCTGCATCTATTGCCTGCTCCCACTTTGGAATCCCTTTTGCTTCGGTGTAAGTTTGAGGCTCATAAATGCTGTGAATGTTGGCCATGAGAGCAAAGTTAACTGTATTTTGCTGCTTGCCCTTATTTCTGGAAGATCTACCCTCAATGAGCTCATCAGGACAAAGATCACTAATGGTCTTAGCCCACCACTTAGGCCGAAGAGTAGATGTGCCAACATCAGATGGAGGAGGAATAACTGGAACTGGAGGAGGAAGATGATCGGCAATAGGTGGAAGATTAGCATCATCTGGAGGAAAGTCAGGTAGTGCATCACCAAATTCAGATTTTGCATCATCCCTCCTATCAGGTGAACCAAATGGAAGACGAATACCGAAATCAAAAGCCTTCAAAGGCGGATCCTCAGAATTCTGCTCAGATGAGAAAAGCTGAAATGGTCCTCGATCTTCATCAAAGACAACATCGCGATTGAAGATGAGACGATCAGTGTCTACATCAATCAGCGGGTAGGCCTTATGGTTGTCACTGTATCCTGTAAACATGAGCTTTTGACTCTTGGAATCCAACTTAGATCGCTTGGCATCTAGAATCCAAACATATGCAAGAGAGCCAAAAACTTTTAAATGACTGATCTTGGGTTTGCGACTAGTCCAGGCTTCCTCAGGAGTCTTCCCTTTAACAACATGAGTGGGAGACCTATTAAGGAGATAGACTGCAGTAAACACTACTTCTGCCCAATACTTCTTAGGAACATTTCTGTGTTCCAGCATAGACCTAGCTATTTCTGTAATGGTGCAGTTACGACGTTCTACAACTCTGTTCTGCTGAGGGGTGTATGGTGTGGTTAACTAATGTTTTATGCCATGTGTATCACAGAAAGTGGAGAAAGCAGTAGAACAAAACTCCCCCCCATTATCAAACCTAAGAGTAATAATAGAACAACCAGACTCTTTTTCTACCAAGGCCCTAAATTTCTGAAATATAGGAAACACATCTGATTTCTGTCTAAGAAAGTACACCCACATCTTACGACTGTAATCATCAACAAAAAGTAAGAAATACCTGCACCCAGTAACAGAAGTAGTATTCATTGGATCACATACATCAACATGGACCAACTGTAGTACCTTAGAGGCTCGCCATGAGTCACCATCCTTGTACGGTGTCCTGTGCTGCTTCCTAGCCTGACAAGCTTCACAAACTCATTGATTCTGAGTTTGAATTTCAGGTAGGCCATGTGCTAAATCTTCCCGAACAAGCTAAGCAAGATAATGAATGTTCAGGTGGCCATATCGCTGATGCCATAGACGGGAGATAGAGGAGGATTTTGCTGCGAAGGCATGCTCAAGAGAATCATTTGTATCCACAAGTCTATAAAGACCATGATCCTCAATACCAACAACAATTGTAGTGCGTGTCGCATGATCAACAATAGAACACTTATGTGCACTGAAGATGACATCAAGCTGAGGAGAATGCCACATAATCTGACTCACAGAGAGAAGGTTCAGTTCCATGCCAGGAACGTAGTACACATTGAGGAATATGAGATTCCTCCCACCAGATTGTATCTGAACGTCGCCCCTTGCCGACAACTGTGTACTCCTCACCTCCTCCAAAAATAACTGAATCAGTAT
Organism: Cryptomeria japonica; assembly: GCF_030272615.1. Taxonomy (NCBI): domain Eukaryota; kingdom Viridiplantae; phylum Streptophyta; class Pinopsida; order Cupressales; family Cupressaceae; genus Cryptomeria; species Cryptomeria japonica. Next base: position 418,630,674 of record NC_081409.1, on the reverse strand, counting down.
AGGGAGTGAATTCTGTAAACCAATCACGCCTGTGAGTGAAATGCTGAGAAGCACTAGAATCAATATACCAAGCAAAAGATTTCACATGGTCTGCAGGTCTTTTAGCCATGAAGGCATAAAAGGTAGATTCTTTCTGCTCTGTGTGCTCAGCGACATTGGCTTTAGGCTGAGACCCCCCTTGCTTCCGTTGTTCGGAAGCTATCCGATTTCGACAATCCTTTATTAGATGGCCATATTTGTGACAATAATTGCATCGAACCTTCTTCTTTTTCGAGCCTTCCTGTGATTCACTAGAGCCCTTCTGCTGAGAGAACTAAGAGAATTGAGATTTGCCTTTATCCTTGTGAAAGGATTTGGCTGCAAAGGCTTGCTCAGAGGAGGATGAAGTGGCATCACTACCAAACTGTTGTTTCTAGCAATCCTACTGCAAAAGTTTGGAGCATAACTTTGGAAATTTCAGATCAACATTCGTAGACGTAATGTTGAGAGTCTCTATGAAGTGCTCGTAGGATTTTGGTAGACTTTTGAGGGTTATGACTACCATATCCTCTTCCTCCATTTTCCAACCAATAGCGTCGATCTGATCTCAAGTGTCCTTAATCTTCGTGAGATGCTCCTGTAAGGACATGCATTCATCCATCATGATGGAGAACAATTGGTTCTTCAAGAAGAATGCTCGGCTTGTGTCGGATATCTCATGCAACTCCTTCACATGCTTCTAAATTTTTGAGGCTGACTGGCCAGAAGGAATCTGAGGTAGCTGGTCATCTATGACAGAGAGCTTGAGAAGCATGACAATTTCCCTATTGCGGTCATCAAATTTATCTTAATCGGCTCCGGCTGCAGAAGGACGAGATTCTTTTCCTAAGACAAGATCATCTAGGCGGCGATATTCGAAGATTGTCAGCATGCGCTGCTTCCAGGTGTTATAATTTTTGCCGTTAAATCGCTGACTGCTTTCCAACATCAAGCTAGTCAATGATGCCATCTTGCACGTTTCCCAATGCACGAAAAACGAAAATCAAAGAAGAGGCGATAGCACAGAATACAAAGCACAAATCCTAATGCAAAAAACAGAGGCAGATATAGGTACAAACTTCAAAAAACAGATGAAGTACAATTGACACGGATTTCAAGAAAATTTTCTGGCTGACCCAAAAAATCTGAAGACAACCCAGAAATCCTTGCAAAAAACCCAGAAAGAATCTGAAATCAGAATTGAAATCCGTTGGCACGAAATTTGAGGCACGAAAAAACGATGCACCTACAAAATTATGAAAACAACCCAGTTGAGCTCTCAAAAAACCCAGAAAGAATCTGCAATCAGAAAAAAATTTCAACTTGATCTGAAGGGTAAAAAACCTTAGCCAAAAAATGCAGAAACCTTAGGCGCCAGAGGACAAATGATTTCGTCGTGGGAGAGGGCAGAAAATAGCCAAAAAATTGTGCAGAAGCCAAAAACCCTAGTAGCTGCCGCCAAAACGATCTGCCAAAAAACAAAATCGCGGATATAGACTGCAGAAGACAAAACGCGATTTTAAATCGCGTCGCGTGCAGAGACAAAGCAAGCCGTCGAAAATGCTAGAAAATAACACAAAAATTTCCGCGTCGAAGGGCAAAATCACGTCACTGTTCATGAACAGAAAGAATGACGCGAACACACAGGCACAAACACGTCGCGATGCGGATAATGATGCAAAATGCAGTTCGTGCGAAGACAGAAACTGATGTCGGAGAATGATCGGGATTTACAACACGAATGCGTCAAAGAAGGATGCGAAAAAACCCTCGACCAATCCACACGAACCAGTAGCAATTTCGAATAAACAAAGAAATTTTTCAAAAAACTGTTAAAAAATTCGTGACGATTTTTTAATTGAAAAATTATTTCGAAAATAACTAGTGCTCTGATACCATATTATGGAAACATAATTGGTAAAAAATTAATGTTGTATTAACAAATGAGCAAATACGCTCAATATAAAGAATTACACAAAGTACATAAAAGCAAGTTTCTAAAAAGAAACTGCGAATAAGATCAGAAAGATCTTATTAGAAATATTTACATAATACTACATAATTGAGCATTAAATAAATAATAAAGTATTATTCTAATATGGCCATGTAGGCTCTCCATCATTTTATAATTAGATCTTCATTAAAACCTCTTGGTTCCCATCTTGTATTCCATTGCCTAGGAGGAGAGGATGATTCTTGAACACCAGAAAAACCTTCACTTCTTGTTATGTAAGATGACCATGTAAGATCTCAACCCTATGTGAAGACTGATGAGAGGAAGGAGAGGATCTATGGCTCCTGTACTGTAGGAGCAACTGCATGGTTTGATCATTTTTCTCAGATCTTGACTTATATTATATATATTTATATTTATATATACAGTTTGAATTATTTAATTATTGTCAGAACATATGTACATTCAATTGCATACTTTCAAATTCTTGCAGTTGGAGTAAAACTGCTATCTAAACTATTCATTACATGTTAATGAGTTTCAAATTATTAAGATAGCTTGAGAGACCAAGGTGTTACTGACATCATCAGTGATGATCTTAAACCCCTTTATGATAATATTACTCATGTGACTTGATATTGACATCACCATTGCACAAAACTTGAATATTGTGAGATTCAAGTATAAATAGTAAGATCATTTTCTCTCTCCTCGCTAACCTAGCATTTACTTGATTGTATTGCAAGACTGAATTGATTTGTGCCACATTAACCCATACACCTCATTAGATATCATTTAATAATCTCTTTAATGCATCATCACAAGTATATTTTCTCTTTAATCAGGTAGAAACCTAAGCAGAAAAAGGGGATTATAATGCCGATCTGTACCAGTAAACTCAGCAAAATTAAAGGTGATGTCAGTGAGCTGAAATACAGTTGACGAAGTTTGCTGCTTAAGTTGATTGAAAGCTCCTTGAGAATGCATCTATATTGGATATGCCTAAAAAACCAAAAGTGTGATGGATTTTTACCCCACCCAGCCAGAATTTTTAAAGCACAGCTTTGATAGAGCTGCAAAAGGTAACCCAGGCCAAACCGGTTGTGGTGGAGCTTGTTAGAGTTTGCACATTGAGGTGCTTGGACAACAGCAGATCCATACCTGTGTGTGGCAAATAGATCAGCATGGAGAAGACACAGTTAAATAGGAGAATAATGCTCAACTATGTATGGAGTTTCTTTGAGATTTTAGCACCCAGTTAACCATTTGAGACTTGAGTGATTTGTGGATGCAGCTTAGTCTCAACTATTTCGATTAGGAGTTGTTAGTTATTAGACTAGGCTGATTAATTAGTTAGACTAGTTGCTTCTTTAAACTGAGTGTTACTCTAGGGAATGTTGGGCTTAACTTGGAGCTTTACTTGACACCTCATCTAGTTCCTCATAGTTTTTTTTAATTAAAATATTATATATGTCCTCCACATCCTAGCAACAAACACAAGCAAACACATAATATAACAGACCATACAATCCCATCCAAACAAAACAACTTGTAAGCACTACATTTTTCCTTTCTTACTTTGTGATCTAAGCACCATATGTCCAGCCAGCTGAATCTGAACATATTTCTTTTTACATTTCACCTCTTTGCATCCAAAGGATACCTCATCTGCTTCATTATCTATGAGGATTCTGACAATGGTTGATTAAACGCAGCTAATAATGATTCTTGAAAATGAGTATCCACCTGCAATTCTTCTTCATTGCATGACATAGGAGTCTAGCTAGATGCTGCAAATCTACCCGTATACTGTTTAGTGGGTAAGGGTCGAAGCACAGATTGCTGCTTGATAAAAGTAAAGATTTCTCAGACATACCTTTAAAATCTGCTAGATTAACAAATGCTTTCTGCTTATCTTTCTGAAATGATAATTCATTAGATTTTTCTTGTTGATCAATCTCAGAATATGTAGGGGCTGGTGGCAGCTGCAGTTTTACCTTCTGTTGTTGACTTTCCTACATGACAACACCCTGCTGCTCCTCATGTACTTTATTGCTATAGACAGCTTCCTTTGACTCAGACGAAGACACAAGAGCTGCCCTTTTGATTGATAAATGAGAGAATTGTGCCTCTTGCCGCCAAGTATCCTGCTTAGCATTTTGGGGGTTCTCCTTTGTATATTCTATCGCTATATGCTCAAACTGGAAGCACCTTTGACATCTAAATGAAATATAATACAAAACTTGTTTCCAAATTCTGCCACCTTCTTTCAACCAAATTTCCTTTGGCAATCCTTTTGAAACATCTGGTTCCACTTGAATCCTTGCTGAAGTAATGTGGATTAAACCGTATGTTTTCAGATCAATCACCAAAAATCTCCATTACAAATTACCTATCCCTTGGAAGCAAGCATACACCCAAAACTAAAGTGGCAAATAGGGAAGCTGAATCCGTAATGGCATTATCGAGAATTTCTGTCATAGGGTTAAACTCTGAAAACTTTGATTTAATCAGGAGCACAAACTTATCCCAAAACCAAGGCCCATTTTCTAATATATATGATCTATCCTCTATACATTGACACAATAAAACCAAAATACTTTGGGTATATGGATAAATTTCTTTTGTTCCTTTTAGCTTTTCTGACCCATTTTTGGTAATCTACACTAGAAGATCAGCTAATCTAAGCCACAAAGCATTAGATCTACATACTAACCCCCGATTTGCATATTTCTCTTTCTTATATAATACTTCCTGGTCCAAGGAAAGAATCTGATGCTCAATAGAGGACTGATGTCATCTGCTGGAATAAGACACTGGAGTATCTTTTTCGTTCTTTCCTTACACTATTCACCTCCTTGGACACTGATTTTCGTTTGGATCAAAATGAAAGATACCTTGCTTTGCTTGATTTTGTAAACACCTCTCTTGTGCCCCCATTATTACACAGTAGGTGTGACTAGGGCCATAGGCACTCCCATCCCCAATAGTTGAGGTCCTGTACTGACACCTTCACCTTGTATTGCTTCCTTGTAACCTCATTCTTTGCCACACCTATTGTCCCAACACCATTGAGACCAAGCACATTAGGGTTTTCTGTTGTTTGGGTGGGAGAAATGGTTTGAAATTCCATTTTACCAACCACCTACCTATATATTTAGTTTCTCTTATATTAATAGTACACTTTTTTGTTTAAAGGGAAGATGCATACATACTCTCTTTTCTAAATTTTCATTCTAGTGCAATTTATTTCTTTTTCAGTTCTAATACAAAATAGATGATGTATGGAGAGTTCAGATATGTGAGTATTTGCTGTTCATATTTTCATTAGTGTGTGTTTGTTGATTAGCATACTCAAATCTATTGTTTTAATTGGAGTTTTTTTATTTTAAGCTCTTTGTTTTAGGGTCTAAATCTACATTACCAGGAGTTTTCAGGACAGAGATGGCAGGGGACGGGGGGACATGTTTCTGGGACGATGATTCTTTTGCCAATTTTGGGGATGGCTAGGGGATGGCACAGGGGACGGCTATATAACATATATGGATAATTCAAAATATATAGGGAAATTTTAAATGTTCATATGAATACATGGATGAAGTATGCATATACATTATATTCATATGATAACATTGATAAAGCATACATAACATACATTATAGAACCTTAACATACCACATTTGTGTTCAGAATTCATTGTCATTATGCATGCGATATTAAAAAAATAACATACAAAATACCCAAAGGCTAAATTGCAGCCATATAGTTTCATTTTCAATTACGATATGAAAATACAAAAAAACAAAGTACACTGCTGCCCCTAATCTGCATCTCCCAACACTGCATCAAAATTAGAGTCCTCTGAGTCACTGCCATTGTCATGGTACACGCCCACCTCATCCAATGGAATCCCAACCAATCCCCTTGGTGTCTTCTCCTCATCAACTTGGGCTACATCTTCCGGATCAACATCCCACTGTAAAGCTGGGGTTTGTCGATACCCTGGAGTCCAACGATCTTGAAGGCGAAAAGCACCATGCATAGCCACTAGCTTCTCCACTCATCCAGAGGTAAGTCTATTCCTCTTGATGGAGTGGATTAATGTTGGAATCGTTTGCCGTTGCACCAAAAAATTGAACTATAAACGCCCGATGCAAATGCCAGATTTAACCTGATCCACGGGAGGCGGTTAAGCCATGTCACGAGTCCCCAAGGAGGTGATGACCACCAAGTCAACAATCTCCCCCTCAACACTGGCTGAGCCTTCAGCACCTACTGAAGGGAGACTCAGACCCATGACTCGAGACTCTGATACCAATTGTCGGAATCGTTTGCCGTTGCACCAAAAGCTTGAACTATCAACGCCCAATACAAACACCAGATTTAACCCAACCCATGGGAGGCGATTAAGCCATGTCACAAGTCCCCAAGGAGGTGCTAACCACCAAGTCAACAATAAAGCCATATGTGGACCAATTCCGCTCTGCAGTAGAGGAACTAGCAACCTATGCAAGGAGGCGAGTGGCAAGCAACTTCAAATGTGGTGTATTCTTCCTATGCCATGGACCACAAAGATTTGTAAAGTCAAGGAATTGTGTGCAAAGTATTGAAGCCTGGTCCAACATCTTATCAATGGCTCATGTGAACCCATTTAAAACCTCTTGGTCATCACATGGAGGCAACCTTCCATCACTTGGTGCCCATTTGGATTTTAGAGCATAGGCTGCCACATGAAGGAGGGTGTTCATTGTGTACCACCTACACGTCACAATGTTGCCCATGTAACCCCAAAGTAGGATCTATAGCCAAAATTGTTTGCTTTATCTTCCCAAGCATACTATCAAATGTCTCATATTTCTCTCCAAGGCTAGGAGAGTCTGTATCAGTGTATCTAATGACATCTACAATAAGTGTGATGAAAGAGGAAACATATCTGCAAAATGCAAACAAAAAGTTCAAAATAATTAATTGACAAGTTAATTGACATTTTAGAAACATCAAAAGTTGGAACATTGGACAATAAAATTAAAATATTAAAATCAGAAATTTAATATGAAAATCAGCAATCTAAAATTTAATTTTTAATAAAATGAGCAATTTAATAATAAAATCAGCAATGTCTTACTTTACAGTGGACCACCAATTGTATACAAGGATCTTTTGTTTGACGGATTTTACATCAGTAGAGTTTGAATTAGGCCATCTAGTCCACTCAAAATTTACCATCATCAACTATAGAGGTTCATGCACCTCAAGCATCCTCTCCAACAAGATGAAATAAGTGGCATACCTATATTCATTGAAAGCAATATAAGGCTCAATGTAATTGGAAGACAATCGTTTGAAGTTTCAAAATTTTAATTTTCCAATGTTTTACATATATTGAAACAAAAATGAAGTGGCATACCTTGTCTCAATAGGTTTGAGGAACTCCTTTGAAAATGACCTGAAGAGAGCAAGTGAGGTGTGGTGGTTGCAAATGAACATTTGAATGTTTCTAGCTTCTACCACCACTTGCTTCACCTATTCTATCTTCCCTATGTCTTTCAATGTATGAACACAACATGGGGTCCAAAAGATGTGATTGTAAGCACCCTCCACCATCAAACCAGCTGATTTGCACACACTTGTTGAATTGGTGATCACCTGTACAACATTAGCAGCCCCAACCTCCTCTATGGCATCTCCCAAAATGGTAAATTGGAAATCTGCATCTTTATGCTTCCCTGAACAATCCACAACTTGAGAAAATAAGAACCAACAGGGGATGTGACAATGATATTGATGAGCGACCAATGTCTGATATCAGTCCACCCATCCATCACAATAGAGCAACCTGACCTCATCCAAGTTTGCCTCATATCCTCCATTAGCAAGTCAAGCTTGGAATACTCTTTGTCTAGGAGTGTAGTTCGTAGCTTATGATCTCCAAGGGGTATGAATGAGGGACCAATAGTGGCTACATCTCTAAACATTTGTTTGAAGTAAGGGGAACAAGCCACATGAAATGGGATGGCATTAGCAAAAAATAATTTGACAATGGAAGACTTAGGAGCTTCTTGTGCTTGCACATTAAACATAGCTTCAATTGACCCTCCCTTGTCACCACCACTCACCTTCCTCTTTCCTCTTGTGCCAATATGACTACTACCATTAGTGGATGACATAGGCAAAGATGATTGTGCACTTGCAAAAGAAGGTGCCGACTTTGCCACACCTTGTTTCCCCATTTCTGCCTCTTTGTGCAATCTATGACACTCTATCCTCTCTTCTTCTCTTAGTTATGGACAAGCTTTAACTCCATGGCATGTAACACCCAAGAAATGAGACCTTACCCTTGTGTAGCTACCTCTAAAATTTGTCAAGCAAACATGACAATTCCACACCATACTCCCCCGTGAAATTTTTTTATTTTGATCCTTAGCTATAACATATTGAAGAAGAGGTTTTTTTCTTGTTGAAAGGCCCTTTGCATGTTTTTCCATGATTGTTGAAGGGCACTTAAATAAGTTTGGTTGTTGTCCACTACTACCCTCAACACTTGCATTTCCACCTCCCACTTCCACGTCACTCTCATTACTACTATCACCCTCATTGCTGCTCATTCTTTTTGAGATTGAATGCAACATTAAATTGAAAAAATGCAAAAAATGCAAAAATAAAGACATTCATGCTTCAAGCTTTGAGAAAAATTGGGAAAAAAAAAGAAAGGATGAAACTTACCTCTTTCAAGATTCAAACGCTCTTGTTGCTCCACTTTTTTCCTCTCACAAAAATGATTGAATGAGTCAAAATGTTTTGCCTATTGCCATTTAGGGCGAGTTGGGAGGTAGGGACCCACACAAGGTTAATTTAAAAAAAAAAAAAAATTGGCCCCCTTACGTCGGGGATGTCCGATTGTCCCCAGGACGTCCAAAAGACGTCCCGTCGTCCTCAGGACAGCCAAACATCCTTGGCATCAAGGGGTGTCGTCCCCAAGATTCTAGGACATTTCTTGGAAAATTTGCAAAAAGGGGGACGTGGCGGGAACATCCCTAATATGGAGATAGGGTTTTTTGGCTTGATGTGATGTCCCTCAAATTTCTAATATAAAACAAGATTTCGTTAGATATTGTGTAGCTAGCTTAGGAGACTCCTTGTATTATCTTTATAGAACTAAGAATATCAATAGCCAATACAACATAAGACAGCAGAAACTATGCCACACTTGATTAGTCACGGCAGTGGCTCACCATGGATGAGGGAGATCAGTATATAAGTATTTAGATACTGTATTCATGGGATATCAAGGAAACTGAAGAAAGTGTTCATATTCAAGGGAGCTGTTGAAACAAACATTATATGTCAAAATAACATACAAGATAGCTACTATATTGACACTGGAGTTATTGTTAAATAGCAAATAAAGATTGGAGGATTTCAGCTTTACATTCCTGTAGCGATACAATTTGTACTACAGCTAATCACGGTAATTCATGTTGAGGAAGACCAAGTATCTAGTCAACCAAACCAATATCAATAACCGCTGCCAATGGGATGAAAGTAAGCAGCAAACTAAATAATCAATTGATTAGTTATTCAATGTATGGTTAGAACAACGATTGTAATTAGACTAATTAGTAATACACAAACAGCATATCGAATTAAGAAATACTTATATCAATATCTTCTTAAAAGCATTCGATTAGGTCAAATATGATATCGTAACAAATAGCTGAGGATGATCCGCATAAACAAAGGGGGTTTAGTTATACTTATATGTGACAATGAACACTACTTATTCTTATTGAAAATGATCATTAGCTTATTACGATCCATTTCCGTACAAGAAGTAGCTAATAAGTTAATCATACAATTAACATCGTAAGCCATAAACTTATAAAGGGTGCGATTACCATGATACACCCCAAAGGGATGCATTACTATACTTTCTCAAGGCTACCAATGGTTCATAACTTTTAATTAGTTTCCAAGAGGAGCGAATACTAGGGAGGAGAAGATATGACTTATTTGAAAGGTTGTGACCATTTGGAAGGAGATATTCACCAAGGCATATACCTATAGAAAGATTATAACAGATTAGAAAAAAGGAGGGGAGGATCGGGCAATGATTAGATAGATGGGAAATAATTATATAGTCTGTGCTCATAAGAGGAGGACAGGCAATAACATTTTGTTCTGGGGGTATGCATAGGGGATGTGCTTGATACGTATGCCTAATATATAAAACCCGATACAATGTCTATATGTAGAATTTAATAGTAATATTATTATAGACTGCAATACGTATGGGTTACATTTCAATTTATATACATATTGGCAGACCAGATCTGACGCACGTCAGATCTGTCTGTCTTTACCAACCATTAAATATATTATTAATAATTAATATTTTAAAGCAGTAGTAGTATTAATAATCTATAGAATAAGCAATTAGCAAATACATAAATAATTGGTATAATTAATTCATTTATTTATATATATATATATATACTCAAACCTGAATAAGAATTAAGGGTTGGTTATAAATATGGATATTGATACAATAATAGATATTAATATAATAATTATAATTAATACAGTATCTTTAGAAACTACTCTACAGTAAAACCATAGAGTGTAATACTATCTGAACTTGAATATATATATTTATATATAGAAACAGTAATTTGAATGAACAAATAAATGTGAGATTATAAATTTGATTGAATTATCAATTCAATATCAGGAAGAAGATTATGTTATCACTGATTGAATTCTGGTTAAGATGGTTTTGTCTCCTAGTCAATGTAGCTTAAGTCATAAGTATGTTGAGATGGATTAATTCTGGTTAAAATAGGCTTAAATCTAGTAGGGGACATTACACTTGAGCATGCATTCCCAGGTTTTATAGGTCTAAATTTTTTAGAGTGCAAAATGTGCTTAACATGGTTTGAAAACTAACGAAGATTTTAGGGATTCTAATCGGCAGTTGTTCTTGACCCCTTGGCTATTATTATAAGTATTTAAAGTTTAAACAATCAAGTTGAAGTTGTAGCCTTGCCTCAGGGACTTAAAACACTAGATTGTGGAGGGTAACTCTCAAATTTGATTTCATTTCCTTTCACAACATTATGATAATTATTAATTAGTAACCGTTTGGTAGATTTAGTAGTGTACAGAGGTGTGGGTCTCTCATTGAAGGAAGGATCCCTTGGTAAATTTTTGGTTGGTATCCTGTCCAAGCGACTTCCAAGGTATCTTTATTAAGGGTTCCTTGTCTTTCTTATGCTAAGATGATTAGAGTCTTAGGGTTAGCTCTTCTCCTCATAAAAGGGGCTATCACTATCTTTTGACTTAAAAGAAAAATTGAAGAAAGGATTCAGTTCATGCTTAGTAATTACTTGATCATTATTTAGTTTTCATTTATCGTGCAATCTGACTATCATTAGAAATAGGGTGTTGTCCAGCTTGCACAAGAAAAGAATTAATTTTATTATGTAAATTAAATTTACATTTGTAGTGCATCTTTAGGAGGTGTGTTTAGCCACATTAAAATTTTATTTGGGTCCATTTGTGAAGTCGTATGTAACATTGGTTGGATATTTTCTGTAGGTTGCACATGGAAAAATATTTAATATTGGGAAAACTTAGCACCAAAAAGTAAATGTTGGGGTCAATGGTTTTGTGTGCTCATGATTTTGAAGCACATGGTTTTACCTTGGTTGTTTGGTGTGAGCTTGATTCTATAAAAGAAAACACATGTTTAGTGGTTGAGGTTGGCTGGTTGGTTAGTTGACTTGTTTGGCTTGGCTATCTTTGTATTGAGCTCTCTTTTGAAGAGTGCACAAGTGAAGCCTAGCATGGGATGTGTGGATACATACTTGAACACATAGAGGATGTAGTGGAAGAGCTTGATGTTTGAGAAGTATTCATGGAACTCTGTAAGTGTATTGTAATGAAAACATTGTTGAATAAGAGATTGAGTGTGGATGCTTTTGGAGGTTGGGTTTTCCCCTCTTTGGCTTTTGGATATGGTTATTGTGTAAGCTTCTATGGATGCTTTTCTCTCATGTGGCTATGTAGGAAATGGTTTGATCAACTTGTATTATTTTCCTAACAAGTGGTATCAAAGTTGTAGTTATGGGGTGTGAGAGATCCTTGTTTTAGTATAACCCTTGTATGAGCAGATTTGATACAAAGTTGAAGCCATGATAATGCTAAAGAGATTTTAGACATTTCAAGGTATGAGATATGTTGTGCAAGTTGACATTTGCAGATTTGGGGTGTGCAGATTTGTGATTAAATTTTGTAGACTTGGGATTTGAAAATGAGTTGCAAAAAGGGCTTTTCCTGGGTGTTCACCATGAGGGTTTTGTGGGGAAAGTTTCATAGATGACCCCCTGGGACAAAATGGACCTCGCCATTGGATTTAGGAGGTCCAAGAAATGAAGATTGACATAAAGTCCAACCTATTTTAGCCACTATGACAAAAAGCAAATTTTTTTATGCCCTCTCTTCAATCCTATGAGCATATGATTGCAAGTCAATTATAAAAAAATAATTTTATTTTTCTATTGGAAATAAAAAAAGGGGTGGTATGGGGTTTGCAGGCTTCGTGTTCCCTTCCGTTGATATTACACAACCATCAATATTGGTAGGGTTGGTGCAGGGCTATTAGCCATGGTTTGCTGTGTTAGGCCAATTAGCCGTTAAGCCCCCAATCCTTGGCCACAAAATTGAAACTAGTTTCAATTACACCATCGCATTTGTGCCCTTGCATCACTAATAAGCTGCTAACCTACTACCATCGCTCGTAGGCCCACTAGAGTGTCGTTCATTGACATCAGTTGTATGGTCAACCATATGACTAACCTTTGACCCCCATATAGCCTAATAGAGAATTTTTTTCTCGAGGGGCATAACTTTCACCTATGTGCCGATTTTTCACCTTCCAGTAGTCATCAAAAAACTCTGTTTGAGCACTACATAGTGGTATAGGTTTAGTTGCTAGATTTTCTTGTTTTTGTTAGATTTTGGTGTCATGAAGCTAGACATTGCTTTGGAACACAAAATTGGTCATAATTTTTGCATACAAGTACAACGATGGTGATGATTATGGTGTCATGGATGTGTATTTGAGCTTTGATGCGACATGATCATGAATGCAGTAGATAGGTGGTGGTGTGGTTCAGTTTTAGGAGGTTGCTCTTATCTCTGAGATGTTGGTTTGGTTCCTTGATTGTGGTACTCGATTGTGGATTTGTTTGGCAAATCAGATTTGGAGGTGATTTGGTGTTTGAATCTTGAGATCTATAGGTTATCTTATTGATTATCTCAATTTGCAAGTTATTGATGTGATGGTGAGTTTGCATGTTAATTGAGGGTCTACAAGCTATGTAGGTTTGTGTGTTGGCCATCCATTTGATTGCAGTGGGGTGATTCAAATGTGGATTGTCTATATCCACAAGTCTTTTTAGTGTTGTTGCAAATTTAGTTAGTTGGCCTTGTTTGTGGTCATTTGTGCATTGGTATGTTGTATTGAGATGAGAGGATGGATGAATAAAGTGCTTGGATAGTTAATTATGGGGACTTGCAACATGTTTCTTATCACAATGTCATGGATAGCTTGGTTAAATGTTTCAGCGAGAGCTTTTGATAGTGATGTGTAGATGGTGGTTGTATCTTTTTGGCTTAGAGATCTTTGTTCTACTTTATTCTCTAGAGTTGGTGGTTTTGCAGTTAAGTGTGTGTGGACTATGGGTGATCTGTCTAGTGGGATCTTGTGTGGACTATGGGTGATTTGTCTAGTGGGAGCTTTGGTAGTAACGTGGATTCATCACTTGGTGATTGGATGATCTTTTGTAATGGTTGTTGGTGTCATGGAGGAGCTCTTGAATCCTATTGTTGTAGTGAGAGTTCTTTGACATTTTTAATTTTATGATATGAGATGGTTATCTTCATGGGATTGGAGATCTTCACACTTAGCCATAGAGGATTCTTGGAGTCTGGTTGAGGTGTCGATTTATGACTTGTCAATTTTGATAGATCCTTGGTTTAGAGGATGATATGGTGTTGTGCCATGGTGGACTCTTGATTGTGCATTAGAGTATTAGCATGATACCGTTAGATTGTGATGTGTTTCTTGATTTTGCAAATGTGTAGTTGGGGCTTTTACAGTGGTCAGCTAAGTTCTCTTGGTATTCAGTACATTGGTCATGTGCTTGGGAGCTTCACGAGAGTGTGATGTTGCATTTGAAACTTAGCATGGGTTGATTAGTTGTAGGTGCTCATAGATACTTGGAGACTTGGGTGAGGCATTTGTTGAGATGCTTACTCTTGGGAGGTTTAAGTAGGAAGTTCAAGGAGCCTTCACTTGGATATAGATGTGTGTTCATGATGGACCTATAGAAGAGGTTGTTCTTGGAGAGAGTCATTGTGGCCTAATGTATCTTGAAGGAGCAATCTCATTCCCCACTTTTGGTCTATTTGGTGGATGATCATCTGAGAGGTATTGCCCATCCTGTTTTTAGATGCATTATGTTTTATGCTTTGTCTTTTCATGGATATGGATCTAGAGCTATGATTATTTAACTTTGGAGGGTTCATTTAAGGAGTGTTTTGGCATGTTTATTCCCTTGTGCATATGAGTTTATTTATGATGTCGTTCATTGATGAGGAGTTTAGGAGATTTTATTGGGCTTATTCCTGGTTAGTGAATGGATTTGAGTTTGATTTTCCTTGGTTAGAAAGGCTTACATCCATGTTGGGTTTTATGAAAGACGTATGTTTTGTTTGATCTTGGAGATTGAACAATTGGGTGTTGTTGAGACTTTTTAGGTGGTTGTGAATCTCTTACTTGACATAGCTTATTACTTTGAGGTGTTTGTAGAAGGAAATGTTATGTGATATGATTTATAGGTTTTCTCTCTTTATTTTGTGGCTACTTCCTGGAGGTTCATGTTCACATGGTTTGTTGTGGTGGACTCAGGAGAGTTATAGTGACATGTTATGAGAGAGTGTGCAATGGTTTTTGTTGCATCTATGGATCATCGTGATTGTTCTTTAATACCGCATGGGTTGGTTATTAGCCACACCTTAGTATGAGTATTGATTGGTAGATTCAGTAAGCCATGATCTATTTTCATATTTGACATCACCCATGTAGTTGGAGTTTTTGGATGTGTATGTTCTTTATGGATAGATTTTATACATGGAGCTTGTTATTGCGGTTTATGGATTGGATATGTTGTTGGCATGAGTTCTACTAAGGTTTTTGGATACCTTTGTTGTATAAATGATTGGATGGATTAGCATTTGCTGTGGTGGCTACTTTTAGTCATGTGGGTTTTTTTGTCATTTGACTTGGAGCCTTTTTTATCACTTGGATTTGATGCTTGTGTTCTTTCAACTCGTAATAGGTGGCATTTCAGAGGATGAGAGGAGTTCTTGTGTGATATGGCGGACATCTTGGATTTTGTTGTAGGTAACTTGATGGAGCATGAGAGCATCTTGGAGATTCACATGGCTTCGTGGATGGCTATGATGATGTATTTCATCAATTGACCCTTATGCAATGTATACAAGAAGTGGGAGAATGTTAGGAATAAGGTGTTGTACGCCTTGCATTAGAAAAGAATTAATTTAACCATGTGAAATAAATATTTATTTGTGGTGCATCCTTAGGAGGTGTATTTGGCCACAAATATTTATTTGGGTTCATTATAAAGTTTTATGTAACATTAGTTAGATATTTTATGTGTAAGTTGCATATGGATAAATATTTAAAATTGGGAAACTTAGTACCAAAAAGTAATTTTTGGGGTCAATGGTTTTGTGTATTCATGGTTTTGAGGCACATGGCTTTACCTTACCACTTGGTTGTTTTGTGTGAGCTTGATTCTATAAAAGCAAGCATATTCTTAGTGGTTGAGGTTGGTTGGTTGGCTAGTTGGCTTGTTTGGCTTGGTCGTCATAGCATGGCATGGGATGTGTGAATACATGCTTGGACACATGGAGGACGCATTTGAGGAGTTTGATGTTTCAAAAGTATCCATGTAACTCTACAAGTGTATTGTAATATTTTCGTTGCTGAATAATACATTGTGTGGATGCTTTTGGATGTTGGGTTTTTGCCTCTTGAGGGCTTTCCCAGGCTATATCTTATGTTATCTTGCAATATGTCTTTGATCTTTGCACATGATTATTTTGTAAGTTTGTATGCATGCTTTTCTCTCATGGGGTTATGTAGGAAATGGTTTGATCAACCTGTATTATTTTTCTAATAATTATGTCAATTATCTATGTCACTCTCCCTCCTTGACAATGACAACTATTTTTACCTTTACTTCATCTTGCTCGTCACCTTGTTGAGGCAAAGAGGCCCTCATTATCTTCCCATTCTGTATAATTTTCTGGTCATGATGCACAACTAGCAATGACTCAAATGAACAACCAATTAATGTATGCACAATACACACCGAAGCAAGACAAATAGTTTGAAACATAGAGAAATGGAATTTTTAGTTCACTTGTAGAAAAATTGTAGATTGCAAACATATATTACCCATTCATAGGGAGATCATATAATGCAAAAACCCTTGGCACAATGAATTGAAATCCTTTTCAATGCTTTGAAATGAAAAAAGGTATGCCAACTCTAGCACTAGGCTCCCCATGACCTTCATTGGTCTTTCTAATCTTTGTCCTCTGGTCTCTCTCTCTCTATGCATTTCCCCCTTGGCTTTATAAGGAAACAATCATATACTCGGTAGTCCTCCAAGAGAAAGAACCTACTACTATAACCAAGACAAGAATGAGCTACAATGCATAGGGAATTTTGCTCAATCATCAGTCATCTTCATAATATATTTCATTGTTGTTGGCAGCTTACCATTTTTTGCCACATCAATAAAATCAAGTATGTGCATGTGAGCGCCCTCTCTGCAAAGCTCAATTACTACATGTGTGCTCTCAAGTAAACTTTGCCAACAAATAAGTGTACACATGGATAGAAAAGCATAGCGCATAAGTAAACCTTTATGCAAGAAGCTCTATATGTTGAAATATTAGCTAGTTCGGATCAAATATAAGTATTACTTGTATTGGGCTGGACCCAAACGCATTATGTAACTTGTAACCCTTAAGGATGTTGATATGTGTATGTAACTTGCAAATATGAAAATTGGGCGTGACCCATAATGTAACTTGTGGGTGACTAATTGGCCTATCGGCCTTAGTCACATTAAATGTGCAAAATTAAATATAACTTGTAATTTGGTCTGGCCCTATAATGGGTGATGTAACTTGTGGATAGGGCTAACCCTATATTTACATTGTAACTTGTAAATGCAATGGGGCTGACCCTATATTGGGCGCCAAGTTTAGGTCATCATATTATTATTAATTGATTATCCTTGTGAGCCGACCTAGGATGAATTAGGTGGCTAAGATCACATATATATACAAGGTTCATTCATTCATCATTACACACAATGGAAGACATCGAATTACATCCTTGATCAGCAGCAAAATTATCCAGTCAGCGAATATAACTATAAGGACAGAAAATTGCATCATAAAGATCAGCGAGCATATCCCTATGGCAGCGAATTCATCTCCAAGAACAGCGAACTAATTCTGGAGCAGCGATTATCATTCATGGTCAGCAAGTTGACTCCTTGATGAGCGAATGGTCCTATGATCAGCAGCAGCAAATCATCTTCAGTCAAGTATATTGCAGATAAGTTCATCATACTGCTGTGTATATGCTGATGTTCATATTGCTTCAAGTGTTGAAGTAAACTTGTAAAGTCACATATTGGTTATTGCCTAATATAAACTGAGATTAATTGCTGGGTTTTTCACCTCCAAGAGGGAGGTTTTCCCAGGGTACTCTTGTGATCTGTGTGTTCATTGTGTTATTTCTGATTATTGCTATCAATCTGATTTAAAATTAACACTATAGTCATTGTGCAGTCAAAATTTTCTTGTGGATATTAATCTTCAAAATATATCTTTTGCATTGTGTAGACATGCACACAAAATACAAGACAAATACACAAACAAACAAGTTGCATGAAACAAATATTTTTGGGTGTTGCTAGATTACGTGATCCCTGAGATGCATTTGCATCATAAATAGGTTCCTCTCTATATCATTGTCATATGTTAGGTTATCACAATCAATGGGTACAAAACAGCCATAGTGGCATCTCTTGGGAATGAAAGTTTCTTTCAAGGCTCCATGCATCTCATAAATTCTAGTCCAATGATTGTGAGGGCTCTCAATATATGAGATGTCACACGTAGTGTTACTATCAACATTGCATCCAATCAACCTAGGACACAATCATTCCTGATAGACCATACTTGCTTTTTACAATGAGAACTTGGTTAAGAAACAAGTCCAAAGAGATGGGCAAAAGATGAAGCTACCTAAGATGTGATAATAGAAGAATGAAGTGAAAAATTCATTAGTGACTGTAATGTACCCTCTTAGAAATTAAACCAAGATGAACTCAAACACCTATCATACAAATATGGTCATAATGTCACAAAATGGAGTGCTTAAGTTATGACATTAAATTAGTTAAGTAAAAATATTAAATACAAGCCTCCTATACATAAAGTTTATTTTAAATAATATTTCCTCTCAAATAATCAAGTGTCATTTGAAGAGTTACATCTTTTGGAGGGAAATTCTATTTAAGAGAGGTCAAGCAAGGAGAAGGAAGTTGTTGATGTGTGTTTTATGCACATAACATTCAAAATAAAAGACCAAAGTACTTTATCCTCTCTTGAACAAAATCACCTCAGATGCTAAGGGTAAGATCAACTAAAATGATTCCAAGGTTTCTACAGTCAGGTCTTGACGAGTGGGTAACTCAATGGTGATGTGAATTGCTGTTTTTACTTGGGGACTTACACAATTGTTCGAATTAACTTCATTTATCATGAATATGGAATGGGTGTGCTGATAACTTAGGATTTGGCAATGTAATTCTGGACTTAATTCTAACAAGACTAAAAAATGACAAAAGGGAATAGGGTTCAGGAAATCTATTCTAAGCCTAGGAATGTAGGAAATGATGAACAAATTTAATGGAATCAAACTAGGCAAGGTCTCACCATCAAATCAAACAGATCTTGACACAAGCTTAGTGCAATCATCTAAGGTATACCTCATAGATTTTCAAACTATTACCATCAAGCATTGAGATCATCCAAGTTGATGCATAACAATGGATAGGTAATAATCGAAGTTAAGTTTGCATAAATTTCCAGTTGACCATGCAAGGTGCAATTATAATCAGCAAGAGGCTAGTGGTATGGATTAATAGATTCCACACAAATATACTCAACAATTCTTTCATTCAATCTAACAAACATTGAAAGAAAATTCTAATCTAACTTGGAGGAATTGAGAACCTTGAATGCAAGACAACACTTGAAAAACAAAATCACCATCAAGTCGAACAATGATTTATATTCAAAAAACTGTAGCATATACCAACAATTCTACAAAATCTCTCTTACAAATGAGAGGCAATGAGGTATATATAGTCTCATACAAAATGGATGGCCAAGATTAAAACTAAATCAAGGGCCACGATCATGCCAACAAAACCCTAGAGTTGCCCTAATTAGGGTTTACATAAAAATGGTGCCACCAACATATGGCCCAATAGAAAGATACCTAGTCATCAAATAGGGATTCTTCTAGAAGATTCCTCCCTGCATCTCTCTCTCTCTCTCTCTCTCCTAGCATACTCCAAGAATCTAACTAATACAGAATCTAACTCCTCCATGGAAATGCTGGGTAAGGTATCCTGCTGTAAATCAATCACGTCCAACGCATCCGAGCATGCATCCAAATTGTTCTCCCAATCTGGCATGAGCTTCTGTGAATTATGAACATGAATCAACAAAGAGACCAAATCATCTATCTGACTCTTCTTCAAAGAAGTCCAACTGATTGAAATACATGAATTTCATTTTGTCTCTCAATTCAACTAGGTGTAAACCACTGGCTTCACTAATATCAACTCCCAATAGTTCCTCAATTGAGGCAAGGATCTTCGACTGAATATCATGAATAGATCCTTCCATCTCTGCACAACTCATTTGTGCGCTCTCATAAGTTGATTTCTTCATGGCTAATGAACAATACTAGCCATGGAAATCATATCTATTTCCAATGTGCACAACATTTTCCTTGATCAATGTGGACTTAGGAATCTTCTTCAAAGCTCTAAGGCGTGGAATAGTCTTCTCCTGAATAGGTTAGAATTCTTGCCAAACTCCCTCCAAATATTGTATCCTAAATATGAGCCCTATTGTCCTGTCAAAATCTTGGACAAACTGAGCAAAGAAATCATCTGCCTGTCTCTTTGTGTTTTCAATCCATTTTTCCACCTCCGAGAGTGTATCTCTCGCTGCCTCATAATGTGAATGTAGTCCACAATCAATTGCAATAGGGGAAATAAGGGTGGGATTCTCACGCCTTATCCCCGCAATGTACTCTCTAAGTTTGATATTCTCTGCTTTGTACTTCTCTCTTTTCTCTATTTCTCCATCCAATCTCGCACTGATTGCCCTAAGGGTATCACCAACCTCCTGGAATTCCTACTCTTTTGTAGTACGACCAAGGGCAACTGAAGTAATTTGGAAATCCATGGGAGTAGCAATGTCCGCCGTCACACCTCCAATAGGAACAACCACCTGCGTAATCCGCATTCCTGTCTCATCTTTAGCTATGTGTGACAAAATCTGAACTCTCTTAGGTTCTTTCTCCTTATTGCTTCTAGCTAAGTAGTCATCAATGTCAACAATAGGCTGTGCCTCTATCATTTTCTTACTATTCTCCATAGGCTGTGACTCTATCATTTTCTTACTATTCTCCATACTCTTCATCAGCCAATCAGGAATAGCGGCCATCTCCATACCATCATCGAGACACATCTCTCGATCAAGCCCTCTCAATGCCGAGATAACATCATCATCATCATCAGGATTATCCCTTGTCAAATCATATACATTCTTTCCCAAACTAACCTCCAAAAGGACAGTAGGGAATCCCGACTGATCATTTGTAAGAACCCTCTAAGGCTCTTGCAACAGTTCACTGATGTTTTACTGAACCTGGTGCGTTTTGATTGTTTTTTGTTTGAAAAACTATTTCTGATTTTTTTGTATTTTTTGAATAAGCTGCATAAAAAGCAAAAGCATAAACTGAAACATTATTTTCAGATTTACAAACTAATGAAATTCTGATCATAAGAGGTATTTTTATTCATTCAGACTCAATGCGTAATACAATAATTGTTCTCAGCAAACACATACCAATTTATTGAAAGATAAAGTATGAAACCCTTGCTGGTTCGAAAAACAACTCACAAATCAGCTTGTCAAATCCCAGATAATCTTCAGATTTCTCAAATGATAGCATAGATCAACACTCCTTAGCTGGGCGCCCCTTTCTAGTATTTTATTTGATTTTTCAGTGACATGCAAGTATGAAATCGCCCCTCTGGAAGAGAAATAGGTACGACTGCTGTGAAGGCTGCAAAAAGCAACTATTCTGCCCTCTGCAATAACCGAACCAATCTGCCTCTTCTCTCAGTACAAACCCCTGCAAACTCCTCTGTTGAAGCACAAATTAGAACCTTTGAATGAGATCCTCTCTGATTATCAAATTCACCAGATATTTCACTAGCTCAAATGATGAACACACAGAAGAACTACGTTCTCCAATGGCTGAAGCTGAAACCCTTCTTAGAGCTCAAGAAACTGAACAAGTCTGAAATCAATAATCAATGGCACGAAGAATAAAACTCACTCCTCCTTTCAACGCCAAACTTAGGGTTTGGCTTCTTTTCCTCTCAATCGCCAAGCTTAGGGTTTTATTTTGGCGCAGCTCTCAAGAAGGTACGATTTTCACCATTTAAATGATTATCATTTAAATAAAATGGTGACTATAGTTTTTATTAAATATTCTCCAGATCACTATAATAAAAAGTGGCCCCTTTCCCATGATGGCTCGACCCTCAAGGAAATTCATTTAAGTTATAATATGAAAATATATTATAACATTATAATATAAAGTTTGAACCATTAATTAAATGTTTGGCCACTTAAACATTAATAACTCTCAAAATATTTAACCTTTTCGCATGCCATCTGAATTGGAGCCAACCAGAGTTTCCTGTGCATCCATAGATGACCCTCTACCCATCTCTACTAGCCTACGAGGGTCCACTGATAGGCTAATCAACTGCTAGAGTGATGTCTCTAGCTAGAAGGGGACATCACAGTCCGCCCTCCCTGAAATTGCTTGGCCTCAAGCAATCTCAACGCTGGATGCTGTAAGGTCTCCTCACTCTCCCAAGTAGCATCCTCAATCGGCATGTCCTTCCATTTTACCAAGTACTCCGTAATGGTACGTCTCCTGAAGTTCCTTTCCCTGAACTCAATGATTAGCCTCTGGCACCAAAACCAACTTCCCTTCATCATCCAAGGGTGGA
Source organism: Cryptomeria japonica (assembly GCF_030272615.1). Lineage (NCBI taxonomy): Eukaryota > Viridiplantae > Streptophyta > Pinopsida > Cupressales > Cupressaceae > Cryptomeria > Cryptomeria japonica. Next base: position 418,608,198 of record NC_081409.1, on the reverse strand, counting down.
AGCACTGTAGAAGGAACAATTTGGTGTCCTAACGCCTTTTTGAGACGTGACACATGAAACACATAATGTACTCTGCTCTCTACCGGCAAATCCAACTCGTAAGCCACCTCTCCAACTTTCTGGATCACTCGGAAGGGTCCATAGTATCGGGGCTTAAGTTTCTCGGCACCACTCTTTTTAAGAGTAGGCTGGCGGTAAGGCTGCAACATTAAGTATACCATATCCCCTACCTCAAAAGTCCGCTCAGTCTTCTTCTGATCAGCATACTGCTTCTGCTGATTTTGTGCCTTGGTGATATTCTCCTTAAGAGCCTTTACAATATCCTGGCTCTCCTGTAACAAGTCCCCAGCACTAGGCACTCTACTATCGGATAGCAACAGATCCATGAAACTTGGTGCCTCATATCCATACAATGCTATAAATGGGGACATTTGGATAGACATGTGATAAGTGGAACTATAACAATACTCACATAGATATATCCACTTAACCCAAGCCTTCTGCTGCCCTGCTATGTAGTTCTTGAGGTATCCCTCCACCCATTTGTTGACTATTTCAGTTTGTCCATCCGTCTGGGGGTGGTAGCTAGTACTCGAAGTGAGCTCTGTACTGCACAACCTGAATAACTCTTGCCAGAAGTGACTCATAAACCTACTGTCCCTGTCTCTGACAATGCTCTGAGGTAAGCCATGCAACCTGAATACTTCTCTAAAGAATAAATCTGCCACCTGCGTAGTAGTGATCGGAAAGAAGTGGGCAAACTTTGTAAGCCGATCAACAACAACATATATACAGAACACACAAAAGAACTACGTTCTCCAATGGCTGAAGCTGAAACCCTTCTCAGAGCTCCAGAAACTGAACAAGTCTGAAATCAATAATCAATGGCACGAAGAATAAAACTCACCCCTCCTTTTAACGCCAAACTTAGGGTTTGGCTTCTTTTCCTCTCAATCGCCAAGCTTAGGGTTTTATTTTGGCGCAGTTCTCAAGAAGGTACGAGTTTCACCATTTAAATGATTATCATTTAAATAAAATGGTGACTATAGTTTTTATTAAATATTCTCCAGTTCACTATAATAAAAAGTGGCCCCCTCCCATGATGGCTTGATCCTCAAGGAAATTCACTTAAGTTATGATATGAAAATATATCATAACATTATAATATAAAGTTTGAACCATTAATTAAATGTTTGGCCACTTAAACATTAATAACTCTCAAAATATTTAACCTTTTCGCGTGCCGTCTGAACTGGAGCCAACCAGAGTTTCCTATGCATACACAGATGACCCTCTACCCATCTCTACTAGCCTACGAAGGTCCACTGATAGGCTAATCAACTGTTAGAGTGATGTCTCTAGCTAGAAGGGGACATCACAGTCCGCCCTCCCTGAAATTGCTTGGCCTCAAACAATCTCAACGTTGGATGCTGTAAGATCTCCTCACTCTCCCAAGTAGCATTCTCAACCGACATGTCCTTCCATTTTACCAAGTACTCCGTAATGGTATGTCTCCTGAAGTTCCTTTCCCTGAACTCAATGATAGCCTCTAGCACCAAAACCAACTTCCCTTCATCATCCAAGGGTGGAAGCACTGTAGAAGGAACAATCTGGTGTCCTAACGCCTTTTTGAGACGTGACACATGAAACACATTATGGACTCTGCTCTCTGCTGGCAAATCCAACTCGTAAGCCACTTCTCCAACTTTCTGGATCACCCGAAGGGATCCATAGTATCGGGGCTTAAGTTTCTCGGTACCACTCTTTTTAAGAGTAGATTGGCGGTAAGGCTGCAACATTAAGTATACCATATCCCCTACCTCAAAAGTCCGCTCAGTCCTCTTTTGATTAGCATACTGCTTCTGCTGATTTTGTGCCTTGGTGATATTCTCCTTAAGAGCCTTTACAATATCCTGGCTCTCCTATAACAAGTCCCCAGCATTAGGCACTCTACTATCTGATAGCATTAGATCCATGAAACTGGGTGCCTCATATCCATACAATGCCATAAATGGGGACATCTGGATAGACATGTGATAAGTGGAATTATAACAATACTCACATAGATATATCCACTTAACCCAAGCCTTCTGCTGCCCTGCTATGTAGTTCCTGAGGTATCCCTCCACCCATTTGTTGACTATTTCAGTTTGTCCATCTGCCTGGGGGTGGTAGCTAGTACTCGAAGTGAACTCTGTCCCGCACAACTTGAATAACTCCTGCCAGAAGTGACTCATAAACCTACTGTCCCTGTCGCTGACAATGCTCCGAGGTAAGCCATGCAACCTGAATACCTCTCTAAAGAATAAATTTGCCACTTGCGTAGAAGTGTATGTATCAGTGATAGGAAAGAAGTGGGCAAACTTCGTAAGCCGATCAACAACAACATATATACAGTCTCTGCCTTGGGCTCTCGGCAGTCCTGTAATGAAATCCATGGACAAACACTCCCACTTCCTATCAGGAATCGGAAGTGGCTGAAGTAAACCGGTTGGATAAGAGTGTTCCTGTTTATTCTACTGACAAGTAGGACACTCTCTAACATACTGCAACACCTCAGCTTTGAGCCCTTTCGAAGAAAAGCATTCATGAATCTGCTGGTAGGTTTTATAAAAACCTGGATGTCCTGCCATCGGTGAGTCATGGTAAACTCTCAACACCAATCTCCTCACCTCTGATCCTGGCACGAAATAAATACGCCCTTTGTAAATGATGAGCTCTTTCACAAGGGTGAAATCACTATCCTGAATCGATCCATCTATGAATCGTGATGCCCATGTATCCTTTGCATACTCTGCAAGGATCAAATGTCTCCAATCCTCTGATATGTCTGTCATCAAATTCAAATGAGGTCTACGTGACAAGGCGTCTGCTACAACATTTTGTGTCCCCTTGAAATAGGTAATATCAAAGTCATATGACTGCAATTTACTTACCCATTTCTGCTGCCTGTCATTAAGATCTCGCTGCCCTAGGAAATGTTTCAGGCTGTTATGGTTTGTTTTAATGCAGAATTTGCTGCCCACTAAATACTGCCTGAATTTGGCCAAAGCATGCATTATGGCCAACATTTCCTTATAAATACTGAAGCTCCTCTGAGGTCCCTTGAGCTTCCTACTCTCATACACAATCGGGTGCTTGTCCTGCATAAGCACCGCTCTAATGCCCTCACCAGATGCATCACAATGAAGCTCAAATGGTTTGCTGAAATCTGGTAAAGCTAGCACTGGACAAGAAGTCATCAACTCCTTGAATTTGTCGAAACACTCCTGGGCCTCTGGAGTCCATATGAAAGCCCCTTTTTTCATCAAATCCGTCAAAGGTGCTGCATGCCTAGAATATCCACTGACAAACCTCTTGTAGAACCCACACAACCCCCAAAATCCTCTCAACTGTGTAAGGCTCACTGGAGTAGGCCACTCAACAATAGCACAGATCTTTTCAGGATCCATGCGTACACCCTGTGCACTAATAATGTGACCTAGATATAATAACTCTAATAATCCCAAATCACATTTGGACTCCTTTGCATAGAAGGACTCCCTACTCAAAATGCTCAACACTGCATCCAAGTGCCGCAAGTGCTCATCCCATGTTTTATTGTAAACAAGGATGTCATCAAAGAAGACCAATACAAATTTCCTCAACTGAGGATGGAAGACTTTGTTCATTGTGGACTGAAAAGTCGCTGGAGCATTAGTTAGCCCAAATGGCATAAGTACAAACTCAAAATGGCCACAATGACATCAGAATGCCGTCTTCTCTATATCCTGCTCCCTCACTCTGATTTGATGATATCCAGATCTCAAATCAATCTTCGAAAAGAAACATGCACCATGGAGCTCATCTAATAACTCATCAATCCGTGGGACGGGGTATCTATTCTTGATAGTCTTTCTATTCAGGGCCCTGTAATTAATGCACATTCTGAGCGTACCATCCTTCTTCTTCACCAAAACCACAGAAGAAGCAAAAGGAGATTTACTTGGTCTAATATGGCCCATGGCAAGTAATTCCTTGATGGTCTTTTCTATTTCATCTTTTAATCTTTTGGGATGCCTGTATGGTGTAATCATAATGGGTTTGGCACCCTCATCCAGCTCAATAATGTGCTCAATACCTCTATGTGGAGGTCTACCTGGTGGAATGTCACTTAATACCTTATAGTGCTTGATCCTAAGCTCCTGTATGTTAGGGTGATTTTCTGATTTTTGCTGTCCCTACAATGGCATCATAGTGCAATGAGCTGACCACTCAACTTGGTTATGTCTCAACAAGCTCTCCATGCGTCTGCAAGACATCATTTTAAACTCGCTGTCCCGGATGGCCTTAAGTATGTGTGTCTTCCCATCCGACTGAAATCTCATCTCCATTTCTCTCAAGTTGAGAATGAACTCCCCAACATCATGCAACCAAGTCATGCCCAAAACCAAATCTGTGTCACCCATATTAACAACATAGAAATCTGTCTTGAAGTCATAGTTATTAATTTTCAGAGGTAGTTCTGTGATCTTCCTATCACATTTGACGACAAAGCCATCAGCTACCCTCACTCTTAAACCCTCAAACTGCTCAATTTGAATCCCACGTCTCTCAACCAACCTGGAATCAATGAAATTATGCGTGGCACCTGTATCTAGCAATGTGATAACTCGCTGTCCAGCCAACACTCCTCTCATCCTAAATGATCCCTCCTGCTGTACACTAGTGAGACGGGCTTCTTTAAGCCTACCCTCAACCTTCCCTTCATTGGTAGACATTTGCTTAAATTTTTCATCATCCAAATTCTCTTTTTCTTCACTCGATTCCTCATTTTCAGTTTGCTGTTCCGAATTTTCAAAATCAGAATCCTCATAAAAAGCCCACATAACCTTGTTTGCTTTACCCTTAGGTCTCAAGGGACAATCATGGTTCATGTCATAGGGTCCTTTTCAATAGAAACATAATTTTTTCTTCCTCAAATCATTCAATGTCTCTCTATCCAGTGGTGCAAATGATTTATCTTTATTTTCAGTCTTTGTTTCATTCTTCTCTATTTTGGTGAAGAACGGTTTATTGTCTTTGCTAGATGATGCACCTTTTGACTGAAATTTATTTGTTGGGGCTGCATGCTCCATACTCCTAGCCTTTTGAATTGCTTCTTGCAGATTGAATGGATCAAAGACTTTTACCCAACCTTTCAATGGTTCGGATAATCCCTCAATGAACAAAACCACCAATCTCCTGTCTGAGATATCTGGCACCATCATGGATAGTCTCTGAAAATCACTAATGTAGTACTCCAATCCTCTCGTTTGTTTCAACCATAGTTGAACTACTCGCGACTCGGCTCGACTCGCCAAGCCCCTGGGAAAAAAACTCGGCGAAAAACTCGGCAACTTAAAAACATGCTTAAACTTAGTAAAAAATGCATTTTTTTTGCAATTTTTAATGAGAAGATGCATCCAATGAGTCAATAAATGATAACATAAAAGAAACAAGCTGATTCTAGATATATTTAAATCAAAGAAACAGGACTCGGACTCGGCTCGGACTCGGCAAGGCCAACTCGGACTCGGACTCGGGACTCGGCGTCAGACTCGGCTCCAGACTCGGCTGGACTCGGGATAGTGAAAAACTCAAGAAATTTAGAGATTTTTAAATATTTAAAACTTGTTTCAGACACCCTTTATTGAATACACCTTAAAGACACAATAACATCATCAAACTCGGCTCATTTGATTACATACACAAGTATACATCAATCACATTAGCATAAACGCAAATTGTAGCTGAAGAAAATAACAAACATAGATATATAAATATTGTCAAATGTATACAATATTACAAAACTCATGGAATAAAAAATCCATGTCATCATATGATCATCATCAAATGTTTCATACAAATACCAAAGGTAAATACAACTACAAGTCTATGGCTCAGAGGAGCCTGCACTCTCCGGCCCCAGCCCCCTGCGAAGGCGTTTGAGGTAGGTCCTGGATGATTCGACTGCCATAGCCGCTCCCCGTGACACCATGCCATGCTCACCAACATCAGGAACATCCGTGTCACTATCTGCCTCTGAATCTCCTGTCTGTGCTCGTGCTCTCCGCTCCTCCTCTGCCATGGCTACAGTCTCAACCTCTATATCTACCTAGTCGATCCAATCAATGTCAGACTTGGAGGTTAAATTTTCTCTACTTCTATCGACGCAGTTTCCCCCATATTTTTCGATGGGGGTTTGGGGGCAGCGCCCCTTGCGCGCTCCCTGTCGCGATACAGGGCGAGGTCGAGGGGCAGCACCCCGCGAGGCCAAAAAAACTTATTACAAGTCTGAATTAGGGTTTCTTTGAGAGTCTTCCTTAGGGCCTGGTTTTGCTCTTGTTGCTAATTGGGTCTTGCTTGGTGAGTGAGTATCATTCTTGAAGGTCCAAGCTAGGTCAAGTTGGTGAGTGATAAAGTCTGGAATGTCATCCTGATCTTCAAATGCCCTGAAATTTGGCTAAGTCTGGAATGTCCTGATCCTGAAATTTGACTAAGTCTGGAAAACTGAAGAATCCTCCAAAAACTAGATTTTGCAATATAACTCCTGGAGGCCCGAAACCACTCTCAAACATCCTGACAGTATATATGGAATATAACTTAAAGTATAAGAACTTATACTTAAATGTTATATTCCATAAAATAATCCTGACGGAGAGACCAAAATGTCAAATTTCGCCCTTCCAAAAAAACTTATTACTTTTTAAAATGTTTTTTTTTTGTCATTTTATTAACCCAGCCAGTAGCCGAGTCTGGGGCTCAGGACTCGCCGAGTCTGGCGATTTTGAGCCAAAATCGCCAACTCGGCGAGTCTGGCGAGTTTACTCTCCAGACTCGACTGAGTCCGAGTCCGAGCCCCTGGGACTCGTTTGGCCTGACTCGGACTCGGACTCGCCGAGTTTGGGCGATTTCGGGCGAGTCTCGTTTCTCTGATTTAAATGCAAAGTGTCTACAAAATCGCATCCTCATGAGGAATGCTGATGGCTGGAAGCCTGAAGCAAAATAGTAAATTACTAAATAGTTTTTGTAAAAACAAAAGTAAATACATCATTACAAATTACAATTACAACTTCCTCTTCCCAGCTCTAGCAAAAACATGGGGAGAGGTAGAACTAGAGGGTCTAGACTATCTAGTCGTATAAGTCTGCTATGGGACTGGGCGTGACTGTGCCTCCTCGCTTGGTATGGTTGATTGAGACTCATCCTCCATCCTGGATGAAGCTATGTCTCCACTTGCCTCTGGCACTGGCAATGAATCCTCATCCTCATCGTCATCCTCATCCTCCTCAATGTCATCTAGCCTGAAACCAAATCCACCCCCCTCCTCCATAGCCTGCCTCTCCAAATTAGTGATGTCAGTGTCGGAAAACAATGGAGGCTGCTCCTGTGATGTCCAATCACTGTAAGGATCTATATCATCCAAGTCAATTGGACCACCTTCTAGTTCCTCTACCTTCTTTATGCGCAATCGAAGATTATATTGCACGTAGACAAGGTCATTGAGCCGTTTTTGCGCTAACTTGCTCCTCTTCTTTGTGTGGATTGCTTCAAACAAGCTCCAATTGTGCTCACAATTGGATGAACTACAAGGCTGACATAAGACTCTGAGGGCAAATTTTTTGAGATGTGGGGTGTTTCCACCCCAATTTTGCCACCAAGCATCTGCAAAATAAATAAAATGGAAAAGTTAGAAAGCAAAGAGAAAAGAGAAAACATAATTTATCAATCATTTTAGTCTTTAGATCCCAAAATCCAAATGGCAAATGTTATACCTGGGGTTTGAGTGGTTCTTCCTCTCCTAGCCAGCTCTGAAGAGAATAGCTTACCCCTTCCTCCCTCATAATTTTGGAGCTCACTCACAATGAGGTCTCTCTCCTCAACATCAGGTACCATCCTCTCAATGCATGTACTGAGGCCCTCCATGACTTCTCCATTCGAATCTGAGTAAGAACCCCCGAACCTAAAACGAGGGTTGAGGAAGTACCCTGCTGCATGAATGGGTTGGAGGAGCTGATTGTTCCACCTCCTATCAACAATTTCCCAAATGGGATCAAATTTGAGCCTATCCTCCTTGTAGTAATTTTTGATAGACTCCTTGGCCCTATCCATGGCCTCATAAAGATATCCCATTGGGGTTTTATCCCCATCCACCAAGCGAAGAACTCGAACCAAGGGCTCTGACACCTACAATTGAAAAATACAAATTACAAAAAGATCAAAATTTAAATAATGAAGTTACAAATTAGTAATGAGAGACTTGAATCAAGAATAACTAAAATTCAAAAAATTAAAGTTTTGAAGTAACAACCTTCACAATCTCTGCAGCCCTTTGTGCAAATTGGTTGTCAAAGACTATGCATGCGACAACCTCTCCTTCAAGCTTCTTTGAATAAGGTGAGTTAAGCCATTCTCCACTTACAAACATTTGTTTCAAAGAAGTCAATGCAGCAAGAATGCTTTGCAACGTCAAGAAAATCGTTGCAAACCTTGTGACACCAGCTCTCACCAAATCTTTCCCTTGCGTGTGTTGTCTTATCAAATTTAGGACCTGTTGTGACCATTTCACACATCGCCCCATTAAAATGGGGACCCCCTCTTTTTACTCGGTTTTGCCTGTTTCTCTCTCTGCTTTTAGGGTTTTGGGTTGGTGAGTTAGTCGTCTGGACCTGGGGTTAAGCCTTAGGGTTTCCGTTTTGATGTTTTTAAGCCAGAGTCCAGCCCATTTTTGAAGATTGTTGAGCTTCCTCTCGTAAGATGCAATTTTGAAATAGGGTGAATCTGTCAGGAGGTCAAAAGAGTCTGTCTAGGTTCAGTCGGAATTTTGAATGTAAGTTCGAATTTTTGCCTAAGTGTTGATGATGGAATTTTGAAATTTTGTTTGAGTGATTTTGGCCAAATTTTGGAAATTTTGATAATTGATCCCAGGCATTGGAAATAACCCAATTTTGCCTTGTGAAGTGACTAAGGTCCTAGAATCTTGATATTTTAGCCTGTGGAAGCAAAATCGCTCCTGTCCCTCAGCCAGGGACCAGGGCGAAAATGATATTTTATGCATCCTGGTTATTAATTTGTTTCATTTGTCTTGTGCAGGGTCGCCAGTAGATGCGGTCGAACGTAAATGGAAAGCTTTGAGGATTTTGAGATTTGAAAATGGCAAATTTTTGAAGTTTAAAGCCAAATCGCTCCTGTCCCTCACTGAAGGACCGGAGCTTGGAATCCAAAATTGCCTTGTTCTTGAAAGATTTGAATGATTTCGCAATTTGAGAAGAACAAAGGAAGTACATCTTATCAGTTGAATATAACTTGAAAGCACCATAATGAGGAAAATTGGCCCTAGAAGCAAAATCGCTCCTGTCCCTCTGCCAGGGACCAAGGCGAATTTTAGTGATAGCTCCCGTCCCTCTCCCAGGGACTAGAGCGATTTTCCTTATAAAACAAGTTTTGGGCAAAGATCAAGTAAGTGTTAAGTTTGAGGCAAGTGAAAGGAGGCATAACGAATCTATTGAAGATCATTTAGAGTTTGCAAGACATCAAATGAAGCCCATATTTGCCAAGTTCGCTCCTGTCCCTCTCCAAGGGACCAGAGCGATTTCTTCTCAAAACAAATTTCCCACCAAGTTGGAGCAAGGCCCACGTTAAAGATAAGTGAAGGGGAGCGTAATGAGCCCGTTGAAGACAAATTTGAAAGTTGGCAAAGCACGAATGAGCCTATAAATGAAAGTTCGCTCCTGTCCCTCAGTCAGGGACCAGAGCGAAATCAAGGTTATCTAATATTCCCCTCCAAGTTTAAGTCGCTCCAGGCCAAGATATAAGGTGGCAATGATGTTTGGAACGCCTCGAAGAGAAACCAAGTTGCAAGGACCGCGAAAAGTGATAGAAATGGTCAAGTTCGCTCCTGTCCCTCACCAAGGGACCAGAGCGAAATGTCTAAGTATGCCTAATTTTGAGATGCCACTTCCATTTCAAACGTTCAAAAGGGAGTAAGGAACACCATTTTATACTTCGAAGGCAATTGCAAGTCGATATGATCAAGGATTAGCACAATGAACAGAATATCGCTCCTGTCCTTCAGTCAAGGACCAGGGCGATATTCATGAAATCAATCCTTTTCTTTCTAGACCACGCCAAGGCAAAATTTCACAAGGTCGAATATGTCTTTGGAAGGATGATGGACAAGGAACCAAACGTCAAAAGGTGATCAACTTGAGCAAAGATGCAAAATCGCTCCTGTCCTTCAGTCAAGGACCAGGGCGATATTCATTAAACTAGTCATTTCCTTCAAAAAACGATAGCAAGGCGAAGTCATGCAAAGTCCGAAATGTCATTAGAAAGGTGATGAACAAGGAGTTAATGTTAAAAGTTGACAATTTGGAGCTAAAATACAAAGTTCGCTCCTGTCCCTCACCAAGGGACCAGGGCGAAAATCACTCAAGTATCAAATTTGCCTTGCAAAGAACAAATTAAATATGCGTAGAATGAATGGATGAAGTTATTTCTCGCCTTGTGACGTAAGTTGGCAACCAAAATGATCAAAGATCAAGGAGAAAAGTAAAGTTCGCTCCTGTCCCTCACCAAGGGACCAGGGCGAAAATGGTTTGAGAGACATTCATTCAAAAGATTGAATCGATCAAGCTCAAGGTTCCCAATTAAGATGCTAATTTGGACGTAAGGGAAGTGACTTTGAATGTAAAAGGCGTAAAAATCAAGATCAAAATGCTAAAGCGCTCCTATCCCTCTCCCAGGGACCAGAGCGATAAGGTTAATATCCATTATTCTCCCATGTTTTGGCGCCAACATCATTTTCAAATCGCATTAAATGCAAAATTTCGATAAAATTTGAAATATTTAATTAAAATTTGCATTTAATAAGTGCGCACAAGACATTTAATTAATTAATTTTGCCTTTAAAAAATCGAAACTTTTAAATATGAAGGCATTAAATTAATTAATTATTATTTTAAATAAATAAATTGGGGCGCTTGGGTTTTATTTATTTTTATATTTTGTAAAAGTCGGCCTCCTCTTTTTATTTAAAATTTATTTATTTGCAAAAGTCGGCCTATGGGGATTGAAGAGGTAAGCGCCTATAAAGGGAGGTGTGATATCTCATTTTAAATCATCATTTTATCATCCTTTCATATGCGATTTGGAAGGCAAGGAGAAGTGCGAAATTCCATCCAAGGAGGAGTGCGAATTTTATTGCAAGTGAAGCGAATTTGTCCTCAAGGTGGTGAAATTAACTAAGGAGGCACCTTTGCTAGAGGAGGATCGCATTGATACTTCAAATTTCGATTTTTGCCTAGGCGATTTCCTTATTTTGCTTTTTTAGAGTTAGCTCTCAAGTGAGGTATGACGAGGTCTTCCCTTGTCTTGAATTTTGAATATTGATCTAAATTTTGAATTTTGAAATTTTGAATTTCCTGTAGCTCAATCGAATTTAGGAAATGATAACTCAAAGACTTATCATGCAGTTTCCTAAATTCAATCTCTAATCTAATCTATGTTTATACATTGCAAAATCTATTTCTTATTATGAAATGTTGTGTAGGTGTTACGATGGCGACCCCAAAGGCGGGAGCATCCACCAGTCGTCCAGCTCTCATGAAGGAAGATCAGAAGAACGAAGAATTGGAGACCAAGATCGTGTCGAAGTGGAGCAACATTGGAGATACCAACTTGGGGAACTTCAGTACAAAGAAGTTTCGAGAGGTCCCTTACATTGGCAAGCCGTCACCTGTCGCAAGGAGAATAATTGAAAGTGGTATCATTAAGGCAGCCGGCTTCCCTCCAGCAATCCAGTGCCATGAGTTGATGATCGAGTGTGCTCGCCATTATGATCCACAGTCCAGATCGATAGTGTCCAAGGAGGGAGACACTTTTGCTTATCTTTCAGAGGAAGCTATCAGTGAAGCTCTTCACTTGCCAGAACATAAAGATATGATTTATAAAAGCTTAGAAGGAGCCAGGTCCATGTACGAAGATGATCCAGACACTTGCCTAAGCATCATCAATAAGAACTGGTTACTCAAGAGTCGTCCTCGCCTGAGCAAGATTCCGAACACACCACATAGGATTGACTTCCAGGAGGAGTACAGAGATTTGATAACACTGCTCAACCGAGTTACAAGGGCTCCTCAAGCCTTCTATTTTGAGAAGTGGATGTTCTACTTCATCCAAGTGATAGTTCAGGGAAAAGGAACAATCCATTGGGCTAGAATGATTAGCCATTGCTTGGACGTACAGTTAAGGAGATTGAAGGCTACCGAGTCTTTCCACATGAGTTCATACATCATATATGCCTTGATCAGAAGCTTTGAGTATGCAGGACTACCTCACAGGGGAGTGATTGGAAGAGGGCCCGGGGAAGTCAGAGTTTGTGATTCCTATGTTCACTTGCATCATCTGCCAGGAAGTAACTACAAGTTAGTCAATGATACATTCACGATGAACATCACCAGGACATTGCAAGGCGGGATTCACAACCGGCTATCTCAGGATGCACAAGAGCTTGTAAAGAGGTACGGTGCTTGGTTCATCCAATTTCAGAAGTTTACATATATTAGAGTTCATGGATGTCCTTCACCTCCCTACATGTTGCCGAGATATCCGACAGACAGAATAGTGTTACTTGAGGTAACAAGACAGTTGGCCGCTTATGTGAAAGCATTCAGACACAGACATGGAAATGGAGTTCCTGTGCCTATCATATTGGGGAATTCTGTTGAGGTATGTCCTAATGCTCTAGCCATGGATGATGCAGAGAAAGAGTTAGCTTAATATTCATTTTCATTCTTTGCCTTGAGAGAGAGCTTTGATCCATATGGGTATATAGAGGAGACAGTCGGAAGAAAATATAAGCGTGAGTTTCAGATAGAGGACTTTGTGATGAATCTCTTGGATGACTTGGAAGTGAAAAGAAAGATGCATTCTAGATTGCCTTTAGACCTTATCAGAAAATGCAAAATTTACAGAGTGGCCGACCAAGCTCAGGACAGTGGCAGACATCTCCAATCATCTTATGATCGAGAAAGCAAATCAGTAAGGCTAGATTGGAATGAACCCGAGGTTGTGGATCTAGATGCTTTGATGGCTCCAATCTTGTCTTGTACTCGCAGATGGGTTGATATGCAGCATCAGAAGTTGAGAGAGCAAGGCATATCTATGACTTTCACTTTGGAAGAGAGACCAGTTGAAGGAGGAGCAAGTGTAAGTGAGGCTAATCCTAATCCTAGAAATGCAAGCGAAAGCAACCTTCGAAGTGTAAGTGAGGGCAATCCCCCTCCAAGAGACTCGAAGAGGAAAGAGAGACCTGAGAAAAGAGAATCCTCCAAGAAGAAGCAAGAGGCCAACCAAGATCGTTCATCCAGCACATCTTCTCGACCTGAGAAGAGGACACTTGAGATAGAGGAGTCTATGGAATCAATGGTACAAAACGATAAAGAAGGACAGGCACCTCGAAGGTCACCAAGTGGGTCTCTCCAAGCTAATGAGCTACATGAAGATAAGGAAGATAATGAAGAAACATCTCCTCTCAGAGAAGAAGAAACATTGCCTAATGAGATACAGGTTAGAGAAACAAGGTCTGCCATTCCAGATTGGTTAAAGGAGAGACTAACAAGGGTGATTGTGATCGAGGACGAAGATAATGTGATTGATTTAGAGAGCCTTGTTGGAAATTCTCAAGGAGTGACAGAAAAGAGGAAAGCCACTAAGATGTCCAAGATGATCAGAGATGAGACAGGATCCAGGAAATTACAGATAGCTACACCAGCAGTGGACAAGTATGAAGGTGAGATCCTCGCAGAAGAATTTGATGTAGAGACATTTGAGCTTAGTCCACTCACAGCCGAGCAGACGTTGGATGATGCCACTGATTCATTTGAGGCACTTAAGGACAAGCTTAGAGAAGAAATGGAAAAGCATAGGAAGCTTGAGCGAGAGGTCAGTGCTTGGAGAGGCTACTTTAGCCATCTCAATCAGCCTTTGAGGCGTCAGGATCCAGCAGTATCTCCTGCGCAGGCACTTCCCCTCGAATCAGTTGGCGAGGCAGAGAGGGTCAGGAGTTTGGTTCAGCTTATGAGCTCATGGATTGACAAATCCCATACAGTTGCTATTGAATTTGCAACAAGGATGATGCAGACCATTCACCGAGCTATTCAGGTTCTTGAGGTCATCCATAACCTAATGATAACTGTAGCTGCCTTTGCTCATACTAAAGATGTTGTCATTCCTGTCTTGCAAGTAATCAGGCAAACATCAAGGAAGGTCCTAGTGCAAGAAAAGATAATGGATGGAGGACCTCATAGTTTACTTCAGTGGTCGACTTTACTCCAGATGAAGGAAGTTCTCTTCAAGGACATCAGTACTAGATGCAATCATGTTGAGGAGGTTATCCACCCGATCCAGGACAGAGTGTTTGAGGTACTACGTACTATTCTTGGCAAGAGGATCGAAGTTGAGACAGATGTGGATTTGCAGGAATTAGAAGATAGAGTCAAGGTCATCTTTTGCAAAGATGAGAATATTATTACAGATGAGCAACGGGACCAGATGTTTGCTACCATGCTCCTGATTGAGAAGACCAAGGAACTTGAACCTGAATGGGACGCTGCTCTTCTCAGAGCTTTCGATCAGGTCATCCACTTAGAAGAATGAATGAAGAATCTTCCCGAGATTCCAATTGTTGAGATCGAAGGAATCGTGTCTAGATTCATTGCATATGCTAAAAAAGAGCATTGGAAAGGAAATAAGATTCTAGATGAGAGGTTGTTATAGATGATGTGGCACCTTAATTGTCATTGGTCTATGTCTCCTAGATTTTCGTGCCAAATTTAATATTTGGCTATGCATTTAATATTGTTCAGTAAAAAGGGGGCTATTTGTAATAAACCCTAATTAGGGTTTAGGTGTCATAATCTTGGCCATTGATCTTATTTTGATCTGGACTGTTCATTGTAATTGAGGATGCTATATATACCCTCATTTCTTTTCATTTTGTAACTAGAACTAGAGATTAGATGTCAGCATTAGTGATTAGAGATTAGCCATTTGATAGAAGTAAGTATTTTTTAGCAAGATTGAGCTTTGAAGAAGGAATTTCAAACAATTGTTGTTCATGATGGCTTTGAGATCAATAAAATATTGAAGTTATGGTGTTTTATTGCAATTCTTGTGGTTATCTTCATGGTTGTTCGTTTTCTTGAATCATTCTCAATCAAGATAGTGTTTTAATTTGAAGGACAAAGTGTTGGACTTGATCGTCGGTGAGGTTCACTTTCCAAACCACTAGCTTCTTGCTGATTGTAGGAACGCCTTGCGTGGTCAACTGGATCAACTTGAATCACTTAAACTTTCAATCATTGTTGTATCTTGGACATGTGCCTTCGTGGTAGTGTTTATGATCCTTGATGAATTGAAAAATCATTTGTTACCTTAGAAGATCGCATCAATTTCAATTGAGTTGTTACTTTATGGCAATATTGAAGTTGGTAGAATCTTGCCAAGTCTCGTCCACATTGAGTCATTCTTAGGATTAGATTAGACTTTATCTCTTGCAAGCCCTACTCTTTTGATTTTTTTTGAGAGCTTGTCAGTATTAGGAAACCCTGTTCCTGCAGTTCGGATTTGGCGTAAGACCCCTTGATGAAACAACAATCACAACGACCACTGGTGCTTGTCCACATGTAGAGACCCTACTTAAAAGAACATTGAAGTCACCCTAACTGATCCTTGCGATATCTTCAGCAGTTAGAGATTCTATTCAAGAGAGGATAAGGTACCCTTGGGTATTTTATTCTGTGTATGATTGTGTACAAAATACACGTCAACAGGACCCAAGGGTGATTGTAGATATATTTGGTGATCCTCCTTGCATTTTCCACAACTGGAGTCACCCACTCAAGTTTTCCTATGTCCTCCAAAAGAAGGTCAAGGACATGTGTTGCACAAGGTGTCCAAAAAAGAGTGGGGTGCCTCTCTTGGAGGATTCTTCCTGCAAAAGAAGAATTTATTCTTAAGAAATATGCAACCAAGTAAAACAAAGCCCACAACAAATGAGAATATTGCTAATGCCTAAAGGTGATAATTCAAAAGGATTCTACCTGCTGACACATATGCTGCTGCATTATCTGTGATGATTTGCACCACATTCTCTACCCCCACCTCCATGATGACATGCTCCAACATTCCAGCCAATGTTTCTGCATTTTTCACCTTGTTGGAGGCATCAACAGATTTCAAGAACACTACATTGTCCTTGCAAGCGACCAAAAAATTGATGATGGTGCGGTTCTTGCCATCTGTCCACCCATCAGAAAGAATGGTGCAGCCATAATTTGCCCAATCAATTTTTTGATCCTCCATCACTTCTCTTGCCCTACCAACTTGCCATTGTGAGCAACATGTAAGTGCAAAGTGAAATTAGGTCTTAGTACACAATTTTGATTTAATAAACAAGAAATTTAAAAAATAATTAAAAATGAAATCAAGTGGACTATGTAGTAATTTACTAACCTCCCACTCAAATCTTTGCAAGAAGAGGCCTTGTACCCCTTTCTTGAAATTGTCATAGCAGTCACCAAATTCAGCCAATAAGCATTCTCCGCCACACTGAATGCAATGTTGTTGAAGTACCAAAAATCAGCAACTGCAATGTCAGTTTTCTCATGTAGCTCCTTATTCCATCCAGTGGCCTCTAATAATGGTTGTGCTCCAGGTGTGTTTCTGGGCACAAAATAATCACCTATGGACCCTACTCGTGGTGATGGAACTGGAGCAGTGCCAGGTACTCTACTAGAGGAAGCAGAAGCAATGGGCGAGCAGGAGCTGATGGTGGGTTTGCGGATACGTGGGCCACGCCGAGAGCCCACTATGCCCTCAAGTGCTTCTTGTTCCTCTTCAAGGTCAACAGAAACACCTTGAGATTCAGCTATGGCTGATCTCATGGCTAGCTTTGCCCTCTCCCTTTGCAATTTCTTCTCTTCCCCAGCTGCAAGTAGGGCATTCATTTGTCTTTTTATTTCTTCATTGGTCGCAAGGCATGCTCTAGCATCATGCCTATCTATTCCTGCAAGGTGGTATTTGAGGCGATTGATGCCCCCATGAAGTATTTTCTCACATTTTATGCATATAACTGACCCAGGATCGGGTCCCTCATAGGCACACCTCCATGCCCCATCTCTAGCACCTCTAGGACGGGTGCCTATATATCCAGATGGACATGGATCTAGTGGCCATTGCTCCCTTGCCATGATTAATGCTTACTTAACCTACACATACAAAGTGAAAAAAAAAATTAACATTTTAGTTAAACAATTTAGCAAACTGTCTAGTATCTACATTAGTTTAAATAAATTTAGACATCATTCAAAGTTTTTTTTCAAAAAAAGTAGGGTTTGAATTTTTTTTTGAAAACTAGATTCTTAAAAAAAATTGTGAAAATTCAACAAAACTTGTCAAATCTAGTGTCAAATCTTGTGCAAATAACTTAGAAATGATTTAGATTACCTAGGAATCATTTCTAATCCATCTAAATGCAACAAAAAATAAACAAATTGTTTTAAAAAAACATAGAAAAAAAATGCAAAAACTTACCTGGGAATCTGATTTTCCCTTCAAATCCCCTTCAAATCCACTTGGAATCACTCAAAAAGCACTCCAAATCACCTTGCAACTCACTACAAGTCCACTTCCCCCTTCTCAACCCAAAGCACAATCAAAAAACAAAAAATGCATTACTTTTTTAACGTTTTCTGCTAAAAGACCTAGGCGGCCGAGTTTTTTTCACGGACTCGTAGAGTTTTTGCCAAAAACTCGCCAAAAACTCGGCGAGTTTTTGGCAAAAACTCTGCGAGTTTTCTAGCAAGTAGAAGTGGTAACCACTCGCTAGGGTCAAAAACTCGGCGAGTTTTTGAAACTCGGCGAGTAGTCCATCTATGGTTTCAACTGTGCCAACTCTCTGAAGTAGACTTCTGGATCCTTCTTGTCAAACCTCTCTACTAACCTGTCCACAAAATCCTGGTATGAAGTCACCTGGTTATGCTGTAAGGTAACCATCCCATGGTACCACCAATCATGTGCAGCTCCCTCTAAATGTAATGTGGCATATTTGATTGCCTCCACTTCTGTCATAGGTCTCAGTGCCAAAAAGGTGTCAAGCTTGTGAATCCAAGCCTGCGCTGTCATTCTGCTACTACCATCAAATGTAGTCAAGGAAAGCTTGCCTGTAGCACACTTTAATTCATTATTCTGGATATGAGGTCTCCTATCCTATCTCACTGCCCTGTAGTGTTCTCTTCTT
The DNA here is from genome assembly GCF_030272615.1 of Cryptomeria japonica. NCBI lineage: Eukaryota > Viridiplantae > Streptophyta > Pinopsida > Cupressales > Cupressaceae > Cryptomeria > Cryptomeria japonica. Next base: position 418,589,876 of record NC_081409.1, on the reverse strand, counting down.
TGATTCACATACCTTTCAAATGTTATTATCTCATGCACCTGAGGAGCTAACAACTCCCACTCCTCGTTTGCAGCCATAAGGGTATCTGCAAATATAGGGTCAGTTGCAACCTCTTTTGCTGGAACTTCTTCTGGTTCAATAAATGTGGGACGTGTAGGTCTATCAGCTGTCCTGGACTGAGTCCTTTGAGCCCTTTGAGAACCAATAGCACTCCTTTTATCCTCTTGATCCTCATTCTATTTGTTTGGAGGATTCATGCGCTCCATCATAATGGTGAGTGCCTGTAATGCCTGTGCCACCTTCTGCTGCCCCGTGGCCATAGTCTTGAAGAACTCTCTAGTCTCCTCATCATCAGTTCCGTTCCCTCTGGGTGGGCTGCCTGCATGCCTATCACCCATGGTATCCGGTTGCCTATCTGCAACTTGTCCACTCTCAAGTAAGGCTCTCCTCCATGTGTTATACCTATGTTGACCAACTTCTTCTGGTTGCATGTAAATCCCTAACCCTTAGGATGGTAGGATTTAGCTTTGATACCAATGTAAGAACCCTCTAAGGCTCTTGCAACAGTTCACTGATGTTTTACTGAACCTGGTGCGTTTTGATTGTTTTTTGTTTGAAAAACTATTTCTGATTTTTTTTGTATTTTTTGAATAAGTTGCATAAAAAGCAAAAGCATAAACTGAAACATTATTTTTAGATTTACAAACTAATGAAATTCTGATCATAAGAGGTATTTTTATTCATTCAGACTCAATGCGTAATACAATAATTGTTCTCAGCAAACACATACCAATTTATTGAAAGATGAAGTCTGAAACTCTTGCTGGTTCAAAAAACAACTCACAGATCAGCTTGTCAAATCCCAGATAATCTTTAGATTTCTCAAATGATAGCATAGATCAACACTCCTTAGCTGGGCGCCCCTTTCTAGTATTTTATTTGATTTTTCAGTGACATGCAAGTATGAAATCGCCCCTCTGGAAGAGAAATAGGTACGGCTGCTGTGAAGGCTGCAAAAAGCAACTATTTTGCCCTCTGCAATAACCGAACCGATCTGCCTCTTCTCTCAGTACAAACCCCTGCAAACTCCTCTGTTGAAGCACAAATTAGAACCTTTGAATGAGATCCTCTCTGATTATCAAATTCACCAGATATTTCACTGGCTCAAATGATGAATACACAGAAGAACTACGTTCTCCAATGGCTGAAGCTAAAACCCTTCTCAGAGCTCAAGAAACTGAACAAGTCTGAAATCAATAATCAATGGCACGAAGAATAAAACTCACTCCTCCTTTCAACGCCAAACTTAGGGTTTGGCTTCTTTTCCTCTCAATCGCCAAGCTTAGGGTTTCATTTTTGGCGCAGCTCTCAAGAAGGTACGATTTTCACCATTTAAATGATTATCATTTAAATAAAATGGTGACTATAGTTTTTATTAAATATTCTCCAGATCACTATAATAAAAAGTGGCCCCCTCCCATGATGGCTCGACCCTCAAGGAAATTCACTTAAGTTATAATATGAAAATATATTATAACATTATAATATAAAGTTTGAACCATTAATTAAATGTTTGGCCACTTAAACATTAATAACTCTCAAAATATTTAACCTTTTCGCATGCCGTCTGAACCGGAGCCAACCAGAGTTTCCTGTGCATCCACAGATGACCCTCTACCCATCTCTACTAGCCTACGAGGGTCCACTGATAGGCTAATCAACTGCTAGAGTGATGTCTCTAGCTAGAAGGGGACATCGCATCATCATCCTCATTTGATGGAGCAACTGTCATTGTGGCATGTAAATCTTGAATATTCTCTAGTAAAATCAACGTGTTCGAACATTGCTCAGCCTCCCTGTTCTGTTCTGGCACTTCAACTTCCTTGATTGATGGGACATTGAGGGGTGGTGAAGGAATGATAGGTGAAGGGGTGGTAGTCTTTTGCTTCTTCTTCTTGACCTCCTGAATCTTCTTCCCTCTAGCCTTGACTTCTCTTGGTGTGTTCTTCCTTCGCTTGGGAGCTTGACTCTCCTCATCCGCATGAATCCTGATATCACTGATAGTCCTTTGATCATCTTCGGAAGTGGATTCTTTCTGTTTCATCTTTTCAGAAGTGAAGGCAACACCCATATCAACTAATTTGTTCATCTGAATATCTACCCATGCCCGACAGAAACTCAAGACTTCTGTCATCAATACATTCAAATCTATTTCTTCTGGTTCTGACCAATTAGGCAATAAAATCGCCTTCATTTCATTCTCATATTGTGGATGCATGTGGTCCTTATCATCTAACACCTGATCAGGAATGAGGAAAAGTCCACACTTCCTCATGAAATCCACTGACATCCTGGACCACATTCTTCTCTTTACTGCCTACTCGTCCATCAGGTTGGCCCAATAATCCTCTATGTCTACCTTGTGGATGAACTTTTCTCCCCTGATCCTTCCAACTTTTTTTGTTTGGATCAAATCTTTCTCTTTTCTTATATGTTGCAAATCGATAGAATGCAAGCTCTTCAACTGCCATGCTTGCTGCTAAGGCGGATTGGCAAACCTCCAATGTCTTCTCCATTGAAATAGGAAATGACATGCCTGTTCTGTGCTTTTCCTTCTGGATGGAATCATATTCCAAAAGCTGTCTCACCACTTCCAACAAGATCATTCTGTCAGAAGGATACCTAGGAAGCTTGTAGGGTTTAGATTGAAATCCATGAATCCTTAGGTATGTGAAAGTGGGAAACTGTATATACCACGATCCATATTTCTCTATTAGCTCTGTTGCCTCCTTGGACAACCTCCTTTGGACTTTGCCTTGCAACATTCGCGTGATGTACATAGTGAATACATCATTCACTCTCTTATAATCTTCAATTCGATGCATGTTCAATTGTGGATAGCGCACATAACTCCTGAATTGTCCTTGTCTGTTCCCGACTTCACCTCCGCATATCAATCCCTTGTAAGTAACAAATCGTGCAAGCAAGTACACCAAATAGGAAGTCATAGCGAATGACCTGGACCGCTCCACATTCCTTAGCTGAAAATCCAGATTGTCACTTATGATTCTAGACCAATTTATCAACATTCCTTTTAGACAATCCTGGATGAAATAGAACATCCATCCATCCATCGTATATTCAACCCTACGACATCCCCATCACTCGGTTAAGCAGGAATACTAAATCACTGTATTCATCTTTGAAGTCTGTGCACATGAGTGTCTTGGGAGCCTTGGAATGATGAGTCCTAGGATCAATCATCCACTCCTTGTTTACTATAGTCTTGCACGCATCCATCTTTTTCTTATATTTGTCTTCATATTCATCCTTAGTTATATCTTTCATGTCTGTTCCATGTGGAATTCCAAACACCTCAGCAATCGCATCCTCAACAAGGTAGGCAATGATGGCACCCTTAGGAGTCTTGATCATTCGGGAGCGAGGATCATAACATCGTGCACACTCCAGGATAAGCTCACTGCACTGTATGGATTGCGGGAATCCAGCGGCCTAATAAATGCCACTCTTCATAATGTTCACATAAGTTGGGGAAGGAATCTGGCTTCCAATTCCGAACATCCGTTGTCGCATCTAGCTCATTTTCAGGAAATGCATGTTCATGTCTGTAACCTCCTTCCATCTGGATGACATCTTGGATTATGGATAGAATCCCGTCTCAACTATCCTTTGTTGTTCTCTCCTTTCCTTGAGTCCGGACTTCGACATCGTACCTGTACAAAGCTAGAAGTTAGAACCTTGGAAAATATTCTTGACAAAATTTTTGATTTCCTAATGATTTAGACAAATTTGGGTATGGAAATCAGGAAAATAATCCACATTCTCAATAGATTTCAACAATAGATTGCAAAATGTGACAAGGTTAGGGTATAAAACCCTAGTGAAATTCATTAAAATCAATAATTATCAGACCAAAGTCTAAAGACACCTCCTTATACTTTGGAAATTTACTAAAATAGAGTGCAAAGGAGTATATTGAATCGGAATTGACTAAGGAAAGGTGTGAAAGGTTGTGTTTCCACACAAAACTATGTCTGAAGACACCTTCCGAGGTCAACAATGGCTGCCAGCAAGTCTGAAAACAACCTGCAACTTCACAAATTAATCTCTAAAAAACATGTTGCAATTACCCGAATATGCACAAACTTGATGAAAATCGATTTTCCAAGGCAAACATGGGGAAAATCTGAGTATGTATGTAGGGCTAGAAATGAAAACTTAGTCTGAAGACAAGTCTGAAATGGAGTTTTCAGACTTACCAGCACCCTTAGGAATGAAGATAAACTCAGAAAATGGCCCCGGAATGAAGCAAAAATGCTTCCCAAATGAAATCACCAAGTTAGGTAGGTGGCTGGAAATGAAAGTTTTCTGAGGACAACCCCCCTGCAATGAAGTTTCAGACCTGCAACAACTCTTAAAAGCTCTAAAAATTGACTGAGAACAACTCCAATCAGCCCTTTGGACAAATTGCCTTAGGTGGAATTTGGCTAGGAACAAAATGTTTGTCTGAAAATCGATTTTCCAGCCAGCAATGGAGGTTACACAAGTCTGAAAAAATGGAATAAATCCAGTCTGAAAATTTTTGACAGCAATTTCCCAGCAATGGCGCCACAAATGGTGAAGAGAATCACAAAAAAATGGAGGTGAAAACCTCCCAAAACAAAATCGCCTAACTCCAAAATGGTGCCACCCAAGGAAAAAATTGCCAAGTCTGAAAATGATGTCAAATGCTCTTCAATGGCAGCCAAAACAAATTGCCCAGCTAGGAAATGGAGGAAAATGCACAAGGAAATCAACTACAAGTCTCAATGGTGTCAACTTGACACTCAACCAAATTTGCCAGCTGGAGAAAATTCACCCAAATCAGCAACACACTTGGCAATAATAATAATATTATAATGCTAGCCTCCTCTTTTTAAATTTTCTTTTGCCTTTAGCTTTCACCACACAAGCAATGTGGGATAAAACACTTGTACTTGTACTTATACTTGTCTGGCAAAAGTCGATTTGCTTCTAGAAGGTGAAAATTTTTAAATGCCCATTGCAAATCATTTATTAATTGTTTTTATTATTTAAATAATCGTCACACTTTGTAAAAACAATTAAATTCGGGGCCCATTTATTTAAAATATTTCAAAATTCGAATAAAAAATGGCCAATAGGGGGAAAATCGATTTTAGTTGGGACAAAAATCCCAATAAAAATCATTAAAATATCCCCTTCAAGGAAAAATCGCACCATGTAGGGATAAAAATCCCTATCAAAAATTCATCAACTTGCACAAAATGGGTCCAAGGGAAAATCGATTTGGGTCTGGAATGAAAATTCCAAGTCAAACTTCGTCATTTAGCACAAAAAACTCCTATGGGGGAAAATCGACCCCACTCTGGATAGCAATCCGGACACAAAAATCTTCAAAACATTCCCAGTGGAAATTCGCCTAGGGTCTAGAATCATTATCCGCATAAAAACCACAAAATCTCATCACAAAAGGTCCTGGTGGAAAATCGCCTCATGTTAGGAATCGTCATAAAAGTCATCCGCAACTTCATCCACACTCCCAGTGGAAAAACGTGAGTTGTCAGGAAAATCTCCAACACAATCAAATTTTCAGTCATCTGGTGGAAAATCGCCCCTAGTATGGATTTTGAATGGTGGAAAAATGGGACATGTTTGGATTCTAGGGGAAATCCATGTCCAGTTTGGAGTTTGAGTGGGGAAAATCATGGGTACTCTGGAATATGAGGGGAAAAGAACCTCTAGTTTGGGATTTTGACCTTTTGACACTTAGAATATAGATTGTAATCCGGAAACTGATGATTTTCCACTCAAAACCACTAGGAAACTTCAAAATTCAATAAAACTCATCTGGACTTAGGCAAATTTACCAAAAATTTGAGCGAAACACAAGGACCTATTGGGATAAAGTGAAAAATCAACTTGAATAACTTCCTAGGAGCGAAAAAACAACTCCAAAAGGTCTTAAAACACCTTAGCACTTTAAAATCACCGACGAGGACGTTCAAAAACACGGTAATGCTGAAAAGTTCTACACTAATCTCAACTTTACGTGCTTGATCCTATAACTTCAAAAACCCTAAACTACAATTAGGCGTGATAAAAAATCCGAGACTCGGGCACGGGAAACTCAAAATAGCCCACTATGCTGCCAAAACCCTAAACTAAACAATGCAGGAAAGCAGGAACGAGGGGGTCCCCATTTGCAATGGGGCGATGTGTGAAAAGGTCACAACAGAAGTGTACATTGATGAACTATTCTTTTTAAATTCTACTCTCTGTTGGAGCATTGGACTTCGGTTCAAATAACCTAAGGACAAAAACCCTCTAGATCTGGAATTAGAGGACAAAACCTCCCTAATTTCCATCACTAGATTAGTGGATGAAAACCTTTTATTTCAGACCTAGACAATCTCGACAAGGGATTGCATATGAGCTTCACAATGACAAGCAAATTGAAATTATAGTGATTGGGTTTCAAGATAACTTCATATCCATATTTCAAAGTGACAAACTGTAGTTCAAGGTTTCAGTTTGGAATTTTTTATGAATTAAGATGTTTTATGGTCAATATTAATGGCTAGAACTCTCTGTAGTGGAGGAATGCTTAATATGTGGGTAAATGAAAGAATTTGTAGATGGAACTCATCACCATTGTCATTGCTTCCCTTGTTCTCTTCCTTTCCATTTGCCCTCCCTTAAATTTCAGAATTAGGGCATTAATTTCTCTCACTTCTTGGGGCACTTGAGGACACACCTTTACATCTTGGCCAACATTCTAAGCAAGGTGCAATTTTAACCTATTGATTGTTTTCTCATAGTAAACCTGCAAAAAATGCAGTATACCATGCTTTTGTCCTCTGCAAATGTACTGTGTTTCCATGTAGGGTCTTTCCCACTTTTGTATTCCATTGCCATTGCTGATTATGTACGTTGAAAAAACTAGAAAATTTTAGCAAGGTTTTAAATCTTTGATAACAAAATCTGGAAAAAAACATGAAAGGAAAAAAATTATAAAATTATAAAAAATTGCAGCAAGTACTTAAAACAATGCGAGACACGCAATGGATTTCAAAGAATTGATTGAATATCAGAATGAGCAAGACGCTCATAAATAATACAAGGATATTTACAAGAATAGCAAGTTTCTAATAAGAAACTGCTGAGAAGATCAAAGACGATCTGACTAAAATAGAATATACACTATTGAGCATTAATACTAAAATTGACATTATTTTAATATTCTATTACCCTCCCTTAATGCTCAATCTATTAACTACACCTATAGACCCCCTGAATTTTACAAATTTATCAGGACCAAGGGGCTTGGTGAAGATGTCGGCTGGCTGCTCCGAGGTAGGAACATACAGCAACTGGATGGATCCGTCTTCAACCAGCTGTCGAATATAGTGACAATGAGTTTCCACATGCTTGGTTCTTTCATGGAAGACTGGATTCTTGGCGAGTTTGAGCACTCCCTGATTATCACAGAACAAGGGAGTAGGACTTGCCTAGGAGACATGCATATCCGCAAGCATTCGTCGAAGCCAAACCGCCTCACAAGATGCCTTAACTGCTCCCCGATACTCTGCTTCTGTCGAGGAGAGAGCCACTGCCTGCTGCTTCTTACTAGTCCATGTGACAGCACCAGATCCCAAACTAAACACATACCCTGCTGTAGACTTACGGTCATCAACCGAACCTGCCCAGTCAGAATCTGTGTAACCACTGAGTATAGGATCAGAACTCCGAGTGTATAGAAGTCCATAATCAGGAGTGCCACTCACATAACGCAGCACACGCTTCGCTGCTATCCAATGATCAGCCTTGGGAGCTGTCATGAAGCGTGAAATGTAGCTCACTGCAAAACTGATGTCAGGTCTAGTGGCAGTAAGATAGATGAGGCTGCCCACTAGTTGCCTGAACAGAGATTCATCCACAACTGGTGAGGATGACTGAGCTGAAAGTTTGAGCCCGGGTTCCATAGGAGTAGAGGCAGGTTTGCAATCCGGCATTCTGTTTCTGTCCACAAGACTTCTGGCATACTTGGACTGAGAGAGAAAGATACTGTTCTCAGTCTGCTAGACTTCAACTCCTAAGCAGTAATGTAGAAGTCCCAAATCTGTCATATTAAAGGTGCGGCACAAATCCTGTTTGATCCCAGTGATCAAATGTGCTGAACTGCCAGTAATGATTAAGTCATCCACATAGACAACCACAAACAGAATATCATTACTAGAATGCTTGATATACAAGTTTGCATCAGATGGACTCCGCTGAAAACCATGATCTGTCAGGTACTTATCAATTTTCATGTACCAAGCCCGAGGAGCTTGTTTCAAACCATAGAGTGCTTTGACTAGTCTACAAACCTTCTGTTCTTGACCAGCAACCTTGAATCCTGGGGGTTGCGTCATGTAGACTTCTTCCTGTAAGTCACCATTCAAAAAAGCACTCTTGACGTCCATCTGATGGACTTTCCAACTGAACTGGGCTGCCAAGGCAAGAACGAGCCGTATGGTACTCATTTTGGCTGTAGGAGCAAAAGTCTCCTCATAGTCAATGCCTTCTTTCTGTGAGAACCCACGAGCAACAAGACGAGCCTTATACTTGTCTAGGGTTCCATCAGCTTTGTATTTTACTTTGTATACCCATTTGCAGCTAATGGGCTTCTTCCCTGAAGGAAGATCAGAAAGGGCCCAAGTGTGATTCTTCTGAAGACTCTGGAACTCAGCTTCCATAGCCTGTTCCCACTCAGGTATACCTTTAGCCTCTGAGTATGTCTGAGGCTCAAAAACACTGTGTATGTTAGCCATGAGAGCAAAATTGACTGTATGCTGCTGTTTGCTCTTATTACGGGAGGTTCTACCCTCAATGAGCTCAGTATCCCTGAGATCACCAATGGTCTTGGCCCACCATTTAGGCCGGAGAGTAGAAGTGCGAACATCTGGAGGAGCTGGAAGAGGCTCAGGATCAGGAACAGGAGCAGCAAGAGGAGGATTATTCTCCAGAGGGAATTCAGGTAGTGCATCATCGAAAATAGATTCTGCATCATCCCTCCCATTAGGCGAACCTAATGGAATAAGAACACTGTGAGGCTGATCCTCAGAACGCTGCTCAGAAGAAGGGGACTGAAAGAATCCTCTGTCTTCATCAAATACAACATCACGACTAAAGATAAGATGTTCAGTGTCTATATCTATCAGTCTGTAGGCCTTATGGTGATAACTGTATCCTGTCATCATGAGTTTCTGACTTTTGGAATCCAACTTGGAGCGCTTAGCATCTGGAATCCAAACATAGGCAACAGAGCCAAAAACCTTCAGGTGGCTGATCTTAGGCTTCCGACCAGACCAAACCTCTTCTGGAGTCTTCCCCTTAACAGCCTGAGTAGGAGAATGGTTAAGTAGGTAGACAGCAGTAAACACTGCTTCAGCCCAATACTTATTCGGAACACTCCTGTGTTGTAACATAGAGCGAGCCATCTCAACAACCGTACGATTGCGACGCTCAACAACACTGTTTTGCTGAGGAGTGTAGGGTGTAGTCAACTGGCGTTTGATGCCATGGGTATCACAGAAGTTGGAGAATGTAGAAGAACAAAATTCCCCCCCGTTATCTGTCCTAAGAGTAATGATACTATGTCCAGACTCTTTTTCAACAAAGGACTTAAACTTCTGAAAGATACTAAATACATCTGATTTATGTTTAAGAAAGTACACCCACATCTTTCTACTAAAATCATCTACAATAAGCAAAAAATATTTGCAACCAGTAACAGAAGATGTATTCATAGGACCACAAATATCAGCATGAAGTAATTGAAGTACCTTAGATGCGCGCCAAGACTTTCCATGTGTGAATGAAGTCCGATGCTGTTTGCCAGCTTGACAGGCGCCACATACTCCAAGATGCTGAGTCTGAATATCAGGTAACCCTGAAACAAGTCCCTCCCGAGATAGCTGAGAGGGATACTGAATGTTGAGATGTCCATATCTTTGATGCCACAAAGTGCTGAGAGGAGAAATACGAGCTGCCAGAGCCACTTCAGGAGAATCACCAGTGTCAAGAAGCCTATATAGGCCATGATCCTCTAGACCAACAGCAACAGTAAGACGAGTCTCCCGATCAATGATGGAACACTTGTGAGCACTGAACACTACATCTAGCTGAGGAGAATTCCTCATAATTTGGCTGACAGAGAGCAGATTAAGTTCCATTCCAGGAACATAGTACACATTCAGAAAAAGAAGAGTCTTGCCACCAGACTGTATCTGAACAGTGCCTCTGCCAACAACTGTATACTCCTCACCTCCGCCAAATACAACGGAATCACTGAAAGGTGAGAAGTCTGTAAACTAGTCACGCCGATGAGAAAAGTGACGTGATGCACCAGAGTCGATGTACCAAGCAGAAGACCTGGCATGATCTGAAGACCTCTTAGCCATAAAGGCATAAAAGGCAGACTCTTTCTGCTCAGAATGTTCAGCAACATGCGCCTTCTGGTGTGACCCTCCCTGCTTCTTTTGTTTAGAAGCGAGCCTCTGACGGCAATCTTTTTTCATATGGCCGTACTTGTGACAGTAATTGCACTGTACATTCTTCTTCTTAGCTCCATCCTGTGACTGAGAAGAGCCTTTCTGCTGAGAAGACTGAGAGGACTGAAATTTGCCTTTATCCTTCTGAAAGGATTGAGCTGTGAAGGCATTTTCCGAGGAGGCTGATGTAGTACCACTACCAAACTGTTGTTTCCAGCAATCCTGCTGTAGAAGTTTGGTGCACAATTCTGAAAACTTCAGATCAACATTAGTGGAAGTAATATTGAGGGTCTCAATGAAGTGTTCATACGATTTCGGAAGACTTTTCAGAGTGATTACTACCATGTCTTCTTCCTCCATAGTCCGACCAATAGCTTCGAGCTGATCTCGAATGTCCTTAATCCTCGTGAGGTGTTCCTGTAAGGACATACGTTCGTCCATCATAATGGAGAACAGTTGATTCTTTAGAAAGAATGCTCGGCTCTTGTCGGATGTCTCATGCAATTCCTTCAGATGCTTCCAGATGTCAGAAGCTGTCTTGCCGGAAGGAATCTGCGGTAACTGATCATCAGTCACTGAGAGTTTGAGAAGCATAACTGCCTCCCGATTGCGTTCATCAAACTTATCTTGATCTGCACCAGGTGTACCAGGACTGAGCTCTTTTCCCAAAACAAGCTGGTCAAGACGCCTATATTCAAAAATGGTCAACATACGCTATTTCCAGATGTTGTAATTGTGACCATTAAAGCGTTGACTGCCTTCTAACATCAGATTGGTGAGAGAAGCCATTTGCACGTTTCCCAAAAAAAAATTCTCGGCTGACCCAAAAAAATCCAAAGACCACCTAGAAATGCGTGCGAAAAACCCAAAAGGAATCTGCTGTTAGAATCTGGATCCGCGGGCTCAAAAATCGAGACACCCAGAAAAAACGGGCAACTACCCAGATTAGGTTTCAAAAAACCCAGCAAGATTCTGTAAGAAAAATTTATTTTCGATGAAAAAACATAAGGTAAACACCTTCATCGAAACAGAAGGTCGTGGGTTTTGCAAATTATGCAGAAAGCGCACTTTGTGAAGTTCGCGCGTCAGAAAACGCGCGCTGTGAAGTTCGCGCGTGAGCCACGGAGGGAGGCACGAGCAGAAGTGGTGATCGTGCGGACCAGTAACAGGGGTTTTGGCGGGCCAAAACAAGTTCCGCGTGAGCCAACAACAGAACGTCGCGCGTGGACAAAGACAGACAGATCGCCAAAAATCACGATCACTAATGAGCCCACACTCACAGGCACAGCAGACGAAGTTGCGCGGCCAGAAAGATAATCGCGATAAACCCACTTCAAATGCAGGCACCGCGCCAACCAAAAATCCGAACAAGAAGGAAAAAAATCCTTCGATTTTTTTTCAAAACAATAAAACTAAAAAAATTCACACTGAATTTTTTTTTGCTTTAAAAAAAATCCGAATTTTTAAACCAGGCTCTGATACCATAAAACAATGCGAGACACGCAATGGATTTCAAAGAATTGATTGAATATCAGAATGAGCAAGAGGCTCATAAATAATACAAGGATATTTACAAGAATAGCAAGTTTCTAATAAGAAACTGCTGAGAAGATCGAAGACGATCTGACTAAAATAGAATATACACTATTGAGCATTAATACTAAAATTGACATTATTTTAATATTCTATTAGTACTAGCAGTAAGGGTTGTGAAATCCAAAAAACATAAAATTTGAGCAGCCTAATAACAAGTTTTTTAGCATTTGAATTTCAAAAAAATTCAACAAAAGAAAAAAAGAAAAAAACATTTACCAAATGCACTCTAATCAATTCAATCTTTGAATCTGACCTCCAATCACCTACCAATAACTCCTCTCTACTTGATTTGAACTTATTGAATACTAAATGAGTGGTAAAATAGGAAAAAAAATGATTTCTTAAAGCTTCAAATTAATAGTTTTTCACATGGTCAAGTCTCTGTTTGGTACACTTGAGTTTGAGCATAAGACTTGCTGAGTTTTGTGACATCATGCAAAAAGTCTGAGTACTCGGATTAGCATCACTGCATGATTCTTACACGAGTCATGCAGTTTATGGTTTGGCTCACGAGTCTCAATGATTTTGCATGAGTTTTCTATCTACAGTGTAATATGTCTTTTTAGTAAATTAAGTTTTCAAATCATTTCTCAAGTTATTTTAGTCATGAAACTGTTGTGACCATTTCACACATCGCCCCATCGCAAATGGGGACCCCCTCTTTTTGCTTGTTTTTTGCTCGTTTTTGTTTTCGTTTTTAGGATTTTGTTAGTCAGTTGGTCGTCTGGATTTCGGGTCAAGCCTTAGGGTTTTTATTTTTGTCTTTTCAGGCCAAAATCCAGTCGTTTTTGAGAGCTTTCGAGCTTCCTTTTCTAGGATGCAAATTTTGAATGCAATGAGTTCGCCAAAATGGTCTAATTTTCAATTGGAATGTTAATGCAGAGCTTAAATTTGTCTAAGTGTTGAAAGTGAAATATGAATTTTTGTCCGATTGAATATTTTGACCAAATTTTGACCTTTTTGATTTTTTATCCTGGGCATTGGAATTGATTTGTTTTCGCCTCGTGAAGTGTTAAAATGTGAAAAATCATGTTATTTTGGCCTGTAGGAGCAAAATCGCTCCTGTCCCTCAGTGAAGGACGGGAGCTCATTTTCAAATATCTCACTATTCCTGCAGGGTTAAGATGAATTACGAATTGGAAATGATAGAGAGAGGCGAGATCTTTCCATTGAATATAAATTGAAGATTTTCATGAGCACAGAAATGCCTCCAGGAGGAAAATCGCTCCTGTCCCTCAGTGAAGGACCGGAGCTACAAATCAAATTCCGCCTTGTCCTTGCAAGATTTCGATGACTTAACAATTTGAAAGGGTCCGAAGGAAGATGCTTTGCCAAATGAATATAATTTGAGATGCAAAAATGAAGGAGAATGACCCAGAATGCTAAAATCGCTCCTGTCCCTCTCCAAGGGACCAGGGCGAGGTACCTTGTAGCTCTCGTCCCTCTCCCAGGGACCAGAGCGATGTCCTTCATTAGACAGAATCCAGGCAAAAGTCAAGGCAAGTTTACGTTCAAAGATAAGGGAAAACATGAGATGGACGCGTTGAATACAAATTGAAGATTTTTGGGACGTCCATAACAGTGCTAAATGCCTAGCTCGCTCCTGTCCCTCAGGAAGGGACCAGAGCGATTTTTGCCATAATTGCTTTTCTTGCAAAGTTACAGATGATGTCAAGGCATGGACGAATGGAGTGAAGAAGGACGAGTCCGTTGAATATAAACTTGGAACCTGGCAAAGTGAGGTAAAGGCTACAAAAGGAGGATCGCTCCTGTCCCTCTCCAAGGGACCAGGGCGATACAATGGTGATGTTACTTCCTATGCAAGTTCAAGGTCGATCCAAGTCAAGACAAGGTGGCGAGGGACATTTCAAGGCGTTTTTAGCAAGCACAAACATTCAAAGGTCGTTATAATGAAGAGATTTGCACCCTAGGACCTAGTTCGCTCCTGTCCCTCAGGAAGGGACCAGGGCGATGTTGAATGCATTGGCCGTTTCATGCAAAATTTACGTAAGGACAAGACTTCACAATGTTTTAGAGGGTCCAAGGCATCGTATGAAGATAATTCGCAAGGGTTTTCAACGTCCAAACATCGCCAAACAATGTAAAAGCCTCACATCGCTCCTGTCCTTTGGACAAGGACCAGGGCGATCTTATCAAAACACTTACGTTCCTTCAAGATCAAAGCAAAGCGAGGTTAGGAAGAGCGAAGGACGGCGTCTAGAAGACATTGCAAAGGAGATCAAAGTGTAAAGTTGCCAAGGTCAAGGAAAAGGACATGGATCGCTCCTGTCCCTCTCCAAGGGACAAGGGCGATGACCCCTTAAAATGACCAAACACATAATGAAGACAAATGAATCAAGCGCAAAAGGAACAAGTAAAGTATGTTATTTGCCAACAATGAAAGATCGAAATTAAAAGATGCAAGATGAACGTGAAAAACATAGATCGCTCCTGTCCTTTGGACAAGGACCAGGGCGATATGCACTTAAAAGACACCCATATGCGCACACAAGGCAATCAAATTCGAAAGACCATCGAGATGATCGATTTTCAACGTGGAGATGAAGGAGTTGGACGTAAGAAATGCAAAAATCGAGACCAAAGTCATGGATCGCTCCTGTCCCTCTCCAAGGGACCAGAGCGATGAGGTACGTCCCTTTGTCTTCCAATTTTAGCGCCAAGTAAACAATTCGAATTTTCCTCAAATGCTAAATCGATTTAAAAAATTGAATATCCATTTTATTTAGCATTTAATATGGCGTTATCTTTTATTAATTATTTTTTGCCTTTATTTAAAAATCGAAATTCACATTTAAAAAACGCAAGGCATTAATAATTAATTAATTAATTAATAGAAATCGATTTGGAGCGCTCAATTAAGCAAGTCGGCCTTGTTATTTTATTGCAAATCATTTAAAATCATTTTTAAAAAATGGTTTTATTTATTCAAGTCGGCCAAAGTGGGTAAAAGGTGTGAAGCGCTATATAAGGGGAGTGGAAATTTTCATTTTCACATAATCATTTTTACCTTTCTTCATGCGAATTGAGGAGAGGCGAATATAGTGCGAAGTGTGTTCAAAGGTGGTGCGAATTCAAACCAAGGGTGGCGCTTAGTTATCAAAGGGTGGTGCGAATTTGAAGACCACACCAAATGCGATACTTGAAGATCATTTAAGACCACGTCTAAGGCGATACTTGAAGATCACATTGAAATCCAAAGGTGGCGAAGTCGATTTTGAGGAGATCATATTGAAGATTATTTTATACCTCAATTTTGCCTAGGCGAATTTTGTTTTTGCATTCTAGAGTTAGCTCTCTATTGAGGTATGGCGATGTAATTATTATTGCTTTATTCATTCATCGTCATATTTCAAATTTTGAAGTTTTGAATTTTGAATCTCTTAGCTCAATCGTTTATTTTAGGAAATGATAACTCTAGAGACTTATCATGATGGTTTCCTAAAAGCTTTTCTCTCTTATTTACGCTATTTATTGCAAAATCTAGTTCTTATAATGAAATGTTGTGTAGGTATGGCGACCCCAAAGGCAGGAGTATCCACCAGTCGCTCAGCTCTCATGAAAGAATATCAGAAGACCGAAGAAGTGGAGACCAAGATCGTGTCAAAGTGGAGCAACATTGGAGATACCAACTTGGGGAACTTTAGCACGAAGAAGTTCCGAGAGGTCCCTTACATCGGCAAGCCATCACCTGTCGCCCGGAGAATAATAGAGAGTGGCCTCATCAAGGCGGCCGGTTTTCCTCCAGCTTTTCAGTGCCACGATTTGATGATCGAGTGTGCCCGTCACTACAATCCACAGTCCAGGACAATTGTGTCCAATGAGGGAAACACTTTGGCGTACCTTTCAGAGGAAGCCATAAGTGAAGCCTTCCATCTTCCAGAGCACAGGGACATGATATACAAGAGCATTGAAGGAGCCAGATCAGTGTACGATGATGATCCAGATGCTTGCCTAAGCATAATCAATAAGAACTGGCTACTTAAGAGTCGTCCCCGTCTAAGCAAGGTACCGAACACACCGCATCGGATTGATTTCCAGGAGGAGTACAGAGATTTGATTACCATGCTCAACAGAGTTACAGGAGCACCTCATGCCTTCTATTTTGAGAAGTGGATGTTTTACTTCATCCAGGTGATTGTTCAAGGAAAGGGTACAATACATTGGGCTAGGATAATTAGCCATTGCTTAGACGTACAGTTGAGGAGACTCAGGGCTATTAAGTCCTTCCACATGAGTTCATACGTCATCTATGCTTTGATCAGGAGTGTTGAGTACGCAGGACTACCTCACAGAGGAGTGATTGGAAGAGGACCCGGCGAGGTCAGAGCTTGTGAATCCTATACTTACTTGCATCATCCGCCAGGGAAGAACTACAAGTTAGTCAATGATACTTTCACGATGAACATCACAAGGACGTTGCAAGGTGGAATTCACAACAGATTATCTCAGGATGCCCAGGAGTTCATCAAGAGGTACGGTGCTTGGTTCATTCAGTTTCCCAAGTTCACTTACATTAGAGTGCATGGATGTCCTTTACCTCCATACATGTTGCCGAGGTACCCGACAGACAGAATTGTGTTACTTGAAGTAACAAGGCAGTTGGCAGCATATGTGAAGGCATTCAGACACAGACATCAGAATGGAGTTCAGGTACCTATTATTTTGGGTAATTTAGTTGAGGTATGTCCTAATGTCTTAGCCATGGATGACGCAGAGAAGGAGTTAGCCTTGTATTCTTTTTCATCTTTTGCTTGGAGAGATAGCTTTGATCCATATGGACATTTAGAAGAGACGGTCGGTAGAAGATTTAGACATGAGCACCAAATTGAAGATTTTATGATGAACCTCCTAGATGATCTTGAAGTGAAACGTAAGATACATTCTAGATTGCCTTTGGATTTCATCAGGAAATGCAGGATTTACAGAGTGGCCGACCAAGCTCAGGACAACGGCAGGCACATCCAATCTTCATATGATAGAGAAAGCAAAACAATTAGTTTGAATTGGAATGAACCTGAGGTCTTGGATTTAGATGATTTGATGGCACCAGTCTTGTCTTGTACTCGCAGATGGGTAGACGTTCAGCATCAGAAGTTGAGAGAACAAGGCATAGCTATGTCTTTTACTTTGGAAGAAAAACCAGCCGAAGGTGGAGCAAGTGTTAGTGAAGGCAATCCTAATCCTAGGAATTCAGGTGAAGGTAACCTTCGATGTGCCAGTGAGGGCAATCTCCATTCGAGAGGTTCGAAGAGAAAAGAAAGATCAGAAAAGAAAGAGCCTTCCAAGAAAAAGCAAGGTGCCAACAAAGATCAAGCACCAGGTACTTCTTCTAGACCAGAGAATAGAACAATTCGAGTAGAAGAGTCCATGGAGTCGATGGTACAAAATGACAGGCAGGAGGAAGGACAGGCACAGCATGTTTCGTCAGATGGATCTCTCCAAGATTATGAGTTAGAAGAAGATAATGAAGTAACATCTCCTCCCAGACAAGAAGAAATAGTACACAAAGAAATTCAAGTTCAAGAGACAAGATCGAATATCCCAGATTGGTTGAAGGAAAGATTGACCAAGGTGATCGTAATTGAAGACGAGGACAATGCAATTGATTTAGAGAGCCTTGTTGGACGTTCACATATGATAACAGAGAAGAAGAAGGCTACAAAGATGTCCAAGATGATTCGAGATGAGACTGGATCTAGAAAACTGCAGATAGCTACACCGGCAGCAGATAAATGTGAGGGTGAGATCCTAGCAGAGGATTATGATGTACAGACTTTTGAGTTAGGACCATCCACAGCAGAGCAGACTTTAGATGATGCCACCGACACATTTGAGGCATTGAAAGACAAGCTTAGAGAAGAAGTGG
The DNA here is from genome assembly GCF_030272615.1 of Cryptomeria japonica. Classification (NCBI taxonomy): domain Eukaryota; kingdom Viridiplantae; phylum Streptophyta; class Pinopsida; order Cupressales; family Cupressaceae; genus Cryptomeria; species Cryptomeria japonica. The sequence goes on along the minus strand of NC_081409.1, from coordinate 418,571,816 downwards.
AAAAGAATAGAAAGCTTGAGAGAGAGGTCGGTGCATGGAGGACATATTTCAGTCACATCAATGAACCTTTGGGACGTCAGGATCCAGTTAGATCACCAGTGCAAGCATTGCCCCTTCAATCGATCAATGAAGCAGAAAGATTCAGGAACCTGGTCCAGCGTACATGTAGTTGGATGGATAGATCTCACACAGTGGCCATAGAATTTGTTTCAAGGATGTCGAAGATCACCCATCAGGCTATCCAAGTTCTTGAGATTATTCACAGATTGATGGCAACAGTAGCTGCATTTGCCCATACCAAGGACGTTGTCATCCCTGTCTTGAAAGTAATAAGACACACATCCAGAAGAATTTTAGCGCAAGAGAGGATCTTGGAAGGTGATTCTCACAGTTTGTTCCAGTGGTCAACCTTACTCCATATAAAGAGTGTTCTCTTCGAGGACATCAGTGTTAGATGTGGTCAAGTTGAGGAGGTGATCAATCCGATCCAGGACAGAGTATTTGAGGTACTTCGTACCATTCTTGGCAGGAGGATCGAGGTCGAGACAGATGTGGATATACAAGAATTTGAGGATAGAATCAAGATCATCTTTCGCAAGGACGCAGATGTTACAGATGAGCAGTATGATCAGATGTATGCCACCATGCTCCTGATTGATAGAACAAAGGAACTTGAACCTACTTGGGACGCAGCTCTTCTAGATGCATTCGATCAGGTCATCCACTTAGAAGAGAGTATCAAGAATCTTCCCGAGATTCCAATCACAGAAATCGAAGGAATCGTGACAAAATTCATTGCATATGCTAAGAAAGAGAATTGGAAAGGGAATAAGATTCTAGATGAAAGGTTGTTACAGATGACATGACATCTTATTTCTCATTGGTTGATACCTCCTAGATTTTTGTGCCAAATTTAATATTTGGCTATGTATTTAATATTGTTCAGTAAAAAGGAGGTCATTTGTAACAAACCCTAATTAGGGTTTAGGTGTCATGATCTTGTCCGTTGATTTACTTTCAATCTGGACCTTTCATTGTAACTGGGGATGCTATTTATACCCCCATTTTTCATTTCATTTGATAATAGTTAATAGTCGAATAGTCAGATAAGAGTGAAATAGAGAGATTAGAGTTAGAAGCAATTTTTTATTTTGTAGCAAGATTGAGTCTTGAAGAGAGAAATTCAAGCAATTGTTGTATATGATGACTTGGAAATCAATAAAATATTGAAGTTATGGTGTTTTGTTGCAAATTTCTTAAGTTATCTTCATGGTTGTTGGATGTACTTGAATCACGCTCAATCAAAGTAGTTTGTTAATTTGAAAGACTAAGTGTGAGATTTGATATTTGGTGGGATTCGCAATCCAAACCACTAGCTTCTTGCTGATTGTAGGAATGCCTTGCGTGGTCGACTGGAGAACATTTTGAGTCCTTAACCTTCAAGCATTTTCGTATCTAGGATATGTACCTTCATAGTAGTGTCCTTGGTCTTTGATGCATTGAACATCATTATTACCTTAGAAGATCGCACTAATTTCAATTGAGTTGTTATCTTATGGCAAAATTGAAGTTGGTTGAGTCTTGCCAAATCTCATTCATGCTAAGTCGTTCATAGGGTTAGGCTAGATTAGACTTCCTTAAACCCTATCCTTTTGCTATTTCTTGAAAGTTCCTTTTTAGTTTAGTAAAATCTTCGAGCTTCGAAAGCGTAAGACCCCTTGGAGGAAACAGCAAATCACATCATACCACTAAAAAGCTTGTCCACACGTGGAGACCCCACTAAAAGAACCTTGGAGTCCATCTAACTGATCCTTTTTGCAGATCTTCAGCAGTTAGAGACTATTTTCTCAAGAGAGGATAAGATACCTATTGGTATTTTATTCTGTGTATGATTGTGTATAAAATACATGTCAACAGAAACCAAATTCAAGACTAATACCAAGCCAAATTTTGGACCTTGTTAGAGCTTTTACCTAGTTGCTCAGTTTGTGTTCTCAGCAGAGGCACACTTAAGCAGATCCATAGCAGCAGCACAACAACCTGTCCATTGCACAACAGCATGGATAGGACTCAGTTGTGTTTGCAGCGGTAATGTGAGGAGGTGCAGGAGCAGCAGGTATGCAGGCTGAAGTAGAGGGGGCAGGAATATGTGCCAGTTTTAGTCCCCTTACGTTTTTTATAGGATGTTATATTTAGAGTAACACTTGCACGAGAAGGTTCTACTTTCATCACTTCTAAAATAGTCCTGAAATCCCCTTTAAGTCAAAAAATCAACTGTGCTTTTGGTTGGGTATTCACAACCACCCAATAGACTACGTTCCACAATAAATATCAAAATAAAACAACCACATATTCCATTTATGACATGATAAGAGAGCAACCCTATTCAGCCCTATAACCCTGTAGATATTATTTCAACAAAGCCACAACTTGCTTATAGACATTTTTGGCTAACCTTAAACCCAATAAAATTCAAATCTTCAAGACATTAAGGCTCACAACAGATCCCTGCTTTAATGTGGTTTCTTTCAAAAAACAAAAAGTAATCAGAGGGTTAACATTTACCAGTTTCCAACAGAGTAATATTGAGAACTAGAAATACTCCCTAGTTGTTACCTGCTAAGCACCGAACTCCTAACTGATACAAGGTCCTGTTCAAGAAGAGAACCAGTGTCTCTCATGCAGGGGAAGCTTTTTCCTGTGTCTAACACTATTTTCTCCCTTATCTCTTCAATAGATCACATTCCATAAGTCCATTCTTCTCAATATTTATAAGAACTAACTCAGAATGAACAAAGACTTCTGGTTTGTCCCTAGAATTGTTGAGGAGGGTTGAATTAGTGGTATCTCTTGCATGGAGAATACATTTCTCAAATTGTGGCATGGCTTTGCCATGACTAGAGCTTCCTTCTAAAATTGAAAAATAATAAACACTTCAACTTCATTTAAATGCAACATCCCTGACTGGAGTTAGATCCCATGTTAAGCAGTACTCCTGCCTTATTCACCATTAATATTACATTTTATTAATGTCTCGTCCTCATTAATATGGCATTTACAATGTGCCAGTTCACAAGCCATTTGAAGCAAGTGGATGGGTTCCATCCTTTTCCCCTTTAAAGCCTCAATAGATTAAAAAAAAATCTACTTTAGTTTAGGGACAGGTTCTAGATTCACAACTTTAGGTTTGGAATATATATTAATAAGTAAACTCACAACCTTATACCCACATCCTCTAGGTATAATACATCAATATAATCAACACCTATTTTTCCAAGGACACAAAGCAAGCAACCTTTTCAAATATCAACACAACTGGATCCACACATACAATTCATACAGGACACAGTTACATAAAGACCACATAGACAACTTCAAAGCAACATGGAAACATGAACAGATGCATGAAGTGAAGTGTCAGATGTTGTGATCATTTCAGGTTGGATCTCAAGGTGTGTACTTTAATTCGATGTATGCCCCCTTGTCCATCATAACACCTAAACGTGATTTCAGACTCCTGTACCTGCAATGCAGCAAAATCCCATCAGTGGTATCTGTCCAATATAATCAAAACAGAAATAATCAACATCTTGCATGATTATTATGATAAATATCATATCACTATCAAATAATGTATCATCAACCATCTTATAGATGTTCAAAATTAAAAGAAACAAATGTAGTCCAATAAGGGATATTATACCACATCTCAGGGCACTACCCATTATACAGGCACCCATGATTTTTGCCATTTTTCTGTATATTTAGTTGTTTGTGTATATTTTATATCATGAATTTGGCTAGTTTTTTAGTATAGATTCATCATATTTATTCTTTTTGATGATTTCTTTAAGAGGTAATGTTGATCGTTTTGTTTCATCGGAGAAAATGTAATTTTTCATTCTTAATCATCTGTGCAGGGGGGTTTTTCAAGTTGGAGTTATTCTTACCTGAAGAATATCCAATGGCTGCACCAAAGGTATGCTTGCTTGTTGATAATGGAATTTGATCATAACTTTTTACCTTTGCTATCCTTTGACTTTGCTATCCATCTGCTGTGTAAACTCTGATTATGGTTTATCATTATTGCATTTGAATTTATACCCTTTTACCAAGGTGTCCTCCATAACATTCTTTGCCAATATTGCACAAAGAAACATACCAGAAAATGAAGCAGTTTTATTTTTGAATAGATAATTGTATATGCTTCATATAGAAAAGTTTATTTACATATTTTTTTTATTAGTCAGTAAGAGAAATGCTGTGGATATGGGCATTCTATGCCATGCTTCATATTTCTTTCTGCTCTGAATTAATGGAAAAAAAATTCTTGTAGCCTTATTACAGGATTCTGCATATTTATTTGTCATTTTTTTATTTCTGTTTCACAATAAGCCTGCTTCCATTCCTTTTTTTCTTGAAAGCTTAAAAAACATTGAAGTAAATGCAAAGATATTTAAAAATTGTCTCAATGTGCTATAAATTTAGTTAAAGTTATTATGAACTTTGATATGTTGATTTGCTACCATCCAAAAACCCCTCAAGATGTGTAAGCCAAAAATTGTGTCGACTCAGATATTTCTATTTAAGCATATTTTCTATAAATATGTTGGAAAATTTTCAATAAAATGATTTTAAGCAGTTGTAAAGGGTCACTTGTCTCTAGGCATAGCTAGCAGAAATGAGCAAGAATGTTTCTTATCAAGCAGTCTCCTTTCCAGGGTTGTGCAAACAGAAAGATTCTTATTTATTTTTCCAGTTTCCTATATTGAAGGGTTGTCAACTAGTGTGCTATTTGGTTCTCAGCATTGCTTTTGTCCTATCTTCACAGAGACGGTTTCTGGAGTAGGGCAATTGGTACATTTCATTGTAGTTTTCTTATAATTATGTGTGGAAAGGTGTGGCACAGGACTGTGTGCTGAAAGTTGAATAGAATATCAATAGGGTAAAGTTCAAATCTGTCTTGGTTCAGAATGAAAACCAAACAATAATAAATTTAATGAGTTCTATCATTTTTTAAATAGTGGGTTTCTGCTGATCAAAGACTGACTGCAGTCAACCACAAAACCTAAATATTTGTTTGTGTATTTGGTTGATACTTAAGACAGATTTCGTGAAACACGTACTTGTTTGCCTTTCTGAGCCTTTAAATTGTCACGTCATGGTCACATGTTGTGATATGGGAACTTGAATTTTGATTTGGCATTTGGGAGTTTATATTGTGTTGGTATATAATTGGTACTTTGAGTTTCCTTTAAGAAAGATATTGTGAATTGGGACTGGATAGATTTCTTCAATGTGAAATTGGATTGGATGGGCAGGTGCGCTTTCTGACAAAAATTTACCATCCAAATATTGACAAGGTAAGGCACTGTTTATTGATTTGCTTGAAATTTTCGTTCCCAATTTCTTCAGGTCCCAAAGGTTTGTCTTTAGTAAGGTAACAGTCTTATTATTTCTACAGTTAGGTCGAATATGCTTAGATATTCTAAAAGATAAATGGAGTCCTGCTCTTCAAATCCGAACAGTTTTGCTGAGGTTTGTAGGATTATAATTGTAATTGTTCTCAGTATTCAACTGATTCCTAATTTTCATGCTGAGAATTGAATACTTATTCTATGGTACACTTCTTTTTGTATTCAGCATTCAGGCACTGTTGAGTGCACCCAATCCTGATGATCCACTTTCTGACAAGATTGCAAAACACTGGAAGGCAAATGAAGCTGAGGCCATGGAAACAGGTTAGATTGTATACACGTAGACTACTGCTTTTGTTATGACTGCAAAACCTACATCGGTTGTATGAACTGCTAGAGCATGCCTTCTCTCGTGTCTCTTTTATTTTGTTAACGAGTGTGCACTATTTTCATTTTCCCTCTGAATTTTGGCACTGAACCATTAAGATGGATTGAATTTTTGCAGCTAAAGAATGGACAAGGATGTATGCAAGTGGAACTTGACATTTAGAGGTCTGTTTCTTTGAGTAACACATTAACAATGTGTTGGTTACCATCCTATTGGTAACACATTTAACTATCTTCTAATTTATTACTGAATACTAATGTACCATGTATTTTGGTCAGAGAAAATGATTTTAATTAGAATTATTTTCTGTAGCCAGGAATATGATAAATACTTGGAATGAAGAAGCATGCATTGTTTCTTTGATAGGGCGATGTTTGTCTTAAGATTCGTATATAATTGATACCCAAAATGATACTAGTCTTATATTTAAGAGTGTTCTGTTTGGTGTATCAAATTCTTGCCAAATTGCAATGTATTTCTTGGATCAACTGCATTGTTTGCTTTGACATTTCCTTTCTCTGATGACGGGTCCAGTTGAGGTCCAAAACGTCTGAACCCAATCAAACTATGAAGTTTTTCCCAGAAGAATGTTGCAATGAGATACTTATCTGTTTTGTAATTTCTATTGCTTAAGTAAAATCTAAACTTCTTTCGGAAATGAGATAAAATAAGCTGATGAATTGCTATGAACAACATAAATATTTATTAAAGAGAAAGTTTGGAAGATGTTATAAGTTCAGTCAAAGAATGACTAAAACAACTAGGTGAATATGATATAAACTAGTGAGGCCAGGTGGGCGCAAAACTAAATTTGGAAGGATGTAAATTCTTTTGGGATTTTTCTTTTTTTTTTTGGACACTTGAGAAGCTGAACAAAGAATTTGAGCCATTGCCAAGGCACCATAATGTGGTCTGTTTCGGTTTCTTTACCTATCCAGTTTCCTCTTATCTCACCAGAATAAAAATAATTAGTATTTTGATTATCATGATTAAAAATGATTAAACAGTTTGTATGCAATGCATCTTGTTTGCATAAGAGTGCAAGATTCAGCTAAATCAGAAAGAGTAAAATGGGCTTAAGATGACCTTTAGAATATCTTGTAGATGGTTTTTGTAACGATTTGGAAGATTAAATAGCCAATCATCTCCCCCAATTAATAAAGCACTTCAAAACGCCCATTATGTTACTCTTAAATTCGAATGTTGTTATAAATTACAAATTTATATGCATAATATTGAAAAAACCTCCATTGACTATTATCGATAGGAGTCCACTGAGAAAGTTGATGCTACTTCATTTGTGACCAACTTTGGGTTGGTAGTGGATGCTAAATCAAAAATTTACTTTGTGATTCATGTTAAATGCAAGTCTGCTGGAATTAAACAATTTTTACATGATTCGAATATCATTGATGTTGATTGTGAATTACTGCTCATTTTGATTGTGCTTTAAATTGGAATTCATCTCTTATGAAGGGATGCAACATGGACAAATCTTCAAAATATAGCTAGAAATCAGATTAAAAAGACTATTTTTGTAGCAAACTGTATGTTTTTGAAAACATCGATGCAAAAAACTTAAATTGTTGAATCCAAAAGTTCTTGTTGTTAGCAGATTGTATGTTAAGTGAGTGCATTTTTTTAGATGCCATATAGAGAACGTTATGTCATGAGAAAATGCCCATGGAAATCTTATCCCAACATACCAGAATGGTGAATGACATCAATTTGAAGCAGTTTTTAAGATTTTTTGTTGGTTTTCTATCTTGTTCTCTCAATCAGTCCAATGTAACTCCTCATTGTTTGCGAGGACTGTATAGGGTTTGAGAAACATTCTACATAATTTGCTTTTGTTGTTTTTAGAGTTAGTTAATCATTATATATGTAGAAGTAAGATTAATCTCATAGACTTAGATTCTTAAGGAACCAACAAAAGACATGATCTCCAACAATATGTGAGCAATAGTTGAAAAACTCAGACTCAACGATAAACCTGCAAGCTCAAAAAATTATAAAATTCAACTTAGCAATAATTTGGCAATTTTTTTGAACATTTAAAAATACATAAATTTTTAAAAATATTATTCAAAAACACACATTACTAAATTTGTAAATCATATTATTGATTTCCATCATATATATATATATATATCAAAAGTAGAGTTTAATATATATCATAGACCAAAAAATGACTTCAACCTCTAAATGAGTTAGGATGCCATTTCCACTAGCCATAGCATATGTAGAAGTTGCCTCATCTAAATTTTTTTTGGCAAGTTGTGTGATAATAACTTCTAAGTTAGCACAGTCACGCATTATATCCCAATTCCTCGTCACTCCTACATTGTATCAAGTTTTTTTATCTAACAAGAGATTGTAATCACTAATGAGGATTTGGGAGTGGAGACCTGTTGTGACCATTTCACACATCGCCCCATTGCAAATGGGGACCCCTGCTTTTTGCTTTTCTGGGGTTTGTTTTTAGGTCTTTTAGGGTTTTGTTTGTTAGCCTTTGCATTTTGAGTGTTGCCAAGGGGATCACCTGGATAGCAAGTCCTGCTGGAGTGATGTCCTTATCTTGAAATTTGGCTAAGTCTGGAAAGTCCTGATCCCGAAATTTGGCTAAGTCTGGAAAGTCCTGATCCCGAAATTTGGCTAAGTCTGGAATGTCCTGATCCTGAAATTTGACTAAGTCTGGAAATTGAAAAACCTCCAAAAACTAGATTTTGCAATATAACTCCTGGAGGTTTGAAACCACTCTCAAACATCCTGAAAGTATATATGGAATATAACTTAAAGTATAAATCTTTCTTCTTTCTTATACTTAAATGTTATATTCCATAAAATTATCCTGACGAAGAGTTCAAAAAGTCAAATTTCGCTCCTGACCCTCAGTGAAGGCCCAGAGTGAGATTTTCAAAAGTGCACTATTCTTGCAAAATCAAAATGATTTTTATGATTGGAAGGGATGAGGGAAAACATGTTCTACCCGTTGAATATAATCTGGATGATCAACAAAAGAGGAAATCAACCCAAAATCAAAAAATCGCTCCTGATCCTCAGTGAAGGCCCAGAGCGAAAATCGCTCTTGACCCTCAGAGAGGGCCCACAACGAGAAACCTAATATGGGAACTTTTCATCCAAGTTTGAGGAAAGCTAAGGTTAGGCATGGGTTTGAAACAATGTTTGAAAAGCTTTGAAGTGAAAAAAAATCGTTGAGAATCAAAATTTTGAAGGCAATTACAAAAATCGCTCCAGACCCTCAGAGAGGGCCCATAGCGATTTTCCAGGTTTCTCTCCTTTGTTTGAAGAATTGAGATAAAATCTTGCTTGGACAGGAGGAGAACGTGATGTGTTATGCCTTGGAGGTGATTTGAAGATTAAAAGATGAAGGAATTTGCCTAAAACCAAAAAGTCGCTCCTGACCCTCACTAAAGGTCCAGAGCGAGATTTTCAAAAAATGCATGTTTTCTTCAAAATGGTGCTAAGGCAAGGTTAGGATAAGGCAAAGAGACCTCCAAAAACATGATGAATATTGTTTTGCCTTTGAAACTTGATGATTTTGGTCAGAAAATAAAAAATCGCTCCTGACCCTCAGAGAGGGCCCAGAGCGAAATTATTGAAAATCCTCATTTTACCTTGCAACAACAAAGCGAGTTTGGATGAAGGAAGAACATTGCCAAGTGACGAATAAAGTTTTAATGAAAAGAGATGGAGAATTAAGCCCAATTTGCAAAAATCGCTCCTAACCCTCAGAGAGGGTCCAGGGTGAAATTGCCTTTAAGGACATTTTTTCCTCCAAAATTGTTGATGAATTGACTTGGTAGTGCAAGGAAATGGATTTTGGGAGTGATATTGTAGGGTCAACAATCAAGTTGAGGTGGATTCCAGCTAGAAAATGAAAAATCGCTCCTGACCCTTGCTGAGGGTCCAGAGCGAAATTGACATTTCCACCTATTTTTCATCATACAAAATGTCGAATTTGAAGTGCAACACATTAATTGGATATCAATTTACCCTCCAGGAGATTTTCAAGTCAAGATGCGAAGTATTCAAGGCTAAAATTCAAAAATCGCTCCTGACCCTCAAAGATGGTCCAGGGCGAAATCATCATGGAGTTTCATCAAGCCTTGTTCTAAATATTCATACTCTCCAAATTGCATTAGATCGCCAAAATTGCTAATTTTGAGGCATTTGGGAAATTTGAATTAGCATTAAATCAAAAGTATTTTGGCATTTAAATAAATAAATTTTAAGCCTTGGGAAAATCGAACTTTTATTTTGGAGGCATTTAAAATTAATTTTTATTAAATTAAAATTGAATATAAAACGCTCAAGGCCTTATTTTTGCTTTTATTAACCAAGTAGGCCTACTCTTTTGAGGTTTTATTTATTATTTCACCTTTTGTTTGACAAGTCGGCCTTAGAGGAAGCAAAGGGGTGAGCGCTCTATATATTGGAGAGGTTTTGTTTCACATTTCAAATCATTCAACCACTTCCTTAAGTGCGAAATTGGAGAGCTAATTGGAGGAGCGAAATCTGGCTTGCTTGGAGCGAATTTCTTTCAAGTGTTGAAGGCTAGAAGGAAGTGGAGTTTATTCTTTTCCAAGCTAAAGGAGGCGCAATTTGTTCAAAAGAAGGCTTTGATCTACACTTTGCCTAGCGAAATTCATCTATTTTTGCATCATTTCTTAGAGTTTAATACTCAAGAGGAGGTATGGCAAAATCATCTTGACACCCTTGTTTAAGGTTTGATTTTTGGACATTTGTTTTGGAAAAATCAAGTATTGCATGGTTAATTAGGAAATGATAACTCAAGATTCATCATGAAGTTTCCTAATTAAAATCTTAAATCTTCCTTTTAAGTCTAGATTTCTACACTTCAAGATATAATACTAATTGTGAAATGTTGTGTAGGTGTCAAGATGGTGACTCCAAAGGCAAGAGCATCTACTAGTCGCCCGGCTCTCACCAAAGAAGATCAAGCAAGGACAAGGGCGACCTCCTCCAGTCTAGCATCGACAAGGACGACCTTCTTCGGTCAAGCATCATTAGGAATAACCTCTTCCAATCTAGCATTCCAAGGTGAGGTACATCATCATCCTGCACATCAAAGACAAAAGAAGTCAGAGCAAGGGTTCGTTGAAGAAGCAGATAGTTTCAGAAGAGTTAATTAAAGCTAGCTTCTCAGCAACATCAAATTGGCATCAACCAAGTGTCAGACGAGTTGGCATCCTAGTCGTCATTTCTCCAGTCGGTGTGGTCCACCTCAGCATGTCCAGATTCAATGTACCTAACTCATGGGAGGTGGCACAAACTTTGATGTACCTACCCCAACTATCTATTGGTCGAATTTTCCAAAGAAGACATGTGTCCTTAAAATGTAATTTTATCATTGGTCAAACATTAAATGTTATGTAATGGTTGTAACAAACCCTAATTAGGGTTTTCATTATTGAATCTTGGCCATTGATCTCAAATTGATCTTAGCCATCGAATTGTATTGTGGGCACTATATAAGCCCCGACTCTTCATTTTGTAAAGGCAGTTAGAAAGCAGTTAGAAAAGAGTTAGAAGATAGGGAGTGAATAGTTAGAATAGTGAATTAGTCAGTTGATAGGATAGCAATTAGAGTAGAGTAGAGAGAGAAGGCAAAGATTGTTGCCAAGATGTTGTTGTAAAAGACTTGTAAAACTTCATTGAAGAAAAGGTAAAATTTATGGGTCGATTCGACAATTTGCATGGTCTCTATACTTCTCATATTTGATTTCATGTTATTAGATGAGTGGAAGAAATGTGCTTGATTGATGGTGAAATTTGTATATCCATACTACTAGTAGTTTGTTGATAGCAGACTTGCCTTGTGTAGTCAACTGGAATCATTCAGCTTAAGCTTAACTTCAATTGTCGCTTCTTCATTGATATGTATCAGCCTGATGGTGTCTATGCCTGTAGTGATGATTTGAACATCATAAAGCTTTCCTTCGAAGACCGCACTAACCTTGTGGAGATGGTCCTATGATGTCAAAACAAGACTTAGTTAGAATTTCATCAAAGATCATTCATTGCTCCTACATTCTTAGTATCAGAATTAGATCATTTCCTCACCCTCATCTTTTTTCCTTTTTTCAAATCAAAGCTAGTAAAAACCTGTGTTCCAGCAATATTCAAAGCAAATCAGACGTTCAGTCATCAAGTGTAAGTCCCCTTGTGATTCCAGCAAAATCACATCATACCACAGAGAGCTTATCCACACGTAGAGATCCTACAGCAAAGAACCTTGACGTCATCCCGATTGATCCTTTTCGTGACATCTTCAGCATTCAGAGACTTTATTCAAGAGAGGATAAGGTACCTTTAGGTATTTTATTCTGTGTTCGCATGTGCATAAAAACCACGTCAACAAGACAACAATGGGGTTGAGGGGTAGTGCCATTCATGGAGATCTAGGGGCAATGCCCCTAGTGGGGTCAACGAGTAGTGCCCCTTATGGGGATTTGAAACCATAGAAACTGTTGTTGCCAATCCTTGTAAATGAAGTGAAAATTGCTTTTTTTTAATTGCAAGTAAAAAATAGACAAGTTATTAACCAAAAACTCAATGATTTTATCTGTTGAATTGCGAGATTTTAAGGGAAAAATTGTCGCAAGTTTTTGGGCAAGCAACCCACCTAATAATTTAGCTCACATGTAATTGTGAATTTTTCTAGTACTCGACAAGTTTTGCAACTATGATGTGAGATTTAAAAAGAGCTACATAAATCCCTACAAAAGGTGCTAGAAGATATGGTCATTAACCAATAGTAAGAAATACCTAGCACCAAACACTTTAGGTGACTTTGTAGGACCATGCATATCATCATGTACCCAATCCAACCCTTTTGGCATGCCTTCCCTTATTATTATCAAATTCACATTAGCTTTGTTTGTCTAATTGATACTTTGACACAAAATTTTGTTTGTCTAACTGATACCTTGACACACATTTTGACTATCTTGCATGAATGGAAATCCATCCATCACATTAGTCTTAGTAAGTATAGACAATTATTGATAATTGAGGTGATTATACCTTTTATGCCAAAGTACATAACCTTATTTACTACTTATTTATTTATTAATAATTTCATTAATTAATATTTATCAATTTTTATTAATGAATATGTTATCTATGAATATCGAATTGTAATTAAAATATAACTCCTCATTATTTTTTATCAGATATTATTAATGACTAATTATTGATTTTAAATTATTATTTTATTCTAATATTAAAATTATATATTTAATTTGTAAGATATCTTTATAAATTTATTTTATATTTATTTTGATTAAAATATTATTTTATTCTAAAATTGAAATTACATATTTCATTTGAGAAGTTATCTAATTCTTTATTTATAAATTAAATTTATTTATTTTAATTAAATTAAATATATAATTTTAATTACAAATCTAAATAAATATAATTTTACTTAAATATAAAATAAGATAAAAATAAATCTTTTAAAAAAAAGAAAAAAGAAAGTAAGTTTTAAGAAGTAAAGAAATAAAGCTAAAAGAGTCTACGTGGAGTTCTAAAGGAAGAGTTTTAAGAGTTAAAGAAATGCATATAAGAAGACAAAGTTTCTGACGTAGGAAGATAAGGTAAGTTTTGAAAAAAAATAAGGTAAGTTTTGAAAAAAAATAAAAGCATGGATGCTTATCACGCAAGGGAGACTTACAAAGGAATTTTTTTCTTTAAAAAAGAAAGAGACAGAATCATATTTAAAAGGTTTTATATTTTAAAATTAGAAAATATTTATGAGAAGATAAAGTTTGTACATAAGGATAAGAATTATTGGTAAGATAAAATAAAATAAATAATTATTATTAATTTAAATTTTATATTTTTTTTTAGTTTTTATTATGTTTTAAGATAATTAAGATAATTATTTTTGGGAAGATAAGTTTAGATAAAGAAACATGTTTTTCTAAAGATAAAAGATGTCTTCTCGAATACGATAAGAGGAGATGCAATAAAACAATTTCATTAAAAAATAAATCTAATCATCTGCCAAGTTTTCTATATAAACAATGAATTGGTTTTCATATGGGGGTTATGTAATCTTTGTTTTTAAGTGCAGCAATAAAACATAGTTTGGAAGGAGAAATCAATAATTAGAGTCTAGTTTTGTTGGTAAAAGATATAAGCTATAATGAGAAAGATAAATTCTTCGTTTTCTTTGTGAAGACAAATCCAGTCTATTTGCGGGCATAACATAAGTTGATTGCAGAAAGGAAACTGGAATTGTTGCATTCAAGGTATATTTAGTGCTTTAACTCTCTTTTAATGACATATATCTATATTGTTACTCTCTAGAATCTGCATTTTTGTATTATTTCTGCTACTATTTTCAATATGATTGTAAGTGAGTAATCTTCATATACATGGTTGTATGTAGATGATGGAATCATGTATATACATCTATGCATGTTATGATTATGAAGGTTTCATGCACATGTTTAGTATTTTATGCACACGTTTAATGAATTATTAAACATGTCATGAAGGGCACTATATGGAATTGTCTCCTATAGGGGTTATGAGATAGTCTTTTATTTGCTTTCAAATGAAATAACTATTGGGTGTTAAAAAGAGTCATTGTCATGAATAGCCATTATTAAGCTCGCGATCTTTTCTTGAATGACCATTCTATGTCTCCATGTTTGATATCCTTATATTCTTTTTATGAGACTCTTATATTCTTTCTTATAGATACTCACAAATACTCTTGTAAACTTATGTATGCAGAGACGTGTTGTAGTATCACCTATGATTCTAGTCTTGTATATTTCTTGAAAAGTTGAGTAAATTGAATTATGGTTCTGATTGGATTTTACAATTAATGGAAGTTTGATTGGAAATAAGATCCTTGATAAGTTATCAAGTGCATGGATTGACGATATTACGTGTATATATGCTCATGTAAGCTATGTATAATTAATATGCATTCTTATGTAACCATGATGTTGTTAAATTAGCTTATAAATATATATGTCATATTACACTATTCCATCACTCTTGTCAGATTTGCATTGTTAGTCTACCTCGTGTTGGGTCGGGTACATGAAAGATTCAGGGAAAGTGTAACTACTTCGTGATAGATCCGCGCTTCGATAATGTTCTCGCCCCTGATGTGATATTGGGAGACAGATATCAGAGTTCTTGTCTTGGTGGTCTTCACGATTCGTTCCCTATGTATTGTTATAATTGACCTTGTGGTTTATTGTAAAGGAACATGCTCCCTTATGTTCAACCTTGTTATAGGTTGTGTATTAAATCTTTATGTTGAAATGCAATTTTAAGTCTCCATTCTTGTATATCTAGACATGTGGAATATTTAATGCTTAATTTTATGAATTTTTCAATGAATTATGTGAATTATGTTATTTTGAAAATATGGTGGTCCTTACATTTGGTATCAGAGTTGTAGGTTCAACACTAGGGCCTTGAGTTCACTATGCTTATTTGCAACATTAGATCGCAAAAACCTCCAACTAATTTGTACTTAGTGCATTTGTGCATAAGAACATATATAGTGAACCAAAAGTTGAATCAGTGCAGATCAACTTGAGTAGTGAGGAAGAGAGCCTCCTACATGTTTTATACCTATCAAGGAAGGACATATGCCCTTGTTTGACTTGATTTGACTTGAGTGATTATTGAATTGCCTAGGTGAGAATTGTATGCTATATTGCATGTGTGTCTAAACGTATTCAAAAGTGAATGACATTTGAATTGTCAAAATTGATCATTGGGGAAATGATTATTGTCCCCATATTGCATTGTTCATTGTATATATATTTGATAACTTGTGTGGGTATTGCCTTGTAGTTTTCCAAGGTAATTTATGTGGGTCAATTGTATTTGGTTTGTATAGCATCTATGACTATAGTTTGGTGTTGACCATATTTTCCCTAATGTGCAAATGGAGTGTTAAAGAAAGTTTTGCATGGTTTGGAGTTGACCCTACCTTACATAGTAGGTGTAACTGAGTTCATAATATAATCTTGTATGATGATGGTATCATGATTGAGGTGACTTAGTGTGTTTGTTGTGTTATTTTTTTTGTTTAGTAAGTAGATATCATCATATATAGCTTGTGATAGTGAAGCATGGTGTAGACAAATGCGTGATCTTTGAGTGAATAGTCTTTGCATAGTTGAATGTATGTGTTTCTTGAATAAAAGATTGTATGAAGTGATCTTGTATTGAAATCATAGTATACCTTGCTTAGCCTTGTTTAAGCACAAGTAATAAAAAGTGATCCTATATGTCATGTCCTTGTACTCAAAACATCCTAGTGACTAGAACACTCTAAGTGAGTTTGACCATTGCATTAAGTGTATGTCACGTGTGAGTTTAATTATTGTATAATTACTGATTATATTGTATTGATATTTAAAATGTTTGCAAGCTAAATGAGTATATAGTTGCATATAATGGTGTTTGAATTTTTGTATATTATGGAAGTCATAGATGAATCATTTATATGGTGGATTTGGGTATATTATTGAATGCATGTGAGAGGTTGTATTCTCAAGTGTCATGCATCTTTTACTCCCTCAATGTGACTAAGCTTCACTCAATGATGTGGAAGTGTATTAGTTTGATGATTTATTTTGATAATTGATGAAATGATCTCGTGTTGTAAAGAATAGAATTGCACTTTTGAATTTTCTTATGATTGGTGAAGTCACCAAACTCTTCCATCTATCTTTTCTTTGTGACCCTTGTTACACTTGAGTTAATGTTAAAATTGCATGCATTTTTATGAATTAGTGATAGATATTTCTTTCTCTTGGGATATTCTTTTAAATTTCATGGTGGCTATTCCAAATGTTTGACATTGTTAGTCCTATGTTAAGTGTTGTCCTCTATTATGTTTGAGATGAACATTGAAGAGAACATACTTGTGATTTCCTTGAATTAAATACTTGTTATACCTGTTGCTTAAAAACTAGCATGATTAACATTACAAAACATGATGGATAAATATCCAAATTGACAATGAACATTTATATTATGAAAGAAAATGTGAAGATCTCATTATTGAGAGGAAAGAACAAAGCATATATAGAAAATTATGCATTAAAGAATCATGATATTTTCAATGCATGAGGCATTTGCATAAAAATTACACAAGAAAAAGAATGCATTATTGCATGGAAAGGAAAATAGAATGACATGTGTTGGTATTTCTTTACTTGCTATGCATGTGCGTTGGGAAAGCTTACCTTCCTGGTAGGGTGCCGAAAATGGACTAGAGAGAATGTGATCCTCTTTTCGGGATCATAGTTATATTTTAAAGTGCTTTTGCCAAAGCTGGGAGTTCATTGAAAAAGATGAACATAGCCTAGAAAAAAATATTGATAATAATTCTCGATCATATCCCGATTATTAGGCATTGCATATTCATGGTAAGAATTGCATGCAAGAAAATCAAGCTTGCACCAAGATATCCCTCTGCTTTTTATTTCTAGATAGATAGGCATTGTAGGGTCGAGTATTCTTCGAGTAGGAAGAATCACGAGGAAGCGTAAGGCTTCATGGTTGGGTGGAGAAGCACCTCAACCATGTCCTTGTCTTGGTACATTGATGAACATTTTTTTTTATGAACTTATATTTCATAATTGTTTGGATGAGATTGCATGGCATGAGAGCCAAGAAAAATTATTGTGTTTATATATATATATATATGTGCTTGTACCTGGATCTAGCACAAACTACATAAAAAATGTAAATTTATCATTTATATGCATATAGATATCATTTCATTTTGTCAATTGTGTAAAATTTATTATTGAAATAATTGGGAAAAAAGGGAGACCCTTGATGATGTGCATAATCACGAGTCGATATAGATATCTTATGAGGCTGGCATTGAATGAAGTGTGTTCATGTCTTGAACTTGGTATATTAATGTTATGAGTCGCATTTGAATTTTTTACATGAATATGATATCAATATTGAGGATTTTGTGCTATAAGTATGATGTGATGAGTAAGGCATGATGTCCAAGTCACATGAATTAGCAAGGTGGGTTTATTAACCTTGTAGGTGATTTTTATTCTAATTGTATTATTGTGACGAGGTGGGCATGAGGACCTAGGTCACATGAATAGCAAGGTGGATTAACTAACTTTCCAAATGATGCGCGAGTATGCATGGATTATCCATGAACACACCTAAGTACCATGTGAAAAGGTATGTATGAATGATTTATTTGTTAATCTTAATATATGATCAAAGATGTGATTTATCTTTAAAGCGATTCATTGCTGAACAATTTAAAGTCGGCTTGCTTAAAGATGTTAAATGTTGAGATGATCTCTTTGTATGGTATTGATTTATGAATGAGCTAAAAAAAAATTGTGCAAGTGTATATAAGGATAGGTCAGGAATGTTGAAAATATATATATGATAAATTGGACAACTCATCAAATTGGAAGCATATGGTAAGCACATGTATGAATGTTTATTAATGTGATTTTGAAGTAATAGAAAATATGGAACAAACAAAAAAGTTTTTGCTTGTTAAAGTATAGAGATAAGTGAATCTTCTTCAGACAAGTATACAATTTTGAAGAATCTTTGAATTTGATTTCAATTAAGGCACTAACATGGATTGATAGTTTAGTCTTGTTTCTATGAGTGCTACAGATAGGTCAGCAACAATGTGAATAAAAGGAGAACATTGTCAGAGAGAGGTAGCCTAACCTTGTGAAATTGAAAGGTAGTAATGGAATCCACGCACACTCAATTAGGATTTGTCTTTCAAAATGATTGTTTGATGAATATGCATGATTGTCTTCTCTAAACTTTTTGCAAATGATAATGAAGTTGATAGATATACATGTTTCCATTATTTTGGAGCGTTGCAATTTTTATTTATTTTTAAATTACATTTAGTTGATGAAGTGGTATGTTTGATCTTGATTGATGCATTGGGACGATGCATGGTTTTAGGTGGGAAGTATGTCACAACCCTATTTACTACTTATTTATTTATTAATAATTTCATTAATTATTATTTATCAATATTTATTAATGAATATGTTATCTATGAATATCGAATTGTAATTAAAATATATCTCCTTACTATTTTTTATTAGATATTATTAGTGACTAAATTATTGATTTTAAATTATTATTTTATTCTAATTTTTAACTTACATATTTTATTTGAAAGATATATTTATAAATTTATTTTATATTTATTTTGATTAAAATATTATTTTATTCTAAGATTGAAATTACATATTTCATTTGAGAAGTTTTTTTGTTTTTTTAGGCAAAAGTGGCAAGCCACTGATATATATATATATATATATATATATATATATATATATATATATATATATATATATATATAAGATAACTGATTCAAGAGCTCAATAGGAAAATAATAAGGAAGAAAACCCTAGGTCCTTGCTCAGATACAATGAAAAGAGAAGTCGCGGCTATAAGAAGGGACCCCCCAAAGATCCAAAGGGAAAAACATGACCTGCCCATAGTACAAACCTCATAGAGGCCAAAGTTGAGAGTAGCGGGACAAGACAAATCTAGAAGAAACCTTAAAAAACTACCCCCACAACCGGATATCATGAAAATTTGGGGAGAAGGATTCTGGTTACTGAAACACAGTAAAGCTACCACAACTGGTTGCCGGTTGTATTATACCAAAACTTTAATTTCGTTATTCCTTTCGTATTAACTGGTTCAAAGAGCCTCCATTGCCGATACTACCCAGTTGGTTAACATAATATCTCTACTATCGGTTATGTTGTACCGGTGGAAATAAAAGAAGAGACCAAGTAAAGCTGCCACAACTGGTTGTCGGATGTATCATACCAGAACTTTAATACCAAAATGCTTGTCATATTAACCGGTTCAAAAAGTGCCTCCATTACTGGTTCAACCTAACTGGTTAACAAAATTTCTCTACTACCAGTTTTGTTGAATCAGTGGAAATAAACGAAGAGACCAACACCTGTTACTTGGGATAGTTAATATTGCACATAGGCTTATAATTTCGCAACCTGGCCATCCTCAACTATTTTGAAAATGGAGAGCCATCCGACGTCCATAGTTATGCTCATCAAAACAGGTACGGAATTTACCCTCTACTTTACTCATGCATCGGCTGGACGTTTTCATCTTGATGTTCTTGCACCATGCCCCTATCGATTATGGGTGGAATTTGAGCTGACCCTATAGCTTCATTGGAGCCCCATGATAGCACATGCCCTAACACAACATTCAAATCTAGCACTACCGGTTGCAGGGGTGGATTCACCTCGGGAGGTTTGACATTCAACAATTCCTGCCCTATTTTCCTACAGTGTCTATCTAGAGCACTTTGGATATAAGAAAAGTTTTGCATCTCCAGCGTATGTTTAATGTTATCATAAATTGACACAAAGACATGTCTGGATAGGAGGAAATATAGTGGGAAAATGCCTCCAATGTGGGTGTTACCCTCCCACAAGTCATATCTTTGGGCTGTAAGGAGACGTTTATTACCAGACAGAAATTCATGCTTGACAACTTTGGCAACAATTAACTCGAGCATTGAAAGGGATTGGCGGAAGTCAAAAGCATTTGACAAGAAAATAGAGATAAGCTGTGAAGGGAAGATGGCCCGTCTTGCCTAAGGAAACATGATTTCTTCACCAATCACCCGCTTGATGCTCCTCCTAATCTGGTATGATTGAATTTGGAATACTTGTCCCAGAAAAATGTCTGTAATGTGCTCCGTGAAGGGTCTCTCCCACTCTTCCACTGCTAAGAAGACTCTGTAGTTGCATGGAAAATACTTTGTGTTCTCTCTATGACATGTTGTGCAAGTAGATTCCATTTGCAATCTTCCTTTTGTTGAATTCGGTGAGCCCTAATCTGGAGTTCTGTCTGTTTTCCCTCTTCAAAACCTGTGTTATGCACAAACCAGTTTAGCTTACGAGGGAAGAATGCCTTTTAGGTGGAGGAAGTGATGTTTGGTAGCCGACCTGTTCATCTATGTTATAATTATGAACTCTTCCTGCTTGTAAGAATTCGCATGTGACAGCTTTACTAAACCATGAATGAGGTGTTATTGGATTACATCTCACACGCATCAAAGATGTAGTCATGTACACAAAGATGGCGAGGGACTAATTTAATACATTTTGCACATGTGACCGTGCTAAGCGATTAATTCACCCTAGTTTGAAATCATTCCTGCAAGTGAAGTTAAATGGAATTTAAGTGATTAACCATGATGGTTACCATGTCTCATCACACACGAAATCTCATCCCATAGAATATTTTTAATTGCAGAAAATCCTTTAACTCATGATCGTCCTTGATCGATTCAACTTGAAGACCATCGCAACCCATGTTTGCAAGTATATCGGCCATCTTATTACCTGTGTGAAATATGAAATGCTTCGAATGAATCTAGAAGAGACCAAACTTGTCCGAGAATATAGTTGATCCTCCAATTTAATGTTTTCCTCTATATGCAAGCATTAATAATTAGAGAGGAGTCCCCTTCAACATGAACTTTTAGGTAACCCAATTTCTTTGCGAGGATCAATCCTTCCAATAATGCTTGCACCTCTGCCATATTATTAGTTCATGGAGGCAATACAGAAGATCTAAATGCTTTTAAATTGCCCATATGATCCCTAATACAAACTCCAGCCCCTAAGTCACCTGGGTTCCCTCTTGATGAACTGTAGAAGTTAATTTTGACAAAATCTCAATGAGGGGGTTGCCATGAAATGTTAGATCTATCAACCTTAATCAATTTATTAAAAGATGACAAATTGGAGTTAGATGGTGATAAAATGTGCTTCCAATTCTTGATAATGGAAGAATCCCAAGATAAAAATAATGAAGAAATGTTAAAATGGGATTGAACATGAACATTAACTAGGTTTGAAACCGATTTCTCAATGACTTCCAAAACTTTATCAACAGACAAAGACACTTTCCTAAAACTCTTTTATTTCTTTCCCACAAGATGGACCAATTGACTGATGCTGGAATGATGTGCCAAATACAAGAAAAGGTGGAGTCGAGGTAAACAGAGTAGGCCAGGACTGAAACAAATCCCAAATTGTGTTTGGCAGAGGCAATGAAATTTTCAATCTATTCAAAATGAATAACCAACACTGTTGAGCAAATGGACATTGAACAAACAAATGGTCAACTGTTTCACTTTCCTTATTACACAGAAGACGAAGAAATGGTTGTGAAATTTGCAGCTTGACTAGTCTATCACTAGTTAAGATTTTGTTTTGAATTGCCAACCAAGAGAAGCAACCTGCTTTAGGAAAAACCTTGTTATTCCAATAGAATTTAAAATCTCTTTGGTTCTGTTGTTGTTCCATCATATGTTGTAAAGCTGCATATCCATTTTTAACTGAAAAACACCTTGTTTGGAAGGAGACCAAATAAATTTATCTGAATTATCTGAGAGGAAAACAATCCTCTGATCCAAAAGGTTTTGTAACATCTGCTTTTGATTAATATCAGTGATAATATGCAAAAAATCTTTCCAAATGGATTTTCCTGAATGTAATTCAATTCCATTTATATAGTCAATGAGTTTCTCACCCCATACATGAGTGAGAATAGGAATTATTTCTTGCAGATGTTGACATTGTGCTAATGGAGGGTGTCCATTCCATGAGTCATTCTAGAAATGAATTGACTCACCATTATTAACTTGCTAAGAAATATATGTGGTTACCAATTCTCTGGAGGACATCATAAAGCTCCACATTGCAGATCCATTTGGAGGATTAGCAATGGTGAGGATTCTCAGCAGGTTTAAAGAGTCTAGATAATTTACTTGCATGATTTGACACCATTTTGCATTAGGCTTGGAGTACATTTTCCATACCAATTTACCTCCAAATGCTTTATTCTGTTTGGTGAGATCATGCAATCCTACTCCTCACACCGCCTTTCCATGTGACATATTGGTGAGTGAAATTAATGGAATTTTCTTTTCTTGTGAAAGATTGCCCTACCATAAAAAGCTTCTGATAATTTTTTGGATCTTCATGACAACTAATTTTGGGGCCTTAAGGACAGAGATGAAGTAATTAGGTATGGAGGCCAAAACAATTTTGATAAGGAGGATGTAGCCTGAGAGAGACAACCATCTGACTCACCAAGCTAAAATTCTTGATTTAATCCTTTCAAGCACATTTTCCCAATAAGATGATTTATTAGCTCCCATGAAGAAAGGAATACCCAGGTACGAGCAAGGTAAATCTTCTAGTTTGAATCCCAAAATTTTAATGATATTTCTACTAATTGCAGGTTTTGTGTTGAAGATAAATACCTTTGATTTATGAAAATTAATTTGCTGACTTGAAACTGATGTGTAGGATTCCAAAAATTTCTTAATCTGATTAGTGTAATGCCCCGCCAGGAAACCTAGGAAACCCTGAAGGGATAAGGCTAAAACTCAAGAATAGAGTGCAAATATTTTTTTATATAAATTTTTAGAGTTTTAAACACAACATAATGATACAATGAGTTATCATAAGCTCATATCACACAGAGGAATACTTAGCTAACACCTAAAGGGTTTCCCAACGTGATTACTTGATTCAACACTTAACTCAACCCACACTAATTAACCCAATTAAGTTGATTTACTTAATTACCAGTTATTACTTTAATCAAGGATATAATTCGTTCGGTAAATTAAAATTATAGATAACAGGACGAGTTCATCCATTACAGTTGAAAATATAGATAACATGAGGAGTTCATCCATTAAGTTAAAATATAGATAACATAATTAAGTTCATCCATTAAAGTTAAAATTTAGATAACATGATGAGTTCATCCATTAAGGTTAAAATATAGATAACTTGATGAGTTCATTCATTACTATTTAACCATACATCTCGCCCAAACTTTTATTAAAACATAAGTCATGCATCTAATACATTACATACTTTAATTTTATAATAAACTAACGAATTCTTTCCAAGCATACTTTAATTGCATTATCAACAAATGAATACATTCCAATTATTCGAATTTACATTCTTCGTGATCCAAATTACTGCATTAATGAGATGACTACATACATGCATTTACGATTAACTCCATCTAATCCTCATTACACATTTTAACATAATGCCATCCATACATGCTAAATTAAAGATGAAACAAAAGGACATAAACACCACATAACATCGAACTGATATCAGAGTTCACCCCTAGTGGGCTACATCTCTGGGTCTGCTCAACTGCAAGACCCCTCTGATAGAATAATAGGGTGTAAAATACATAAGGTTCACATCATTTACATCATGCCATCAAGGCATACTTAAACCAATAATACATACGACCACATTGGTCATTAAATACAAGAATGATCCCTGAATAGGAAAAGGATCCAACTGAACATAATAAGAAACAAATACAATAATCAACTGGTGGATTCGCGAAACTAAGTCTTCACAACCCATCATAAGCAACCCATGGTCTAACATAGATATCAAGTTCTCACAAGGGCAAAAACAACAGGACATGACTAGATACAACACCAACACATGAAAACATAAACAGGTACCCACATCAACATGCGACAATACTCAACATTCACCATCAAGGACTTACCATTTCTTAAGCAAATGCGAATATAGAAAATTTAACATGCATAGGCATACAATGGAAAAGACAATCTTCTTTCCTATTGTTTACACACAACAATTGATCGAGTTTTCTAATTTGTCTAATTTGCTTGCAGTTTGTTTATCTTGTCTAGGTACAAGTCTTTCCTGGTTTTCTAACTCACTAAGTTCGTTTGTATCATAAATAACATGAACACTTCCTCATGAGTTTACAAACCATAACACATTGATATAATTGTAATTATATGCACCACATATAAATATATAATTATATATATATATATATATATATATATATATATATATATATATATATATATATATATATATATATATATATATATATATATATATATATATATATATATATATATATATATATATATATATATATATATATATATATATATATATATATATATATATATATTAATTAACCCAAAATTTGATATTTAATTTCCAAAATAAAATCATTATTCCATACTTGAACGAAACAATTTATCTAAGCTTATCTTTATTCAAAACCGAGTTACACTTTCCAAAATACGAAAATTCACATTAAAAGAAACTAAGGTAGATAATCATTTCTTAATTTATTAAGTTATCACTTACTTAGACAAACTTTCGATGGGTTATCCTGCTTACCACTTTGGGCACAACCCCCACTCGAAAGCCACTCTCCCTTATGACACTAAACAAAAATCCCCCAAGGGCACTCCAAGGCATAACCAGAAAGCGAAAAACAAGAAGTTCAAATGTAAAATTGAATAAATCACTTGGGTACACAACCCCCACCATTCAAGTTTAACCAACTGGGGTTACAAAATTAACTTGGCCTACTCACAAAATAAGACCACAAGGGAAACTGACATAAAAGGTGTAATATCACATACACGAAAGGACTAGCAGAAAGACATGCTTACACAACCCATAATATAAAGAAATAGAAAACACTATTACATTTAAAAAGGGCATCTTTGGTTCGTAAATCAATTTCTCAAACAATCCCCCCCTTTTTTTTAAAACCATAAAAGTAATACATAGTTCCAAAAATCAGTAATTATTCTATTTAACTTGCAAAACAATGACAGTTACATCCAAACGACATATACAAGAAAATTTTCTCTTTTATACAAAATTGAACCAAATAGCTTTCAATTCACAATTGACTGAAGACAAGTTCATAAGCATTATGATTTCCAAACAACCCTTTTTTTTCAAAAAAATAAAAAAAAATAATAGTCAAATGCCGTAAATTAATCTAATTAAAGATTTTGGTTTCCTAATAAACTCATATTGACTAAATTGCCTATAAATGCAAAATTAAATATAAGATTCATATATTATTATAAATTTCAAACAAATCATATCAACTTAAATTTCATTTTCTATCAGCCATATAAAAATCTCAAGTCCTTATATATAAAAAAATATATATAAATAAACACAGTCACACGGTTTCTATCATTTCTCAAAAACCTAGAACTTGATTTTTATGAAATTTATATAGAAGTTAGAATGCAAAGTCACCAAGAAACCCAAAACATTTCGTAGAAACCCAGTTTGTAAATTTGGAGATATCATTGACATTCTGAAACAACATAATAAAAACTTCTACAAGGGTTTCATTTTGGAACAAAATTTGGTAGCATAACAACATGCCAGGGAAGAATTTTTAAACCAAAATAATTCCTTCTAGCTTAAATTTAATGGAAATAAAACATGAATCAAAACTATATTCAACCAGAAATTCAAAATCAAATAACAAAATCATGAAAAGTTTTCCTGTCCATTTAATTTTTCCCCAAATTTAAAAAAATGGAAATTAATTAAATTGAAACCCCCAAATATGTTATATCAGTTGGATTTTTTTTTTTTTTTTAAAGCAAGGTGACAATGCCACTTGATATATTTTATTAATAATAAATAATTTTTACAATATATTTAAAAACTGGTTCAAACTGAGCTCCCAGAGAAAAGAACTAGCAAGAAAAACTCTGGTCATTGCTCATCAACATGATTATAGAAGAGAAGTAGTGAAGAATCCTCTAGCCGGAGCTAGTTATAAAATAGAGATCAACAAAGGAGCATGCAAGCTCATTTACACATAGGAGCATGCAAGCTCGTTTTACAGAATAGGAGCATGCAAGCCTATTTACAAAATAAGTTCCTGGGATATCTTGAAGGCTTTGCAACAAAGAACTCTGCAATCCAAATTGACATACCCCTGCACCAAAAAACAACTGCAACCAATATATATATATATATATATATATATATATATATATATATATATATATATATATATATATATATATATATATATATATATATATATATATATATATATATATATATATATATATATACACTACAGAACGCAGAGAATTTACAAGAAACACAAGGTTCCAAAACATGACTGACACCAACGACATGAGATTTGCGGTCCGCCATTATAAACAAATGCCAAAGGAGAAGAGGTGAATGCGGACATGCTAGAGAGAAATGAAGCCCAAAATTTTTATATCGTAAATGAAAAGAAAGAGGAGATATATCATAAAAAACTGACAAACCAAAAGAAGCGGTGTACAAAGATAATCATGAAAACAATGCTATGTCAGACTTTAAATGACATATGAAGGACGGATTCCCAATGTGAAAATAAATATCTCTAGATTTCGCACCAAAAGAGAGTATCAAACACACGAACAACATCAATAACAACCAACTCATCATTAATGAATGCCAAGTGATGATCAAGTAAAGCAAAGTACCTCAAATCAAAACCAAATGGAATTATGAAAATAAATACCTCACCAAGAGAAGAGAATATCAACTCATATAAATGAGAAATCGTATAATAAGAAAGATTAAATCCTCAACTCTCTACAGGCTATAATTAAAAGGTTTGGGAAGCTCATCAAATCATCCCCCAATTGAGAGGAATCAATAACAGTTTTGTCACAACCCATATTAGCGAGGCAATCAACCAATGCATTACCTTCACGATAAACATGTGAGATGATGAGGTGCTCAAACGTATCAAGAAGAGTCCATATTTGTTCAAGAATATACCGGAAATGCCAATTATCAGCTTTTCTTGCCTTGCAAGCATTAATGACAATAGTTGAATCACCTTCAATATGAAGGTATTTGAAATTCAAATCCTTAGCCATAACAAGACCTTCTAAAAGAGCACAAGCCTTGGCCATATTATTTGTGCCAAGAGAAATTGGCATAGCTTTTAATGCTAATAAATAACCCAAATGATCACGAAAAACTATCCCTATTCCTGAATCACCAGGATTTCCATGGGAGGATCCATCAAAATTCAATTTACAAAAAGGGGCATTAGGAGGAAGCCATTTTATGGAATTTCTGTCTACAGGTGTTTTCCGAATCCTTGGAAAGGCGGGTGATACAGGAATAATGATACTTTTCCAAGAAGAGATCATAAAATTGTCCCAAGAAGAGAACTCTGAATTCATGTTAAAATATTTTTGGACATGAGCATTAACTTGCTCAATAATACTTCTTTCCAAAATCCCAAGAACAACTGATAAATCCGATGAGTCACATCTAAAAGTGCACTTGTTTCTTTCCCACCAAATGGCCCATATGACTGAAGAGGGAATTATAAACCACAAACAAGCAAATAGAGAAGATGAATACAAAACTGGCCAAGACTGAAACATGTCCCATAAAGATAGAGGTAAAGGGAATGAAAGAGATAACTTTTGGAGGACAAAATGCCAACAACTACTCGCAAACTCACAATGAAGAAAAAGATGATTGACTTCTTCAAGAGCTTTACCGCATAAGACATAAGAAAAGGAGGCTGCAATATTAAATTTGACTAAACAATCACTAGTCAAAATTCTATTTTGCAGCGCGAGCCAGGAAAAAACACCAGCTTTAGGTAATACCGAATTATTCCAACAGAACAAAAAGGCACGATGAGGATCATTTTGATTGGCCATTTGTTGAACAACAAAATATCCTTCTTTAACAGAGTAGTTTCCCGATTTAGAAGGGCACCAAATAAGTTGATCTTTGATATTAGAAAGGAAAGCCACTCGGTCTTGCAAAACCGATTTAAATTTTTGAATTTCCTGCAAGGACAATGGCAGAGTAGAGGAATCATTCCATGAGACCTTGTGAGAAAACTGATCAACATTGTCTACATAATCAACCAATCTAACTCCTCATGATTGAGAAAGAACAACTAAAATAGAAGCAAGAGAATCATGTTGCGAAAGAGGGGGAAAGTCATTCCAGGAGTCTTTCCAAAAAAGAATATCCTCCCCCGAATGGACCTGCCAGGAGAGAAAATTAGAGACCACTTCCCTACATGAGATCATAAAGTTCCAAATAGCAGACCCCTGTGGAGGATTAGAAATTGTGAAGATCCTAGCAGGATTCTGGGAATCCAAATACTTAGCCTACATAATTTGGCACCACAAATATTGGGGCTTAGTATACATAGACCAAACTAGTTTGCCCCCAAAAGCCCTATTTCTTTTAGATAAGTCCTGAATCCCAGCACCACCAACTTGCTTGGAAAGAGACATCTTGGTCAAAGAAATCAGTAGAATCTTTTTATCTTTTGTCATGTTGTTTTTCCAAAGAAAAGATCGAATAATATTTTCAATTTGGGAGATGACTGATCTAGGAGCTTGAAGAACTGAGATATAGTAATTGGGAATGGCAGATAAGACCATTTTAATGAGAAGTATCCTACCTGAAAGAGACAACCACGTAGCCTTCCAAGAAGAAATACGAGATTTAAGTCTCTCAATAACCGAATTCCAAATAGAAGACTTAGCAGATCCCATAAAGAAAGGAATCCTCAAATAGGTAGAAGGAAGAGAGTCTACTGGGAAACCTAAGACATTCACAAGTCTATCAACCACCAACTGAGGAGTATTAAAAATAAAGATCTTGGATTTATGGGGGCTAATCTGTTGGCCAGATCCAGCAGTATAAGTATCCAGAATAAATTTAATATGAGTAGCCTCTTGAATAGAACAAGACCCAAATAAAAGTGTATCATTGGCAAAAAGGTTATGAGTGATTGACATATCAGAGTTAGGAATTAATACCCCTTGCCAAAAGCCCAGATCCCTTTGCTTAATAACCAATCGACTAAAAGCTTCTGCCATAATGATAAATAAGAAAGGAGATAAAGGATCTCCTTGTCTAACACCCTGGGTTGAAGAAAAGTATCTAGAGTGAGCTCCATTAATGATGACATAAAATGAAGCAGTAGAAATACAACTCTTGATCCATTTACACTAGCTTTCAGAGAAACCAAATTTTCTCAAAACTTTGAGCAAAAAAGCCCAGTAAAATTTATCATAAGCCTTCATCATATCAAGTTTGACCACAAAAGCTGGGATATTGGACGAATTTATGGAATGTAAAGTTTCATGAGCAACAATTGCTCCCTCATGTGTTTCCTGGCCCGGAACAAAACCTCCTTGTTGAGGAGAGATGATATGAGGAAGGAGAATCTTAAGTCTTAAATAAATAGCTTTGGTGAAGATTTTGTAAATAGAGTTACACAAAGAAATGGGTCTAAATTCAACAAAAGTTTGGGGATTCTTAGATTTCGGGATAAGGGCAATATAAGTGATGTTAAATTTTTTAAGGATATACCCACCCCTCCTAGACTCTTCCAAAGCCATTAATAAGTCAAAACCAACAAAATCCCAACATTTCTGAAAGAACAAGATAGTAAACCCATCAAGACTTGGAGCTTTGTCAGGGGCCATGGAAAAAATAACAGAATGAAGCTCATCTAGAGAAAAAGGCCTCATAAGAAAGTCATTATCCTCATGGGAAACAAGGGAGGGGATATAATCTAAAAGAAAATCCACATGATGATCCATGGAGGAAGAAGAAAAAGAAGGAGATAACAATTCCTTAAAAAAAGACACCCCCTCCTCTCTAATCTGTTGATCTGAAGTAAGGACATAACCAAACTTAGAATCCTTAATACTAAAAATTTTAGAAGCAGCTCTTTTAAGCTTGGCTTCTGCTTGAAAGAAGGCAGTATTCCTATCACCTTCTTTAAGCCAAGCCTCACGAGACTTTTGCTACCAATATATTTCAACCTAGGAGCAAAGGATCTCCCAGTAAGCTTGCAATTTCTTTTGAGCATCATTAGTGGAGGAATTAGTGCCATGTCTAATAATCTCCTCATTAACAACCTTCAAATCATTGGCAACTGCCTCGTTTTCATGAAAAATATTCTTAAAGACCAATTTATTCCAAGCCATAATTTGAGATTTCACGAATTTCAGTTTGGAATAAAATTGGAACATCTTAGTACCTTTACAAAACAAAGCACTTATCCACCATTGCTTTAATAAAGAAAGAAAATGAGGATGAGTGAACCACATTTTCTCAAACTTAAAAGAAGGTCTAACAGAGGGAACATGATCCAATTTATCAAAATTGAGCAAAATTGGAAAATGGTCAAAATCTGAGGAGGTAAGAATCTTAGAAGAAAAGGAAAAGTTGCTCAAATGTAGGTTTAGGGAAATAAGAAATCTGTCAAGGCGAGAGGCAATCTGGCATTTAGATCTCCTATTAGTCCAAGTGAAAGAACCATTAGAAGGGAAAATATCGAATAACGCACTATTTTGTACAAAGGAAGAAAAGTCATTAATAACCTTCTGAGCTGTAGGATTACCCCCTCTTTTTTCATTCGAGGAAAGGAGAGCATTAAAATCACCCCCAAGAACAATAAAAAAATCATTATATCGTAAAAACAATTCAGATAAGGAATCCCATAAGTTAGTTTTCTCTGAAGGAGAAGTCAGACCATAAATATTAAATAGAACAAAGGAGACTTCAAACCAGTCAACCTTTAACAACTGCCAATGAGAAGCAAAAGATAACATCTCAACTTTCATTGATTTAGGATTCCATAAAGTTATAAGACCACCAGAAGCACCCAAAGAAGGAACATGAACAACTTTCCAAAGGGACCATTTGGAAATTATGTTATCAAAAGAATCCTGAGAAATTTTAGACTCTTGCAATAAGATGATGTCCACTTTTGAAGAATCAAGAAATTTCTTGATCCTTCCCCTTTTGTCACGGGCATTTAAGCCCCTGACATTCCAAGATAAAATCCTCATTTATCACAAGGAGAGCAACATGCCCTCCTTGTTTTGACATGGGAAGAAAATTTCTCTACAATAGTGGATTGAATACAAGCCACAATCTCCTCCTTGATTTTAGCCAATTTTGGTTTTCAACCCCTCTTCTTAGGAGTTTTAACAATAGGGGGGGAAACAGAAGGGGATTGCTCCAAGGCTAGCTTTTGAGAGAAATCAAATCCATACACATTAGAAATAGTTGAAGAAGGACTATCAATTAGATTCACATCCACACCTTCAACTGAATTTGGCTGAGAAGAGGAAACATGACAACCATTGTGGATAGACCCCGAAGAGGCAGAAGTAGAAGAAAAAGAAAATTCAGGAAATTCCTTTACAACAATCTCATCAAATAGATTAGAAGAAACTGAAAATAAAATATCTGAAGCAATAAGCTGAATCTTCTCTTCAGAAATGGAAAGAGAAGAAGGAGACCTTGGAATGGGCAAAAAAGAATCACTATAAAAAATCAAACTATGAACAATTTTGGTATCATCCGCCAGACCCACAAAAGAAGAACGAGGAGAAGAATTAACAGAGCAATGATTTGTGCAATCATTCAAAGGTAACAATTTTGGAAATGGAACCGAAGGACAAGAAATTTGAAAAAAAATCGCAGAGGAGAACAAAAAAGGTTCAAAATGAAATTTAGAAAACCAATAATCCTTGAAAGGACTGGGAAGAAACTTAACAAAACAAAACCGATGAATGGTAGATAGAATAGAGAAGAACATGGCCAGAGAGTAGAGAAAAGTAAAATCCATCAGAGGCACATCACATACTATATATCCCGAAAAAGGAACGAGAGATGTAACAGAAAGAGGTAAAGGAGCAGAATCCTTAACATTATGATCCTTTAAAGACTAACGATCCTTATTTTTAAAAAGGGAACATTGGTGAAAATCAGAGGAAAAATCTAAACAAACTTGTAAAGGTGCATCAAAATCACCACAACATTGAGATGTGAAGTGGCCAAGTAATGGAGCACAAGAATGAATATTGATTGAATCTTGAATCACCATAGGTTGAATCCATGCACCATATTTGGAGCCAATAGTAATCTCAGAGGGAATGGGTTTAGATAGATTTAATAACAAACAAACCCTACCTGGAAGATGAGGTCGTTCGAAAGGAACTAAATCATGCTTAATAAAAATGCCCAATTTGTTTGCCAAGATTTCAACCATATACATATCACGGTACTCCAAAGGAAGACCCGGGAAAGTTACCCAGAAGGGCATAAACTATGGCTTCGCTGATTGAATATCAAAATGAGGAGACCAAGCATAGGTAAAAATTCCTATCCCAAAACAAAACCACCCTTTAAATATATGCACACGATCCCTATACTTTTCAGAATCGAAAATCACAGTGAAATATAGAGACTCTTTATCAAACATAAATAAATCCTTCATACCATCCCAATTAGACTTTGCCCATGTTAATAGTTTACCAAAAGAAACCAGAGAAAGAAGCTTACCAATGAGGGTAGTAGAACGCAATAACTTCACAGAGTCTTGCATCATGTAATCGGGGAATATAACCTTATACTGCACAGAAGAATGCAGATTACCCCTTATCGTATTGGAAAATGCAGAGGGAGAGTTATGGGGAAGTGGATTTGGATGGAAGGGAGCTTATTTAGCAACATGAATGTCATCCGGGGAAGAAAGGAAGTGAGGGTTTGAAACCAAAGTGTTATTTGGCCAGGTGACATAAGATGGGAGGGAAGGATTACAATCCTGGGAGGGAGATCTAGAAGAAACTAATGGGGAAAAACCATCAAGATGCGGGGAGCCATCACAGATATCGAATGGCAGTTGAGGCGAACCATATCTATGCTTCCTAGGTTTTTTAGAACCAAAAAAGGAATAAAATGGTTAAAAGGAGTCTTTGGGTGATCAATAGGATGAGGACCCAGAATGCCCTGAAATATTAATGCCTTGGGAACAAAAGATTTATAATAAGAACGCGAAGGTTTTGGAACAAAATTACCTATAAATTTGCGAAAATATGACGAAGCCGACATGAATTTGTCATAAGCCAAGTCACGCCAGCGACCATCCTTGACAACCCATTGAGGAGAATGATTAGAAGTTTGTAGTTGAGCCAAATCATGATCGTCAGATGGCACATCTACCCATCGCATCTTCCTGTTCGCCATTCCTAGAGGTTTATTCGAATATCCCTGGATGCCATCACCATCCTCCATCCTTTGTGTTTCCTTGTGATCTGTGTTCAAATACCCTACTTTGTGTATCTGCTCCTCATAATAATATCATGTTGAATACTTTGATTTCCCTCTGCAAACATGGTAGAATCCACGATCTGTGCAATAACAGATTCCGGGAGTCTTACTGGAAAATTTGTGCAATAAAAAATGGCTCCAATCGATTACTCACTAGAATTCAATTTCTTTCCATAAATGACACTTTTCCCTTCAGTTTGAACGCCATTTGAGAAAGATGAAGGCCGAGGTTTTTCTTGCTGCTAGGAATGGCGATCTTGATGCTATTAAGAAATTGCACGGTCAAAACCCTTAGCAGTTGAAAGAAGCTACTTTTGAAGGCAATACTGTTCTGCACCTTGCTACAAAGGAAGGGCATTTGGAGCTGCTTCAATGGATTCGTCAAAATGTGAAAGGCCTCTATGGAGTTCGCAATGCCAATCGCAATATGCCGCTCACAATATCCTCAAAGTCTTGTGGAGACTTTGTTATTTTATTGCTGCATGTCAACCATTTGACAAAATGCGTAAAATAAATATGATTTCATAGAACGTTATGCTTTCAGATATTAAGAGGAGTAAATTGGCTTAAGGAGGCTTTCGATCTCTTTTTTCAAATGGAACCGCGAGCAATCAGTAACCGTTGCGAGTTTTCTTTGTGTCTGTTTGAATTTTGCAGCCCTGCTAAAGTTAGACCAGAGATGAATACACAGCTAGGACACCGCCTGTCAAGATCCGAGCTCTAATCAAGCTTAGCAATAAAAGATGGCATTTGGGCAGTTTGGACAGAGTGGAGAACTTCATGAGCAACTAATGCTCCTTCCACAGTTTCCCTCCCAAGGAAAACGCCCCCTTGTTCAAGTGATATAATCTTTGGAATGAGTTTTTGCAATCTTCTATAAATGGCCGTAGTGAGAATTTTATAAATGGTATTACAGAAGGATATAGGCCTAAAATTCACAAAAGTTTTTGGTACTCTAACTTTGGGCAGAATTGCTACATTGGTAACATTGAACATCTTCAACACTGAAGTACTTCCTCTTGACTCTTCAAGTGCTACCAACAAATCAAAACCTATGACATCCTGACATTTTTGAAAGAAAAGGGTTGTATACCCATCAGGGCTCGAGGCTTTATCCAGGGCAAGTGAAAACACCACTCCACGAACTTCTTCAAGAGTGAAAAGTTTCATGAGATCCTCATTGTCGCATTGGGAGATGATATTTGGGATAACATCTAAGATTTCTTGTTCATTAGATGCTGACTGCGTGTTACTAAGGGGAGGAGCAAGCAAACTTTTTAAAAATTTCACTCCAGCTTGAATTTCCTAAGGTTTTGTCAGCTTAGTACCTGAAATAGCATCATTTGTCTCAAATATTGAGGAGGCTACTCTTTTTGCTTTAGCTGACACATGAAAGAATTTTGTATTCCTATCTCCTTCTTTCAACCAGAGTTCCCTAGACTTCTGCGTCTAGTAGACTTCCTCTCTCTTACATAGCTCTTCCCATGTTGTATGTAGATGTTTTTTCTTGTCATAAGTGGCATTATCCATGCCCTGCATAATGATATGATCTTGAATTTATGCTAGCTCTTTTTCCACCTTATCTTTTTCCTAGAAAATATTCTTAAAAACTGTAGCATTCCATACTTTAATTTGAGATTTAACATACTGCATTTTCTTGTAGAATTGAAGCATTTTATTTCCATTATGAAATGGTGCACTCACCCACCATTGATGAAGTAGGGGGAGAAAATGAGGATGTCTGAACCACATCCTTTTGAATTTGAACGAAGGTCGATGAATCTCTGATTCAAATTGAAAATTCTATACCAACCATTGTTGAGAAATGAGAAATCTATCCAATCTCTTAGCTATTTGTGAAAAGTTCTTTCTCCTATTTGTCCATGTAAAAAAACCCTTTTTTGGCACTATATCTGTCTATGCATTATCCGAGATAAAACCCACAAAATATTCAATAGTCCTTATTGGAGGATAAATACCCCCTCCTTTTTCTTGGAGGGAGACAATAGCATTGAAGTCACCTCCCAAAATAATGTTGTGATCTGTAGACTCATTGATAGCTGCTGCTATTGTATTCCAGAGCATCTTTTTGTCAAGTGTACTAGTGGGTCCATAAACATTAAATAGTATGAAAGACAAATCAAAGTTTTGAATATTCAATATCTGCCAATTGTTCCCTGTGGTTACTATTTCTGCATTTATTGTTTTAGGGTTCCATGGAACTATAAGCCCCCCTGAAGCCCCCTAGGCCAAGACGTGTAATGATTTCCATTTTGCCCACTTGTGAATAGTGTTCTAGAATGTATCCTGAGAAGTTTTGGTTTCTTGTAACATAATGATATTAGCTACTGACGAATCAAGTTGGAGCTTACTTCAATTTCTTTTGTCAAATGCATTAATGCCTCTGACATTCCATGAAATGATTCTCATTGAAGACGAGGAGAGAAACATGCCCTCCTCGGACTTTTAATGACAATTGTGTGAGCTTGAATTTCATCCTCGGAATGTTACTTGCAATAAGTTAGTTTCACAAAATACAAATGGAAATGTATACATGAAATCCAAATTCAACCAATGAAACTACATGAAATACATATTAAAATAAAACATTATTTTACCTTCATTGCTTATGTCTCATTGTGTCCTAACTCCACTATTCCTGGTTGCAGATGGTGTGCTCTCAGACAATGCACTATTGGCTTCCAAGATGGCATATAAAAAATGGACTGATAACTTGTAGTTAACTGACATTATGATATGCAAATGCTACATGGTTATGCTAAAATGATTATACTATGATGCTATATGATAATTGCTATATTGCTATTTGCTTCAAAAACTCACAGATGCATAAGATTAGCTTGCAAAATGCACTTGCAGTCTCTTGAAGTCTAACTCTCTCTCAATTGAAGCTCTTGATTTTATAAACTTTGAGAGGATAAGATGATGTGGCTTAGATCAACGGTCCTGATTAGATCTACAGATTTGGATGGCTATGAGCAAGAGTGAAGGTTGAGAGAAAGGGGGAAGGAGAAGACAAGTGTCACTCATCTCACCTTGACTGGGTTGCTGACTGAGGGAATCTAGGGATGATTGGAGGAAATTTAGGCATGAGAGGACAAGTGGACTCAAGTCCTTCCTAAGATGTAGAGGGTGTTGGAGAGAATATAGGAAATGGTTATGAAATATGTGTATGTACACAATTTTCTTTAAATTTGGAAGTTGAAGATAAATGATGAATTAATATTTCTTTAGCCACATGTTTGATGAGTTGGCAAAGGGAAGATGAAGTGGATATGGAGGGTGAGTTGAAAAGAAATTAAATAATTTAAGAAATAATTTAATATTTGAGACTATAGGATAGGAGAATAACTATTAAATATTAGATATTTAATTCCTTGGAGAAGATAATTAAATATTAGATATTTAATTAACTTTTAGAGGATTAATTAAATATTAGATATTTAATTAATTAGAAGAATAGGATAGATGAATTAATTAATAAAATATTAATTAATAGAAAGACATGAAAATGAATTAAATTAATTAATCTTTTCAAATTAATTATTTAATAGAAGAATAATTATTTAAATAAATATAAAATACTTATTTAATTACTCTCATAGCCAATTTTTATGTGTATACATTTTGCCCCTCTTTGAAATGATGTGAAGACAACATTGTTTCAAAGATTAAATCAAGTCTTGATAGTGTGCCTGGCGAAGATTGAAAATCTTGATTGTGTGCCCCAGATATTGATTTTTGGATATTGATTTGATGATGATGCCCCCTTGAGAGATCTTTTGTGCATTAAAGGAATGAATGATCTCTCAATAGAAGAAGAACATTATATGAAAGATATATGAGTGAATAGATTGCAGATTGATCAGATGAATTAGATTGATAAGATTGATTGGATTGAGATCAAGTCTGGTTTCAGGAAGGACACATCCTGTATAAGACAAAAGATGATCAAAACGTCTGGTATGAGGAAAGATACATCCTATATAAGACATGATAGATGATCAAAATGTCTGGTTTGAGGAAAGATACATCCTGTATAAGACATGATAGATTATCAAAATGTCTGGTATCAGGAAAGATACATCCTGTATAAGACATGCTAGATGATCAAAATGTCTGGTATCAGGAAAGATACATCCTATATAAGACATGCTAAATGATCAAAACATTTGGTTTCAAGAAAGATACATCCTGTATAAGACTTGATAGATGATAGTTGAATGAATGCTGAAGATATTAATTTGAAGAATGATTCCATTGGATGATGATGTTGGTGCAGGTGTTGCAGGTGATCTAGTTGTTAGACCCACACGCTCGAGAGGCAGTCATGATTCTTGACTTGATTTGTATTTATGGGACTTTGTAAATTATTAATCCAATATCATTGTATACTTGGACTTTTATTGTTTTATGATGATATGTAGACATGGACTATTCTAGATGATGATGACTTATATACATTGATGATGATTTTTTTTCTTTCTTTTCCTTATGATAATGATCTACATGATGCAATGATAAATGCTTTTGTTGATTTTCGATGATCTTGGATGCAAAAATGGAAATGATTTCTAACTTAAATGATATGAATGCAATGATCTATATGGAATTGCACATGAATGATTGATTTTCTTTTTATTATGATGATGTAAATGTAAATGATCTATATGAAATGTTTTTGAGTTTTTAATGTTTATGATGATTATGAATCTAAGTGCAAAGATGCAACTAAATGATCATTATAAAATGATAATGCAAATAATAATGATGATATACTACATGATAAATGAAATGCACTTATTTAAATGCAAATTAATGCAATGATAAAATGCAACTAAATGAAATGAATAATGATTAAAAAGAATGCACCTATAATGATTAATTGCAAATTTTTTTTGTTTGTCCAAGTATACTCAATCTTTATTTATGACCGTTGATCTACTAATGAAATGATATGCTTATAATGCAACTGGAAATGAATGCTTATAATGTAGATGAATAATAAGATAATTAAATGATCTAACTAAAAATTGTACTGCCATTCTTCATATGCGATCTTGTAACAGTGCTTGATTTCATCATTGAGCTTTAAAATATTGTAAGAAAATACAAGCAACTTGACATAATGATTCAAGATGACCTAAGTATTTCTTACATGGATTTTGATATAGCAAGTTAATACAAGCAACGTGATATAATGGATCAAGTTGACCTGAGTATTGCTTGCAGAACAGACAAGGATTATCTCCTTTCATGCATGACTTGGAATGTCCTCCTTGATCTTTTGCTGATCATATCCTGAGACAAGTTCATACCGTAGTAAGAGATAAACCACAGACAACAATCAAAGAAAATAATCATGCCCCATCATAGCTTCTCTAGTCATGGACATCCTTAAGTCACATAGAGTACATGATTAGCAATAAAATCAAGATATAAACACCGAATCTTGTATCTCATTCACATGTTCTAATGGTCATTAACTGATACAATCATCTTAATGAATGATCTTTGATAATCCTTTATAGCTTGCTGGTTGATTCTTCATATTCTAAGTTTGATGATTCAATTGTTATGAAATGCCTTGATTTTCGTTGCTTTATTGCTCGTTATCTATTTCAAAATCCTACATGTTTTTGGTTTTTCTAAGTTTTCTAAATGTTTTGGATTTTCAAGATTCAAAAGATCACCTTAGCAAAAGGAATTAGGATTTTGCCCCCAATGGAAACACAAATTTATTATGGATGTATGAATTGATCAAGATACAAACCATGGCGAGATACAAATGCATATTGATCGACGCTGATAAAATCTAAGATAGTGACTACGGTAAGTATGTCAAAGATTGGTTAATTGTTGGTAAGCTGGATATTTCTTGCTAAATGGTTCAGAGCAATGGATGCAAAAGAT
This sequence comes from Cryptomeria japonica, assembly GCF_030272615.1. Taxonomy (NCBI): domain Eukaryota; kingdom Viridiplantae; phylum Streptophyta; class Pinopsida; order Cupressales; family Cupressaceae; genus Cryptomeria; species Cryptomeria japonica. The sequence goes on along the minus strand of NC_081409.1, from coordinate 418,531,971 downwards.
GAAATGGATAAGCTAGTGATAGATAGCAACGATAGATGCGATAGGATGGAGTGGATAGGTGCGCAAAGCGATCTCATAGATGAAGGAACCTACTTCTCAGATATCACTTGTTTGCCAAGTTTTAACCACTTGTTTTTATTGCACATTTTGATATTATATATATATATATATTGTCTTTCCTAATTTTTGAGAGATGAAACATGTCCTGCCATCAATTGATAAAGATAAGACTACCCAGAACAGAATCCAACAGTCATACTGATCTATGTCATTGTTTTAATTTGTTCAATGATTGATAAGAATGTTTGGTTTCAAAGAGTGAGTACCCCGTGTAAGACCGATATGTCTGGTATTGAGTGTACCTATTCCTGTATAAGACACGTTGATGTTGATATATTTCGAGTGACGAATTGATTAAAAAGACATGTGATCAGTTTGATTGTAGTATTTGATAAGTGCAAAAGCTAAAAATCACTTTGATGATTAGATTTAATGTGTTTGATGCACATGTATGATGAAATAAGGACTCGATTGATTGATTTGATTGATCGATTGATTGATGTTGTTGGATCGATTGATTTGATTGCTTGATTGATTGATTTGATTACTTGATTTGATTGATTGATTGATTGATTTGATTGATTTGATTGATTGATTGATTTGATTGATTGATTGATTGATTTGATTGATTTGATTGATTGATTGATTTGATTGGCTCTAAGAAACCGATTTAGTTTCTAATGCAAGAGATTAGCAGAGTTTTGATTGAACTCAGTGACTTGATAGAAAACCATGATTGATAGGTTTAAAAAAAAATGATTTGATAGCTTAAGTTGCTCCAATTTGATTTGATAGATTTGATAATTGATGATTGATTCAGTTTGATTTGATAGATTTGATTGGCTCTAAGAATCTGATTTAGTTTCTAATGCAAGAGCTTAGCAGAGTTTTGATTGAACTCAGTGATTGATAGAAAACCATGATTGATAGGTTTTTAAAAATGATTTGATAGCTTAAGTTGCTTCAATTTGATTTGATAGATTTGATAATTGATGATTGATTCAGTTTGATTGCAGACTTTGATATTTTTCCTATTGTTGATTTGATGGATGGGCCATGCGCTCATGCTTTGATTTTCAATTTTGTTCTTTATTTTTAGTTTTTGGACATTTTTAATTTTTTGAGCTTTTTGGATTAGAAGAAAGATGTATTTGGTTTCCCCAGTGTATAGCAAGACAAGGAATGGATGAATTGTTGAGCTGAAGATGAATGGGTGAAAGATGGAGGTAGCTTATGAAGAGACACATCAAGAGATTTTTTTAAAATCATGTTTTTGTCCTTAGTTTTGATCAAGATAAAGGATGGAAAAGGGGATATGGATAGGAGAAACAAGATCATAGATAGTGATAGATGATGGAAGAAATGAATAGTTAAGATAGATGGTATAGATTAGCATGAAGCAAGATCATAGATAGCACTAGATGAACTTAGATAGAGTAATGGATACTAGAGGAAGGATAATGGGAGATGTGGTATGAAGAATAGAGTGGATGAAACTTTGACCCCAAGTATAGAAGTTTCCATTTGTAAAGAGGTGATATGTAAGATTGTCACAGTATTTAGCACCACCTGAATAAATGTTCTTGAACTTTTCAAAGATAGAGACCCAACCCACACTTAGAACCTCTGATAAATTCAACCAAACATATCTAGAAACTAAGAAGTAGACTCAAAAGGGAAGAAGAATCCCAAACTAGATCAAGGGACTTAGTCTTTGATTACCCATGTGTGTGTAATTGGGTTCATTCTGGCTCATATGATCATTGTAATCTTCAAAATCAAACGTGGCTAGCTACATGAGTTACCTTGACTTCAAAAGCATCCTGGATAGAGCCTCGCTGCCAGAAAGAATCCATAGCTCCAATGAGGTTATCGTTGTAATATCACAAATATTGCTCCATTTCCAGCCAGGCATCCATAGCCCCGATGGAGTTACTCGCATTTTCCCATAGCCAAGCTTTTGATATTTGATTTTTTTCTTTTCTTTTTTGGATATTTCTTTTCCTAATCATGCTTTGGATCTTTTGATATTGTCTTTTTCTTTTCTTATTTTGATTGCATTGGCTTGTAAGTAATGAAACTTACATGGGTCTGATAATTACAGTGGCCTTGAAGCAAGATTTTAGATTTTTCACTAGCCATGTCTTCAACTAAGAGATCACAATGATTTAGAGCAATTAATTAAGTGTACGAGATATAGTAATCAAAAAGATGTCGGTACCAATATACAATAAGTGGTTCTTTTCAGGATTGAGTGTTTATCCCAACCAAAAGATAATGTTAAAGAGGAACAACCTCAGATTCTTAAGTGTATCATGAATAGATATCTAGGAAATGGACTGAACATGATATTCAAGCATGGGAAAGCATTTGACAAAATGACACAATTGCCTATTTCACAGATGATGAATTTGTGCAAAGGATGGAATGAAAGAGATGGAAGGATAGAAAAGATGTGTTGGATAATAGATAGAATGTTTGAAGATTTGTGCGAGGATTAATGGAAATGTATTCAAGATGAGTGTTGGTACACAACTTGAGAAGTGATGAAGAGATGGAGGAAAATTGAATTTTGGGACATAAGAACCCAAAATAGATAAAGAAAATGATGGAAGAATAGTTTTGAAAAGATGTTTAGATAGTTTTTTGAAATAAGTTCAAAGATGTGTGCCTTTGTTGATCTTTCTTATGAATCATTTGAGGTGATGGAATGGTGGATGGAGGGAAGTAAGGACCCAAGATGGATGGAAGGGATAGAGAGTTTGAATTTTGAATGAAAGGACCTAAAATGGATTTGGAGGATGAAGAGTTTGACTTTGGAATGAAAGGACCTAAAATAGATTTGGAGGATGAAGAGTTTGACTTTGGAATGAAAGGATCTAAAATGGATTTGGAGGATGAAGAGTTTGACTTTGGAATGAAAGGACCTAAAATGGATTTGGGGGCATCATCGTGGATGGAATACCAGAATTTTAGGGGGTCATCATAAGATTCTTGATAGGTAGGATCTTGATCAAAAATGGGATTAGATTGGAGAGCCATGATATCTTGATCTTGATTTAGGCTAGGACTCATTTCCTTTGAATAAGCTTCTTCTTTTTCAATCGACAAGGATGCTAACATGTGTGATCAAATTTTTAGTTTAGATAGGTTGATGTTGTTGATTTGATAGATACTTTGTTTCGGATACTCAAGCTCACTAAGTCGAATAGAGGTTTTTTTTCGATAGGCCCCTATGACAAAGTATGTCAAATGACATGGATAAAGTCTCTTGATATGGAAACTTGACTTGAATAATCTTGAATACCTAGCTAGGTATTGTTGTCGTTGAGATAGCTGGATGATATACTCTTGATCACTTGGTTTGATCTAGTGTTTCAAATGTTGGAAAGCCTTTGTATTACCCTTTTGATCAATTTTTTTTTCAGCAATTTGTTAGATTTTTGCTCACTTGTAGATGATAATCTTCTTCAATTTTTGACCATTTGGAATATGTTACAGACATAAAAGACACAATGTTTAATAAACAAAATGCACAAGCAAGTACAAATCTTATGGCAGGCTGAGACAATAGTTGTTGAATCTCACGGGGGGTTTCCCCTGAGGCTACGCTATTCAAAGCGGATATTTAGATGCTTGACCCCACTAGCTCCACCCTCGGCACTCACTTCTTCGGGGCGGATAAGCACCAGTTTCCATGAAAACTCCCCATGGAAAACTTTATATCTCTAATAGGAACCGTATGTATGTGAGCCGCTTTAGAGGTCCGACCTCCTGTGCCAACAACTAGAAGGATTTTGGCAACTAGTACAAGTGGTTTTTAGTAAAGGCTTCCGGTCATGTGGCCATACATGCGACACTTTCAGCTTTGTAAATACAGAAGGTTCCTAGCCTATAGAGGTTACGCTCCATAGGGTTTATGGGGAAACATAGTGTCGGTATGAACTTATCAGCACATGTTGTTTGAGACTTTCGTCACAAACACGATTTATTTATAGTGGATTGGAAGGACTCGGTATTAGCCCGTTTCCACTTTAGGTCATTCCCCTCTCACTAGCCCCCTCAAGGCAGCTCAGGAAGGAAGGCCCTCTAAAAGGATTTAATTGTTTGAAAGTAAAGAAAGCGTAAAAGAGTGGGTTTGGTTTTTTGGTCACCCAATTAAGGGGAGAGCATATACCTACCACTTTTGAGACACGAAATACAAGTGTTCTTTTTAACCTTTTCAAAGCAATTGTTGGATAAGTCCTATTTGGAGATGTTGCTCCAACAAGTATGGTGTTCATTTTAGCCCTTTTAAAAGTCTATGTGGAACTATTTTAGAGAAAATACCAAAAATGAAAGTTGCATGTTGTCAATTCATCCTCCTAGTTAAACTAGATGAACAAGTTATGATATATTACTTCCCAAAAGAAGACTTTTAATTAGCTAGATGATAAAATGCATAATATTTGCCTTAAATGCCATCCTGGACACACATGTTAGTAATCTGAAAATTTTGATTTCTTGGACATTCGGACCTGCAAGAAAATTTTGTCAGTTTCATAAACGGAAGCGCTAACCTAACATATGTGCTATCTTTCTATTCAAAAGCGCTAAACTATAGATCAAAAGTGCTAACTTAGACTACAAAAGCGTTGCTCTGTAGATACAAAAGCACAATTTCTTTGATATATGCGCTAACCTATGATGCAAATGCGCTAACCTGTGATGCGAATGCACAAAATTTAAGACAAAAGCACTAACATATATGACATATGCGCTAACCTATGATGCAAATGCACAGTTTTTCAGACAAAAGCGCTAACCTGCATGACATATGTGCTAACCTATGATGCAAATGCGCTAACCTGTCGAACAAAAGTGCTGTCAGAATTCACACATGCGTGAATCTGTATTACAAATGCGTTAATTCTACTTTTTGTGACATTTTTAAAGGTATATGCAAGATCTATGAGCCCCACGGTGGGCGCCAAAATGTGTGAGCTTGAATTTCATCCTCAGAATGTTACCTGCAATAAGTTAGTTTCACAAAATACAAATGGAAATGTATACATGAAATCCAAATTCAACCAATGAAACTACATGAAATACATATTAAAATAAAACATTATTTTACCTTCATGGCTTATGTCTCATTGTGTCCTAACTCCACTGTTCCTGGTTGCAGATGGTGTGCTCTCAGACAATGCACTGTTGGCTTCCAAGATGGCATATAAAAAATGGACTGATAACTTGTAGTTAACTGACACTATGATATGCAAATGCTACATGGTTATGCTAAAATGATTATATTATGATGCTATATGATAATTGCTATATTGCTATTTGCTTCAAAAACTCACAGATGCATAAGATTAGCTTGCAAAATGCACTTGCAGTCTCTTGAAGTCTAACTCTCTCTCAATTGAAGCTCTTGATTTTATAGACTTTGAGAGGATAAGATGATGTGGCTTAGATCAACGGTCCTGATCAGATCTCCAGATTTGGATGGCTATGAGCAAGAGTGAAGGTTGAGAGAAAGGGGGAAGGAGAAGACAAGTGTCACTCATCTCACCTTGATTGGGTTGTTGACCGAGGGAATCTAGGGATGGTTGGAGGAAATTTAGGAATGAGAGGACAAGTGGACTCAAGTCCTTCCTAAGATGTAGAGGGTGTTGGAGAGAATATAGGAAATGGTTATGAAATATGTGTATGTACACAATTTTCATTAAATTTGGAAGTTGAAGATAAATGATGAATTAATATTTAAGAAATATTAATTTCTTTAACCACATGTTTGATGAGTTGGCAAAGGGAAGATGAAGTGGAGATGGAGGACGAGTTGAAAAGAAATTAAATAATTTAAGAAATTATTTAATATTTGAGACTATAGGATAGGAGAATAACTATTAAATATTAGATATTTAATTGCCTGGAGAAGATAATTAAATATTCGATATTTAATTAACTTGGTTAGAGGATTAATTAAATATTAGATATTTAATTAATTAGAAGAATAAGATAGATGAATTAATTAATAGAAAGACATGATAATGAATTAAATAAATTAATCTTTTCAAATTAATTATTTAATAGAAGAATAATTATTTAAATAAATATAAAATATTTATTTAATTGCTCATAGCCAATTTTTATGTGTATATAACAGTGAATTTACCATCTAAAGTAGACTGAATGCCAGCTGGTATTTCCTCTTTCAATTTAGTTGATTTTGGTTTTCTCCCTCTTGGTTTTGGTGAATTATATATCGGAGAGAGGCATGTAGGAGATTGGGAGATTGACAGAGATTGTGAGAAATCATATGGAGGATCTTGCTGGGTTTCACAATCTTGTTGGTGAGTGTTGCCCTCTACATCCATAATACTAGGCAGAATGTAAAAATGAGAGTCCCGGGAGCTTATGGACATAACTGTAAGGTGATCTGAAAGCAATTGATCATCCTCATTTAGAACCTCTTCAGTAATTTCATCAAATAATTGGGAGCCCACTGAATGTAACATTTCATTGGCAATTTGATCTAAGTTATCCAATGATTTTTAAACCTTGGGTTCCTCATACCACTGAATTGGCCGAACTAAGCATAGCCAATCATTATCTAATTGGTCTAGATTATCTGGCAGTCTCTACACATCTAGTTTCTCATGCCATTGTATTAAATTCTTTGGGCATGGGAAAGAATTGCTACTATCTTCCTTGAAGGCATTCATAAGATCAAGAGGCCGACTAGATGTAGACAGTTTAGAGGCCATCTTATTTATTTTACTAAAGATTTCTAAAAATAGAGTATTCACCATCCTTGGAGAGACTAAGGAGGTAAAGTCCATGGTCTTAAAGTTTTGAGAAGGAGATATCATTCTGGCCATAGAAGTTTTACCAATTTCAGTTGATGCATGCAAGTATAAGGAATTGGTGAAAGTCAAAACTTGATCGTTCTGGTTGGAGAATTGGAGTGCATGTATTAACCGATTAACTAATGATCTTTTCACCTTAGGGTCCTTGAAACTTTGAGTAGCCCTACCTGGACATAGCCAGCCATTGGTTACTTTGCCTAGGATATATGTTTATCTCTGCACACCCAACTTCTCACATCCTTGTAGTAGCCTCTTGTAAAATGGGACATGATTACAACTATCTTCCTTAGAGGCATCCAATATCTTTCATTTGAAAAGTTATCTAATATTTTATTGATAAATTAAATTTTATTTATTTTAATTAAATTAAATATATAATTTTAATTACAAATCTAAATAAATATCATTTTACTTAAATATAAAATAAGACAAAAGGAAATCTTTAAAAAAGAAGAAGAAAAGAAAGTAAGTTTTAAGAAGTAAAGAAATAAAGCTAAAAGAGTCTACGTGGAGTTCTAAAGGGAGAGTTTTAAGACTTAAGGAAATGCATATAAGAAGACAAAGTTTCCCATGTAGGAAGATAAGGTAAGTTTTGAAAAAAAAAGAAAATATTTAAATTTAAAATCATATTTAAAAGGTTAATGACATGGGGTAAGTTTAGATAAAGAAACATGTTTTTCTAAGGATAAAAGATGTCTTTTCGAATAAGATAAGAGGAGATGCAATAAAATAATTTCTAAACAAAAATACCTAATTCTCTGTCAAATTTTCTATATAAGCAATGAATTGGTTTTCATTTGGGGGTTATGTAATCTTTGTTTTTAAGTGCAACAATAAAACATAGTCTGGAAGGTAAAATCAGTAATTAGAGTCTAGTTTTGTTGGTAAAAGATATAAGCTATAATGAGAAAGATATATTCTTCTTTTACTTTATGAAGACAAATCTAGTCTATTTGTGGGCATAACATAAGTTTATTGCAGAAAGGAAACTGGAATTATTGCATTCAAGGTATATTTAGTGCTTTAACTCTCTTTTAATTACGGATGTCTATATTGTTACTCTCTAGAATCTACATTTTTGTATTATTTCTACTACTATTTTCAATATGATTGTAAGTGAGTAATCTTCACATACATGGTTGTATGTAGATGAGGGAATCATGCATATACATCTATGCATGTTATGATTATGAAGGATTCATGCACATGTTTAGTATTTTATGCACGTGTATAAAGAATTATTAAGCATGCCATGAAGGGCACTATACAAAGTTGTCTCCTATATGGGTTAAGAGATAGTCTTTTATTTGCTTTCAGATGAAATAACTATTGGGTGTTAAAGATGAGACATTGTCACGAATAGCCATTATTAAGCTCATGATCTTTTCTTGAATGACCATTATATGTCTCCATGTTTGATATCCTTCTATGCTTTTTATGAGACTCTTATATGCTTTCTTATAGATACTCATGAATACTCTTGTAAACTTATGTATGCAAAGATGTGTTGGAGTATCACATATGATTCTAGTCTTGTATATTTCTTGAAAAGTTGAGTACATTGAATTATGGTTTTGATTGGATTTTACAATTAATGGAGGTTTGATTGAAAATAAGATCCTTGATAAGTTATCAAGTGCATGGATTGATGATATTACATGTATATATACTCATGTAAGCTATGTATGCTTAATATGCATTCTTATGTAGCTGTTATGTTTTTAAATTAGCTTAAAAATAGATATGGCATTTTACACTATTCCATTACTCTTGTCGGATTTGCATTGTTAGTCTACCTCATGCTGGATTGGGTATCTTTCATTTCATGAAAGATTCCAAGGAAGTGTAAGTACTTCGTGGTAGGGCGGATATGCACTCCGACAATGATCTCGCCCTTGATGTTATATTGGGAGATGGATGTCAAAGTTCTTGTCTTGTTGGTCTTCACGATTCATTCCCTATGTATTCTTATAATTGACCTTGTAGTCTATTGTAAAGGAACATGCTCCCTTATGTTCAGCCTTGCTATAGGTTATATATTAAATCTTTATGTTGAAATGTAAATTTAAGTCTCCATTCTTGTATATCTAGACATGTGGAATATTTAATAATTAATTTTATGATTTTTCATATAAATTATGTACATTATGTTATTTTGAAAATATGGAAGTCCCTACATGCCAATACATTTAAAAAAACAAAAAAAAACTATGCCAATGCATGTGGTTTTATTGTTTTGAGATCTAGTAATTTATGTAGCCCATTTTCACAAATTTCAACAAAAGTCACGTTGTTATCTTGAAGAGGAGTTGGCATACATTTATTTATTTGGAAATTTACATAGAGTAGGGTTTCTAGTAATCTCACTTATAGATAGTAATTTTTTTGGTTAATATAAGAGACATATCAAATGTTTTTTAATGTATAATTAACACCATCTGCACATCCTCTAACAAAGTGAGTCCAATTATCACTGAAAGAAAGAGATTCATTACTACTATTATTTTCAACAAAACTTCTAGTCTTTGTACTAAGTTGTTGATTTAATGGACTGGTTAATGACCATCGATACAAAATGACTCATTGCATTTTGTTCATCTTCCACAACATTTGCATATTATGATTAGTCTTTCATTGCTTGCAAGATCTCACTATCACTTTCAACATTTTTTCTTGATGTGTTCCAATTCCTTACAGCTATAACATTTCCACTTGGATATTTATTATCAATTACAAACTTTTTAGGATTCCCTTAATGATTGGTTGCTTTATTCTATTTGCCTCTACTTTTGATATGTTTACTAAATGCATCAATGTTTGAATTTGTTTCTATTACCATATTTTCACCTACAGGTTCAATCAAGTAGAGACACTAAGTTTTCATGCAAATGGTACATTTTATAACCTTCTATGTTACATTCAGTCATGTAAATAAAACAACTTTACAAGATTACATGGATATAAATCATTGCATTCATGCAATAGAATGAAACATAAGAGATTTCACAATCTTTTTGAAAAAATGTAATTCTTATTTAATGGAATAAAATACACGAGTCTCACACAACAAGCCATGAGACTGACTGTGCTCAGCTGATACAAATAAGTATTAACATATACATGCATGAGCAAATGTGAAAAAGAAAAGAAGACATGTAGAGAAGGTAACCAACTATTGCCTGAATGATTGGTTCTGTTGGTTTGATTTGCTCCTAATTGTCTTGCCTTGCTTTGCTAGCTTGTTGCTCCTTAGAGCCTGTGTCCTGCAAGAATTAAAACAATGAGTTAGAGCAGGAGTTCTAAACAATGAAAGGCTGCATCCTGTACATGCACATTTATCCCTACATACATATGCTAATCCATATGTATATCAGATGTAGTGCCTCTTTCAAGTATCCAAATATAATGTAAGTCATCAGGCATATTGGAAGTAGACATTTATTTTTCTAACTGGGTTTTTCCACGTGCAGTAACAGGTGAAACATTTTAATATTATGCATATGGGGTAAAATGTGGCTCCCACAAGGGTAGAGCCCAGTATGTATTTGAGAGATGGCTTATTCTTTCACATGGTTTCACAAGTGCAAGTAATAGGAATATAATAGAAAGATTCACTTTCTGCTACAATTCAATGTTACCTAAACAAAAGTGATACAGGTGTGTGCGGGAAATGAGGGCGACAGTAACACGAAAGTCAGTTTCAAAGGGCCCACACACCAATGAGACTCTTGGTACAATTTATAGGAACTATATTGAATAGCTCAACTTCCCAAGGGGTGTCCCATTGTTCTCTATCTCACAAGATCCCTAAAGTCAATGCCTTTTCTCTTAGATCACTGAGCAAAGTGACTTAGGAATGACAACTCCAAGAACGAGTGATGTTTGATTATTATGCATGAATGCAATCCTAACATGTATATGATATTGAAACTATGATGATTAATCTAGCATAAAGATGATGATGAGCTTAGCTAATTATCCTAGCAATGATATACTAGTCTAGCATGGATATTCTATGATATTAGAATGCTTCTAAAAGCTTATTAAGATGATTTAACAAAGAGAGGCTAAAATTCTTAGTTAATTAGACTATAAGTTTGATGCATGAAGACTTGGATCCTTAGAAAAATGACTATAAGTTTGATACAAAAATATTTCTATATCAAATGAGAGAATTAGAGCTCTATTTATAGGGAAAATAGGGCAATGGATGGTCAAGATTGGATAATCTTAACAAGGGCCAGGATTGAAAGTTAATCAATCCATGTTGACAATTCTCACCAATGAAATGGTGACAATTGTCGACAAGAGGTTGCTTGACAGGAGATGAAAGAAGCATTAAATGCTTGAGAAGACATGGAGGTTATCGTAGGAGGTAAGGGTTAAGGTTAGGTTAGGGTTATCCATTGGATAAAGCTTTTACCCAAGAGGTAAACTCTTGTGCAAGGGTTAAAGAAATAACCAAGGTTAAAGCCATGAATGCTTGATGAGACCCTTGGGTTAGATGAGGGTTGAGTTAGAGAGAAAGTCTCTAATCATGCAAGAAGGTTGAGTTAACCATTAATGGTTATGTAAGAGCCTTAAATGGTTTGGAAGACTTTGAGAGTTAACTTGTTGAGGACATAAAGCCTTTAATGGTTTTCAAAGACTTTTAAGGCTTTGAGAAGTGACTTCTCTTTTCTTAGGATTGTGACAATATTTAGGAGATGGATTAGGCTAAATTGGAAGTGATTAGAAGAATATAGAAGGGGGTTAAGGAGGCAAGTGGGAGATGTAGGAAAATGCAAGTGGAGGAAAAAAGATTTTAATTAAAATAAAATTACTTTATTTCAATCAAATAGATGCAACTTGCATAAATACAAGTGGGAGATTTAATAAATAAATTAGATTTATTTATTTTCAAGGATTAATTTATTTAAATGTAAATTTAATTAAAAGGGGAGAAAGGTGAATTAATTAAATAAAGTGATTTATTTAATCAAAGGCTAGAAAAGGCTTTAGGTGAACTTAATTAAACAAATTGAGTAATTCATTTAATCAAATAGATGAATGTGAAGAATTTAATTAAATATAATTTAATTAATAGGAAGAATGGGGTTTAAAATGAATATTAAATATTCACTTAGGAAAGTGGTCAGATGTATACGTCTACATTTTGCCCCTTTGAAGTGACGTGTGTGCACATGTTGATTCAAAGAAAATTTGTCGGATATGATGTCAAAATTTGATCTATATGATGTTGTGTGTCAAGATGTCGATATGATGCCCCAGATTTGATGAACGATATTGATGATGCCCCCTCAGGAGATGAATCAAGGATTTTGAAAAAATTGTCGATTTGATGAGCATTTTTTAATTAATTGCATTTTGAAAATTTTGACTGTGTTGAATGCACATTATTGATTCATCTCTTGAAAATGATGTTGATAAGGTTAAAAATGAAAAAGTGAGGAAAATACATGCCCCACTTATTAACCTTGTTGATTTTACCCTACAAAAAGGTAAACAGTGACTTTGAAAAATCATTTGCACACTTGTCTCTTTGTGATTGTGACATTTGAGCTCTGACGAAGATGTCCATTCCATATGTTTTGCACCAATTTGAGTGCGTCTGTCAATATCGGAGGCCCGCCACCTATGGCCCACCTGTAAGTGGTTGAAATCTCTCCACGTTTTTTTATTTATTTTGCCTGTTTTGATCACGTTTTTAATTTTTTGGTCGAAATTTGTCGGTTTAGTGCGTAGGTTAGGTCATATAGCGCATAAGATAGACATGTTAGCGCGTAGAAAGTTATAGCGCATAGGGTCAGCAAAAAGGCACATGGGGTAGATAGAGTAGCGTGTTAGGTAATTTAGTGCATACTGTTAGCAATGTAGTGTAGTGGAGTGACCACTTAGTGCATGGGGCGATTTAGCATGTAGAGTAAAGTGTCTAGCACATTGGTGGAAAAGGATAGTGCATAAGTAGCAGCATAGCGTGTAGGAGCCCTGGTTTAGTGCGTAGGGTCCAAAATTGGTGAAAAAGGTTTGGAAGAATGCGTTGTGAGTTGAATAGATTAGATAGATGTCATAGATGTCGATATGTGTCCACTGATTGTTCTACTATGGGTCTTGAGTCAATGTTTGTCCTTCTTTGTGATGATGCTTGATTTTTGATATGCCGGTTGGAGTTTGATGTTGTCAAGATGAATTGCTTTTGATAAGGAGGGCCAAGCTAATTGATTGTTTTGATGTGGATCCTGATTTTGAGTTTGATGTGGATCTTTGATGTTTTCCTTTTGAGTTAATGTCCGATATGAGTCATGATTCTTGATTTCTGATATGATTCCCGATATGATTCTTTCGATATGGGTCCTGATGTTTCTTACATTATGAGTCCTGATTTGATGTTTATGTTATGAGTCTTGATTTGATTGCTTGTGTTATGAGTTCTGATTTGATGCTTGTGTTATGGATTTTTGATGATGCTTGCGTTATGAGTCCTGATTTGATGCTTGCGTTATGAGTTTTGATTTGATTGCTTGTGTTATGGATTTTTTATGTTGCTTTCTCGATATGGGTCTTTGATTTTTGATATGGGTCAAATTTTTGATATGGGTCTTGATTTTTGATATGGTTTAGATTTGTGATTTCTCGATATGGGTCTGATTTGATGCTTGTGATATGGGTCTTGGATGCTGCTTTCGATATGGGTCTTTGATTGATATTGTGTTCTTGAGATGTTTTGTTGTTTCAAGTTGATTTTTCTTTGATTATATATGTCAGATAGATTTGGGAATTGATGATGGATACTTGTTGCTTTGCAAGCAAAGCTTGGCGTGCTTCAGTCTTGAAAGTAGTTTTCGAGACCATGATCGTTAATTCCGCGCTTATCATAGGCTGACAGAGATGTGATTGAGAGATGTGGGTTGTCCTCTTTACTAGACATGCCTTGGTATATCATTAATTGAGGTTTTTTCACAACTTTGTTAGAGAGGTGGTATAGTGATACAAACACCTTCCACTTGGCTACGGGCGAGATAACAGTCACACCAGAGGACTGTTATCGGATTTTGTGAATTTCTATAGTTGGGGCCTTGTTATCGTACGAGAAGACTAGGAAGGGTGGGACAAAGGATCTCCATCGTATCTTCTAGGATGATTAGATCAGCGGGTATGAGATCCCATGGCAGGAGTTTTTGGTTTTGGTTATGCTCTGTTACTATTTGTACTAGCAGGTTTTATTGGTGGATTTATGTGTCCTCCAAAAAATCTGTGAAACGAAAAGGGTTTTTTTGCCTCTGTAAATGAAGTGTGAATCCAAAAGTACAGCTACGCACCTGCAACCTACACATAGAAAAGAGAGGAAAATGGGTTGGGATTGGGGATTTGCCTTTAGGTCAAACCCTAGTTTTGGAATAAACCAAGTAATGAAAGAAAGTACTTACAAGTAGCTGTAAATGAAAGACTGAATTGTAAATCACCTCAAGGGAGGTTGTAGTAACACTATTGATAGAAATTCTTGTGTGGAATTGTATGTTGGAATCAATCTACTCTTCAATGGTTGAATCCTTGACTTGAATGCAACAACTAGCCTTGAAGGGAGACTTGAGAATGCTCAATGCTGGAAAAGAATGCTTGAATGCTTGATCACTTAAGCAACTTGAATCTATCCAACTTTGACCTATCCAACTTATGCAAATGAGAGGACGAATTCCCCCTTAAATACATGTTAGTGGATCTGAATTTCATCATGAGCCGACATCGGGGGAGTTTCCCGCCCGATGCACAACCAATGCAACCCTAGGAAGGGTCCTGCCCCAAAATAGGGTAGGGATAGGGGCGACACACCCCTGTCCTGGGAGGAAAAGGGTGCCATGCCCCTGTCCAAGGGGGGATAGTGGTGCCATGCCCCTATCCTACCCCTTTCTCTAGGGCATAGTGCGGACGGGGTGATGCAGAGGCCAAGGAAGAAGTTGTTTCTGAAAGCTGAGCAATCTCCAGTCTCCAATCAGGATAGAGGATTCAAACTCGCATGTGTGAGGACCCTAATGCAGTCAAAAATTGCTAGGGTCTCAATTTTATGACACTACAGATAGTATTATCTATGACAAGAGTTATCATGAAATGAGCAAAAAGATTTCAAGAATAATGAAGGAAACAATGCATTGTGTTATAAATAATAAGTTTGTCTTTTACAAAAGATATGAAGTCATAGATACTTTGATCAATCATAGTGATCTCTTTAAGACTAGGCCCAACAAATTCAATCAGAAAATAAGAACATTCACATGACAATATGCATGAGTATAAAGTGAATAGCAGTCCCAGGGCATTCCATAGATCTTGTCTTTAGGCACAAAGCTCAGTTGCAATTCACAATGTTAGCTATCCAAACGTCAGTATGACAACAAAGAAGCAATTCAAAGACCATCATGTCAATAATAATATAGGGCTTGATAGTAGTCATTAGGCCTTGTCACAGTCATGAACACTCCTTCATGGTACAATCAACAAGGAGTGCAGTGATCTTAATCATTGTTCAAGAGCAGCCAAAAGGCAATGAGACAAGGTTTTGTGCCAAAGTGAAAAGTTCACAGAGTCAAATGAAAGGATAAAATGAAAGGATATAATGTCATAATCAAAACACACTCCGAAGGACAGTGCCTTATTAGTCATGTAAACACGGTGTCATGATGTGCATGCCTAATTCATAGTTACCAAGGAGAAGTCTCAGTACCAAACATGGGTATACAATAGTCCAAGTATCTCAAGAGCAGTGAATGAAGGAACAAGGAACAAAAAAGCAGTGAAGATGTATCTTTAAAGCCACTGACTGAAAGCAGTCCATACAAGGAATTTAGGTGTGAAGAGGATTATAATGCCATGAAGACCTAGAGCATTAGAAGAATGCATATTTAATAGACAACACCAAACAGTGATATACAATAATAGCATTGAGCTCGTGAAAGAGTAGTAGACTTTGTATGAGATGACCTTCACAAAGATCCAAAAGCTTCATGGGTATTAGCAGAGATATTGAAGGTTCATGCTAAATTTATAAGTAATAGTGCTATATCAATAGTGCTAATGATCAGTGAGCACCAAGATCACATATTCATCAAGTCACGAGGTAAACAACCATCATGGGAGAGTTAATTGTCATCTTAAAAAAAAACACAAAAGACAGTGGAATGTTCAAGGGATGTATGATAGCCTTTCAAGAAAGTGATAGCAAAAAGTGTGCTCAATATAATAGTTATGATGAGATCAAAAACCTTAAGTCCTCATTGTGACAGTGCCTGGAGGAAATACACAAAAATCTTATCATTATTTGAAGGGTTTCTTCCATACTCACAGGGCAACTACTTGTATGAATGCCATATATTCTAAATTTAGTAGAGAGTTTGTCATAGACACCATAGGACAGTCCCAACAGTGACAATCTCAGTGAAAGATTATACAGTTGTATGTGCAAAGTGTCAATCATATTGTTAGGAATGAAATGGTTTTGACAGTCTCAGATAGATAGCATGATACCCTCATAACACTCAAAGCATGGAAGCTATATGGTGGTCCTAAGTAGAAATCAACAAGTTAGTGAAGACTCATATTTATGGGGAAAGAGCATAGTGCAGTCCTTCCAAAGGGCATAACATGACCTAAGTAATACAGTCACCCCTCAAAGTTCACTATCAAACATGAATACAATCATGAAGATTGAAGGATAAAGGCATAAATAGCTGTAGCGTCCTAAATTGTACGCACTTGCTAGGGTGGTACAATTTCACACCTAGTTTAGCACCCGCCTTGGCGCATTTTGCATTTACATTGCATTTCCCCTTTAGCACTTAATTAATCAAATTAATTAGGTCTAAGGTCCTATTTTATCATCTCCCATATCATAAAGTTGGGCCCTTTCATTAAAGTGTGCCCCTTTCATTTTATTCTTCCAATACATCATTTAATCAAAAACCCTAATTAGGTCCTATTTTGAACTTGGGGGCTTGATTTCGGGGGTCAAAACATCTCGAAATCAGCTGTAACTTTGGGATTCTATCTAAAATCATCATATCCAACGGCCCTGAAAATTTGGTGAAAAGTTGTCGGGACCATGGCGCCCGGAGTGCACATGGTCCCGGACATTTTTCTCAAAATTTTAGGAGCGCGATCCAATCATAAAATAAAGCTTAACCCCAAGAAATTGGCGGGATATTCAATCTCTAGGTCGGCCAAAAGACAAAATTAAGACCTAGGGTTTCATATATAAGAGCTCTCTTTCTTCATTTGAAAGGATCGGAATTTTTGGGCTTTCGAGGACCTTCTATGCAGCGAAAGAGCAGATCTTTGAAGACTTCAATAACATTCAACATCCATCCATCAAGCATTCATCAATTTCATTCATTTAGGGCTTGGGAGACATTGAAGAACAATAGGAGATTACCGACTAAAGATTGGCTTGTACTCCTCCCTTAAGGGTTGGGTATGATTTCATGTTGTTTTCATGTCTTTGCATAAGCTTCAATATATCCTTTATTCATGCTTTAGATCACTTTGCATCTTGATTTAGAACATTTACATTATCATTTACAAGCAATTAGGGTTTACTTTCTAGGTTGCTCTAGTTTGCTTTCTTGCATTTAAGGACCTTGCACACACACTAGGTCTGCACACACAATACATTTTACAATACAACTTGGCTATTCGTGGAGGTGGAAATCACCGAAGCGGGGGTTTGACTAAGGCAAAACCCTATATAGCCGCCCACCACACCTTTTCAGATATAAGTGCAGGTTTCAGAATTCGGACGACGCCGCAAGTTACAGATCCAGAAGAAGCAGACGGAGACCGAACTTCACACCAAATCTCAGAGCAAAAGACCAGGATAGGGGCGTGGGGTGCCCTGGTCCTGCCAGGACAGGGGCACTGGGCGCCTTGGTCCCTGGGACAGGGGCGCTGGGTGCCCTGGTCCTTCTGACAGCAGTTTTCAGCATTTTTGACAACTTTGCAAAATAGCAGTTTCCGGAGCAGTTTCAGGGGCAGAATCAGGACAGTGGCGCCCGCGCCCCCGTCCCGAACATTTTCACTCAGATTTTAACACCGGGTACGCATTTACATTCTTGTCTTGTCCTTGTGTTTACAGCTTTCCGCTTTCCATTGTTTAAGTTCAATTCTGCAATCTTGTTATTAGTTCATACTTGCACTTTGGGGTTAGGGATTGAACTTGCATTATTTTATCTTTCAATTACAACAAAGGAATAGAAATCCTAATAGGTAGCCCGTGGCTCTCTCTTCCACAAGAAGAAGTAGCCAATTGTGTGATACCTTTAGGCTCTTTCGTATTCCACAAGTGTGTGGTTGAAAGTGAGATTAGGGCATGTTTGCTTAGTGTCACTTTTTCTCCCACACATTTTGGTGAACCCGACGTGAATCTATCATTGCTTCCTCTTGCATTGCATTTGTTAGATCTAGATCTAGATTTAGTGTGTTTTCATTTCATTTTCATTAAAAAGAAAAAAAAAAAAGTGTTTTTCTTTGCATTGTGTGTTTAAATTTTATGCAATTTCAAAATGTCAGATTTTTATTTGCAAGATGTTCATATTTGTGATGATTATGAGTTAGATGAAGCTTTAGATGAATTTTTGAAACCTAAATATACCAAACCTTCATTTTACCAAAAACTCATAAACATTGTTACTATGTCATTTCGTTGTGATGAGAAAGATAAGTCGAATGATTCCTCTCAAGGGTACATTCCTATCAGCTCTTCCACTAAATCTAGTAACATGGTTGTTTTCAATGATCCCCTCTATGAAGAGATATCTCCTTTTGAATCAAAAGATAAACCTTTTAATAGATATGATCATGCTTTGTTGAATGATGCCCTTGATGCCTTTGTGTCACCTAAAAAACACTCCCTTCATGAGGATCCTTTTGTGCAAGAAGATGACATTATCCCCACATTTCCTAGTGATGGCCTTTCCTTTTCCAACAAAATTCCCACTAGAGATGATGAATTAATGATAAATGCTTACCCTTCTCCTAAAGTTTGTCTTACCCATAAGCATCCCTTAGAGAAAGAAGATGAAATAAAAAGCAATTTCCTTAATTCTCTCTCCCCTAAAGATCATATTGAACATATTTTGAGGAAAGAGGATGAGTTTACACATCTATTGATGCTCTCCCTCCTAAGGATGAGGAATTAATAAACAATGTTATCTCCTCTCCCGAAATTGACAATGCTTCAAACATTCCTTTCAACAACTTCACTATTTGGGATGAACCATTAGAAGAAGGTGTAGATTATTCTCTACCCTGTGAGAGAACCCTAGCCAAAGGGGATGAAATCAAGATTAAAAACTCCCTTGATAGTTTCTCACCTTCCTTGAATCTCAATTATTCTCCCTCTCCTCAACTTGGTTCTACTCATAAGGATACCCTAGTTCAAAGCAAGATGGTTAACATCTCTTTCAAAGATCTCCCTCTCAAAAGTGAGACTTTAGAGAGTAATGTTGATCCTTCTCCTAGAGAGTTTATTCCCCATGTAGATCCTTTGATGATAGAGGATGATATGACCTTTCCTAGTATTACTCTTCCTACTAGAACATCAATGCCTACCCCTTGTCTCTCTCCTAAAATTGATCTAATCTGTGATAAGATTTTAGTGCAAGAGAAGACTATCAATAATTCTTCCAACACTTTTGTTCATTCCTCTAAACCATCCTCAATCAATTTGATACATGTGAATGAGACACCTAACAAACCTCTCTTCACTGTCCAAGGTGCTTGTCCTTCTCAAAATTCTCAACCTTTAAATAAGCCTATCTTAGTGGTTCAAGGCGGTTATGCTAATGATTCTTTTTGCACTCCTAAGAAACCTATTATTACTGTGCAAGGAGGTTATTCCTCTAAGAGCCCTTATGAGTATGCTAAGCAATTGACTAGAGAGAGTTATCATGCGGTTGCCCATACTTATAATACTAGAAACAATAGGCAACCTAATCCTCCTCCAGTTATCCCAACTTCACTTTCTCCTTCCCAACCTATTCTTCCTCAAGCTCCACGGATTTCACAAGTTCTTGGTAAGGAATATGATCTCATAGAACAACTTAAAACTACTCCTGCCAAGGTATCCCTTTGGGATTTGATCCAAGCTTCTTCCGCTCATCATGGAATGTTACAAGATGCCTTGAAAGATTTGAATGTTCCTCCACCTAATACATCTAGTAATATAGTGTCTTTGGTTAACTCTGTGATGAATCCTAAAACTCAAATTGTGTTTACTCAAGATGAGTTGCCTACTAGTGAAATTCAACATCAATATGATCCCTTGATGATTGTGGTTATCATAAATGACACTGCTATAAGACGAACACTGGTAGATAATGGTTCTGGCCTTAATGTGTGTAGCATTAATCTATTGCATAAGATGAATGTGGATACATCCCTTATTGAGCCTGACTCTCATCCCATTCGAGGCTTTGATAATGTGGCTAAGTCTTCATTAGGTATTATCACCTTACCCATCACAGTGGGACCTGTTAGTTTGCCTACTCCTATCCATGTTATGTCGGGAAATCTAACATACAACTTGTTATTAGGGAGACCTTGGATTCACGGTATGCAAGTTGTCCCCTCTACATTGCATAGACAAGTTAAATTCATTTATAACAATAAGACATATACCTTGATAGGTGATACTAATTTTCAAGCTTGTTTGCAAACATCTAAGCCTTCCTCTTCTAGTAATGACTCTTTGAACAAGATACCTATGGATGAATCCTTACCCTCTGATAATCAAAATTCTTTGGATGAGTCTGAAGCTCCTGAAGAAGATCCTTCTCAACTTGAATATACGCATAAAAAGGCTTTTGATCCTGAGAAGGTTCCCGCAGATGACGATTGGGGATCTCTTGACTTTAATCCCACCTTTGTAGGTGAGTATAGGGTTCCTCCTAGAGAGTTTAAAGTTAAAAAGAAGGAAGAAACTAAAAATCAATCAATCTTACCTGAACCTATGAGCAATAATTTTGTGGCCGCTTCTCAAACTTCTTCTCCTCACACCTCTAATTCTGAAGAATTTGATTCTTTGTCTTATGAAAAACCACCTTTTCTTTCTGAAATGGCTAATCGTTATGGTCGTGGTTTTCACATTTTGGCTAAGAGTGGCTATAGTGGAAATGGTTGTGGTGCAAATGAACAAGGGATAAAAGTTCCTCTAGAGACTAATTTTCACAATTATGCCTTTGGACTCGGCTATAATCCCTGCAAACGTACCAAAGCATCTAAAAGACCATCTCTCAATGTAAATGCTATATTTAGTAGTGATGATGATCTCACTTCAACTAAATCATCTTCTACTTCTATCAACTCTCATTCCCCTCATAAGGAAATCTTGGCGATGAACAAATCTCTTTATGAATCCCCTCAAATTTCTAAATCCACTTATGAATCTTTATCTCCTATTCATCATAAAGTCCTTTCCTCTAGGGATAAGGCTCTAATAAATTACACTCATCCCTCTTCTAAGATTTCTTGTGACTTTTCTTCTTCAATTTTTATCATTTTATACATGTTTTTGATCTCACTTATAGTTGAGCATTTAACATGTCATATTCAAATACCTCATTTAGTCTATCATGTCTTTAAATAACATTAATGGCTATTATGTTGCTCATCATTATGTGACATTGGTAGCTCATTTACTGGGGGCTCATTGTCATTCATGATGGTACAATTTCAAGTGCAATCATATTTTTTGAAGCAACATAATAGCCTAATTTTCTTGTTCCTATGGGGACAAGAGTGATTTCATACATCTCTTCCTTTGCTTATGTCCAAATCTCTCCCTAGAAGATTGTGTAAGTCCTTCTCATTTTCCTTATCCTTGGGAGGCAATGATCTTTCCTTATTTTTATCTAAGGATCCACTTTTTCCTATTTTGTGGATGGTGTGGACTTTATTACTTGATGTTATGCCTTGTACGCATTTGTTGTTGTTTGTTCAAGGGTTCTCTCTTACAAGAGGTGTAAGTCCTTGACTACAACCTCTTTTGCACTTGGTAAAATACATCCATAATGAATTCACTCTCCCAATTGGGTTAAAAAAAGCGTCATCCTTCATTAAGAATCACTTTCACCTCGCAAAAGAAGGAAGTATTGCATTATTATTCTCTTCTTTGTCTTATTCTAGAAGATGTTATATTTGTCCTCTCGGGGATAGGTGTCTTTTGTACAAAGATCTCTTCTCCTCTAAGGATCTCCTTTACACATACTACAAGATATCCCTTTTCAACTATCTTATCCTTGCTTAAAGAGTGTAAAACTCTCTTGCTTGGATCTATGACATTGTTGCATTTTTGGGGTATCTTCTTTTGTGATGAAGGTAGGTATCCTTGTTCTACTTTGCTTATGACATAAACATTACACTTTTTGAGCAATGGGTCATTCTCGGAACCAGAGCACAGACTCTTAGAGTGAGATGTCTCCATTTTTCTTTTATGCAAGGTGATTATTCTCGGAACCAGAGCACAGACTCTTAGAGCGAGATGTCACGCTTTTGTACTATACATATATGGGTTGTAGCATACTCGGGCATAGACTCCTATGAGGTGCTTCTAACCTCCCTTACACACACATGCACGAGGTTGAGTGGAACTAGCGGCATAAGGCTAGACTTTCTCACTCTCCTCCCTTACATGGATTACCTAGACAGACTCTAGGGGCTAGTTTTCCATGTCCTTTTTCCCATGGATCACCTAGACAAGATCTAGGGGCGAGAAGTCCATGTTTTCTCTCTCACTATTCTTCTCATGGATCACCAATGTGTGTATTCATTCTTTTTTCCTTTCTTTTCTTCTCTTTGCATTTTGTTTCCATTTACATCCTTCATCTTGTGTTAGAGAACTCTCAAATCCTCACACTCTTTGTTGTGTTGGAATTGAGATTTAGTCCTCTTTCTTACCAAATGATTCTCCATTAGTTTTTGATCTCATATCAAATCTTCTTGTGAGCATTTGTCATCAATTTTCTTTAACAATTCGAAGTGGTAAACATGATACCCTGTTTCAACTCACTAAAATTAGCAAGCCGAAACAGGGGGGGGCATATAGCTACTCTCGAATTTTCATCACCTTCCTTAGTAAGCATTAGGTGATTTTGTGATCTAACGTGTGTTTTGTAGGGTGCGGTTCCTAACTGTGTACTGCAGATACCACTGGGGGCTTCGTTCGACAGACTTATGGATATATCCTTTTTCAAATAATGTTTACTTTTCTGTACTTTAGCTTGCATATGCACGTAGTGTTCATATGACCGCTAAAGTGGGGGCTAAATGTAGCGTCCTAAATTGTACGCACTTGCTAGGGTGGTACAATTTCACACCTAGTTTAGCACCCGCCTTGGCGCATTTTGCATTTGCATTGCATTTCCCCTTTAGCACTTAATTAATCAAATTAATTAGGTCTAAGGTCCTATTTTATCATCTCCCATATCATAAAGTTGGGCCCTTTCATTAAAGTGTGCCCCTTTCATTTTATTCTTCCAATACATCATTTAATCAAAAACCCTAATTAGGTCCTATTTTGAACTTGGGGGCTTGATTTCGGGGGTCAAAACATCTCGAAATCAGCTGTAACTTCGGGATTCTATCTAAAATCATCGTATCCAACGGCCCTGAAAATTTGGTGAAAAGTTGTCGGGACCATGGTGCCCGGAGTGCACATGGTCCCGGACATTTTTCCCGAAATTTTAGGAGCGCGATCCAATCATAAAATAAAGCTTAACCCCAAGAAATTGGCGGGATATTCAATCTCTAGGTCGGCCAAAAGACAAAATTAAGACCTAGGGTTTCATATATAAGAGCTCTCTTTCTTCATTTGAAAGGATCAGAATTTTTGGGCTTTCGAGGACCTTCTATGCAGCGAAAGAGCAGATCTTTGAAGACTTCAATAACATTCAACATCCATCCATCAAGCATTCATCAATTTCATTCATTTAGGGCTTGGGAGACATTGAAGAACAATAGGAGATTACCGACTGAAGATTGGCTTGTACTCCTCCCTTAAGGGTTGGGTATGATTTCATGTTGTTTTCATGTCTTTGCATAAGCTTCAATATATCCTTTATTCATACTTTAGATCACTTTGCATCTTGATTTAGAGCATTTACATTATCATTTACAAGCAATTAGGGTTTACTTTCTAGGTTGCTCTAGTTTGCTTTCTTGCATTTAAGGACCTTGCACACACACTAGGTCTGCACACACAATACATTTTACAATACAACTTGGCTATTCGTGGAGGTGGAAATCACCGAAGCGGGGGTTTGACTAAGGCAAAACCCTATATAGCCGCCCACCACACCTTTTCAGATATAAGTGCAGGTTTCGGAATTCGGACGACGCCGCAAGTTATAGATCCGGAAGAAGCAGACGGAGACCGAACTTCACACCAAATCTCAGAGCAAAAGACCAGGACAGGGGCGTGGGGCACCTTGGTCCTGCCAGGACAGGGGCGCTGGGCGCCCTGGTCCTTCTGACAGCAGTTTTCAGCATTTTTGACAACTTTGCAAAATAGCAGTTTCCGGAGCAGTTTCAGGGGCAGAATCAGGACAGTGGCACCCGCGCCCCCGTCCCGAACATTTTCACTCAGATTTTAACACCGGGTACGCATTTACATTCTTGTCTTGTCCTTGTGTTTATAGCTTTCCGCTTTCCATTGTTTAAGTTCAATTCTGCAATCTTGTTATTAGTTCATACTTGCACTTTGGGGTTAGGGATTGATCTTGCATTATTTTATCTTTCAATTACAACAAAGGAATAGAAATCCTAATAGGTAGCCTGTGGCTCTCTCTTCCATAAGAAGAAGTAGCCAATTGTGTGATACCTCTAGGCTCTTTCATATTCCACAAGTGTGTGGTTGAAAGTGAGATTAGGGCATGTTTTCTTAGTGTCACTTTTTCTCCCACACAATAGCATGCACCTTATCACAATACTAAACATCAATGAGTTAGGGTATTTTCAAGCCACAAAGGGTAGTAATGATCATTGCTATGAGTATAATCAAAATAGTCACAGTATAACCAAAAGAGAAAGGGAAACAAGGAACATCTCACAGTCCCACAAGACCTAGTTGTAGTCCTAAAAAGAAGAGGTCTTGCAAGATACAAGCCTTCTTCAACCATCAAAAGTCAAGTATGTGATAGCCATAAAGCTGCAGACATCCAAGATAGTGATCAAGCAAAAAGAAGGAATCACTATGAGGGATCAATAAAGGGCATGAGCTGCTCAACTTGCATAAAGAAAAGTGTAAGGTGGGTTATAGATGCAGCAATAGTCATATAGTGAAAATCAGTCTCCAAAAGAATCTGACTGTCATGAAACCTTTGACAAAGCACAAGAAATAGAGCTAAGGACACAATGACCATGCAAATGGTAAATTCATATTAGAAAAATAGAGATCAAGAAGATTACCCTAAGACCAATGCATGGAATCTTAATGATAGTCTCAAAGCTTGAGAATCAATTCAGATTTTAAAGAAAAACATGCATTTTAGCAGTGAGGTTATACAAGTATGTTGTTGACAGTGCTTTATAATCCCAAAATACCTTAGGGTATTATACCTTAAAGAAGAAAACCGTAAGTGCACAGGGTTATAACCGCATATAGTACACCAAGTATTCATTAATAAAGGTTCACAGACACTGTAGAGTGCATATCACAAAATATTTATAGCCTCTACGTGATAATACATTCACCATTCACAGAATGTAAAATGAAGGCAGAGACCATTCAGAGAAGCCACAACACAAAAGGTTGGAGCAACCAAATTTCACCTTGGAGTTCACCTATAGTCATAGCAAGGGCGTCACAAAAACAAGAGAAAAATCATAGTCATTTGTGACTATCAAAAAATAATTTGACAGTGCTATGAAATTGTATCTACGATTAAAATAAGTGTAAATTGCATAATCAGATATCAAAGAGTGAATCACAACTCTAATCTAATTAATATTACTCCTAAATTATAATGGAATGATGCAAAATCAATTGAAATGAAAGAAAGATCTATCTAAAACTCCCTCAATTGACATAGCAAGGCTTCCATTGCTCTTCTCCATTATTGTTGATGTAGGTGGCTCTCAGGTATTGCACTGATTTCCTGCATAAGATGGACAATATCTTTGAAGACTGTGATTCTGGCTTGAATTGAGAAAATAGGTTGAATTTATAGATTTTTAATACAAAGGGGTGAGAAATAGAACTCAAGTGTTGATTGATAGATAACTGATTTAGATTGATTAGTTAACAAAGTTGATTGATTTGTTAACTCAATAGATTGGAGAGTGAACTAAAGAGATTGGCTAGTGAACTCAATTGATTGATCAGTAGATTGAATTGACTAGCTAGTTGACTGGATTGATTAGGGAGATGACTGATTAGATGGATTAGTTAGAAAAAGGGGATTGAGAGTTAAAAAGGATGATTGATGAGTTAACTGAGTTAACTAATTAGACAACTGATTTGATCAATTAGTTCTAATTTTAGCATGTGTTGTAGGATTTTGAAATTGAATTTGATTCTCATTTTTAATTTGGATTTGAATTTGGACTTTTGAGTGCTGAAATGCACAAGAAATTAATTGAAATTCAGATTTGGTGAAATGTGAATTTGGAGGAAATGAAATTAATTGGAATTAGAATTTGGGAGAAATGAAATGAAATTAGATGGAATTAATCAGAATTATAATTTGGGGAATTGGAGGAATCTAATTAATTAATTTAAATATAGGAAATTCAATTAATTAAATAATAAAGATTATTTAACTAAGGAAAAAGGTCGCAATTAATTAAATAATTGATATTTAATTAATAATTGAGATAGGGTTAATTAAATAGATGAATAATTAGTGTAAGATCAATGAGATATTTTTAGGTGTCTACAGAAATACGCCGAGAGAGTAAAATGGCAGAGATGGACTTACATCATATCTCTCTGTGTTGGTTTTTCTCCAAAAGCCTTCAAGCTTGAAACCCTAACATTCTCACATGGCGGCTATATCAGAGTGTTCAAAATGCAGAGAGAACCCTAAGGTCGGTGACCAAGCTTCGTGAAGAAGTTTCAAGTTTGGAAAATGAGAAGAACTTTTGAGTTTTTACTCTAGGGTTTCCTTTACCCTATGTTGACTTCAGGTATTTTATGGCATTGATTTCATAAGATACTTTTGGATTAATTCATGACCCCCTGACTCTTAGTGGAGTTGTGTTTCCTTAGGAAATATACTCATGTTTTGTGCTTTAAAGACTTTGTTTAATGCCTTTGACACATAAATGCCAGATCATACTTTTGGAGAGTCATGCTTCAGCACTTGTATGTGCTATTCATGTTTTGAATAGAGAGTTATTTGCATATATTTATTGTAAAACAAATGATTTTAAAGGTGCCATTATAAATATTTAGATCATTTTGTTATTGCTTAATGCAAGTAAAGGTGGCTAAAAGTTTTGTCAAGTCTTTAAGTCAAAGAAAGGGTGAGGATTGAATTAATGAGGTGTTCCAAGCATATAGGGCATGTGTGCCAAGGATATAGGGGCAGTTGTTTCAGCTAGAAAGCACATGCCAAAAATTTATGGAGTTTGTTTTGACCTTTTAAAAGCACTTTTGGAGCATCTTTGAGTGTTTTTAGCTTGCCTTTATGGAGGACTTGGTCAAATTTGACCATTTCAGCCTTTTTTATCACTTTTGGAGATGGATTCACTTGCTAGATTTGAGGGTTTTTGTTACATCCGACCCCAATTTGTTGGAAATTCCTACTCTCATGGATTTTTGGAGGTGGGTAGTAGAGGATATATTCATGTTTGTAACTCATTTTTGAGTTAGTTCTTGATTGTGCAGATTTAGGCCTTAGTGACTTTTAACAGTCCTTTGCTTAGGTTTTGTGATAATTTGTAACTCATATATTTTGATACATGCAGAAGTTACCTTGGAGACTATTTTGACAGTGTCATTACCTTCTTATTATTTGCAGAGCTGTGTACTTTTGTGAGATTGATTGAATAATTAGTGAAGTGTTTTCATCTTCCTTGTGTTTCCATTTATTTTTTTCATACCTTCTTTGTGAGATATGCACTACGCAGGTTGCAAATTGTATTTAGATAAATGTTATGAGTTCTTTATTGTGAAGTTTACCTTCCATTATTGAGCAAGTACATTCAAATATTTTTGTGAAATTTTTATGTATATGCATGTTAGAATGAGTTGTGTAAGTTAATTTATTTCATTATAGTATTTAAGTGACTGATTTTCTGAGTGTCATAACTCAAAGTTTGGTGTATCACTTGGTCAGTTTCCTTTAGTTGCAGTAATAGTACTTACCTTTTTCAAAGTTATCTTATTTCCTTTTTATCAAAAAATAGTAGTTTAGAGAGATTACCAACTAGGAGCCAGCCTATTCGGAGGTTCAGTCCAATTATAGGTGACCCACAACCTTGGAGTGATCCCATGTTTCTTTAGCTTGCTAAGTTATTACAACTTAGCTAGGGTGCAAAGTTTAGAGATGACAGTTTCTAATTCTAAAAGAAATGTAAACAACTTCTCAAAAACAAAGTCTCAAGTTTCCACAATTAGACATAGGGACTCAACAAATAAATTGAATGATGATGGAAAACTACATCACGAAAGCAACTAAATATTGATTATCCACAGTGGCAACTTTGTGTCGAGTAACTGCAATCTTCTTAATTTGGACATTGGAAAGTTTGATGGCAATGTCCCCCCTAACACGATCAAATGGAATACTTGTTTGAGCTGCAACTGAGTCACATGAACAAGAAGTATCTTTAGCATCTTGTAGTGAAGGAACCAAGAAAAAATGAATTACTATTCATGGTCAATGTTGGCAGCCTCATCACTCAATTCGACAGAGAATGGAGGAAAAATGCAAGTAGTTTGTTGGTAATAGTTTGTTAAACATGTTAAATAAAGCATGTCATATAAATATTGGATTCCAAAGAATATTTCTATTATTGCTTTCAAAGAGATTTATATATTTTAGGGAGGTTGATTGGGATTAACTGACTTATAAGCATATAAGCGAGAATATAAACATAATAGGGATAATTAGACTACCAAATGCATATCCATAATTATTTATAAGACCCCTATATCCCTAATGATTTATGAGACCCCTATATGTCTAACATTATCCAATAAATTAAAATTAGATTATGGTATTATTTTTTCAAGAGTACAAGTCAAGAAGTGACTTATAAGCATATGAGTGGGAATACAAATATAATAGGGAAATAATCTCTTCATTGAGAAAATAGTGATAAAGAAATACTTAGATAATGAACAAAGAGAAATAACACTCTTATTGAGTATTTTTGTTAAATTAAGCATCAAATTATGGTGTTGATCTTATTACAACCAAAAGTCCCAAGGGAAGAGATACACAATTCATTAATAGATCACTTACAAAGTTACTTAGACCATTAGCAAACCATTTACAACACACGAACAACAAAATAAATAATACCACATCAAGAGTAATATTAAAAATATACTAAATTTGTTCATAAGATTATGGTGCTTGACATGTATGTACATTCTTATCTAGATTTGGGACCTTCCAAAATAGTATGGAAGATAGATTTTGTGATGTACTAGTTTTGAGAGAGAAGAAATTGATAAATGCATAGCTTTTGTCCATCATTATGGTCATGGTGAAAGAACGTAATGTTGAGTGTTGTGTGGATGAATAGAAACAAAGTCATGAGGTACTAAGAATGACACTCCTATTTATCATCCCTTTGATCCAATGTATTAAATTATCATACAAGTGAATATAAACAAGATAATGATAATGTAATGTTGAAATTTATAACTTTGAGCTCCATGTGTTTAAATTTAAATAGAGAGGTTGTGAGTTTTACATCATGCCCATTCATCCCTTTGACCGAATGTTTTAATTCATCATACAAGTGAATATAAATGGGATAATGATAATGTAATGTTGTAGGCCTCACACTTAAGAAATCAGCCAAGTAAACATTTATTTTTAAAAGAATAACACAAGATCGACTCTAGCAATTAAGATGCAACCTTGAAATGTGAAAATGCATGCTAAAGTGAACAAAAGGTGTTATGCTTAGTACAATGATGCATGAGACAAAGAAAACACTAGATGACATCACCATTTCTCTCAAAAAGGTGGCACAAGTGGAAGACTTATAAATCTCTTGATGGTCATCCTACAAGAGAGTAGAACTTCACCATGATAATGATTGGGTCCTAACCTATGATCACCTCTCATGAAAACAAAAAAAATGGTAGGATGAAAGAATCATTTACCTTAAGTTCACTCCTAAAAGACACCCAGTTCTCACTAAACCAAGAGAAACCAATGTAAGAAGTGGCACAACTAGGGATTAATATACCCTAATTAGTCGGGACAACCACCAGATTCCTGTGCATGGAGCAGGATGAGGATCAAAACTAACTCCAATCCATTTTATGAAAAATCAAACGACAACCTAAACTTTAGGGGTTAACTTCATAAGAGGTTACTCTATGAGAAGATACAAGCCCTCAACTAATTTGTCACGACCCCTCTTATATTATTGTCATGTTAGTTTTTTAATAAATATGTATGTTTTTTAAAGATATTTTGGTTAATCAATATTAAAATGATATTGACCTTGGATACCCATGTAGAGTAACATACAAATTCCTCATGTTTTCCTTCATTAATAAAACAGTTTTCTCTCTCCATTTGTGAGCCTTGCATCTATTA
Source organism: Cryptomeria japonica (assembly GCF_030272615.1). NCBI lineage: Eukaryota > Viridiplantae > Streptophyta > Pinopsida > Cupressales > Cupressaceae > Cryptomeria > Cryptomeria japonica. Next base: position 418,501,289 of record NC_081409.1, on the reverse strand, counting down.
GTATCTTAGTTTCATGAACCCTTTGATGTTTATCATGAACAAACCAAAAAGTTGCAATTCCTCTTAAAACTGTATGTCTCAATTAACTACTATACTATTCAATATGTGCCCCGAATCTATAATTAATTATAAATTTATTAAGCTCTAAAATTGGTATAGCAACATCTCTTTTCTAAAATTTACTCTTGATTAATTTCTTTGACTAAAAGCAAATAGATATTCAATTCTTCAAGCATAACTTATATATAATCACTTTTACTTAGTAGTATCGTAACCATCCTACTCCCTAATTTGTGAGCCCCTACAACTTGGGCTTCCAATCCCTTCAATTTTTTGTTGTATTCAAACAATTCTATAGAGAGTACTATTATGCGAATGAATATTGTTAAATACTAATGGAACTTAAGAAGGTCATTTCATTATCAATTTTGAAGACACAACATCATCCACTTCTACTCTTACATTAAAAGAATAATGTATCAAACTTGAGATTTAAGCTGCAAATTAGATTCAATTGTCAATTTTCACTAAAATAAGCTATATTATTATTTATTATTTATTATTTATTATTTATAATTTAAATGACGTGGATGTTACATATAGATTGTATATTATAGTTAATTGATATATGAGTAAATATAATGGTGTGTATTGGAAAGAATGATAATAAAAAAATAGAGATCTAAATATAATATTACAATCCATAAGAGAACCTATACTACTAGTATGATTTTGTAAAACCATTTTCCCTAACCACTCATACCTTCCCATTTTTAATAACATTAGCTATCAAGTTAATATAATTCTTCTTGTTTGTAATTTGTATGAAAATGAAATTATGCAAAAGAACATACTTATTTCATCATTTCCTTTAATTAATGTTGCTCATTAGTTACCAAGTTTACTTAGGAAGGAAATTGAACATAGTGATAAATTAGGTATACCTCCTTGAAGACAATATATATATATATATATTTGTATATATATATATATATATATATATTCAATTTACACATCTAGACTATATACACTTAATAGTGTCTCCCAAACTAAGGTTTCAAGTGAATAAAACATCTACATGACTTTATTAGCTCTATTTAATAAATATCATTGGAGATTTTCTCTTATTCCTACATTGAATAAATTTAGATTTTCCATTGTTTGATATGCATCTCTTGCTACATATCAAGGTAGTCCTAGTATGAAGCATGTGGTTGTGGAGCAAGGATTTGGCTCATGATAGAGCCTTCTTGTCATAGCAAAGCTATTGTGATTTGTGTTGTGGTGTTGGGTTCAGTCTTCAGGAGGCATCCATGAGTGTGTGTGGGGGTGAGATCTACTTCGTAGAAGTGTGTCTATGTTTTTTGTGAGATTTTTTGGAGTTTTTTTGCTTTCTTCTGGTTGGTGGTTGTGCAATATGCCATTTCTGGCCTAGTGGTTTCATTCCTCTTCATTTGGGTGTGATCTTCTGAGGTTTTTTCCCTTGGTGATAAGGTTTGTTCAAAGATTTGTGCGTAGGGTGTTCAGAGTTTTGATTCTTCATTTTTTAGGCTTGCATGGCTATGCATCAGAACTCCCCTTTTAAAGAAGCGGTGCTAGGGGTTTCTTCCTCCCCCATCATGCAAGTAAACTCTAGTGTTGGATTTCTTAATGGTAATATAAGAGAGAATGTTTCTCAAAGTGGTGGTTTTCAACTGTCAAAGATAAATGGATGTCTTGCCAGGAGTGATCACAGGCCTATGTTGGTGACTCAACCAGCCATGGTGGAGGAGGATGTGAATTATCTGGTAAATCATGCTTTTGATTTGCAAATTTATCGGTTTTCTTACCTTTTTTTAAAATCCTGGGCTCGATGAACATGAAACCTAGAGGGCAAAATGGAGGTAATGTTAGCTGTGAATAGCTACTTTCTAGTAGTTTTTCAAGTATTTTAGATAGAAATAGGGCTTTTGAGGCTGGTCCTTATTTATATAATCAAGTTGGGCTCTTCATTAAGCCATGGCATGTTGGGTTTAACTCTATGGAGGAGCTCCCATGAAGGGTTCTGGTCTAGGTGTGACTTCCATGGTTTTCGCTTGAAATTTGGAGACGTGATATTTTCCATTCAGTCATGCAATTGCTTGGTAAACCTATTGGTTCATCTCATCAAACTATGAAAAAGATGGTAATAACTTATGCTCGTGTGTGCATTGAAATTGATTTAAGAAAACCTTTGCCAAATTCCATGGAAATTCAATTGGGATCCACCTCCTAGATCCAACAAATTGACTATAAACTTTGCCTTTTAAATGTCACGTTTGTCATGAATATGGTCATTTGAAAAGGATGTGCCCCAAATCTAACCATGTTGGATCCTTTGGTCAAGTGTCGACCCACCCACCCCCTAAACAAGACAAAGGAAAAGCTGGAGGATTAGGAGGTCTTTATTCCAATTAAAAATCATAATAAGGAAAGAGGGCAGAAGAGAATGCTCTAGAATAGGCAGTTAGGTGAGATGTTCAATAGGTTTGAATTTTTGGAAGATTTAGATTAGTTTGATGAGGCCCTAGTAGGTTTGCCTATTGATCAAGGACCTATGGAGACAGGTAAAATGGATGTTGAAAGCATAGGTTTATCCTTGAGGGTGTGTAGGAGGGGAGATTAAATGCTTAGATGGACATAGATATCCCTTTGTTGACCTCTAGCAAGCTGGGGTCTAGCGGTTGCAATGTGGTGTCAGAGTGTCTAGGTCCTACCAATGATTCAATCAATCCATTGATAGAGGCTCAGGATGGTAGTAAAAGTAAAGCTACCCTGCCTTTATTAAGAAATACAACAAAAAGTTCTCAAAAAGGGTGCTCTTGAGAAACCCCCTAAGGTTGATAGAAAGAAAGATCAAGAAAAGGTGAAGTTGATTGCAGAGACATTGGTGGAGTTGAGATCTGTGAAGACCATTGACTCCCACTTCTCTACATCATAGAAATGATTGTCCTATCATGTAAGGTGAGGGGGTTGAATAGCATCGCTAGACAAAAGGCTATTCAAGAGTTGGTTAAATCTCACTCCTGATATAGTATTTATTCAGGAAACTAAGATATCAGTGGATGGTATGTTGAGTAAGGCTTCTAAAATTTGTGTTTGAGGATAGTGTCAATGCATTGGGGTTCAAGGAAATTTAGGGGGTATGACTTGTTTTTGGGACTTGCATAAGCTTGTCCCACTTTTGTGGGTTTGTAGTAGATCAGCTATATCTTTAGCTATTGTAAGTTGTGAGTCTGGGGAAAATCTTCTTTTTAGTATTGTCTATGCTCAGACTAACCTCATGGGAAAATCTTAGCTTTGGTCTCATATCAGATATGTTTGCTCTCTTGCCCCTTTATTTCCTTGGATTTTGGCAAGGGATTTTATTGCAATTTCTAGTTTGGATGAGAAAAGGGGTGGTAGTGACAAGTTTGATCCCTCTGCAACTCTTTTGAGGGATAATATTGAATTTTTGAGGGTTTTTGATGTTAGGCCTACCAATGGAGTGTTTACTTGGAATAATAGAAGATGTGGAGTTAAAGTTATAACTGAGAGACTAGATAGATTGTTAGTCTCATGCTTCTAGATGGGTGATACTTGGTCGACAAGATCTGAGATTTTAGATTGGAAGAGATCTAACCATTGGCCGATCAATTTTATTGTTTCACATTATTGAGTCTCAAAGAATCATCCCTTTAAGTTTTAGCTTATGTGGCTTTGGGATCCTTCTTTGCAATACCTTTTGGTGGAATGGTGGGTGATAGGAAGCCGATATATGGAACTACAATGTATTCTTTTGTCATGTAGCTCCAATTTGTTAAATATAAGATGAAGCAATGGAATAGATTGTGCTTTGGTAATATCTTTTTAGAGAAGGTGAATGCCCAATCTTGGGTGGATGTTATTACTTGCCAGATCAAGGGTCAAGGCTTATTAGAGGACTAATATAGAGAAGAGTTTGTTATGGTAAAAAATAGGAGGAACGAGATGTTAAACACATGACAATACTGAGAGGGGGGGTGAATCAGTCTGAAACTTCAAAATAGATTAATTATAAAAAGAATTAACTAACTTAGCAACAACACATTAATCATCAACACATGAACTCCATATTTACATTGAAAACCCAAAAAGGGAAAAACCACAGTGAGAATCTAACTCACAATATGAATAAAAATGATTACAAAGTTTTAGGCTTACTACCAAGGAGCAATGACACCTAAAAGACTTGCAAGGCTAGGACACATTGTCTTAGGGTAAGATACAAGGACTTGCTGAACCAAAGCTTATTGCTTCAGGACAAGATACAAACTATTGTTGAAGGACTCACAGTCAATCAACAACAAAGAAAATAGCAGAATTGAAACTGAGAACGATTCACCTAAATATGAAATTGTTCTTGAACAATTGGATCAAGCGACCAACATCATGGAAAAAATCTCTAATAACTTCTACTATCACAACACACTGTCTTATTGAATATATCACCTTCAAAGCTCATCTCAATTTGACTTTCACACATTCAAAAACTCAAATCTGCTTTCATATCATTCACATACACTTCTCATCAATTCACACACAATCCACACACTCAACTCATCCATCCGCACTCTTCAAATATGAGATACATCATTGAAAACCTAATTTAGAGTTGGCCAAAACAAAATTAGCAATATTGCACAAAATGAGCCACCCGAACCAAAAATAATCGAATCAGCCCACTCCATGAGAAAGAGGGAACCAAAACATATTACAATGCATCCTTCCAAGATGAATCCAATAATCTGCAAACACTAATATATTTTTCAGTGATTACCAAACTTAATGTATAGATATAGCAATCAGTCAACCACGTCACATCTTTTGATGGAAAATACTTCATGCGGATCTCCACACACCATGGTGAGACCCATAACTACATGTCAATAAAACTTCCAACTCATATTCAGACCAAAAGAATATGATCCAATTAAGATAATTTAATTGGACATGTTGATTCATAACATAACTGAATATCCCAAACATAAATCAACAAAGCTCTCTTGCAAAACAAAGAAACCACCTGAGAAACATACTGAGAATGTTAAACATGCCATGAAAATAGATTCCACTAAACCACAACATAGTCTACAACATATTTGGAGGGAACCAAAGGCTTCCCAAACCATTCTAACATACACACCTCCTGCCAGAGAACAAAAATAACTATCCAAAACAAATTGCCACAACCAATACCAAAAGTACTAAATACAGTTTGGAACACAAAACACAACTGCAACAACCAAGAGCATATATAAACCAACATCCATCTAAATAATCAGGTTTGACATCAATGGCAACCATACAATCTTATGCTTCCAACAATCTCCCCCTTCATCATTGATGGCAACACTTGATCATAGCACCTGAATAACTTGAATAATTCTTCCCAATCTCACAACAACTCTCTCCCCCTTTGACAACAATGAAAAAGTGCATTGCATATCATACTGACCAAAACACACCATTTTCCCCCCTAAGAGCAGCAACATCATCAATCCAGGAGATAAAGGATAAGCATTGAATCTCTTATTAGAAAGATGCACCACTATAATGCATCTAGTTAGAAAAAGGAGGGGCAATAACCCCTGGTTTTTGCCTGAGATACTCAAAAGTATCATTTGCCAACACCTTAGTAAAAATCGTTGGAATCCAAGAAAACAGAGAGGGGGGGAGTGGGGTGAATCAGTGTTCTACCGATATGATCAATTTTAACCTTAATAAAACATGCATACACCAACCTGTATACCAGTACATATAGAATTGTAAGAAGTAAAGCAACCAATAAGACAATCACATAAATGAGAACCATAACACACAGAATTATACGTGGAAAACCTCAAAGAGGAAAAACCACAGTGGGATTTGTGACCCACAATATCAATTCACTAGCCATATGAAGAGATATTACAAAATATAGGGGCCTGCACTTGCAGGAAGGCTTACAACCTAGGGCACATTGCTCAATCACAAAAGGAGCCTCATTGAATACATATAAATCCATAATACAATCTGGAGAAATGATTGAACTACTAAGATAGCATCTTCTATGCCAGAATACAGTTCCAGTTAAGCTCTATTTGTTCTGGTCTGAAACCCTAAACCCTTTACCAGAATAACCCTTACATAAATATCCTCACATACATGATCTCTCTGATCTATTTTACATCTCCTTCCTAATACATATTCACATGATATCTTATATATCAAAATAATCTAATCCAACTGACCTATATACCCTATACAATTTATCATGCCTTATGTCGGCTTACAAAGATATTACAATATCAATATACATGTCGGCTAGATAAAATAAATACATGAATATAAAAAAAAAATTTGATGTCGGATCCAAAAAGATGTCAGCCTCCAATACCAATAATCTTATTCTAAACTATGTCAGCATGCATTGCCAGTAACCAAAGAAATCCTTCCATCCTGTCGGTGTTGGTGTAGTGTCTGTGAAGTGCCTGTCCGTACACAAGTGAACCAAAACATGAAGTCGGAACAAGATACCATGTTGCCATCAATGAAAACATAGTGAAACCAACCAATTGAGTGTCAATTGCCAACAATCTCCCCCTTTGGCATTGATGGCAACACTCGTGAAAAATGGTCAAGGTTTCATTTTTCAGTTTCATCCTGAACTTGCTCCCCCTGAGTTGAATATCCATTAATACAAAATATTGCATACTCCATATCTCACCCTAATGTATACAACTCCCTTTTTCTTTTTCACATCTATATCACTCCCCCTTTGACATCAATGCCATCAAGATTTCCAAAAAGAATACCAAAAATCTAAAACTGTACAATGAATATCCCAAAAATACCTTACCAGAGCTTGAAAAAATTTGAAAATTTCCGGATATGTCTTCTCTAATAGCTCAAGATAAGTATCCCAACCAGATTTGAATGTGCTAAAAATTGATACAACTCCATTTAGTATATGAGCAAATGACTCCTTCTCACTTAAGTCTATCGGTGTGGGCTTACCAACCATATTCATACTCTCCTTCTTATATACACTGAGTGAATCCAACTGGGAACTCACCAAGCCTCTAAGACTTCTGGCTTTTCTTATGTTTTTATCTTTTTCTTTCTCAAGAACAAAAATTTGGGCTTCCAAAACCAAAATCTGATCATCAATGGATGTAGTCAATGAATTCAATCCATCAAAAGAATTATCTATACTTGCAATTTTCTCCTGAAATTCCTTAATCTTCTTATCCACATTAACTGTAAGTACATTTGTGTTACAACATACCCTATAAATATTTGTACACTGCTTTAAATAATTGTCTATTAATTTCAACTTTTCATCAATCTTCTTCCCCTCAGACTCAATTACTTGATCAAATGTAGCTCTTTTTGCCTGTGTGAACCTCTCGAGTGCTTGCTGGTTTGAAATCTGCTGCAAGGATTGAAAATGCTTTGAAATGTCCTATGCGATTGTCTTAAGCTTGTCGGATGGGCTCACTTCTCTGTCAAACTTGCACTCTGAGACTAGTCTATGCAAAATAGTGATAGACTGATCAATAATCCATTTATACATAGATCCCTCCTTCATCAATTTATGTGCAACCATCATCATAAGTTCAATAGGACTCATCTCGGTTGTGTTTTTCTTTTCAACCTGCGAGGTGTCAATTGACAACAATGATGGACCTGCTACCGGTTCCCTACCGAATTCCCCTTTCTTCTCCTCTAATGATTTATCCTTTATAGCTTCCTCACTTGCACTGGTGGCTTCCCCACTTGGTGTTGTCTCTGTAACTGTCAGTTCCTCCCAAGGAACTATAACCTCATCCTGTACATCTGTATCCAAAGGACTGTTGTCCTTAACATTGGTATCATGTACATTATCGACCTTTAAATTATCTGTATTTGTCAGTATCTCAACATTTGCATGTACATTTTTATATCTATCAGGGGCTTAATTTCCACTATCTTAATGTTTTTCAAAATTGAGGGTGAAGTACCCATAATACCCTTTCCTTTCCCTTCAACCGGAGTGTCTGCAATATCTGACTTAGTTTCTGGTGAAGTATAAAAGCCATAGTTCTCTTCAAAGAACTTAACCCATGCCTTGTTGGTCTCCTTGATTATCTCATTTATCCTTCCTAGCATAAGACTGGTTATTCTATGTTTGTTGTTAAAGATTTTCCTATCTGCCACCTCAAGTGTCCTATCCATTTCCTCTAGAGCAATAGTAATGCAAACAGATAACAACTCTTGAATTTTTATGTGATTGTCTTCTTGCATTGCTGATAGCCTCCTAACATCTAACATATCATACAATTTTGCTGGTATTTGGTCTTCAATTTCTATCAAGGTTTTCTTATAGATATCCAAATATAACAATACTGCTTCCTCTACCTCTCTTTGTTCATCATTATCTAAACGATCATAGTAAAACTATACATTCTTTAACATGCCATCCTTAGTTATTTCATCTACTAACTCTGCACAAGTTTTTGGTGGAATGATAGTTACATTACTAGATTGAATTGTTAGATCAATGTCATTCTTCTTCTTCATTTTTGTAGTACTGGATGGAGCTGAAGGTGTTGCTTTTGGCGCTTTTTTTTGTACCGGTAACTTGAATGTAACTTTCGTAACCGGATTCTTTTCAGCTTCTACCTTGGTTTCTTCTATTTTCTTCCTTATAACCCTTTTGAATGTCAGGGGTGTGTCATCCTTAGATGTAGACTCTTCTTTGATAGACTCAATGAATACTTTTGGTTCTTTCCTCTTCCTACCTTTCTCCAAGACAACATCAATCAATGCTTTGATGTCCTATGAGACCTTTTCCACAAACCTGCTTACCTTTCCTTCTTGCTTCTCTCTCTTCTTCTGATTGAACTCAGTTTCAACCTCTTGTGTATTCTTCTTTGCAGTACCACAGGGCTTCTCAGCTTCATCAACAGGTGCATCAATCAACATTTTTGCATAAGCATCTAAAATCCGTGTATCCACTTCATAGCCCATTTCCTCAATCCAGATCTTCTGAGGTTTGACCGCCACTTCATAGCCCATTTCCTCAATCCAGATCTTCTGAGGTTTGACCGCTTCCATGATTGTTTCATCTTTCTTCACCATGAAGCATATTTCAGCTGAGTATTTCTCAACAATATGCTTAGAAACCCTTTCTCTATATTTCATAGCCTTCTGGAATGCCTTTAAATATCCCAATACCTTGTCATCCCTTTGACTGTCCAATGTATCAATTGACTATTTTAATTGCCTCCCTACCGGGATATCAAATGCCCATTGTCTCTTCCCAAAACCAGGAGTCTCATTCATGAAAATGCAGGAGCTAGAAACAAAATTCTATCGCTTTGATTGTGTTACCTTATAACCAATGACCATGCCACCGAATCTAATGTCTGTGTTGGTGATAGTGCTTATTCTCATAGATCTCCTGTCTAATGTTGTGCCAGTAATCTTGTTGACATAATCATTAGAAACCTTCTTATCTGGATGTTGTCCAACCTGTGGTAAACCAGTGATTGCCCGGATGACCTCCTTTGTAATCTTATATGGTCTATCTAACCAGATAAACTCTCCATGTACTATGCTCAAAACATATCTAATGATTTCATCTTCGAATTCTGGAATGTCCAGAATGTTGGTAAACCCTAAGTCTTCAATGTTCTTGTATTCAAGTTTAACCTTTCCAGAATCTCCCATAAGCTCATTCATGTACATGCTCTTGATATTGATCATTCCCAAATCCTCAATGTGATAGTGTATGTACGCCCTAACATCTTCGACATACACAACTCCTTTCAGCACACAAGAAAAAGTGCCAACCAAATCTTCCAGGGTAGCCACATGCAGATATCGCTTGAAAATTGGCCTAGGATGGTCCTTGACCTAAACTACAATCGGATTTGCAACAAAGATAGCTACAGATGATGATCCCGCTTCCATGTTTAAAGAAAAATACATGTGAATCACTTCCGGTGAAAAACCCTAAAGACTTCTTCCAATCGCCAGTGAAATCGCTCAAGATGATATCCTATCGCTCTGAATACAAGGTGATAAAAAATTAAATAGATTCAACCTTTTATCCTCCAAGAAAAACCCTAATCCGTCATTGATATAAATGACTTCCGGTGAAAGATATCGGATCTCAGTTGAACATCTCCATGCTAGATAAGCATCTCCAATGTCTGGAACATCTTCCAAAACCTCTTCCCAGGGCATATGCAGCATGTTCATGAATTTTTCCTACCCCTAAGGCATCTGCATCAGTTACTAGATGAGCTACCTGTCGGTGCAGGAGCAACCTCCTCTATCAAATAATTAACTGATGCATTGCCATCTGTTGATTATTCTTCAGACTTCCTAGACCATCTTTGGGTATGATCTTGCCAAATTTCATTAACCTTTTCTTTCAATTTCTCATTTGATTCTCCATTACCAACCGATGGATTTTTCTTCTACAAAATTTAGCAATATGTCCAACCTCATTACATGCATAACATGTAACATTGTTCTTTTGAATTGCTTTGCTAAAACCAATATAATTGCTTGACCTGTACTGATTAGCCATATGTCCAAATTTTCTACATGTATAACATTTTACATTCATTCTGCAATCTTTTGTCTTATGACCATACTTATTACATTTAGAACATTGACCGGGAGTAGAATCAGGGTTCTGATTTGCTCTATTTCTGCATTGCCTAGCCATGTGACCAAATTTATTGCAAACAAAACATCTACCATTAAATTTATAAGCATTAAACTGCCTTACCGGTGCCTTATGGTTTTGATCTTCATTAGCAGTACTGGAACTCTGTCCTTGCTCAAATCCAAGTCCATTGGAATCTCCATTCTGCCTTTGTCTTTTTAATAACTCATCTAGCTGTGTTGAACTAATCTTAAATTTTTCTTTATACTCACTTGCAATAGTCAGAGCTTCTCTTAGAATTATCATTTGTCTCTCAAGCTCTTGTTCATTACTCTGGGATTGTACTAAATAAGTTCTCAACATATCATTCTCATGAAACAACCTACAACATTCTTCAAATTTGTTCTTCAGAGACACATCAATATTTTCTTCCTTTTTCTTCTAGTCCTCAATCTCTCTAGACATTCTCATAGTTATAGCTTGCATTTCATTTTTCATAACCATGTTCTCCTGACTCAGATTCTGACATTGTTCCTTAAGTGCATCTTTCTCTTCATCATCCCGATTTTGCAAAAGTTCCTTTTGTTAGGTTAACTGGTGAACAACTGAGGAGGGGGGGGGGGGGGGGTGAATCAGTTGTTAACAGATTATAACTTTTAATCTACAATACAACCTTAAACAAATAAAGTATCGATAAAGCACATATAGATGCCAACAGGAATAGATACCGGTAAACAATACAACTTAACAATTAACCAGATAATCAATGCAAAGAAACCATACCACATAACACCATGATTTGTACGTGGAAAACCTGGAAAGGGAAAAACCACGGTGGGAAGCCTACCCACAATCAGAAGATACTTCTACAGAAAGTATGTGTTACAAAGAGGGGCCTGCACTTGCAGGAAGGCACACTGCCTAGAGCGTACTGCTCATTACAAAAGAGTCTCACTGACTACAGAGAGGCTACAACCATCTCAAGATAAATGGACAACAATCCAATAGAGTGAACTGCTTGAAATAACATCTACCATGCCTAATTACAGTCTCGGTTAAGCTCAGTGCCGGAGGAATAAATCCTCTTCTGAATCCAATTCGATCACCAATGATCGACCAGCTCCTCTGCCTAAATGATATTACAATATTCGCACATTACATTCCTTGATCATGAACTTTCCAATAACCATGATACTTTACAAAGAGTTTCTACCTCTTATTTATACAAATCCTAAGGCCTAAACTGATTAGGTCGCCCACCTGAAGATATTACAATAAGATCATTACATAATTCCATTTACAATGATATGCCATGTCGTCTTAAGATCAAAACAATAATAACAAATCCATAAATCATCTCGAATCATTCCGATAACGTGTAGAGTACACATTAGCATGATACCTCTCCATAACCTAGATAGGTACCGGACCTATTATGGGTCCACCATGCTAAAGCAATGTCTTCAAGTAGTTGAAGCATGATCAAAGAACATCTTCAACATCCTAAAATCCATGAAGAAGCTGCACCAACACCAATTATGCATTCTGTCACAATTCCTCAATGAAAGTGTTACTACTTATCAAGTTGCCATTAGTTTTATGTTCAAAATTTATTCTATATACTCTAGTTGGTTACTACTACCAAAATATTCAGTTGGTATGCACAGTCCAGTTGGTTATAGAAGAAAGTATTCACCAAAGCCTAGTATACACCGAGCTATCTACCGAGTATCATTCCATGTCTACCGAGCAGCAAAGATGATACACTGAGTTGATATACACCGAGTGAAACGTGTTACCAGATTCATTGAACCTGGACATACATATGGAAACAAGTTACAAGATCAAGAAACATAGAACTGTTATCACATTGGAAATTGCACTTAAAGATTGTGTATGATTTCGAGGTCATCTAACCAATGAAATATTTTGCATGGTTATTCATTTGATAAAACATGTTTGTAAGATCAAAGCAATGAATGGATCACCGACATAAGAGATCTATTTATACAACATGGATTAAGATCAGATATACATGTAGTATGACAGAAAGGAAGATATAGAAATATATGAAGCAAGACATGTGAAAGCACTAAGTGTTATGACTGTTACAGAGACATAGAGGTCACCGAAAAGGATTTCAGAAAACAGTCAAAGAACAAAGTAAACAAAAGGGTTTACCGAGTTACTATATGGATTACCAAGGTATGCTATAAGCAAGGTAATCTTATTTTGAGCACATAGAATCTGCTATAACATTCCAAATGTAAAGTTGCAGATAGTTGTAAAGATTTTATTGAAAATTTTAAAGTTGTAAGAAAAACCTTTAACAGGGTAAAAGACTCTAATCAAGTCTATAAATTGTAAAGCCTCTAACTAGGTGCAACACTTAGATTAAGTGTCGTAAAATCCTTTAGCAAGGTAGATCTAACATATCTTGATACTCCTAATAGGGTAAGCTATCAGAAATAGCTAAACATGTAGCTCTAATCAAGCAACCTTTATTATTGCAATAGTGAAGTTGTGGGTGTCATCCCCACCATAGTTTTTCTCTCTAACCAAGAGTTTCTGCGTAACCAAAATATATGTGTTATGGAGTGAATCATGTATGATTGTTATTCATTTGTTTTAGCATTATATTATGTTACTGCACTATTCAGTTTATGCTTAACAGTATAGATATTGTTAAGAAAAGGATTTGAAGTACTGATTCACCCCTCCCCTCTCAGTACATTAGCTTTCCATATTGGGCCTAACAAAAAGCTCTGTCGGTAAAGCCTTAAACCAATGCCGGTAAGGGTTTACCAGAGTGTATGATAGAATTCGATTACCAAGCCAATACCAACTGACCAAAACATGCTCATAGAGCATCTTTACTAATCCAAACATGTCGGAAGTGTCCAACAGATAGTCTCTTCTACCGGTAACACTAGATCTTCTACCGGTAACTGAAACTTGTCTGTTGGTAACCAACCATAACAGCTAGTGTTGACATCAATGACGAAACATCAATGCAACACATAATCAATTCATCCTTAATGCCAACACCTTCCTCCTAGCTTGAACAGATGACAACCTCTCTTGTAGGACAAGAATGAATTCCTTAGCAGAATTTAATTCATCTTGTAGCTTTAAGTTCTTCAACCTTTTAGCATCATTGGTATAGAGTACCTCCCACTACACCTCTATTTCAAGCACATGGTGGGAGTGCCTATGTGTATGGTCAATAATCTCTTAGGTGAGCATATAAACCTAGAGGTCTATTAGGCCATGAAGGTTTGGAATTTAAAAATTCAATGTTGGTGTGTCTAGGATGTTGTCTTAGGTGTTTGGAGTCTAAAAATGAAAAATAATGACCTTGGATGTGTTTCCATAAGGTCTAAGTGGTTAATAACCAATGTTATCCTAAGTTGCAAAATATTGCATTTGTTGTCAAGCAACTTTTTAAAGTTGCTGGTAGGATGCCAAATACTTCTCCAACGGTCCTAACTATACAAAAGTTGGTTATGGACCTTGGAAAAGGTTTATATATGCTTGGACAATAGAGGGAAAGATAGTGTTGATAATTTAATAAAGTTTGGTGGAGAAGGAGAATAAACAAGTCTAATTTTCCCAGATCAATGATATTTTTTTCATACTGTCCGTACAGGGTGTGAGATCTACTGATGAATTTTTTATTTGATTAGAAAGAGCCCTGAAATACCTTCCAATGCATTTGTTCTGACCTCTTGAAGTGAATTTTAGAGGAAGTTATAAGCGTTTTACCCTCTGCAGGTCTGAAACCCTCCATTTTCAAGGGTTACAATGCAAACGGGACCCTAACTTGCAATCTACTCATTGGGGTCCAATGGCCATTGGTAGAATGCAATTTAGGGGTATGTATTTTGAGATTCTAGAGGGGCGAGGTTAGAGGAGTTGGTTGGTAACCTTGCCACCAAGCCCTAGTCTAAATTGTTTGAGGGTTTAGATTAGAATAGATGAGTTTCATTGAGCATACTATGAGTAATGATGAGATGATGAGTTGAATTGATGGAATTGGAGTATTTAGACATAGAAGAAACCTCCTAAAGAGTTGGAACCTTCCTGTGATCCCATTCTCATATACCTCTTTTGTAAAACCGGTCTAACTTGATCAATTAGGCTTGTGACCCAAGTAGGTGTTGAAGAGTGCAGGAATAGGGTGGAATTCCAATATTTTGGAATCTGATAGTAATCCCAAGAGGGTGCCTGAAACCTATATTTTTTTAGGGTGTTGTTTGGTATAATTTGGAGAAAAATCCAAAAAGACAGTGGAATAGGGCTACTAACCGGTAGGCCTGTTTAAGCCTCAAAAGCCAATATTTGTCTTGTGATCCAAAGTATCACTGTGGAAGATCTTAATAGGTCTTAGGAAGTGTGTAGAAGTGTTGTGTCATTCCTTATTAGGGGTAAGAATCCAATTTCACATTTGAGGTGTGATTGCAGCCTTGAGAGAGGCTCAAGTTAAAGAAGACCAAGGTGTGTAGGTGGGTTTATCACCTTACTACTGCATACCCTCTGCATCAGGTGGTATCAGAGCATCAGAAGAGCCTTGGGGAAGAATAAGCAATGGAAGATGCAATAGAGAATAGTAAGATTCCCACTAGACCCATGACAAACATGGAGTTGGCCAAGATAGTGAGGGAGTAGGCGGCCAAGAATAAAAAGATGGAGGAGGAGATAGAAAAATTGAAGAAAGAACAAGTAAGAAAGGGAGTTGCATCAACATCTGATGGAGAAGGAGAAGAGGGAGAAGAGAGACAAGTGATGTTGGCAGATCAAAGGCAATTTGTTGAAGCCCTTAATAGGGTAGGAAGAAGAGACAATAGAGTAGAACTACCTACATTCTCTAGAAAGATGAATCCAGAAGAGTGTGTGGATTGGATAGAAGCAATGATCAATTAGTTTGAATGTGAAGAGGTACCTGAAAACCAAAGGGTGAAGGTGGCTAAATCCAAAATGAAAGGTCCAGCTCTTAGTTGTGGAACTTTCTACAAAATGAAAGAGATGAAGAAGGAAAGAGACCCATAACCTCATGGAAGAAGATGGAGATAGAGATCAAAAGGCATTTTGTACCTGAGGACTATGAGATAATCTTACACAAGAGATTACAAAATCTAAGGCAAAGGGATTTGGATGTTAGTACTTACACTAAGGAGTTCTAAGGGATGACCCTCAAAGCAAAGATGCCAGAGAGTTAGACACAAAAGCTAGAAAGGTACATGAATGGTCTTAAGTTTAGTATTCAAGATGAACTGAGTTTGTTCAACCCTAAATCAGTGCACAAGTGTTTTCATATGGCACTTAGGATTGAAGAGAAGCAAAAAAGGAGAGCAGAACACAATAATAGAGGAAGTTTTGGTGTAAATAATTATTCATCATGGATATTATTACACTTTACTTAAGTTTACTTAGGAAATGCATTTCATAGTAGTTTGGGTATGAGACACTTGGGTGTTTGTGCCACATTGGGATAGTGTGTGTAGGAGAAATTCCACCTTTTATGGTTTTGATCTTGTTGTTACACTCCACATTTAGTGGGTGATCCACCTCATGTGGACTATTATATTATTTCTCCTACCTACCCACACCTATTTCCTACCTACCCTTGTTTCTTATTGAGCCACATGTCATGTTTGTGTGCTCACATATCCCTAGCCTTTCCTATATAAGCAAGCTCATCTACATTGTATGTAATTTATTATTGATCATTTTCTATTGATGAGAATACAGTTTATTCTTGTCCTATATTGTGTCTCTATTTTGTACATTTCATTAAGCTCTTGATCTTGGCAAAATCTCACATGGTATCAGAGCCATTGGGGCTTCATTGATTCATCTTGAAGAGGCATTATTGCGACGTCAAGAGGCAGATCTGAGGAGCAGTATCTTTTGGAGGCGTCCTCGACCAGATCCGACCCCGCCATTGCGTCCAGAAGGCCGTTTCCATGAATTTTGGTTATAAAGTCGGCCTATTTTGGTGAGAAATTTTTTTTTGCCAATTTTGCTATTATTGTACGGATTTCCAAATTTTTTTATTAAATTTTCAAAAAAAAATTTAAAAAAATATATATATTTCGAAAAAAAAAAAAAAAAATTCCGAAAATTTCTCAAAAAAAAATCAAAAAAGCAATTTTTGGGGGGTCCGCAGACCCCCCCGTGACCTGCCGTACCCTGCAGGTCTGTCGCGCCTGTACCCGCCGCCGCCCGCGTCGGTACCCGTCGTCCACATCGCCGCCGCCGCCGCGCCGACTCCTCCCGACACAGTCCGCCCGCCGACGAAACAGACCTCCTGTCGGCACTCCACCTAGCAGCTTACTCCCCGCCGGCCTGCACTCTCCACTGGTTCCCATGAACCGGCCGCCACTGCACTATCCACCGGCACCGGTTCCCGACGTGTACACTCCTGTCGCGTTCTGACCGGTCTTCTGGTGACCTCACGCCTTGCTCATCTCAGTCGCGACCCCATCTGCATCGACAGTCATTTAAACTAGCGAATCCGCGTCCGCCACGTGGCAGGGGGCCACTGGCCCGCGTACAACCCGTACACAAAGTCATCTACCACGCAGAGCTCCCAGTCAGCAAATCCGTATGGTACGGCCTACACAGTCACCTGCCTAGTCAGCAGTCTGTACAGTACGGATGCCCAGTCAGCAGATAGGCGAAGTTTTTGTGATGGTCATACGGTCGTCAAATTTAACATAGTGACTTGCTGATGTCAGCGCCACATCAGCATTTTTCAAAAAATTTGCAGGCCCCTCTCATTGAGCTTTTTGATTTTGTAGTTCAACTTCAAATGGCCATAATTTGCTCATTTTTGCTCCTTTTAGGGTGCAATTTATTTTGAAATGGGCTAGAATTTTGTGCTCTCTGCAGTGGTGAAGAAATTTTTTGATTTTGATGCACGGATTTTTCAGAAAATACAGTTTTTGGTGACTGTACCTAAGTAATCCCAGTTTTTGCAACTTCAGAGGCTTCGTTTAGGGTCATACGACCTCCTTTTCAGGTGCTGTTTTTTTTGAAAGTGCATATTTTTTCGTCTACTTTCACATGATGCTATCAGATTGATGCCATTGTAAGTAGAAATTGTACTTTCAGATTTTGGCCATTTTTGGCTCTCTTGGTACTTGTATATATGTTTGAATCTCAGTTAGATTCATTGCACTAGTGATTGAAGTCTCTTGTATCTCATTTGAGAAGTTGTAAAATTTGCATCATAAGTCCACTTTGCCTTGTTTTGCAAGTGGCTCATTGTAATCGCACTAAGTATAAAGTGCCAAAATCATCACTTTGGGGGGGGTACTTTGATTGAGTGAATTTGGGGGGGTGTCTCTTGTGCTTTTGTGCTCTTCTGTTCCTTCCTTTTTGCTACTATGGGTTCTTCTAAGTTTCCTCTCTTAACTCCTCATAATTATGCTACTTGGAAAATTGATGCTTGGAGTAAACTTATGGAAAAAGGACTCACTCATTACATTGATGGAACTATTGTTGCTCCCGCTGATCCTAAGGTTGATCCAGTTGGTCACTTGGATTGGCTCACTAAAAATATCATGGCAATTGGTACCTTAAGAAAGTATGTATCAAAGGATCTCATTTTTCGTATTGAGAAGTGTACTCTAATCAAGGATGCTTGGCAAAAGTTTCAAGACTTGTATGGTCAAGTTGATGAGATTAGGGGATATCAAATTGATAGTGATCTCACCATGTTAGATCCCAAGAAATTTGATACTATACAAGATTATGTCACCAAGGCAAATGAGTTGAGGGCACAACTCAAAGATTGTGGCATTGATAAGAAGGATACTCAATTGATATTCAACTTGATAGGTAAGCTTCCACAAGAATATGCAGCATTTGTTTCTAGTTTCCAAACCCATAGGATGACAATGGGTTCAAGCTACAAAATGCCTACATTTGATGCTTTCAATGAAATGTTGATGATGGAACAAACTAAGTTGATAAGCATGGGCATTCTTAAGGCTTCTAAGTCTCAAGCATTAGTGGCAAATCAAGGGAACAAAGGAAATCAAGGAAAGGACAACTCAAACAAGAAGAAATGGCAATCAAAGCCTAAGGACAAAGCACCATCTTCTCCACAACAAGGAGATTCATCCTCTTCCAAGAGAGATAATTCACCAAAGAGGGAGAGACCTACTTGTGCTTATTGTAAAAAGATTGGTCATGAGGAGCATCGTTGCCATTCTAAGAAGATTGATGAGCTCACACATATCATCAAAAAGCATAACATTGATTTGCCTAAAGTCTACAAGAAGGATGATTCATCAACTTACACTTCCTCACATTCAAAAGGAAAAGGGCAAGCATTCATGGCTTCTACAAGTGGGAAGACTCACTCTTTTGGAACAAGAACAGGAAAAGCTCTATGTGCTACTATCAGTCATGATTCAGAGAGATGGCTTCTAGATTCAGGGGCTTCTCATCATATGGCATCTTCGCAATCTATGTTCTCTACATTTGAGCCTTGCACCATGCCACAGATTTTGATGGGCAATCATACATACATGGATGTGATTGGGAAAGGATCTATTGACATTGGGGATAACTCCTTCAATGATGTCTTGTGTGTACCCCACTTGACAAACAATCTCCTTTCTATCTATCAAATCACACATGGCGCAACTAAGAGAGTTGTGGAGTTCACACCTGACTCGGTTTTCATTAGAGACTTGGAAACTAGAGCTATCATTGCGACTGGGGTGGTTGATCATGCATCTCGGTTATACTCCTTTTCAGATTTTGTTGATGATGATGATTTCACATTTGATGATTGTACACATTATGATCACACTTCTTGTGATGGTTCAGATTTTGAGGAGAACTTTGGGCACTTGAACATGGGGATTCTCACATGTGACCCCATTCTTGAGCCTTGTATTTCATCTCCTCATATTGATATCACATCACCTATTGCACCTAATGATGCGGATAGTGCGACAGTTTTGCCTTCATGTGATTCAGTGCAGCAGGATATTCATTGTCTTCCAGCTTCAGATTCATGGGATGATTACTTGACAGATATTGCAAGTTTGTTTGTGGAATCCTACATTGCAGATTTGGGAGACATGATTGATGACATTCATCTTCTCTTTGATGAAGGTGATCCTTCTTCAATTGTTGCGAGGGCACACTCTGACCCTCTTGTTCATTCTTTTGAGGTTGACATGATTGTGGATACTTATGTACAACAGTTGGAGGAGGTCTCTTTATGTTTTGAGGAGACATGTGAGTCTTTGGGACATGTTCTACATCCATCTCCACTAGATCTTGGAGTGCCTTTTTCAGCAGTGTGGCACAGTTTACCACCTTTGGAGGGGGTATCTTTTAGCATCAACATGGGGACACTTGAGCAGTTTTCAGAGATTCCTTTCATCATGAGTTTTCTTCATACATCTTCCCTTCATGATTGGGGAGACTTCATGGATACACCTTTGGTTTTGTTTCTTCCTAAGGGGAGGAATGTTGTTCATTGTTCATGGAGCAGTTTCTTCATACATCGAGCTTCTATCATTGGTGCAGATTCCACATTGAGGGGGGGCTTCCTAGCTTCTCTTCTTCTCTCATATGGGGGGGACTTTTTCCTCACATGGGGTTTTGTCCTTCACATTCTTCTATGAGAGTTCTCTTGTATGTTTTTCATCTCTCTTTTGGGGGAGGGTTTTTTCCCATTGGGTTTTTCTCTCTTTCCCCACTTTGTGAGAGTTTTCATTGCATTGGTTTGCATGCATTTGAATTTGTACATGGGTACCTAACATGGCCTAGTAGCTGGGACCCATCTTGCATTGCTTAGTTGCATTGTAGACTTAAGTGCATTCCCCTAAGTTGCACTTAAGGGGGGGTGTTGGTGTAAATAATTATTCATCATGGATATTATTACACTTTACTTAAGTTTACTTAGGAAATGCATTTCATAGTAGTTTGGGTATGAGACACTTGGGTGTTTGTGCCACATTGGGATAGTGTGTGTAGGAGAAATTCCACCTTTTATGGTGTTGATCTTGTTGTTACACTCCACATTCAGTGGGTGATCCACCTCATGTGGACTATTATATTATTTCTCCTACCTACCCACACCTATTTCCTACCTACCCTTGTTTCTTATTGAGCCACATGTCATGTTTGTGTGCTCACATATCCCTAGCCTTGCCTATATAAGCAAGCTCATCTACATTGTATGTAATTTATTATTGATCATTTTCTATTGATGAGAATACAGTTTATTCTTGTCCTATATTGTGTCTCTATTTTGTACATTTCATTAAGCTCTTGATCTTGGCAAAATCTCACAGGAAGGGGTGCAGGTTTCAGAGGCAAAGGTAGATTCAATGGAAGAGGATCATCTCCTAAACCCCAAGGAGAGTTGAGCCATCAGGAACAAGAGGGAGAATCAGGGAACAAAGGTAGCTTTAAAGGAAGGAGGGGAAATGGTAAAGTAAGATTTGGTGGAAGAGGACCTAGTGTCTTCATCGGTAGGTGTTTTTCATGCAACCAAGTTGGGCATCAATCATTCAGATGTCCTGAGAAGGTACGCAATGGTAGCCAAGGAGGTGATAGGAGAGAACATCTAATACAAGAAGAAGATAGTCAAAGCATGACCTCCTACCACACATCAACTTCAAAGTGTGCAAATCCAGAGCAAGGAGAACTCTTGATGATCAATAGGACCCTCTTGAAAGTGCCAACCGTCAAGGAACCACCTCAGAGGAAATCTCTTTTCAGAACCTACTGCAAGGTACAAGGCAAGGTATGCAAAGTCATTGTGGACTCAAGGTCCACAGATAACATAGCTTCTATTGAAATGGTTACTAAGCTTAACTTGCGAAGAATACCTCATCCCCACCCCTATAAAGTGTCTTGGTTGAACAAAGGTCAACAAGCCCTTATTAGTGAGCAAGTTTGGATATAATTCTCAATAGGTGAATACAAAGATAGGGTGTTGTGTGATGTAGTAGAAATGGATGCTTGTCATCTGCTACTAGGCAGGCCTTAGCAATATGATGTAGATGCTAGGCATGAGGGAAGGAAGAATGTTTACACCATCAACAAGAATGGGGTGAACTTCACTATGACACCTCTTCCAGATGACAGTAAGGATAAGCACATTGTGACTAGTGTAATGCTAGTGGATGAGAGGGAGTTCATGAAGGGTTTGAAGGAGAAGGATACTCCTTGTTTTGCAATAGTTGTCAAGCCTAAGACTAAACCTAAGAAGCAGCCTAAGAACCAAGAGACAGAAAGGAGAGTAGGTCCTAAAGAGGTTCAAAATCTATTAGACCGGTATAAGGGGATAGTTGCCGATAGTACCACAAATTCCTTACCCCCTCAAAGGGAAATCAGCCATTGTATTGACCTCATACTAGGTTCTACACTACCCAATAAGGCAACCTACAAGCTTACCCCTGAACAAAATGCAGAAGTTGCAAGACATATCCAAGAATTACTTGAGAAAGGGTTCATTAGGAAGAGAATAAGTCCCTGTGCAGTCCCTGCAGTACCAACTCCTAATAAAGAAGGAAAATGGAGGCTGTGTACTGACTCTAGGGCCATCAATAAGATAACAATCGGATATAGATTCCTAATGCCAAGAATGGAGGACTTGATGGATTGTCTAGGAGGGGCCAAGTACTATTCCAAAATGGATTTGAAAAGTGGTTATCATCAAATAAGGATCAGAGATGGAGACCAATGAAAGACAACTTTTAAGACCACTGAAGGCCTATTTGAGTGGATGGTAATGCCATTTGGACTTTCCAACACCCCTAGTACATTCATGAGACTCATGAATGAGGTTCTTAAGCCCTTCATCAATCATTTTGTAGTAGTGTATCTAGATGATATATTGACTTTCAGTAAAGACACAATTGAACATCTAACACACTTGGATTTGGTGTTGCAAAGGTTACATGAGGAGCAGTTGAAGATCAATTTGGATAAATGTGTCTTCTTGCAGGAAGAACTAGTGTTCCTTGGATTTGTGATTTCTCAAGGAAAATTGAAAATGGATCCATCTAAGGTGGAGGCAATCCTAAACTGGCCAACCCCTCAGTCAGCAAGTGAGGTAAACGATTTCCATGGGTTAGCAATTTCTTATAGAAAGTTTATTAAGAATTTCAGTGGGGTTAGTGCACCAATGATAGAAACCATAAAAGGTGGAAGGAAATGCCAATTTGTCTGGACTAAGGAGGCTGATAGATCTTTTGAATTTTTGAAAAATAAGATTTCAGAGCAGCCTATTTTAGTACTCCTTGACTTTCATAAGGTTTGCACTATTGAGTGTGATGCATGAAAGAAGGCCATAGGAGGAGTTTTGAGTCAAGAAGGTAGGCCAGTGGCATTTTTTAGTGAGAAACTAAATGAGGCAAAGCAAAATTCTTCTACATATGACCTAGAGATGTATGCTATGGTGCAATCTCTTAGGAAGTGGGGACATTATCTCTTACCTGAGGAGTTTATTGTATATACTGACAACCATGCTCTAAGTTTTTTGAACAGGCAGGAGAAACTAAATCACCAACATATGAAGTGGATGGAATATCTCCAAGCTTACACTTTCACTATCCTACATAAGAAAGGAATAGCTAATAAAGTTGTCGATGCACTTAGTAGAAGGAACTTAGCAATCCAGGAGATTCAATTGGAAAACATGGGAATCAATATTGTAAAAGACATGTATCAAGGGGATAAAGATTTCAAGGAGGCCTATGAGGTTTGTAAGGACATGACTGATAGGTATCATATTGATTTTTCTGATTATATTCTACAAGAAGGCTTACTTTTCAAGGGCAGTCAGCTTTGTATTCCTAATTGCTCCATGAGGGAAAATATTGTAAAGGAAAAACATTGTGGGGGTTTGTCAGGACACTTTGGACTTGATAAGACACTTGAATTGGTTAGAAGATTCTACTTTTGGCCTAGGATGTAGTCAGATGTGAGAAAGTATGTGCAGAGGGTGTGGTATGCCAAAGGGCAAAAGGGACAAGTTCAAATGCAAGTATATATACTCCATTACCAATCCCTACCAAACCTTGGGATTCAGTTAGCATGGACTTTGTCATAGGTCTTCCTAGGACTAAATCAGGATATGATAGTATATATGTTGTTGTGGACAGGTTTTTGAAAATGGCACACTTTTTGCCATGCAAAGTTACACATGATGCTTCCAATATTGTAGGTTTGTTCTTCAAGGAGATTGTTAGACTTCATGGGTTACCCTTAAGCATTATATCAGACCGGGATCCTAAGTTTGTAGGACATTTTTGGAGGACTTTGTGGCGTAGGTTGGGGGCAAACTTATCCTTCTCATTTGCTTATCACCCTCAATATGATGGATAGACAGAGGTGATTAATAGATCCCTTGGTAATTTATTGAGATGTTTGACCAAGGACCATGGGGCCACTTGGGATACTATTCTTCCACAAGTAGAGTTCTCATATAATGACTCTATGAATAGAAGTACAAGACTGAGTCCTTTTCAAATTGCATATGGGACTCCGAGAAGTGAAAAATATTGAAAGGAGGAGTGCTCAAGCGGATGATTTTGCTGAAGTGATGAGGGAAATACATCAACAAGTTCAGGATAGATTGATACAAACCACTGAAAAGTATATGCAAGCAACAAATGTCACAAGGAGAGATGTTCAGTTCAAGGTGGGAGGCATGGTGATGATTCATCTCAAAAAAGAAAGACTCCCTAAGGACAAGTACACCAAACTACTCATGAAAAAGATAGGTCCTTTCAAGGTCCTAAAGAGATGTGGGACAAATGCATATAAGATATATCTATCCCCTAATGTTGGTCTATCTCCTATATTCAATGTATCTGATATATATGCATATAAAGGTTATGTGGATGATGTTTGTGTTGCAGGTCCATCTGATTCTTCTAGTCCAATTATGTTGGAAGGACTTCCTCCCCCTCTCAAACCTAAGATTGAGTGCACTTTGGATCAAAGGGTTAGCAAGAAGACAAGGAGGAAGACTTACTTGGAGTACCTAGTCAAATGGAAGAATACACCTTTGGAGGATGCTACATGGATGACTTTTGAGACCATTGAGAAGACCAGAACTAGATTTGCAGACATCCCAACTCAAGGGACTTGAGTTTTTTTTTGGGGCCTGGGAGTATGGTACAGAGCACCTTCCACTACACCTCTATTTCAAGCACATGGTGGGAGTGACTATTTGTATGGTCAATAATCTCTTAGGTGAGCATATAAACCTAGAGGTCTATTAGGCCATGAAGGCTTGGAATTTGGATTTTCAATGTTGGTGTGTCTAGGATGTTGTCTTAGGTGTTTGGAGTCTAAAAATGACAAATAATGACCTTGGATGTGTTTCCATAAGGTATAAGTGGTTAATAACCAATGTTGTCCTAAGTTGCAAAATGTTGCATTTGTTGTTAAGCAACTTTTCAAAGTTGGTGGTAGGATGCCAACTGTATATGGTGAAAATGGATAACAATAAACAACAATATTGAAAGGCTAAATGAATTCAACCACAAAACCCTAGCCTAACAATGAACAAAGATCCACCATAACATATGAAGATTACCTAAGACAATGCAAAATAACTCAAAATCACAAAGATTATACCATCACATGTCCAATAGGGTTTTGATCTCCATTCTTCCTATCTCCATTGATCTTGCTTGATATATTTGCTCTCAGATTTTTATATGCACAAGAGCTCAACAAAGAACGGAATGTGGTTGTAAGTGGAATTGTAGTGTAGCCAAGTTGCATGAAAGATCATTAGCATGTGTCATTAGGGTTTGACAATGAAGAAAGCATCTCCTTAAATAGAAGACACAATAAGAAATGGAGGGTTAAGATTGAGAGGTGTAAAAAGAGAGGTTGGCTAGGATTAGAGGGTAGGTAAAAGAAATACCAAAATAATGAAAGAGGTAGGTAGTGTAGGAATTAAGAGATGAATGACATGTGTCATGTGTAGAAAAAGATAATGAATTAATTAAATAAATAAAGATTTATTTAATTAATAGAAGAAGTAGGACAATTAAATAAATAAAAATATTTATTTAATTTAGGAAAAGAATAATTTAAATAAATAAATGTATTTATTTAAATGAGAAATAAGGCTAGAAGAGGATAAATGAATTAATTAAATAAATAAGGATTTATTTAATTAATAGAAGACTTAAGCTTAGATAATTAAATAAATAAAATATTTATTTAATTAGACTGGACAATTTTAGGTGTCTACACCAACTACTTCTCCAATGGTCCTAACTATTCAAAAGTTGGTTATGGACATTGGAAAAGGTTTATATATGCTTGGACAACCATGGGAAAGATAGTGTTGAGAATTTTATAAAGTTTGGTGGAGAAATTGAATAAACAAGTTTGATTTTCCCATATCAATGACATTTTTTTTCATACTGTTCGTACAAGGTGTGAGATTTACTAATGAATTTTTTATTTGATTAGAAAGAGCCCTGAAATACCTTCCAATTCATTTGGTCTAACCCCTTGAAGTGAAGTTTAGAGGAAGTTATAAGCATTTTACCCTCTGCAGGTCTGAAACCCTCCATTTTCAAGGGTTACAATGCAAACGGGACCCTAACTTGCAATCTACTCATTGGGATCCGATGGCCATTGGTAGAATGCAATTTAGGGGTATGTATTTTGAGATTCCAAAGGGGTGAGGTTAGAGGATTTGGTTGGTAACCTTACCACCAATCCCTAGTCTAAACTGTTTGAGAGTTTAGATTAGAATAGATGAGTTTCATTGAGCATACTATGAGTAATGATGAGATGATGAGCTGAATTTATGGAATTAGAGTATTTAGACATAGAAGAAACCTCATGAAGAGTTGGAACCTTCCTGTGATTCCATTCTCATATACCTCTTTTGTAAAACCGGTCTAACTTGATCAATTAGGCTTGTGACCCAAGTAGGTGTTGAAGAGTGCAGGAATAGGGTGGAATTCCAATATTTTGGAATCTGATAGTAATCCCAAGAGGGTGCCTGAAACCTATATTTTTTTAGGGTGTTGTTTGGTATAATTTGGAGAAAAATCCAAAAAGACAGTGGAATAGGGCTACTAACCGGTAGGCCTGTTTAAGCCTCAAAAGCCAATATTTGTCTTGTGCTCCAAAGTATCACTGTGGAAGATCTTAATAAGTCTTAGGAAGTGTGTAGGAGTGTTGTGCCATTCCTTGTTAGGGGTAAGAATATGATTTCACATTTTAGGTGTGATTGCAGCCTTGAGAGAGACTCAAGTTAAAGAAGACCAAGGTGTGTAGGTGGGTTTATCACCTTACTACTGCATACCCTCTGCATCAATCATAATCTTCAAGTGCCATCTCAAGTTTCTTTTTTAAACCCATATCCATGGATTTTGGATTCAGGATCTCCCTCAATCTGTTAAACTTCCTCTGAGGCACAGGGCTTTGATACCAATTGTTGGAATCTAAGAACACTGAGAGGGGGGGTGAATTAGTGTTCTACCGGTATGATTAATTTTAACCTTAATAAAACATGCATACACAAACCTGTATACCGGTACATATAGAATTCAAATAAGTAAAGCAACCAATAAGCCAATCACATAAATGAGAACCATAGCACACAGAATTATACGTGGAAAACCTCAAAGAGGAAAAATCACGGTGGAATTTGTGACCCACAATATCAATTCACTATCCATATGAAGAGATACTACAAATTATATGGGTCTGCACTTGTACGAAGGCTTATATCCTAGAGCACACTACTCAATCACAAAAGGAGCCTCACTGAATACATATAAATCCAGGCTATAATCCATAGAAATGATTGAACTACTAAGATAACATCTTCTATGCCAGAATACAGTTCTGGTAAAGCTCTGTTTGTTCCAGTCTTAAATCCTAAACCCTTTACCAGAATAACCCTTACATAAATATCCTCAAATACATGATCTCTCTGATATATTTTGCATCTGCTTCCTAATACATATGCACATGATATCTTATATATCAAAATGATTTAATCCAACTGATCTATATACCCTATACAATTTATCATGCCTTATGTCGGCTTACAAAGATAATTACAATATCAATATACATGTCGGCTTGATAACATAAATACATGAATATCAAAAACAATTGTCGATGACGGATCTAAAAAGATGTTGGCCTCCAATACCGATAACCTTATTCTAAAGTATGTCTGCCTGCATTGCTGGTAACCAAAGAAATCCTTCCATCTTGTCGGTTTCGGTGTAGTGTCTATGAAGTGCCTGTCGGTACACAAGTGAACCAAAACATGAAGCCGGAACAAGATACCATGTTTCCATCAATGACAACATAGTGAAACCAACCAATTGAGTGTCAATTCCCAACAAAAATGTCTACTACCAGTTCTTTTTTAGAAACGTATTCCAATCTGACTTCTTTTTCTGCAACCTTCTCTCTTAAGAGATGATAATGGATTGAGATATGCTTTGTTCTTGAATGCATAACTGGACTCTTTGAAATGTTTATAGGACTAGTATTATCACACATAGTAGGAATAGCTTCATCATATACCACTCTAATATCCTTAAGAATCTTCTTTGTCCACATAACTTGAGTACAAGAATATGTTGTAATGTATTCAACTTCTGCATTAGATAATGACACTGATTCTTTCTTCTAACTCATCCATGAAACCAATACACTGATTCTTGCTTCTTACTTATCCATGAAACCAATCTATCTCCCAAAAATAATGCGCCACCACTAGTACTTTTCATGTCATCAATAATTCTAGCCCAATTAGTATTTGTATATGCTTTCAACATGAAATATCCATCCTTCTTGCACCATAGTCCAAGATACCTAAAAATCCTCTTCGCTGCTTGTTTATGAGTTTGCTTCATAATACAACTAAACATGCAACCTACATAATATCTGGTCTAGAGGCAATAAGATATAATAGTCCTCCAATCATAGATTTTTACGTTCTTTTGATCAACATCCAAAGATCTATCATCTTTGCCTAATTTGCAACCAACAACTAAAAGGGTAGTAACAGGTTTACAATTCTCTATATCAAACTCCTTTAACATTTCTTTGACATATTTAGCTTGAGAAATAAATATTCAATCATCTAACTGAGTGATGACATCTCTCCAAACATAGACATCTCAAATTCCTTCTACAACTCTTCTACAAATTCTTTACACAAACCATCTCTTCCTCTAAAGATAATATTATATCTTACACAAAATACAAGTGCAACAACCAAGAGCATATCTGAACCAACATCCATCTGGATAACCAGATTTCACATCAATGATAACTATACAAGATCATGCTCCTAGGAGCTTCATGAGGAGTTGTGTTGGATTGATGATATCATATTTCCATAGAAAGTGAGATACATTAAGTTGTATTGGAACCAAAAAGATATGGTTGACTGGCTCCAAGATGTGATAGGAACATAGTTCTTTCGAAAAACTATGTGAAGGATAGAAGATATGGGAACTCTATTAATTCTCTTATTTCTTTAGGGGGTGCTCATCTTTCTTCCTATGGGGAGTTTGCATTGGAGGCTAGGCTTGTTTATTGACCATCGATGCTCCCCCTACCAGTGTTGAAGAGGGTCTTGTTCTTGACTGTATCCTACTTATTATTTTTAATGAGATGATTGCAGACCTATTGAGACCCATTTCTTTACATGAAGTTTAAAATGTTGTGTTTCAATGAAGAAGGGTAAAGCCCTTGGTCTTGATGGATTTTCCATAGATTTTTATCCAAAAAATCTGGGAAATTATTAAGCATGACCTCTTGGAGGTGGTATATTATAGAAATAAAAAAATGTTAAGGACTATGAATGTTGGATTCATTTCCCTTATTCCTAAATAGGGAGGAGCCAACTCTTTGGATTATTTTCAGCCTATAGCTCTTTGTAATGTGATCTATAAAATAATAACCAAGTTGATTTTGGATAGGCTGAAACCATGGCTCAATAAGTTAATCTCCAAGAAGAAACAAGATTTTTTTGCTGGTGGGCAAATTTTTTATGGGATTATCATTGCAATAGAACCTATCCACTCTATGGCAACATCTAAGGAGAAGTCAATGTTTATAAAATTGGATATGGCTAAAGCCTATGATAGAGTTATGTGGAATTTTCTACGAAAAGTGCTTGCAGCTTTCAGTTTTGAGATTGATTGGATTAATTGGGTAATGAGTTGTATCACCTCCTCCTCTTTTGTTGTTCCTATCAACAGTGAGCCAACGGAACTCTTTATAGCTTCCAGAGGCCTTTGATAAGGTGATCCCTTATCCTCCTACTTGTTTATTTTAATGGTGGAAGGATTGGGAAGGTTTATTAAATCTTGTGTCAGGATAGGACTCATTCAAAGTTGGATATGGGGTAATGGTCTTCCTTCTTATTCTCATCTTCAATTTGTGGATGACACGACATTGATGGGTGCTACTAAAATTGTTGAAGCAACTAACTTGAGGAAGACTCTAGATATTTAGCTTCAAGACAAAAGATCGATGAAGATGAATCTTTTTTCTTTTTTAATACTCTCTTGTCCATTCAAAATAGGATTTCCAGGATCTTGAGGTTTCAAATTGGCTCTCTTCCTTTTGTTTATATTGGTGTTCCTTTTTTAGTGGGACCCTTGCCTAGTGATTTTTGGAAAGATATTTTGTAAAAGCTTCACAAGAAGATCATTCATTGGACTTAAAAGTGGCATTCTATGGCTAGAAAAGGGACTCTCTTGAAGTTTGTAGTTTAGGAACTTCCTATTTATAGAAGCTTTATTCAGAAAGCTTCGGCAAGTTTTGTTAAGAATTTTGATGCTCTTTCTCGTCAATTCTTGTGGATAGGTAATCTTCTCTCTTCACAGTGGAGTTTGGTAAAATGGGATTCAATTTGTAGGCCATTTCAGGATGGTGGCCTTGGTTTATGGCAAATTGGTATGAATAGTCATGTTCTAGTAGCTAAACTCTTTTGGAGATGGTGCATTAATCAAGACTAGGATTGGGCCAAAATCCTTAATATGAAGTATTTGGAGGAATGAATAGCAAGGAGGTTCCTTGGCATAATATGGTTGGGAAGGGCTCTATGGTTTGGAACACTCTAAGGAGGGGAGCGCAAATTTTTACAAAAGGGCTTTTTTGGATATCTAATAAAGGGGTAGAAGCTTTGTTCTGGCATGATTCTTGGAATGGTCACCTCCCCCCATTATTCAACAGTTCCCTCAGCTTAAATATTTATGTGATATCTTCCTTGAGGTTGGCTAGAGTAGAGTTGAAGATTTCAAAATTGTTGTGAATCTAGGGCAAGTGGATGGAGTTATATGGAAATAGCAGCAAGAATGGCCCCCTAGGGGATCAAAGGAAGATCGTGAGCAAATGGTTTGGATTTTCTCAGGAAGAATGTTAATTATTTGTAGGAGAGAGATATTTTAGCCTGGGGGCCAAATCCAAAGAGAAATTTTTTGGTGTCTTTAGGATACATAGAGTTGGATAGATTTGATTATGGGAGGAGGAATGTCTCTTGGTGGAAGCGGGTCTAGGATAGGTTTGCATGGCTCAAGTGTAACTTCTTCTTGTGGTTAGTTGTGCAGAATAAATGTCTCTCCTAGGAAAACCTTCAAAAAAGAGGGTTCCAAGGACCCTCTGTTTGTGTCCTTTGTAATTCTAATGAGGAGAGCACTTCTCACCTACTCTTTCAATGCCTCTTCTCCAAGGAGATTTGGCATTTTTGGTGGGGAACCTGAAAGCATGCTTGTGTTCATGTTAACTAATTAATTGAGTTTTGAAATAGCCTTGGTAGACCTCCAATGAAGACCCCTTTCCTTCAAGTTGCTCGGGAAGTTGGTCCCTCTTTTATTATATGGCAATTGTGGTTGAAAAAATATCGCATGATTTTTTCAGGATAAGAAAATGTTGGTGCAACAAGTGTGGTTTAGAGTTATTATTATGGTTCAATAAACATTGATGGAAAAGTGTGATATTTATGCTGAGGTGGATCCAGGTGATATAGTGGTGATTCAAAATTTGAATATCTCTAGTGATGCTCCCATGTTTAGGAAGCAGCACCAAGCTAAGTGTCAAAATAACAAGAGAAAGGGCCAATGTGATGGTAAGTGGTATCATCCACCCTTGGACATTTTAAAGATCAACATTGATGGTTCTTCTAGGGGAAAAAATGGGCAATCAGGAATTGGAGGTATTGGCAAGGATAGTTTTGGAAAAGTGATTTTTATTGTTTTGGTTCATAAGGGGCATAAATTAATAATTTAATGGAGGCATATGCTATCCTCACTGCACTTGAAAGAGGGTGTGCTCTTGGATGGTGCAATATTATCTATAAGTCAGACTCTTAGATCGTTGTGGATTTGTTCAATAAACAATGATGGCAGGAACTTGATTGGCATTTAGGTGTGGTGGTTAGACAAATTCTTAGTCTAATGGATTCTTTGGAATCAGTTTCCTTTTGCTATGTCCTGCTAGAATGGAATAAGGTTATTGATTACTTAGCTAAATGGGCATCTGAGCGTCTAGAGGGTTGGGATATTAAGGAGTGGGGTTAGCTATCCCCGGATTATGTTAAGATTTTAGATAGGATTGTTATGGATGATATGGTTGATTGAAGGTGGCCCGTTGTGGGTCACCTTTTGGTTGGGAAATTCTATTCTACTTTCTTGTTGTCTTGGTTCTTGTTTGAGTTTGTTCTATTATTTCTGATTCAATAGATTTTCCCTTTTTTCAAAAAAAACAAAAGGTAGTTCTAGTATGATATTAATTATGTACCTCTAAGCTTTAAATCATTGACTAATTATCGCCACTATACTATACTATTAAAAAATACATGAGTTTAATATAATCTTGCTAAAGAGAATTATACATTCATATTCTTAAATACATCCAACAATAATTAAAATAAATTAAAATTGGTATTCTACTCATGTAATTATTTATGATATACTTACTTAAATCAAATATTAAATTTCATTAGAGATTTATGAACTTTTAACTAATATTATAAATGAGTGACTCTTATTTAAGATAAAGTATAGAGAGCGAGTCTACTATTGTTGCTAATCATTTGTGCATCTCTACATTAAGCACTCCTTATTCTTAATATATTTGTGCTTTCACACTCTTTTCCCATTACAAACTGAGACATAAAGGTAGAGTTAATGAATTACAATGGTTTTATAGAAAGCTTCAAAGTGGTGCAAATTTTATGGATAAACATTGATATCAAACTAACTTGATTTTCTCTTTGTGCAAACAAGGCATGCAATCTACAAAGTAAATGGCTTTTGATGTATTTTGGTATTCAAATGTGAGGTCATAAAATATTGTTTGCAGAAGCTAACTTTATCAAGATTTAATGATGAATAAAATGAGTTAAAGGAGGTTCAATGACCTAAGAATAATATGCAAATCAAAGGAAAATCGATGCATGAAGTGAAAAATATGTAAAAGTTTTTCACAAGATCATAATGACATTTGGAATCAGCAAGATATATACTTAACATTTGGAATCAGTAAGATATATACTTAATAATTTAGTCTAGGGATATAAGTCAATACCTTACCTGATCAAACTTCTCACATCCTTACTATACTCCATTCGTTCTTCATTTTCCATTTCTTGTTGTGAGTGTCTTCTTCCTCCTCATGTACGTATTCCCCATTACCCTTTTTCTTTTCTCTCCCCATATTAAGCTTTCCAGAACTTCCTCATAACTAAAGTGACACTCTCTTAAATATATATTTAAGATGAGTTAAAAATATTTTGAGAATTAAAAAATTTAAACTTATTTGGGATCAAGTCTTATTGAGTGCAAGGCTCCAACATACAAGAGGGATGAGGCCAGGATCATGCCCCAAGTTAATTTGGCAGAATGGATACCCCTCAATCCTTGGCTCTTATCTGAAGAGGTTCATTGATGTAGAGGGATCTCCTACTCTAGACCTCTCAAGGGTTAAGTCACTCAAGGTGACACTCCAAAGGATCCTTCTACATGCTAGGTGAAACACACTCTCCCTTCCAACTCCCATTGATCACGATTGATCATCTCATCAATATGACTAAGACTGCACTTTCAAGGTTTTGGTGACCTACTCACACCTTTGGACCCTACTTTAGGATCAAAACTTGACTCTTAAGCCTCTCCATATCCTAACTCCAAGGTATACTCTTCCCACATTTCATTTGAAGTGTTAAAAACCCAACCAAACTCCAAACTAGGTTCACAAGCCAAAAATGCTTAACACTTTGATTAGTTACCTTCATGTTGTCCTCTTAGATATACCTATACACAGAGGTATATAAATTTTGACCTGGTTATAAACTCATTAATCTCTCTAGTGAGATTCTGAATAACTTGATTTGTAACAACATATCCAAAATTTAGACAACTCCAACTATTCAACTCTGAGATATGGCCCCCGCATCAGGCTACATTTTTCTGTGACTGTCATTATGTCACTATGATTGCAATAGTCATAAAAACCTCTTGCATGCACGTGCCAAATCCTTCATGGAACCCTGCACACACCTTTGACAGGTAATATACATCCTTTACCTCATCCCTACCCAAAATTAGGTTTTCTTAATCATTATAATAAAATATATTGCATTTGCAAGGTCACGGGATACCCTAGTTCAAGGTTCTGGCAGATTTCACTAAAACTTTGATATCTTTATCAAATGAACACCAAATTAAATGCCACTACCTCCAAAATAAAGTTAGATAATTCCTTTATCATCCCCAAACAATAATCTTTCAAAATACAAACATCAAATGCATCAAAATCAATAAAAGATCTGACTGTCACGTTGAAAGCTCAGAAAATGCACATAAAAATATGGTTTTTTATTGCTCCAAATGATTGCCTTTGACCATACACTCAAACCATTGTCATTGTTTTACAACCTTTTATATCACTTTTGGCATTCAATAATGAACCATAACCACCCAACTACCTCTAACCACCTATTTTTGTCATTTTTTGCAATTTTGACAATAAAAGTTGCTCAAAAAGTTGTCATTTGTCAAACAAAGTTGTCAACATGAATAACTTGGACCTCTAACTCTAACAAAACATAAAAAATGGTCTTAATATGACCTTACAAATATTTAAAACATGTTTTATTCCTCACATACCTATTCTACCCTTCAAAATCCAATTTTAGCCCTTTCTAGGCCTAATTGCCAATTTTGACAATTTTACACTTTTTGACCTTCCTATTACATTTCATTGTATTTATTGGCTCTAATGGTCATGATTACATTGTTTTAAGACCTTAAAGGCCTTTTTTAATTCATTACATATTTCTTCTCCATGAGGGCCTATCAGTGACCCTAGTGCACCTTGCCTCCATAGGTTTTCATAGGTGCTCCTGCACCATTCATCCTAAGGCTCAGTCTCCCCTATTATGTAGCTAAAACTCTTATGTTGGTTGAGCACATGCAAATAAATATAGAGCAAGTAGTGTTTTGACTCTTCCACCATTACTAAACAACTTTCTATTTTTATTTGTAACAAAAATATTTAATATCTATTCCTCCAAGATTCTTTTTCCACTTACTAAATTTTAACCTTCCATTTTATATTTCAAAATTTAAAACACCAAGCAATATTTTTTGTATTTTTTGGGGTGAAAGGCTATAATCCTGATATATATATTAATATAAAAGTATTTTACAGAATACAAAAGAAGGCTCTTGACAACCAAATGAAATATTTATCACAGCATAGAAGGCATTGCATGCCTTGAAATTAAGCTTGTCTATATAAGACCTAGTATAATAAAACAAAAAACATAGAACCCATAAATACAAAATGGGGGCAAAATCTAACTACTAGCATACTATTCTTCCATGACATCCACCTGAACTTCATTCTCTGCCTGTTGCGTCTAGAGATTGTCATGTGCAGGCTCTTGCTGGGAGGATGAACTGACATTGTCTCTAGCTGGAATTGATTGAGGCATTTGATTATTTAGTGTTGGCACCTGAGGAGCATTCTGAACTTGGTTTGCAGGAGAAAAGTCAACAATATCTATGAAGGAAATAAGGAACTTTGCATGTCCCAGTCAGAAAAATAAGGATATAAGGAATGAAAATTGACTTCACACGTCCCACAATGATAACTTGAAATATATACATTATTTTTCCACAGCCCTTGATGGAATTTTCTGGATTCACCACTTGTGTTGAACATTGTGGGCCAAGCAAAGCATGGAGGATTATATAATAATTAGAAAAGCACGACATTTTAGGCTTTATTAAGCAGCATGGCTAATATCTCCATTTAAACCAACCATTTTGAATGAACTTCAATAAATAAGACAACATAATTAAAAAAAGCCAATGGCTTTTAGCTTGAATGAGGTTTTTTGTCACACTTGCTTTCACTGGTCACTAAACTGGCAATATTTGGGTATTTGTTTATGGTGGGATCACCTTCTAATATTTCAATTTCCACTTTTTGACATCCCAAGTTTGCTAGCTTATCCACTATGCAATTACCCTCTCTATAAGTATGGGATAGTTGAAATGATTCCAATTTATCTAATAAGTTCCAACCTTTTTGTAGTATATATTTTATATGCCAATTGTGACACTTTCGTTCCTTGTAGGAATTAATGATTAGAAGTGAGTCCCCTTCTACATGAATATTATTTATACCCAAATGTGTGACTTGATGAAGGCCATGGAAGAAAGCCAATGATTCTGCCATGTTATTTGTGTCTAGGGGTAAAGAGATGGACTTCATTATTTTTAGCTTCCCTATATGATCCCTAATGCAAATACCCATACTAGAGTTGCTCGGATTACCTCTTGAGGCATTGTCGAAGTTTAATTTATAGAAGCCATGCGATGGGGGTAACCATTTAACATTATTTATGTCTATATTCACCTTACCAGAATGATGGATGTTGCCTTTGGATGACATAACTATGTTTTCTCATGCTTTCAAAATATAGTCATCCCATCTTGTAAATAAAGAGCTGCAATTCTTATGCTTCTGAACATAAGCATTTACTATTTCTGACACGAAGCTCTCAATAATCTTTTGAGTTTGTTGGATGGAGTTAGTGACTTTCCTAAAAATTCTCTTGTTATGTTCCCACCAAATAGACCAAATAACCATAGCAGGAATGATGCACCAAATGCTTGCAAATAAAGAGGTTTTGTATAGTATTGGCCAAGATTGGAACAATTCCCGAACATTATTAGGGAGAGGTGAAAAACTAACCCAATTTGGACACCATGTGTTTCTAGCAATGTTGAGCAAATTAACATTGAATGGATAGATAATCAATTGTTTCAAAATCTTCATCACATAAGACACGTTTGAAAGGATCTACAATTTGAAGTTTAGCTAATTTGTCACTTGTTAGAACTCTTTTATGAAGTAAAAGCCAAGCAAAACTCCCTAATTTAGGTAGTAAAGTATTAGACCATGCAATAATTAATTCATAAATACAATTAAAAATAATTTCATTTTAAAAAAAGATCAAATATTACATTTCCATTTTAACTAATTATGTTTTAGTAAAAATAATAAATTTGAGCTATGACATTTACAATCTATAAATCATTCTAGCACCATTAATAATACATTTGCATAAGAAACCTTGTTGTGTTAAAACTCTTATCCAACAAGGAACCTCCATAGCATAATGATCACCACCAAATTTACCTGCATCAAAACTCCACCAAGTCTCAAATGTAGTGCACCATATTTAATATCCATAGGTCCCAAAACATAGTCATATCATGTAACACCATCTATGTTTGACTAATAATGATAACTCAACCAATGAACTAGATGTAACACATTCATGTTATTCATGCAATTTTTAAGTATAAATAACCTAAAAAATTGCACCACTTATATCTCACAATGCAATATACAAATTCACCATCACATCAGTACCCATGTCACCCATGTTATATATTGACAACAAAAGATAAACATGTAAATTTTTCTATGACTCAAACTCTAAATCACCTCTACATTGGATTTACCACAAACCCACAAAGTATCACAGCCAAAGAAATTAACAAATAAATAAAATAGAAATTTAAGTGAACAAATAATATAACAACACTTTCCAAATTTGATCCACTATGAAGTGTTTGGAAAGTTCTCTCTAGCCTATAAGAAATCTAAAATCTAAAATCAAATATTCTGAGCACAAGATATGATTATGTGGGAAAATTTGGGATGGTCTCCTTTTAGCTTTTTTAAAAATAATTTTGTAGATTTTCATATTCTAATGTACGTATTAAGGGGAATATTCTCTAAAAAATGATTTACATCAGTTGTCCTATCTAATACAATCAGAAAAACATGTACACAAATTCCACATATTTTTCTTCCAAGCTCTAACTTGGCCAAAATAAATTTTCTCCAAACATATTTGAGTATTATATGGATACACGGGTTTTTGGGTCTTTTGGACCCAATGGTAAGGTCTATTTTTTAACAGGTCTTTAATAAAATTACATCAATAAAAATCCCACAAAATAGACCAAATACAAAACCCACTTGACAAATCCTCATCAAATCCTAGATCTATGTAACAACCGAAGTCTACAAACATACATGTAACTTTAAAAATAACTTCATTCTTTTCTTGAAAGGACATGAATTAAACAATTCAAAGGAATCTGCTCATACCAAGGGTTAACAACCAAGAAGATATTTCCTCCTACAACCTAACAACCAAGCTCTATACCAAATGAAAGAAAATTTACAACCATAATAAACTATTTATGCATAACCTTGAGACAGAAAAATATATAACAAACATTAAAAACCTATAATATAAAATAATAAACAAATGGAACACATCATGATACAATATGTAACTTGGGAAAACTCTCAAAGGAGAAAACCCAACCTCCAAAATCACTCACTCACACAATATATTAAATCTCGTGAACAAATATTACAATACACTTGTAATCTTTTAATGTAAAGCTTCTAAAATGTCAAGCTCCCTAATTGCATTCCATGAAAAATCAAATAAGAATCATGTAATCATACATCCCAATCCATGCTTCCTATCATCACATATGCAAATTATAAGAGATGCTCATGTCAACTTTAGCCAACCAGTCAAAGGTTACGCAAGCCAACCTCAACAATTACTTATGTTCTTATTTTTTTATGGAAGCAAGCTTGCACAATATTGCCAATTGGTAAATTATATAAATCATGTGCCACAAAATCATGAGTTATAGAACTATGTCCCCTTCACTTACTTTTTGGTAATAAGTTTCCCCTTTAGTACTAAGTTTTTCTAATATTAAATATTTTCCCAATTTGTAGCCCACATTAACTCTCTTTAATATTATATATACAATATACAAAGTAGCCCCCAAAATGACTAACACATGTAATACAGACATCCTTACATTCCCTAGGTGTGCCACAAATAATAATAGATTTACATTAGAAATGTTATACGTGAACAACATGTCGTTTCCCAGTAATCAATATGAACACGTCTAACATCTGGGCTCCTTGCCCAATATTTATTTTCATTTTTTTCCATCCCATCACTACATCCTATCTTTGGACTAATTTTTGCCCTTGATTCAAGACTGCTACCCCTAACTGTTACGTCAACTCTAATACTAGTATCAACACTAGCATTAGCCAAAGTCCTGGGCTCTCCTTTGGGCACAAAAGGAGAGGTACCAATATACTAAAATGTGGAGTCTTTGGACTGTGATTTAATAGTGACACTCATCTCCTTAGAGGCTCGTGGAGGATCATTTTGGCTGCCATTTTCCACCACATAATGGGTATCAGAAACATTTATCCACCACGTTCCCTACTTGTTTGATTGTTTTTTTATCACAACTTGCAGCAATATGACCTGTCTGGAAGCATTGACAGCACCTAAAAGGGATGCCCTCATAATCCACTAGTTGTAGCCAATTTCCCTCTCCAAACTTCAAAAATAAATCAGCGGGAAAGCCTTTTTTAAAATCTATTTCAACCAGAATATAGGCAAAGGTCATGTGCTGAATCACAAGGGAACCCTCATCCACTCCCAAAAATTTACCCAATGAGTCTTTGATAGCCTCAAAACAAGACTCAAACCATAATTGCAAAGGAAGGTATGGAAGTCTTACCCACATTGGGACTTTGTCGAAGGATTCCATGGTGGGATTGAACGTCGGATACCACAATTTCAGAAGCAGCAAATTCTTGTTCTCCCAACTCCATTGATACTCATAGAGGACCTTGTTCTGATCCTTCTCATTGTTGAAAATGACCATGAAGTGACCTCTTGATCCTAGGAAAATCTGGACATTCCTCGCAAGGATGGAGCTACATAATGTAGTGATCCATTTGTGAAGTTCGCACAGACTGAGCCAGAAACCCTTTAATCTCCCAATCAATCCCAACTTAGAGAAATATTTCTCATTTTCTTTAACTTTATTAGCTAACTCATCCCCTAGATGCACTATCAGCCTTTCTGTAGCTTGGATACCCTAAAATTTATCTATAGACTTCCCATTACACTTGTCATCCATCAATCCCCCTCCTTTAGAGCTTTCACCAAATGAAAACTCCTTCTCCCTTCCTTGCACACCCTGAGCGACATTCCTATAATCTCCCTTTCTAGTTGTGATACAGAAACCTGGTTCATCTCTCATGTAGCAACCATTGGAAGTCGTAGCCCCATTGAAATGGTTAGGCCAAGATCTATGTCCTTTATCCCCAGCACCACCGCAATCGTGGATAACATTCCTTGCATAACACCCAGGTGCTGATATCCAATGGTGATCTTGAGCAAAAACATAAACCCTACCTATCAGAGGGTAACGCAGCGCCATACTCTTTTAGTAAGATGCACTATTTATTTTATTTTTTTAAGCAAAGATGGCAAGCCACTATATATTAATATTAAAATAAGATTTACAAAAGTTGGTTTAGAGAGCATACTGACAGGAAAGAACCAGCAAGAAAACCTCCAATTGTAGCTCATTTACATAAAAAGATGCACTATTTATTACTAATAATTATTAATTGATTATCATTTAATTTTAATATATAATATATATGATTTAATAATATTTATTATAAATTTATATTAATTTAGAATCTTTTCAAAATAGAATATAATTCTAAATGCATTACTTTGAATATTTTTTGTATGAATTTAAAAACTTAATAAATTTAAGTTTTTTTGCGTATATAATTAATTTGTCATTATTTTCTAGTTTTACTTTCTTTTATACATTTTTTGACAATTAATTTTTAACTTAAAACATCAAATAAAAGGCATTGAAATGACCAAATTGTCATAAAAAATTCATGTGACACGTAGGGGTGACCATCAAAATCCAAGCCTGGCGGTTAGTATCTTTCCTTAGCAAATTAATTGCTAGTTGTCCTTATAGTTAAGTTATTATGTGTTTAGATCCAGAAGTAAAGAGTTTTTAGAATGAGTTGCAAGCTTTTCTCAGGTCGAGTGCTTGATGTTCTTTTTCCATCATTACAATTGCTGAATTTAGAATAGTGTCTATCATTTTGTTTCAAATAAGGTCCTTCTACAACCGATAGTGACATCTCCTTGAGGTTATTATGTTTTTCTATAATCACTATTACAGGAAGGTTTGGGTATTAATAATTGTCCTTGGGTATATTCCTATAATTTTAGTATTTAAGATGATCCTTTATAACTATCTTATTTATAATTCTATATAAGTTGAAGAATAGGAGGAAAGTTGGGTTTAGCAGTAAGATTGTATATATTTATATTCTTAGTATTTCTCGGATAAGCAGATTTTTACTTCACCAAGGTGCGTTAATTTTAATATCGTATTCTTATATTAAAGAAATGGAGATTTATTTATGAATTTCTCGATAATCGGCAAATAAATTTTAGGAAAGGCCTCAAAATTATAAGATAAATCATTAATATATGATCATTTTTTATGTTTAAAGAAACTATTAAAATTTAGTTTATAGTCATAATCTTATTATTGAAAGTCAAAAGGGTATATTTTATCTTAATAAATGTCGATTTGTAAAGCTATCCATTATCAAGATTCTAGTAGTCAACTTACTCATTTACTATCCAATAAGTTAATTTCCCTATATGTCCATCTCTAAATTAAATGGTACTTCATGAATAATTAATTATGGGTGAATGTTAACGCTTCCTACCAAGATTTAGGAATTGAAGTATTAACCCTTAGTTGTAATATTATGTGCTAAGTTAAGATTTTTCCTATTAAAAATTAGGCCAAAGTCAAGATTACTTTATCATTTAAAAATATGAAACTTATTATTACTATTATTTATTATTTGAGGATACTATACGTGGTTTTGTTTTGGTAAAATCACAATCTGTATTCTTGGGTGAATTTAGTAGGAAGATGGGTACTAATGATGAATTTAGTTTACTTCCTTATTAGTTATAACAATTTGATGATCGTCCTTAAAACACAACTTATTACATATGAAAACATTAGTTAGAAAATTATGGATACATTATTGTGTTTGCTCCATGTTTGAGATAATTTTATGTTATGTTTACCTTTTGGAATAAATGTGATTGATATGGAGCTAAGATCTTGAAATTATTTTAGATAGTTAAGCAAGGGTTGTTGCTTCTATCTTCTTATTTATGTTATATGCATCTTGTGTGCCCATGATATTGTTACATTAGTTTTATAATGTGAATAAATCATGCTACACAAATTCCATTACTCTTGCCATATTTGCATTGCTAATCTTTCTTGTGTTGGGTTGGGTGTTCTTCATGTTAGGAAGAATTTTGGGGAAGTGAAAATTATACTTTGTGGTAAGGTGGATATGTGCTCTGACAATGCTCTTGTTCACAGTGTGTTTGAAGGAGACATATGTCAAGAGTTCCTAATACAATAATTCAAACATGATTTTTTATTTATGTATTCATTGTATTCGGTCGTGTGGTCTATTGTAAAATAATATGTTTCTATATGTTCTACATCAAGGTGTTGGCCTATGTATTCCATATTTATGTCAAAATATGATTTTGTGTCTCTAATCTTGTATATTTGGATATGTGGCATTAATTTATGAGCTTGATTATGTGTATTTTGTGAATTGTCTTAATTTGATATTATGGTGAACCTTATGTGATTCATCTTATATAATTCCTTATAAAAATAGGATTGATTTTAGCAAAAAACTTGTCACCACAATGTTTTATAGAAAATCAACATGACTCACCCAATGGGCAATGAAAATTTATTGTAATACTCAAATATTTTCCATTGAATGGAATATGTATCTTTATATTTTAGAGTTATTCCCTTATGTGATGGAGGATTGATAGGTTTTTGTGTACTTTTAACTAGAAAGAATAAAAAGACAGAAAAATACAAAATGGTAAAAATATGGAGAAACCTTAGATAAACTTAACATAGGGGAGCATATAGATTACCCATGATGGAAAAAAGAGGACCATACATAGTGTAATTCCCCTGCTATGAGGCCCAAAGGACAAACATAAAAAACAAAACCATAAAAATGCGAATAATTTTTTTTTAAGATAGAAAATGAACCAATCTAATACAATGTGCATCACGATGATACA
Organism: Cryptomeria japonica; assembly: GCF_030272615.1. NCBI lineage: Eukaryota > Viridiplantae > Streptophyta > Pinopsida > Cupressales > Cupressaceae > Cryptomeria > Cryptomeria japonica. The sequence continues at coordinate 418,457,985 of NC_081409.1, read as the reverse complement.
AGATAGGATATAATGAACATATAAATCATACAAGTGTCCTCAAGGCTCCACAATGAAATTACTCAAATAATTAACCAAATAAATAGAATGAAATAATAACTTTTACAAATGATAATGCATTTCTCTTTACAAGGTTCAAGGATCAATTTATATAGCCAAGAGAATATACATATGATCAAGTTTACACCACAAAGTATCCATGAGGATACAATTTTTAAATGTACAATAATGATGTGGGTACAAAATTTAGAGCATATAGTAGATCTCCAGTCTTCTCATGAACTATCTCGATCTGGATGTAAGTAACACTCCACCCAACCATGTGGTACCATCAAGTCCACCCCCCATGCTAGGAGGTATCAGTCAAACCCAAGAGAGAAAAGGAAGGTACAAAATGAAATAAGAACAAACCAAAGGCTCACAAGACTACTATCACAAGGAAATCACAAGACGGGATAAAGAACTCATAAGGACAACTACAAACCTCTAGAGGCCCAAGCAATCACAGAGAATCAACCAAGTAAACCACTAGGTATGCAACTGGGAAGAGTGTCATCACTAGGTTGTCATGAGTTGCCCTGGTAGGTCTTCACTAGGTCCCGACCCCCATCGTGGGTTACCTCAGTAACCTCTCTCGACCCTCAGCCCCCATACAACTCTAGTGGACCACACCAACCTTTTGTGGAGACAAGATTGGTGGACGCCATTCCAGGCCTTCTCAACTTACCCCAAATGTAAACGAGTGTTTGAGAGTAAGAGAGGCATCCAAAATTAATCTTATTTAATGTGAACTAACTATTCATCCCCAATTTATTAAGTTATGTTAACACTTAATTACAAACTTCCATTGAGTTACCCTAGCAATCACTTTGGGTCCCAGCCCCCAATGAAAGCCACTCTCCCATGAAAGCACCTAGGAATCTAAACAAACCAAAGTCCGAACCAGAAATCACAAGATGGAAAGCACCAAAATACCATAGCAAGGCATGACTCTCTTGCTAGAATAAAACATTACACAAGGAGGGTCCAAGATAGGCTAGGAATCACCATCTAGCTTCCAATAACATATAGACTGGAACTATAATCCAAATAAAGAAATCATGGCAGTACAATATTAAAGAAACCATAAATTTCCTCTCAAGCCTCTAGAATCAAAACGTAAAACCACTCAAATGAACATTTCCCACAAGGGCAGTAAGATCTAAGGACATGAATAAAGTTCATAATACCAAGAATAGAAAGGTTCAATAGAACAGCAAGTAGTTCTATATTTTAACAATTTCATTAATCCAAGGTTAAAATATGATATCTTAATTTGCTCAAATCAGTTGTCCATATGATCTATCACCTCATTAAGAAATATTTATAATTTCACATATCATATAAACCCAATTGCCATACATGATACAAAGAATCTAATAAAAGTACCCAAACTCGCAACATATATTTATAAAATAATTACATTAATCGAACAAAAAAATATGTCATCTATTATGCGTGAGTAATCTATATATACACATCAAATATAAAAATATATATAAACATATATATATATATTCGAAACAGCAAATAAAACAAAACATAAATGTTGGCAATAAAAATGAGCTTCCCAAATTACACAACGACTGCCATGGAGCTCTCCACCCACCATTGTGGGAGAGACCCACGACAGTGGGTTCGGCTCCCCGCAGCGTGGGTAGAGCCACCCATTGTGGTGGGTGCTCCCCACGTAGTGGGAGAGCCTCCCATTGTCGTGGGACTCCCCACGGGGTGGGAGAACTGCCCATTGTTGTGGGACTCCCCACGCAATGGGTTGAGTCCCCACGAGCTGTGGGTCTTCCCACACCAAAAAAAGAGTTAAAAAAATAAAAATTTAATCTACAATAACGTTTATTATATATAAAAGAAAAACATACAATGACATTACCAATTTTCACCAAACACAAAGTCTCGGTCTCTGAGACTGAAAAAGAAACCCAAAACTTAGATCCAAAAAAATTACATCCTCAAAAAATGAAATTACATCCTCAAAAACGAAATTACATCCTCAGAAAATGAAAGGCATCTTTTATTTTTAATTGAAAGGAAAAATTTAAACAAGTATCCACAGAGGTATTATTCGGCAAATCTTTCCATTTTTATTTTCTTTCAGAAATCCCAAAAATGAATCCCCAGCATTATTGATAGTAATATTTATCTCCCAAATTTTCTTGAAACCAAACTCTTAAAAGAAATCAATATCCATATACAAATAGATCATTTAACAAACAATCCCCAATTTCTACATTTTGAAATCATAAACATCAATTAATTTCATCAACCTGGAAATAAATTTAACATGCAAGGTGAGGATAGAAACCCCTACCTCGAAACGCTACCCACAAAGAAATAAGAAACAGAAGCTGCAATAAACAAAAGATCCTTGATCCAAAACCAGAGAGCCAGCCAATTCCAAACCAAACTTCAACAAATTTTTCCACCAAGAATTTACAGAAAAATCTCCACTGAAATTCCAAAATAACCAGACAATTTTTTTTGAATTCATGATCCTCCCCCAAAAAACCCAAGGAAATTCTTCATGGGAAGAGCCTCTACTCAAAACCCAAAAAGCACCCAAAAATATAACTTTGCATGCATGCAATAATACTCTCCTAATTTAAATCGTTAATTTTCTTTTTTTGTAACTCCCATCATGCACATAAAACAATTAAATGCCCATAAGGAAATTAAATCTTTTTAATTATTATTATTTATTTTTATAAAAGGGTGAGATGAATTATTTGATTACTTTTAACAATAACATGGATTATTTTATGAAAGCCAAAATATCAATTTAATTATAAATATTTCTTTTTATAAACAATAATTTCTTGAGCGCGATACCTTTAGTTTTTTTTAAATATATTAAGTCTGCAATTTTTTGTGGGTTATGGAGGACAGTCGTCGGTTGGGTTCATGGGCAGATGTTGCCTTGGAAGATCCGCCACATACCCCTCAGTGGGTTTTCACCGGAGGTCATTGGGAAGACAAAGCTTGGCACAATACCAAAGCTGGGCGGAAGGGGTGGTATTGGCCTGTTTCATGATATTTTCAGGGTTTTTTTGGCAATCAAGGCATCTCCTCTCAGCGGAAGTTTCCTACAAATTCATCCTATCGTCTGCACTCTTAGGGCATGCAATCTCGCCAGCAGTACATTTCAAAGTCAAAATGGGGTCGTGTCCGAGGTGATAATCGTTCTCTTGCCCAGGTTGTGAATTCAGGAAATAGGGTTAGTCTTCCAGATGCTTTACATTCTGTGAAACATTTGGAGAACATAGTAATCTCAAACCCTAAAATTGCTTCCCCAGTGAAGGAAATAGTTAGTACTCCTTTGGAATCCATTATTTCTCCTTCTGCCTGGGTGTCGATACCTTGTATTGATTTGGTAGGATCTCTAGTTGACAAGAAAGCGCATTGTTTGCATTCGAATGTTGTTTTGGGGGAAATTTGGGGGGATCAATTGGGTTTGTCCAAACTTTATATTAAATTGCAAAAACGGTGGAAAAATATGCATTATTTTCAGTGAATTTTGGCAAATTCCTTCATTATTGTTTTTGATTCACCTTTGGTTTGTGCTGAGGTTTTGGGTTCTAAACACCACTTGTTTGGAAAGAATTTATTGTTTGTTTTAGTCTAGAAGCCATTTTTTGTGCCTGCTTGGTCAAAAAAGAAACTAACTCCTTATTGGTATGGTTTACCAAGGATTCCCTTTGAATTTATGGATCCTGATGTTCTGCAGTAAATTGGGAATTCGTTTGGCACTTTTATTACATCCCGAATGGATTTTGTGGAGGGGGAGGTTTTGGTAAAAATCTATGTTTTGGCTAAACCTGGGAATGTGCATCCCCGTACATGCAATATCAAGTCTCGGGAGGGGATTTGGTGTCAAAATATTGAAAGGTTGGATTCTAAACTTCTTCAATCCCCTCTTCTCTTAGATGCTCTGTTATTCATGGATTTTAATAAACATTGTCCTATAGATGAGTCTGTTTCTAAGTCTTCTCCTGCATTACTGCCTATGGGTCTTTCGGTTGTGGTTAATTTGTGTAATCCTTAGAATAACTCTACTAAAAGGGCTTCTCATCTGCTCCCTGTTTAGCCAAACATTCCACCAAATTCCAATATAGGGGGTCTTGAGTTTTTGTTTCACCCTTGGAAATCTGTCAATAATCTTGGTTTACCTTCTGCTTCTGACTATGGGTTACATCAGAATTTGAAGCATGCTAATGTTTTGTCTTCCAGCTTAAAGCCCTTGGATCCTCCTAAGAAGGATAAAGTTAATGAATCTAATTTTAAGGTTCTTGTTGTTGTAGCTCCACATGATTCAGCTTTAATTACTAAAATTCAGAATCTTGCTTATTTTCCTTCCCATCAGGGTCAAGTTGTTTTAGATAAGAAAGTGAATTTGGGTTTAATACAATGTCGGAAGTAATTGTGCCTAACATTGAATTGGTTGAACAAGTAAATGATCTGTTTATTAAACATGCCCCTCAGTCAGTAGGGGAGGTTGCAGATAGAGTTATCTATGCAATTGATAGTGATTTAGGTGGGATTAATTCTTCCCTTCCTATTAATATAACAGCTAACCCTTTTGAGATCCTGGCTTCTAAGGATTTGAGGTCTACCAAGCCAGATGATTTAGCTTCTCCAAAATCTATTAAGACCTTGCCAATTGTTCAAACTTATTTGCTCTTAACTCCACATGTCGGCTCTCCTAGATGAGGTAGACCCCCTAAGAAAGCTTAGACTCAACTGGAAATTGATGCAGGGATACAAAAGAATTTGTCCCTTTCTCCTGGTATTGGTCAAGGGAGAAATTCTCTTTCCTTAGGAAGACCTAAAAAGTCTATCTCGACTCCATTAAAGGGGAAAAAGAAAAAGGGGAAGCATCTAATGACCAGTCCTCCTGTGACTAGGTCAGGGGCTGTTAGAGAAATCTACAGAGTTGCTTTGGTAATAGAAATAAAGCTCTGGATGTTGAGAAGAGGAGAGCTCCGGCCTCCCCTCGAGGATAATGAAGATTATCTCTTGGAATGTTAGGGGCTTAAATGCCACTAACAAGAGATGCTTGATTAAATCCCAGATGGATTTAATTAAGTGTGATATATTTATATTGCAGGAGACTAAATTATCACAGGCCTCCGCTGATGTGCTTTTTTCATCTTGGAAAAGGTGGAACTTTGTTTCTTGCTCAGCCAATGGAGCTTCTGGAGGCTTAGCATTAGTATGGAATAATTTCAATATAGATGTGCAGTTAGTAACTTTGGCTGCAAACTGGATGTTGTTTTTGGTTATTAGTAAGATTTCTAAGGTAAAGGTTTGGTTATTCAATGTTTATGCTCCTTCTACGATTCAGGCTAAATCTAAGTTATGGTGTGATTTGAAAAGGATTGCTTCTCCCTTGAGGTAGGGGTCCCTAGTCATATTTGGGGGTGACTTCAATGCAATCATAGACTCAAGTGAGAAAAGTGGAGGTATTCTGCCGTCTAAAAGAACTATGGTAGATTTTGGGAATTTTATTTTCGAAATGGGTCTTTTTGATTGTAAGTCTCAAAATGGGATTTTTACTTGGACGAATATGAGAAGGGATTTTTCTCAAATAGCAGAAAGGATAGATCATTTCTTGCTTTTAGAAACATGGTTACAATCAAATTTTGAGTTTTTTTCCTCTATTTTGCCTCTGACAGGTTCTGATCATTTTCTGATTTCATTAACTATTTTGGAGGTCATTCCTAGTGTTAAGACCTCTTTTAAATTTGAACCCATGTGGTTCAGGGATTCTTCCTTCTTACCCCTCCTTAGGAAATGGTGGGACTCTGGTCCTTTCTGTCCAAGGTCTCGAATGTTTCAGATTGTCAAGAAGCTTACCTTTTTTAAGTTGAACATTAGAGAGTGGAATTCTTCGCATTTCAAGAAAAATTTTCATGAGAAACAAAGAATTCAAGATATGATTGAATGCTTAAATAGGCATGTACTTGTCCATGGTATGGTTCCACATGTGTTTGATGAATTAAAATATCTAAAATCAGAACTAGAGGAAGTCTTAGCTAGAGAAGAAACATATTGGAGGCAAAAATCTAGAGAGGTTTGGCTTTCAGATGGGGATAGAAATACAAAGTTCTTTCAGTCTTCCACCATGTTAAAAAGAAGCTAAAATAGGATATCTTGTATAGAGGATCCCAATGGGAATTTGCTTACTGAATCAGAGGACATTGCCTTAGAGGTAGTTAACTTTTTTAAATCATTAGTGTCCTCGGAGGGTGGTTATTGTTTGAATGATTTTATTTCTGATATTCCCTCCTTAGTGTCCCTCGAGGATAATAGGATGTTGATGTCTCCTTTCTCACTAGAAGAAGTCAAATGTGCGGTTTTTGATATGAATCCCGATAAGGCCCTAGGGCCGGATGGGTTTACCCCTTTATTCTTTCAGAAGTATTGGGACTTTGTGGGCAAATATGTCCTCTTGGCTCTTGAAGAGGCTAGGAGAAATAGGTCAATTTTAAAAGAACTTAATACTACATTGAATTCTATTATCTCTAAAAAAGATGTCACTAAGACCTTTGCTAATTTTTGTCCTATTGCTTTATGCAACACTCTATATAAAATCCTTACTAAGGCAATTTCCCTTCGTTTGGCAAAAATTCTTCCCAAAATTATCTCCTTAGAGCAAGGTGGTTTTGTGCCCTGTAGGGAAACACCGGAGGGAGCTATTCTGGCTCATGAAGTGCTACATTCTATCTCTATTCAGAGATTCCCAACCATGATTCTCAAATTGGATATGATGAAGGCCTATGATAGGGTTGAATGGGGGGCTTTAGGTCGTGTTCTTCTCAAGTTAGGTTTCTCCAAGGCTTGGGTCAAATGGATCAATGCTTGCATTTCTTCTGCAAGATTCTCAGTTTTAATCAATGGTTCTCCTTGTGGTTTTTTCTCTTCTTCCAGAGGATTGAGACAGGGGGATCCTCTGTCCCTTTTCCTGTTTATACTTTTAGCTGAGTCCTTTAGTTGGGAAATTAAGGATGCAAAGTTAAAAGGACTTTGGAAGGGGATTGCGATCCCTGGGGTTCTCATTTCTATCTCACATTGCTTATTTGCATATGATACTCTGCTTTTTGGTTAGGCTTCTTTGAGGGAGGCAAATACTATAAATGGAATTATTCAAAAGTATATAGCTTTTTCAGGGCAAAAAGTGAATATTGAGAAGTCAAAAATATTCTTCCTTAATACATCACAATTAGTTCAACATAGATTGCAGTCCTTTTGGGGTTTTGAACCTAGTATCCTTCTTGTAAGTATCTTGGTATACCGTTCTTCATCAAACAACACAAACTAACCTTTTGAGATAAACTTATTTCTTTCATTTCAAGGAGGATTTTATCTTGGAGCCACAAATGGTTAAGCCTTGCAGGGAAAATTGTTCTGATCAAATCTGTGTTGAATGCAATCCCTATTTACCTTATGTCAGTTTTAGCAGCCCCTAAATTGGTGATTGTGAGCTTACAGGACACTCTTAGGTCCTTTCTCTGGAGTAGTAATAAAGAAGGAAGGAAAAAACTACCTCTCGTAGCTTGGGATAAGTCTGTTTGCCTAAGGATCTGGGGGGAAGTTGTATGAGCATTCTGATTCTATTTGGGCACAAATTATGTTTGCAAAGTATTTGAATAATGGGCCTAGGGAGTATATTTTTCAAATTTCAAACTTACCTTCAGGTTTGGTAATGTGGAACTTTATTTGCAAATGTATGAATGTCATATTGTCACATCTTTCTTGGATTGTTCATAATGGGAAGAAGGTTAGATTTTGGGATGAGGTGTGGAATGGCCACACTCCTTTACGAAATATAAGGGATTGGTCCCCTTTGATATCTACCCTTTCTTCCCTTTGGGGGGTCTTTGTGGCAAATTACTTTGAGGTAATTCATAGTGGAAATCTTAAGATGGCTAAGTGGAAGTCCATTGAGCTCTTGGATGTTGAACACAATCTCAAAATGCATTATGCAAAGGTTTTGGGAGAAAGAATGATTATCCTATCTAAGTCTGAAGATGAACTCGTTTGGACAAGGAATATCTCGAGCAAATATACAGTTAAAGATGGATATAATTTTCTTGTGTTTGTTAAAGACTCACCCTCTTGGCCATATAAGATTTTTTGGCATTTGGCTTGTCTGCCGAAAGCTGGGGCTTTTGCCTGGTTAGCAGTTCAGGACAAGGTTCTTACAGGCATGCGCTTGGATAGACTTGGTATCACTAATGTTTTTCCTTGTGTGTTATGCAATAAAAATTTGGAATCCTCCTCCCATCTTTTCCTTCACTGTGATTTTACATTTCGATGTTGGCAGTGGCTATTTGATAAATTGAATTGACTTTTGTTATAGGGAAAGATCTTATATCTCACTTCAGAGCCTGGCCTGTTCTGTTTGCTTCATCTTTCTATTCTTGTCTTTGGATTTTTTCTCCATCTATTTTAATCTGGAATGTTTGGTTAGAAAGGAATAATAGGATCTTTAAAAAAAATAGCTCTTCTCTTGAGGAGATCTTAATGAAAATTGAATCTTCTATTTTGGAAGTTGTCTTGTCTTATATCTACAAGAACTTAGAAAATCTTTCTTCTTTCTCGCACTAGGATAGTAGGGTGTCTAGGGTCTGGAAGTTGCTATCTATCTTTCCTTCTTATGGATCAATTTTGAAAAAGAATGATGCTTTAACCAAGAGAAATGCGGCTATATGGAAGCCTCCTCCTCATGGGCATTTTAAATTTAATTTTGATGGTGCTTCTCGCGGGAATCCTGGTTTGGCAGGAGTAGGTATGGTGATTTTTGATCACCATGCTAACTTCGTCCAAGATAGATGTCATGCTATTGGACATAAGACTAATAATTTTGCAGAGTTTAATGCCTTGTCTCTGGGCTTGGATATGGCTATATCCTTGGGAATTAAGGATCTTGTAATTGAAGGGGATTAGATGGTAACCATACAATATGTTATGAAGAAGAAATCTAACTGTTGGGAATTACAATATGTTCTGGATTTAATTTTACAACAGTTGGCATTTTTTGATTCTTTCTTGATTTCTCATCGTCTCAGAGAAATTAATAGAATTGCGGATTTTTTGGCAAATTTAGCTATAAACAGTAATGCCAATTTGCGTAATGTAAGCATAGAAGAGATTCTGCATTCACTTCTGAAATATCTGCAATAAGTCTTTGGGTTCTTCCTGAATATGGACATTATAATATTTTTACTTCCCTTCTTCCTTGAGAGGTAGGCATGTTTGTTGTATATGTATAGGTGGTAAGGATGTTTTGTAGGTAAGAATTTCTTTTTGGCTATAAAGTATGGTTATGATCTAGCATAGGTAGCAAGGGTGGGTACCTTTTAAGGTCTTAGGGTGGCGCCCTATCAGCAATTATGTTTTGGCTTGTTTACTTGCTCTGCTTTCGTACGAGTTCTTAAAAGTATTTATTGTATCGTGTTGTATGTAGGGAATGTGATTTTGTTGCATTTGGTCACGGTTTTTTGTGTTGTGATCATGTTTGGGTAAGCATTTTGTTATGTGGCATTTGATGGGATATGAAGTACTACTTTTTTCCACCGTCACCATCATGAGAAGTTCTTCATTTATGATGTATCTCACATGAGACTTAAACTTGCTTAAATGCCTTCATTTGTAATTATGAAGTGGTGTGATTTGTCCTACTCACATTTTTGGTGGTTGTTGTCTTTAAAAGCTTATAGCATTTCTCAATCCAGCAGTAAACTTTGTATCGGTCTTGTTGGGTTTTTTTTCATATGTCGATTGTTATTGCTCTTTCAAGATACAGGGTCATTGTTGAATGCCAGCTTGAGGAATACAATGAGGTTTTGGGCAATAATTCTAAGATGCTTGGAAAGGTGTTTCATTTCCTTACTCAGGTGGATTTTGAGGTTCGTAGGTTGGTGGGAACTCTCTGGTTGCAATCTGGTTCTTCTTTTTCTGGCTCTGAGATTTTGTCTCGATTTCTTACTATTTGCCATGACATTTTGCTTAATGAGGGTTTACTCCAACTCTTGGTTAATGCGTTCATTCCTCCCTCGCTTTGCTCCTAGGAGCTTGTTAGGTCTGCATTAGATAATTATCATTTTGAGCTCGACTCTTTTTATTATGGGGGCTTTCTTCCTCATTCTGATATGTTGGATAATGGGAGGTGTGGGGAATTATTGTTTGAGTTGAGAATGGGTTTATTATTTGACAGATTAGGGGATACTTTGAAATCTTTTGAAATCTTTCTAGATTGGGTTCCTTCACAATTTGTGGATAAGGCATTGGTTGTGCTTATGGGATTACATTCTCTGCTCTCTTTTGGTTTCTTGGCTTTAGCTCCTCCACGACTAGAATTTCCCTTGCAGATTATCCCTCCTTCGAGCATGGATAGAGAGCCTCCTGTTGAGAGCTCAAGTTCTTGGTTTTAGATTTAACTACTTTATGCAGGTATCTGTTGGTTGATATCTTTTTGATGCAGGTTTTTTGTACTGTTGATATGCTTGAATTTTTGGCGAGGTTTGGGAAGCTTTGATGCTACGATTCTACTTCTACAGATCATATCTCATGGGCTGGCTGGTTCTCTCTCATTTTTTCATGGTTGTATGGACAATTATATGTATATCTTTGAAAGCCATGTAATGGGAGGGTGATTACAATCAGATATGTAATTGGGATTATCGAGTTTTTACTTTTTTGCATTTTTGGGCCATAACCAGAGGTTTTCTTGTGGGTTCTTTCCTATCAGTATGCCCTTTGAACCCATTGTATTCAAAATTAAATATTAATAAAATATACTTTAGTGGCTTGCCCACTTTTATCAAATTAAAAAAAAAAAATCTTGAGCGCGATGTCAAATTAAATGATTAATTAATCAATTTAATTTCAATCTTGCACTATTAACATTTTTATTAATTAAATGAATGATCAAAAGTATTTAAGTACTATTTATTATCAAATTGAATCTTTTTCTTGCAAAACTAATTAATTCACATATGCCAAACTCTAAAAAGATGTCTACAACAACATACACGAACACACTAGGATGAGACTGACAATAACAAGACTAACTATGACCACAAGGATACCTGACAAGGAGGTTGTGTCTAGGGTCTGACTGATATCTCTGGTTTCCACTTTACCGTTGGGTTGAATATTCAGGTGGATTTGATGCTCGATAACTACAGCTGCATAAGAAAATCGTCGAACATGTGCATTACCATATAATCCACACACCGTGAAAAGGGAATGGAAGCGGCGTAGCTTGCCCATAGAGAGAAGTGTGGCGCCTTTCTCCTTCACCCAAACACATCAGAGATAATATACAATGTAAGATCAGAATAGATAATCATCTATGAGCATCAAGATCAAGTTCTAACATTACACAAATAATCCCTCTATAATCATCTAACTCTCAGAGCATAGATACATCACATAATCCACATTATGAAAAACATCATTATTCTAACAATCCATATAACATAAATTATCAATGTCTCATATGAATCCAAGAAACATAGTCAAACATCACATCCAAAACCAAAGTAAGTATTTTACAAAATTCAATAAAGATATCCTTATAATAACATATTGATTCTTCATATGTTTGATTAGCATGAGGTTATCACAACATTATGTTGAACAATTCACATGCATTGGCTACAAGTGCACCTCCCTTCAAAGTATTTTGTCAAATAAATTACAGAAAAAATTTATAGATATTTATTTCTAGATAAAATTGCTTCTTGCTTTTCTATCACATTTGTGATACTTTTAGAATAAAATTTAAAAGTGACTTAAATTCAAGGAACACCTCTTGGAGTTGTAGGAATACTTAGCTCAAATCTCTCAAGTTCTCAATAATACTTTGTCATATTATGTTCACATTCAAATACCTATATTAAGATAGTCATTTGCTAATCTTTATAGGTTGTAAATATTGATTAAAAAATATTTAAAATGGTATTAAAGCCATGTTTGTGTATATATGTGAAAAAAAATTGAAATTATTGACTAGGGTGTGAATACCCAAGAAGATAAAAAAAATATAAATATTGCATTGAAGCTAGGATGGTCTACGTGGCATCAATAAGATGGTAGAAGTGTACCAAAGAAAGGGTGTAAAATTAATAGTAAGGATTTTGTTTCGTAGCTATATTTATAAATATTTTGTCACAGTGACAAGTTGTAGATCAATGGATACAAGTACTTTGAAAGCATTCATATTCATGATTCTTCTAAAGATACTAAAGTTATGATTAATTCAAATGAAAATTTAAAATTCTGAAAAATTAATATTGTAGATTTATATCCTAAAAGAGGAATAAAGACTAGATTATTATCTAATATATGACAGTTTGAGTTGAATATTTAAGTTAAAGGATTAGGTATTAGGCCTATGTAATAATCCTTTAAAATTCCTAAAGATGTTAGTTGATGGAAGGATAAGGTTTTTTCCATCTTCACTTTTCTTATGTTAATTTGATTATTCATCCTCAAATCAACTATGATATAGGTATTGAGTATTTTGTTACCCTAATAGACACTTGTTTTCATTTATGGGAACATGTTGTAGTTTTTCAATTTAAAGGAAAAAATTAAAAAGATGGTATACGTAAGGTTATTCCAAATTTTACTCTCTCTATAAGATGAACATACTCAAGTTCAAATTTCTATTTATATTTACAAATTAAAGGAGTGTATCTAGCACTAGGATTTTGTTATAATACTATAGAGAGACAATACAATTATATACTTCTTAACACTATTTTCCAACCTTACAAATTTTCTAATAGGTGTCTCCTATACCAAAGGAATTTTTACCTTCTTGATTATGTTCATCATATTGGCCATACATGGTTTCCCAATTATTAAGAATTTAATCCATAAATAAAACCCTAGATAGTGAAAATTGGATCTCCATATAGTCTTCCCTCAAATCTTTCACATTTACAAAGGCAAAGGGTTACAGTAATTGACATGCTCATCAAGCCAAAACAAACCACTATTGAACGAGTATATGAAGAAGAACCTTCTAAGAAGAGCACAAGATAGCCAACAAGTTTTTACACAATTATGAGACCTTTAAATTTTATTTAGGTTATGTTGACTACAATCCAAAAGGAAAACCTAATTCTAGTTTTGTCATTGTCAATATAGGTAGGAGAGAAATATCATTGAATCCTTATCCATCTAGAGTCTCGATGGACACAATCTCGTGTCTGAGTAGAAATCCCCAATCGATGCTTTAGCTAGGAAAGTATATCTAAAACTGCCCTTGATCACTAAGGAAGATGAAGAAAAAGAAATTAAGATCATATAGATTTATTAAAATGGGAAATGATAAAATAAAAGCTTCAAAGGAAAAAAATTAGTAGAACAAAAATTTGATTTAGAGATGGATGGTAAAAAGAACTAGTGAATTATAAGCTTGGCAACTAGCCAAACCTTCAATCATGCACAATACTAAGTCAAAATTAAAAATTATGGGGAGGGTGTGAGTCTAAGCTTCACAAAAAATGAAAAGCAATTAATGATTTTGAAGCATGGAGAAATTGGCTAGCACAATGGTAAATCAGTGCTCAAAAGAATATAGATGGCATTATAGTTGATGTTACTAATACTCTCTCTATTGCACAAGCAATTCATCAAAAATACAAATTGTAGAAAAATAGTCCATAGAACCTATACAAAATTTGCAAATCTTTTTAATCAATACAACACTTTAGATATAAGAATAAATTAAGTTTACACTACTTAAACAATAATCGAAGCTACGCTAGATCATATAAAAGATGAAGACTTTAATAATCACTAATAGACTCAAAGAGAAATTAGTGATAATAAAGCTATTGTTGATAGTATGTCTAAGAAAAATAAATAAAATTAAAGATTATGTAAAGAATCGTCCCAAACAAACCTTCCATAAAGGAGAAACCAAGAAGGAGGTATCATAAATCCTCTTCATCTATAATAATAAAACTAGATAATGGAGAATTATTTGAGCAATTTAAATTAGAAGTTGTTGAAAATAAAAAGGATTGGTTAGCAAAAGTAGGGATAATAGAAAAGTCTGAAAACTAATTTTTGTTGGAAGAAGTTTTAAAACTAGAAATAGAAGATAAAATAATAACACAGTCTAAGCACAATGAATTAGATCTCCTGAAATATTAGGAGAAAAAGACCAAAATAATAGATGATGAACCTGATGAAGTCATGGAAGAAGCATTGGAATAAAATTCTCACCCTAAACAATTAAGATCACATTATATAAATTGCTTAATTCTTAATATTGAAAAAATAATGGATCCATATGATATTATTTGTATATGCTATGATAATCTGGCAAAATTGTTTGAAACTAGAAGTACATGGATGAATTCTCAAAAAAAAAAATTATGCTAGAATATTTTTTAGTAAACTTAGAGTTGGTGGGAAGGTCTTGCAAAGCAAGGAGCAAGAAATGACAAGGGAGAGATAACACATGAAGACTTGAGTTGTGAAGATATAGTACAAGCAATATTAGTACAATTAAACTATGATTAATTAAACAATTATGTTATGATAAAATAGATAAAATTGTAGAGGACAAAGGAACATTACACAATATGGAATTCTATTATTCATTTATATTTGTAGACGTATAAATCTGACTACTTTCCTAAGTGAATATTTAATATTCATTTTAACCCCATTCCCCTTATTAATTAACTTCTATTTAATTAGTTTCTTTATATTCATCTATTTGATTAAATAAATTACTCAATTTATTTAATTAAGTTCACCTAAACTTTTTCTAACATTTAATTAAATAAATCACTTTATTTAATTAATTCTCCTTTCTCCCCTTTTAATTAAATTTACATTTAATTAAATTGATCCTTGCAAATAAATAAATCTAATTTATTTATTTAAAACCCCCATTTGTATTTATGCAAGTTGCATCTATTTGATTGAAATAAAGTAATTTTATTTTAATTAAAATCATTTTTCCTCCACTTGCAAAATCCTACATCTCCCACTTGCCTCCTAAACCCCTTTTAGATTCTTCTAATAACTTCCAATTTAGCCTAATCCATCTCTTAATTATTGTCGCAATCCTAAGCAAAGAGAAGTCACTTCTCAAAGTCTCCAAAGTCTTTGAAAACCATTAAAGGCTTTATGTCCTCAACAAGTTAGCCCTCAAAGTCTTCCAAACCATTTAAGGCTCTTACATAACCATTAATGGTTAACTCAACCTTCTTGCATGATTAGAGACTTTCTCTCTAAATCAACCCTCATCTAACCCAAGGGTCTCATCAAGCATTCATGGCTTTAACCTTGGTTATTCTTTAACCCTTGCACAAGAGTTTACCCCTTGGATAAAAGCTTTATCCAATGGATAACCCTAACCTAACCTTAACCCTTACCTCTTAGGGTAACCTTCATGTCTTCTCATGCATTTAATGTTTCTTTCATCTCCTCTCAAGAAAACTCTTGTTGACAATTGTCACCATTTCATTGGTGAGAATCGTAAACATGGATTGATTAACTTTCAATCCTGGCCCTTGTTAAGATTATTCAATCTTGACCATCCATTGCCCTATTTTTCCTATAAATAGAGCTCTCATTCTCTCATTTTCAAATATCCAAGTCTTCATGCATCAAACTTATAGTCTAATTAACTAAGCATTTTAGCCTCTCTTTGATAGGTCATCTTAATAAGCATTTAGAAGCATTCTAATATCATAGAATATCCATGTTAGACTAGTATATCATTGCTAGGATAATTAGCTAGTCTTATCATCATCTTTATGCTAGATTAATCATCATAGATTCAATAGCATACATATCTAGGAATGCATTCATGCATAATAATCAAATATCACTCGTTCTTGGAGTTGTCATTCCTAAGTCACTTTGCTCAGTGATCTGAGAGCAAAGGCATTGACTTTAGGGATCTTGTGAGATAGAGAACAATGGGACACCCATTGGGAAGTTGAGCTATTTCAATATAGTTCTTATAACTTGCACCAAGAGTCTCATTGGTGTGTGGGCCTTTTGAATCAGACTTTTACGTTTCTATCGCTGTCATTTCCCGCACACAATATTTAATGAATATTATTAATATATGAAAATGAATTTTAATAACTAGATTGTAGAATGATCCAATGACAAAATGATATTTTCTATTATAATTACCCTACAAAATAGAAGAGAGAAAATCCTATTTAAAAGGGGGGAAATAGCTAGAAGTAGAAAAAGTTATATTTCCTAAAATAAGAGTTTTTTTGTAAAAATGAAATAAAGTTAAAATCACAATGTTTGATAAGGAATTTATATAATAATATTGATAGTTCAATTCTCCATGCAAACTCAACAAATATCATAAGAATTATTTATATAAGAAGGATTCACTTGTGGATCTAGCTTGGATCTAGCTACTCTTATATGAGAAAAGTCCCATGACATAAAAAGACGAGCTCTTGCGTAAATTACATAAAAAGGAGACTAGATATTCAAGAGCTCAAAGTTTTAGAAATAAATAAAGGATATATATGATTCATCCTATATCTAAAGTATTGTTTTTTAAAAAGTTTTAAGATAATAAAGGATTACTTAAAAAAAAATTCTTCCTCATATCAAATGTTATATTTGTAATGCAATTGATCGTTGAGAAAAAACATTATATTCAGCTAAATCATTTTTCCATTTAGAAGCCACTATTGCTTGGTATGACTAAAGATAAATAGAAAAGGAAGCAATCAACTTTAGAGGAAAGTTCAAGAGGAGATAAAGAAGGGGATTTCATATAAATATGATTGGAAGAAATTTCTTAAAATGAATAGAAAAGAAATGGATAAAAATAACATATAGAGATCATGAGCTTGTTGAAATTAAAAATAATATTTAGTATGGCTAAAGAAAATTAGAGAAGCAATCAATTCCTGAGGAAAGCTTTTGCTCGTGAGAAGATAAAGAAGAAGAAGATTGCAAATATTATTACAAGAAAAATTAAAATTAGTAGAAAAGAAATGTCTAAATGAAGAAATTAAAGATCTTTAATAAATGCTTAAAGAAGAAAGGAAAGGAAAGAAAAAGAGAGAAAATATTCAAGGTTGTCCATGCAACTCAAAGGAAAAAAATTAAAAAACCAAAGAAAGAGATAAAAATAGTACAATAATAATATATTTGGGTATGAGGAACTACTTGGAGGATAAAAATATATAAAGCAATAACAACTAGGAAAAAAGGACAATTAGTGTTTTGATAGATATGAATCAAATATGGTTATTGTGTACACATAAAATTGGTTATGAGTGATTAAATAAATATTATATATTTATTTAATGTTTATTCTTCTATTAAATAGTTAATTTGAAAAGATTACTTTATTTAATTCATTTTTTGTGTCTTTCTATTAATTAATTCATTTATCATATTCTTCTAATTAATTAAATATCTAATATTTAATTATCTTCTCCAAACAATTAAATATCTAATATTTAATTATCTTCTCCAAACAATTAAATATCTAATATTTAATAGTTATTCTCCTATCCTATAGTCTCAAATATTAAATAATCTCTAAATTATTTAAATCCCTTTTCCAACTCACCTTCCATCTCCACTTCATCTTCCCTTTGCCAACTCATCAAACATATGGCTAAGGAAATTAATATTTCTTAAATATTAATTCATCATTTATCTTCAACCTCCAAACTTAATGAATATTGTGTACGTACACATATTTCATAACCATCTCCTATATTCTCTCCAACACCCCCTACATCTTAGGAAGGACTTGAGTCCACTTGTCCTATCATGCCTAAATCTTCTCCATCCCTAGATTCTCTCAGTCAATCACCCAATCAAGGTGAGATGAGTGACACTTGTCTTCTCCTTCCCCCTTTCTCTCAACCTTCACCTTTGCTCACAGCCATCCAAATCTGCAGATCTAATCATGACCGTTGATCTAAGCCACGTCATCTCATCCTCTCAAAGTATATAAAACCAAGAACTTCAGTTGAGAGAGAGTTATCCTTCAAGTGCATTTTCAAGCAAATCATTTGTAAAACTATGCATCCGTGAGTTTTAATCTTGAAGCAAAATAGCAATTATCATATAGCATAATCATTTTAGCATAATCATGCAGTATTTCATATCATAGCATTTGTTAACTACCAGTTATCAGTCCATTCTTCATATGCCATCTTGGAAGCTATCAGTGCATTATCTGAGAGCACACCATCCGCAACCAGAAACAGTGGAGTTAGGACACAATGAGACATAAACCATGAAGGTAATATTAGTATTTTTATTTCATATGTATTTCATGTAGTTTCATTGGTTGAGTTTGGATTTCCTATAGCATTTCCATTGGTATTTTGTGAAACTAACTTGTTGCAGGTAGCATTCTGAGGAAGAAATTCAAATCAACACATTTTGGCACCCACCATGGGGCTCATGGACCTCACATATACCTTTAAAAATCTCACAAAAAGTTAAATTAACGCATTTGTAATGCAGATTCACTCATATGTGAATTCTGACAGCGCTTTTGCTCATAGGTTAGCGCATTTACATCACAGGTTAGCGCATATGTCATGAAAGTTAGCATTTTTGTCTGAAAATCTACGCATTAGCATCGTCGGTTAGCGCTTTTGTTTTCTAGGTTAGCGCTTTTGTCCTCTAGATTAGCGCATTTATTAAAGAAATCATGCTTTTGTATCTGCAGAGCAACGCTTTTGTAGTCTAGGTTAACACTTTTCTCTACAGGTTAGCGCTTTTGAGAAAAAAGATAGTGCTTGTGTTAGAATAGCGTTTTTGTTTCCAACTAACAAAATCTTCTTGCAGGCCCGAATGTCCAAGAAATTAGATTTTTCAAACTACTAACATGCATGTGCAGGATGGTGTTTAAGGCAAATTTTATGCATTTCCTCATCTAGTTAATTAAAGGCCTTATTTTGGGAAGTAATATATCATGTCTTGTTTGTTTAGTCTAACTAAGAGGATAAATTGACAGCATGCAACTTGCATTTTTAGTAACTTCTCTAAAATAGTTGCACATAGACTTCTAAAAAGGCTAAAATAAACACCATGCTTGTTGGAGCAACATCTCCAAATAGGACTTAGCCAACAATTGCTTTGAAAAGGTTAAAAAAGAACACTTATATTTCGTGTCTCGAAAGTGGTAGGTATATGCTCTCCCCTTAATTGGGTGACCAAAAAGCCAAACCCACTCTTTTTTTTACTTTCAAAGCAATTTAATCATTTAGAGGGCCTGCCTTCCCGAGCTGCCTTGAGGGGGCCAGTGAGAGGGGAATGACCTAATACCGAGTCCTTCCAATCCACTATAAATAAATCATGTTTGTGACGAAAGTCCCAAACAACATGTGCTGATAAGCTCATACCGACACTATGTTTCCCCATAAACCCTATGGAGCGTAACCTCTATAGGCTGGGAACCTTCTGTATTTACAGAGCTCAAAGTGCCTCATGTATGGCCACATGACTGGAAGCCTTTACTAAAAACCACTTGTACTAGTTGCCAAAATCCTTCTAGTTGTTGGCATAGGAGGTCGAACCTCTGAAGCGACTCACACACATACGGTTCCTAGTAGAGATATAAAGTTTTCCATGGGGAGTTTTCATGGAAACTGAAGCTTGGCTGCTCCAAAGAAGTGAGTGACGAGGGTGGAGCAAGTGGGTTCAAGCATCTAAATATCCGCTTTGAATAGCGTAGCCTCGGGGGAAATCGCATGTGAGATTCAACAACTATTGTCTCAGCCTACCATAAGATTTGTACATGCTTGTGCATTGTGTCTTCTATGTTTGTTACATGTTCCAAATGGTCAAAAAAAATGAAGAAAATTATCATCTACGAGTGAGAAAAAATCCAACAAATTGTTGAAAACGTTTGATCAAAAGGGTAATACGAAAGCTTTCCAACACTTGAAACACCAGATCAAAACCAAAGTGTCAAAACGTCAGTATCAAAATACTTCTTGAAGTAGGTTTGTCTCTAAACCATCACGTATTTTCAAACTATCTCAACAACTAGGTCACTAATCCAACAAGTTATTCCCAAGAAGTTTTATAAACATCAACATTCAACAAGCTATTGATTCAAACATCTTAAGTGCAAAAAAATCAACATCATTATCAAGTCTCTCATCAGGATAATCAAATCCTCTATCACGAAGCTTGATCAATCTATACTAGGTTCATAATCTTGGATATATCTTTTCTATTTTGAACCTAAGTTATATCAAAATTAGAATTGCACCAACATTGGAATCAAAAAAACTTGTAAATTGTCAAATGCTTATATGAATTTTAAGTATCACCTTAAGAAAAGAAAACCAAGTTATAAAGCTCCTCAGAAAAGAATAAGATTCTTGTATATCAATCGCAAGATCTTATTAAAACATAGGACATTCCTACATTGTTTTCGTCACTACTTACATAACTACGGTACAGAGTTTGACGGTGAAATTTTGCAAAGACTTGTTTTTCAACAAAGAGATGCTTTATCACAAAAAACAAACAATAGCGGTAAAATCAACAAAGCATATCTTCCTAAACCAATAATCACCTATTGAATTTATCCTTTGGAAATTTCAACAACTTTGAAATAATCACATGCCAGTTTGGACTAGAGCCCAATACGAACAACTTAAAAAACAACAACAAATAGAGGAAGAAGATAATCCTGTATTTCAAACTTTTGGGTTTACCGCTATTGACAAAGAAGCAGTCAATAGCACCATTAGAGACCTCGAGCAAGATTTCAAATTTGATAGGCTAATGGAAAAATTGTCGCCAAAACAAACAGAGAAATATCTCTTGATGTTGGCGAAATCTGGAGCTAAACTACCACAAGACTTTAACATAGAAAGCTTGAAACAAGACGTAGAGGCAAGTAACACCCAAAACACAGATGATCCAAATAACAAAGATATGAACAAAGAAAGTCATGAAGAAACAAGGAAAGAAAGGGATGACACAAGAAAAGAACGTAGTGATAAAAGAACTCACGAAGAAACAAGGAGAAACTATGTGGATAATCCATTATCAAACCTTACTCAACAAATGCAAAATTTACACCAACAGATACAAGACATGCAAAATGGAACAAGCTCCAAGAAGTATTCATTAGAAGATATATGCCCATATCCTTTCGATAAGAATTTGAATATGATACCATTTCTGCAACATGGTGAGATTCCTAAATATGACAAATACGATGGAAAATTCGATCCTCAGGATCACATTAGGGAGTTTTGTACTATGAGCATGGAATTTTCTCATGTTGAAACTTACCTTATGCGTCTTTTTCCTAGGAGTTTAAATGGACAATCAATGGAGTGGTTTTCAAGATTACCATCCGGAATTAAATCTTTTGAAGAACTTGTGAATAGATTCATTTCACAATACTCCTACAATATAAGGAATGAGATAACAATGTTGGATCTCTACAATGTTAAACAAAAGAATGGTGAATCATTTATGATCTTCTTACAACGATGGAAATGCATGTTTAATAGGTATCCCTGAGATGTACCTGATCAAGAAAAAATGGACATATTCATTGATAATCTTATCAGTGAAATGAGTTATCGACTAAGAATGCAATGTCCTCCCTCTTTTGCCAAAATGATCGAGAATGGTCTCAAAATAGAGAATGCAATGGTAAAGAAAGGAGAAATAAAACTTTACAATAATTCATACAACAACAATTCCAACAACAACAACAATAACAATCACAAACCCAAGTTTTGGTCAAAAAATAGGAATGTCAGCAATGAAGGAAATGATGATAATAGTACTACAAAACAACAACGACCAATTTTTAATCTATCAAGTCAAATCCCAAGCAATAATAATCCAGAAAACAATAAAGCCAATTCCTTTTTCTCCAATTCTCAAAGGAAATTCACAAATATTGGAGAACCTTTGGAATTAGCTCTAAAAACTCTGCTTGCCAACAAATTGATTGTTTTACCAAAAGTAAGAAGTCATGAACCACCAGTCAAGCCAAATTGGTGGAATGACAATCATTTTTGCAATTACCATCAGATTAAAGGACAGCTAACAAATGATTGCTAAATATTGAAACACCTTATCCAAGATCTAATCGATAATGGAACCATCACAGTGGATAGCCATAAGACAAATGAATCACACCTAGCTTTCAAAACTCCACTTCCAAATTATGACAAAGGTGAACCATCACAATTAAAAGATGACAAAGGGAAAGCCAAAGTGAATTACACTTATACATATGATGATGTGGTAAATGTGATCATTGTTAAAGATAATTCATATTCAGAGCCAATCAATGTTATTACTAGAAGCAAAGCAAAGGTTACCTTTCCAGGTATAGAAAAAGATCCAATATCCACTTCACAACAATACAATTTAGTAGAGCAATTACAAAGAATACCTGCTCAAATATCAATTCTGGAACTTCTCAAGGTTTCACCTATGCATAAGAAAATTTTGGAGAAAGCTTTAATGGAAACAACAGTTTCAAAAGATTTGGATATAGATTAGTTCCAAAACATGGTAGGACACCTTATAGCTCCTCATTGCTTATCGTTTTCTAAAATGATGATGCATCCTTACAACATCCTCACAATGTTGCCTTACATGTTGAAGTCTCCATTAATAAAACTTGTGTCAAATGTGTACTCATAGATGGAGGAGCCGGCTTGAACATTTGTACATTAAGTTTGATAAAAGCTTTGGGATATTCAGAAAATGCAGTGGACCCGAAAAAGAAAATAACCATCAAGGCTTATGATGAAGCAGAACGTTCTTCTAAAGAAACTGTTGTGCTACCAATAAAAATAGGATCCGTGGAAAGGGATACATTGTGTCAAGTTTTAGATTTGAACCTCTCTTACAACATTCTTCTAGGATGACCATGGATTCACAAGATGCAAGCAGTTCCTTCTACATATCATCAATGTGTAAAATTTCCTCATGAAGGACAAGAGATCACTATAATTGTAGATTCTAGTCAATATTGCAATAATTTGAAGCCAACACAAGATACAAGAGTTCCACATAACAGAGAATCAGTATATCCTACCAAAGAAATTCAAGCAAAGGTATGGGAAACTTTTTAGGAAAAGCTCAAATTAAATGATGAAGGAATGGGAAAATATTCTTTGCATAATTTTCCACTTTCCCCTAAATCATATGGAAAGCCTACAGACATTCAATCAAAGACATCAGCAAAATTAAAACATATGTTTAAAGGGACATTTGTTAGTGTTGGAACTCTTGAAGAAGAAAATAAAGACAAAGAAATTCTTGGTTGGTTGTACAAGGATGAAGATAAAACTATAGCAATAGCAACAGAAGTCAATATTCCCATAAAACAATATGGCAAAAGTTATGAAATCATGCAAAAAAATGGGATATGAAGGAAGAGGACTGTGAGATTTTGCCAAGATCAAGAGGCAATGGAAAGCACAACTAAGAGAGACAAAATGTGGCACAAACACCCAAGTGGCACATACCCAAACTACTATGAAATGCATTTCCTAAGTAAACTTAAGTAAGGTGTAATAATATCCAAGATGAATAATTATTTACACCAACACCCCCCCTTAAGTGCAACTTAGGGAAATGCACTTAAGTCTACAATGCAACTAAGTAATGCAAGATGAGTCCTGGCTACTAGGCCATGATAGGTACCCATGTACAAATGAAAATGCATGCAAACCAATGCAATGAAATCTCTCACAAAGCAGGGAAAGAGAGAAAAATCCAATGGGAAAAAACCCTCCCCCAAAAGAGAGATGAAAACTAGATACAAAGAACTCTCATAGAAGTATGTGAGGAACAAAACCCCATGTGAGGAAAAAGTCCCCCCCATATGAGAGAATAAGAAGAGAAGATAGGTTACCCCCCCCCCCTCAATGTGGAATCTACTTCAATGATAGAAGCTCAAAGATGAATGAAAAAACTGCTCCACGAACGTCAAACCACATTCCTCCCCTTAGGAAGAAACAAAACCAAAGGTGTATCCAAAAAATATCCCCAACCATGAAGGGAAGATGAAGCAAAAATACTCATGATGAAAGGAATCTCTGAAAACTGCTCAAGTGTCTCCATGTCGATGCTAAAAGTTACCTCCTCCAAAGGTGGTAAACTGCACCACATTACTGAAAAAGGCACTCCAAGATCTAGTGGAGATGAATGTAGAGAAATGTCCAAAGACTCATATGTCTCCTCAAAAGATAAAGAGACCTCCTCCAAGTGTTGTACAAAAGTATCCACAATCATGTCAACCTCTAAAGATTGATCCTATAGAGAATGCACAAGAGGGTCAAAGTGTTCCCTCGCAACAATCAAAGAAGGATCATCTTCATCAAAGAGAATATGAATGTCATCAATGATGTCTCCCAAATATGCAATGTAGGAGTCCACAAACAAACCTACAATGTCTGTCAAGTAGACATCCCAATCAACTGAAGCTGAAAGACATGAAATATCCTGCTGCACTGAATCACAAGAAGGCAAAATTGTCACACTAGTTGCATCATCAGGTGCAATAGGTGGTGTTATATCAAGAGAAGGAGATGAAATGCAAGGCTCAAGAATAGGGTCACAAGTGAGAATCCCCAAGTTCAAATTCCCAAAGTTCTCCTAAAAATTTGAATCATCAACATAGGAAGAATCAACCTCATCAATAGGACCAAAATCTGAAAAAGAGTACAACCGAGATGCATGATCAACCACCCTAGTCACAATGATAGCTCCACTCTCCAAGTCTCTAATGATAACTAAATCAGGTGTGAACTCCATAGTTTTCCTAGTTGCCCCATGTGTGATTTGGTAGATGAAAAGAAGATTTTATGTCAAGTGGGGCACACACAACACATCATTGAAGGAGTTATCCCTAATGGCAATAGATCCTTTCCCAATCACATCCATGTATGTATGATTGCCCATCAAAATCTGTGGCATGTGGCAAGGATCAAATGTAGAAAACATAGACTGTGAAGATGTCATATGATGAGAAGCCCCTGAATCTAGAAGCCATCTCCCTGAATCAGGACTTGTAGTAGCACAAAGAGCTTGTCCCTTTCCTTTATCTGTCCCAAAAGAGTGATCCTTTACTTTATCCTTGGAAGAAGAAGCCGATGTATACATTTTAGAAGGTAGGTTGATTCTATTCTTCTCAAGAAGATTCTTCAACTCATCAATATCCTTCTTATAACAATGATGTTCATCATGTCCTGACTTCTTGCAATATCCACAAAAAAGATTGTCCTTATATGATTTCCTCTTAGGTGAGAATGATGAATCACCTTGTTGTGGAGAGAAATATTGTGCTCCATCTTGTTGTGGTTTTGACTTAGGTTGCTTTTGATTCTTGTCTTTTCCTTTATTATTTTGATTCCCTTTATTAGCCACCAAAGCTTGTGACTTTGAAGATTTGAGAATCCCCATCGTAGTCAACTTAAATTGCTCAAGTATCAACATCTCTGTGAATGCATCAAATGAGGGAGAAGTGTATGAGGAACCTTTAGCTAACCTATGGGTGTGAAAGCTAGATACAAAGGCTACATACTCTAAAGGAAGCTTGTCCAAAAAGTTATAAACCAATTAAGCATCCTTTTTGTCAATTCCACAATCCTTTAGCTTTGCTCTTAGCTCAGTTGCTTTTGTGACATAATCTTGGATTGTATCAAAATCCTTGGGATCCAAAGTTGTGAGTTCACTATCAAGATTGTAGCCCTTAATCTCATCAACTTGACCATACAATTTCTTACAAATATCCCGAGCCTCTTTAATTGTTGTACACTTATCAATGTGAAAAATGAGGTCATCTGATACATACTTTCTAAGAGTTTCAAGTGCCATATCATTCTTAGTAAGCCATTCAATTTGAGCATTTGGATCAGCCTTAGGATCAGGTGGTGTTGTTATAGTTTCATTTACATAATGAATGAGTCCTTTTTCCATTAGTTTAGTCCATGCCTTAATCTTCCATGATGCATAATAATGTTGAGTTAAAAGTGGAAATTTAGGAGAACCCATAGCACCAAAATGAAAAAAACACAAGATAGAGAGAGGCACAATCACACAAGACACCCCCCCAAAATACTCAATCAAGAAACCCCCCCCCCCCCCAAAATGGTGATTTTGGCACTTTATACTTAGTGCAAATACAATAGGCCACTTGCAAAACAAGGCAAAGTGGACTTCTGATTTCAATTTAAAACTTCTCAAAATGTGATCTAAGAGACTTCAACAAATACTGCTAGTGATCTAAACTAAGATCCAAGCGAAATACAAGTACCAAATATGTCAAGAATGGCCAAATATTGAAAGTAATTTCTACTTAAAATCACTGCAAACAAATGGCAGATTATGAAAGTAGATGAAAATTTATGCACTCTCAAAAAAAATGGCACCTGAAAAGGAGTCCATATGACCCCAAATGAAGCCTCCAAAGTTGTAAAAATCAGGATTTCATGATTTTTAAAAAACTTGTATCCAAAAATCAGAAAATTCATGCACCATTGTATAGATCACAAAATTCTACCCCAAAACAAAAAACATTGCTTGAAAAAAGGAGTCTGTATGAGTGAGATATCGCTATTTGAAAATTGCCTGCAAAATTATAATTTCTGGAAAATTTCCGTCTGAGCTTCAAACTTCAAATGCCTCTAGATTTGGCCTCTGAAATCTGGTTTGGACAAAACAAAAGGCAAAACTGACTTTCTTGGACCTCCTCAATCCAATGGTGACCTTAGATTTGACCCATCAAGCTTCAATAATAACCTGCAATAGAAAGCTCCAAAATACACAACCCCAAATAACATCAAATTTCTCTCAATTGACAAACTAATGACACTCTAATGGCTATGATACCATGTGAGATTTTGCCAAGATCAATAGGCAATGGAAAGCACAAATAAGAGAGACAAAATATATGATAGAAATAAACTGTATTCTATCAAGATGAAAATACTGATCAACTAGATCATCAATCGTTACATACAATGAATATGAGTCTGCTTATATAGGCAAGGCTATATGGATATGTGAGCACACAAACATGACATGTGGCTCAATAAGAAACAAGGGTAGGTAGGAAATAGGTATGGGTAGGTAGGAGAAACAATATAATATTCCACATGAGGTGGATCAACCACTGAATATGGAGTGTAACAACAAGATAAGTCCAAAAAAAGTGGAAATTCTAATACAGACACTATCCCAATGTGGCACAAACACCCAAGTGTCTCATACCCAAACTACTATGAAATGCATTTCCTAAGTAAACTTAAGTAAGGTGTAATAATATCCAAGATGAATAATTATTTACACCAAAAAGGACCAATTGGTAAGCGACATCAAGGTATTTCAGAACCTATTTGTCCACGCTTGCAATCCAAAGAAGATAAATTTGGGCTTGGATATCTAAAATCCAATCAAAAGCAACATAATCTTCCATAGCAAAAGTGGAAAAAGAAATCAATTTCTAAAGAAGAAAATTGGCAAGAAAAGCTACACCAAGTGGCAAAAATAGTAACAAATAAACAAAAGGAGCAAGAAGAACATGAAAAGCAAGACAAGGAGATTACCATCAAGGCTAAAGAAAAATCTTGTCAACAAGTTCTAGAAATACAAAAAAATGAAATATCTGAACAAGATATTCCAAAAGCAGATGGTATAAATCAGGGAACTTTTTGCACCAGACAATATTCCTGTATGGTATAGTGGAGTAGTCCTAGATCATGATTCAAAGATAGATTCAAATAAGTATGAATGGGGTCTAGATGTCTTATCTACTAAAACAAGTAAGGAACACAATGAAGACCAAGAAGCTATCACAAAACAAGACTTGTCTATTGCAAAACAAAAGATGGAGTTAGAAACAAGACAAGAAAAACTCAGAATTTAGAGAAAAGAGGCATATGCAAAAAGGAAAGGGAATGAAAAAGACAAAGAAGTAATGCCACAAGAAGTACAAACAAGGATAGATCAAGCATCTAAAAATACAAGATTTTCATCAAAAGAGGAACAAGATATATCCATATATGGCATAACCATAGAAGAATTAAGAGATAGTCAAGTTGGATTGACTATTAGTCCAGAAGAAGCTGAGTTTGAAAGGAGACAAAATCTAGCAAAAGAATCCTCTTTATCATGTACACAAGTATGTCAACTCCAAAATGCAAATGAGGTCAATCAAGAAGGAATTTGCAGTATTAAAGATGTGATCCATTCATTTAAGGGACAAATGTCAGTTGAAGAACCACTTGAGTGTGAACTACAAAATGCTAATATTGATTTTGTTAGAACTAATTCGGAGACGCTTGAGAAAGACAATTCTCAAAAACATTTAATCTATGACAATACCTATTCTATGCCAAGTTATGACCATTATGTCATGAACGTTGAAACACCTAATGATGACAGTGATTATTGTATGCGGGAAAAGTGGGCTGATAGAACTCAATATGTGAAAAATGTTCTAGATGACTTGTCCACACACACACATAGGAATTCTTGGTGCAAGCTATGGAGTAACGATGTATTACTCAACTTCCTAAGGTGGGTCCCATGGTTCTCTATCTCACAATGTCCTTCAAACCAATGTTTTTGCTCTCAGATCACTGAGCAAAATGGTTCAGGGATGGCAAATGCAAGAACGAGGGATGCTTTGATAGATTTTAGTATGAGATGCGTTATAAGATATGAATGATTTTAAAATGCAATAAAATAGATGATAAGATGATAAGGTTAGTATGAGTACTATCCTAACATGATATATTTAGTCTATGATTGAGCTAAATGATAAAGAAATTATTCTAAACATGCATATTTAGACTAGTTTCTATTCCAAAGAGAGGCTAAAATGATGAACATAAAAATGATATGAAAACTTGAATGTATTTGAGCATAAGTGTGATACTACAAATTTGGAGGATGATCTAAATGGAGGAATGAGAGCTCTATTTATAGCAAAAACAGGGCAATGGATGGTCAGGATTGAAAGAGTTGATCAAAGGTTGAGTTTGAAAGTTGAGGATCCATGTTTGTAATTGGCACCAATGAAATGGTGACAAGTGTCAACATAGGGTTGGATTGAGAGAAGGGGTTGGAGGCATTAAATGCCTGAGGAGACCTTATGGTTATCTAGAGGGTAAGGGTCAAGTCTAAATTAAGATTACCCACTGGATTAAGAGTTAATCCAAGGATAAACCTTTGTGCAAATGATTAAGAGATAATCATGGTCAAAGCATTAAAGGCCTGATGAGACCTTTGGGTTGGGTAAAGGTTGAGTCAAAACAAATTCTTTAACCATGTAGGAGGGTTTGAGTTAACCATTAATGGTTATTGGAGACTTTGGGGGATTAAGTGGTTGAAGGTTGGAAGCCTTTAATGGTTATCAAAGACTTTGAGGATTTAAGTGGTTGAAGGTTGAAAGCCTTTAATGGTTATCAAAGACTTTGAGGTTTTGAGAAGTGACTTCCCTTTGCTTAGGGATGTGACAAAGTTTAGAGGAGGGGTTAGGTTAATTAGAAGCGATTAGAAGATTCTAGAAGGGATTAGAAAGGGGTTTGGGATTTTGCAAGTGGATGAAGGGATAATAGGATTTAATTGAAATAAAGAATTTCATTCAATTTCGTTGCAATTAAATAAATTAGATTTATTCAATTTAGGATAACTATTTAATTAAATTTGAATTTAATTAAAAGTGGATAGGGGGAATTTAATTGAATAAAATGATTTATTCATTAAATGGGTATAGTGAATTTTATTTAAATAAATTGAGTAATTTACTTAATCAAATAGAAGAATGTGGATAATTTAATTAAATTGGATTTAATTAAATAGAGAAATGAACATAAAATAATCATTTAGGAATATGGTCATTTTTATACGTCTACAATTATGATTTACCCCTTCTTCAACCTGAACTAATTGATTGGGATAATTTAGACAACCCTAAACTGAATGTCTTTTCCAATGATCATGACTTAGCCATGTACCTTAATGTTGTTGAACCTATCCCACCTAAGATATCTTACATTGCAGAATCAAGTGATGTTTCTCATAGTCAGGAGAATGCCAAACTTTCCAATCACAAAAGTGAAATAAAGAAAGGAAAGAGACCTATTGTTGAAAACCATTTCATGGCAACACTAGATCAATCAAAAGACAAAACAAAGGACGTATATGATGGTGAAAACCTCTTTGAGGCACCAGAAGATGGAAAGTTTGATATTCTTCCTGCATATTTTCAGGAGAGATCTACTATCCTGATATAACCAACAGAAGCAATAAACATTGGTACATCAAAGGATCCTAAAATACTTCATTATGTTGCCTCATTATTAGAAAAAGAGAGGAATGAATACATGGAATTCTTTAAGCAAAGACAAATAAATTTTGCTTGGTCCTATGGAGATATGCCAGGACTTAATCCAGATCTTATCATGCATCATCTTAATGTGGATTTAAAAGAAAAACCAGTTAAGCAGAAGCTAAGAAAGATGCATCCGCACATTGTTCTTCTTGTAAAAACTGAGCTGAAGAAACTATTAGAAGTGGGTTTTATAAGGCCTGTTGCTTATCCAGAATGGGTTTCAAGTATTGTACCAGTATCAAAACCAAATAAAAGCATAAGGGTCTGTGTAGATTTCAGAGATCTAAATAAAGCATGTCCAAGATATGATTTCCTGCTAACAAACATTGATATCATAGTGGACTTATCAGCAGGGCATGAGATGTTTTCATTAATAGATGGCTTCTCAGGATATAATCAAATAAGAATTGCACCTGAAGATAAAGAAAAGATAGCTTTCACCTATGCATGGGGAACATATTGCTGGAATGTTATGCCATTTGGGCTTAACAATGAAGGAGCGACTTATCAAAGGGTTATGACAACAGTTTTCCATGATATGATGCATCCATTTATGGAAGATTATGTCGATGACATACTTGCAAAATCTCATACAAGACAAGAACATTTGAACATTTTAAGCAAGATTTTTGACAGGTTGGAAAGATATCAATTGAGATTAAATCCACATTATATCAACTCGTGGAATTGAAGTAGATCCTGAAAAAGTCAAAGCTATCATGGAGATGGAGTCACCTAGGAGTATAAGTCAATTGTGATCTTTACAAGGAAGATTGCAATCAATCAGGAGATTTGTTTCTTAGTTAGCAAATAGATGTCTTCCATTTACCCATCTTCTACATAAAAATGTTCCATTCAAATGGGATCCAAAATGTGAAGAAGCATTTTTGCAAATAAAAGAATATCTTATGAGTCTCCAGTACTGATATCACCAACCAAAGGGAAACCATTGTTGCTCTATATCTCAACAACAAATGTATCATTAGGAGCTCTCCTATCCCAACATGATGATGAAGGAAAAGAAAGAGAAGTTTATTATATCAGTAGAACGCTTGTTGGCTATGAATTAAGTTATTCCTCAATAGAAAAGACATGTCTAGCAGTTGTATTTACAACTCAGAAGCTGCGACATTATATGTTGATTCATTCTATAAAACTAATAGCAAAGATAGATCCTCTCAAATATTTGTTGAGCAAGTCAACATTGACCGGGAGACTAGCCAAATGGGTTATGATACTGAGTGAATTTGATATAGAGTATGTTGACTGGAAAGCTATCAAGTGACAAGTTATCGTTGATCAATTAGCTGATGCACCTTTACAAAATAACATGTCTTTGCACATCGAATTTCCTAGTGCATATATCTTGATAGTAAGTGCAAACTTTTGGGAATTGTACTTTGATGGTTCTTATACACAATATGGATCAGGCACAGGCATCTTTTTTATCACACCTCAAGGACATACAATTCCCAAATCATATAGACTATGGTTTCCATGCAATAATAATACTGCAGAGTATGAAACATTGGCTATTGGGCTTAAAATGGCTATTGGATGGAATGTCAAAGAACTACATATCTATGGTGATTCACAACTTATCATCAACCAAGTAAATGATGAATATAAAACAAAGGATGATAAGATTATGACATACAAACAATCGGTGGAGGAGTTTAAAGGACAGTTTAAAGAAATATCATTCACCTAGATTCCAAGAAATGAGAATAAAGCAGCAGATGCAATGGCTACAATAGCATCTCTCTTGAAAAATAAGGAGAATCAACAACGTTACGAATTTCTCGTGGAAGATATCTTAACCCCTACCATTCAATCCTAGCATACCTACTGAATTTGTCATATATCGGGGAACCAGTCAATCCTCGTACAGTCAAACTTATCAGTATTTAAAAGAACATATCCTTCCTCTTGACTTATCTCACAATCAGAGAAGGAATTTTATTCGCCAGTCCTCTCGCTATACTATAATTTCTGATATCCTATATAGGCATGGTCTAGATGGTACTTTATTAAGATGTCTTGAACAAGAAGAATCTGAAAAAGTTATTGACGAAGTTCATGCAGGTATTTGTGGCATGCACTCAAGTGGTTTAACATTGGCTAAGAAACTT
The DNA here is from genome assembly GCF_030272615.1 of Cryptomeria japonica. NCBI lineage: Eukaryota > Viridiplantae > Streptophyta > Pinopsida > Cupressales > Cupressaceae > Cryptomeria > Cryptomeria japonica. Next base: position 418,425,411 of record NC_081409.1, on the reverse strand, counting down.
CTTCATATGGGTTAATTTTGGCCTACTATGGAGAGAGATTCATTCATATATGCTACAAAATGCAAACAATGTCGGATCCATGGGAATCTCATTCATGCGCCAGCACAAGAGTTATATCCTATGACAAGATCGTGGCCATTTTCGCAATGGGGCCTTGATTTGGTAGGAAAGATAAATCCCTCATCTTCTAATGGACATAATTTTATTTTGATAGCTATTGAATATTTTACTAAATGGATTGAAGCAATGTTTAACAACAGTGATAGGAAAACAAATATCATCATTTATTTTGAATTATATAATCTGTCGCTATGGAGTTCCTATGACCATTATCACTGATAATGGAAGACCATTCAAAAATCAAGATGTGAAGGAGATATGTGAATAATTTCATATCTAACATAGGTTTTCTACTCCATATTATCCACAGGGAAATGGTCAAGTTGAGGCATCAAACAAAACTATCTTGAAAATCTTGAAGAAAATAGTCAATGAAGCTGGAAAAGACTGGCACATTCAGCTAAATCCTGCTCTTTGGGCATACCGAACTAGCATCCGCACTCCAGGAGGGGCAAATCCATATCGTTTGGTCTATGGATCAGAAGCCATATTACCTATAAAAGTAGAGATACCTTCTCTACGAGTATCCTTGCAAGGTCTTATACCAGAAGAAGAAGAACGAGTCTCTCGACTCCAAGAACTAGAACTGATTCAGGAACGTCACCAAAATGCAACAGATCATTTAAAAGTATATCAACAAAGAATGACAAGAAGCTATAACCACATAGTCAAGCCGCACATTTTTCAGATTGGAGATATAGTTCTAAGGGAGAATCCAAGAAATCAGCGAGATCGAGAAAAGAAGAGAAAATTTGAACCAAATTGGCTAGGACCTTTTGTCATAGTAGCAACATATGGATCAGGAGCATACAAGTTATCTACCCCTGAAGTTGATTGGTTTGATGAACCTATCAATTCTATCCATCTCAATAAATTCTATGCTTGATATATAAAGTCCCAAAAAAATCAACAAAAAGCATATAAAGTCCTGAAAAAAATCAACAAAAAGCATATAAAGTCCTAAAAAAATCAACAAAAAGCATATAAAGTCTTAAAAAATCAAAATATGGAAAAAATTCAATACATTTAGATAGTGGAAACTTGGTAAATAGGCACTATCTAAGAAGTAAGTTCCTCCATCTATGAGATCACTTTGCGCACCTATCTATTCCATCCTATCGCATCTATCGCTTCCATATATCTTAGCTTATCCATTCTATCTTTCGCATCCATTTTCTCTGAACCATTTAGCAAGAAATATGCAACTTACCAATAGTTATCAATCTTTGATATACTTGTTGTAGTCACTATCTTAGATTTTATCAAAATCAATCATATCTGCATTTGTATCCCACCATGGTTTGGATCTTGATCAATTCATACATCCATAATAATTTTGTTTCCACCAGGGGCAAAATCCTAATTCCTTTTTGTAAGGTGATCTTTTGAATCTTTGAAAATCCCAAAACATTCGAAAAACTTAGAAAAACCAAAAACACCTAGGATTTTGAAACAGATAATGAGCAACAAATTAACCAAGGTGTTTAATCAATAACTAAATCGTGAAACTCAAGAAAATGAAGAATCGATCAATAAGTAATAAAGCATTATCAAAGATCATTCATCAAGATGATTATATCGGTTAATGACCATAAGAACATGTGAATGACATGCAAGATTCATCGTTTATATCTTGATTTTATTGCTAATCATGTACTCTATGCGACTCAAGGATGTCCATGACTAGAGAAACTATGATGGGGCACGATTATTTTCTTTGATTGTTGTCTATAGTTTATCTCTTACTACGGTATGAACTTGTCTCAGGATATGATCGGCAAAAGATCAAGGAGGACGTTCCAAGTCATGCATGAAAGGAAGATAATCCTTGTCTATTCTGCAAGCAATACTCAGGTCAACTTGATCCATTATATCAAGTTGCTTGTATTAACTTGCTATATCAAAATCCATGTAAGGAATACTCGAGTCATCTTGAATCATTATGTCAAGTTGCTTTTATTTTCTGACAACATTTGAAAGCTCAATGATGAAATCAAAGCATTGTTACAAAGATTGTATATAAAGAATGGCAGTGTCATTTGTAGTTAGATCATTTCATTAGCTCATTATTCATCTGCATTATAAGCATTCATTGTCAGTTACATTATAAGCATTTCATTTCATTAACAGATCAACAGTCATAAATAAAGATTGAGTATACTTGGACAAACAAAAACAATTTGCATTTAATCATTGTAGGTGCATTCATTTTTAGAATCATTTTAATCATTATCCATTTTCATTTAGTTGTATATATAAATCATTGCATTAATTTGCATTCAATTAAGGGCATTTCATTCATCATATAGTGTATCATCATTATTATTTTCATTATCATTCCATTAACGATCATTTAGTTGCATCTTTGCACTTAGATTCATAAACATTACATATAAAACCAAAAAAAAATCATATAGATCATTTGCATCATCATAAGCATTAAAGCAATCATTCATTTGCATTTCCATATAGATCATTGCATTTGCATCATTTACAAATCATTTAAGTTAGTAATCATTTTCATTTGCATCCAAGATCATCAAAATCAACAAAAGCATTTATCATTGCATCATCATATGAAGCATCATCATCAAAAAGAGTAGCATGCATAAACATCATCATCCATCTAATCATGCATCGATATAATCATCATATAAAGCATCATCATCAAATAGAGTAACATGCATAATAAAGATCATCATCATATAGAATCCATGTCTGCATATAGATCATCATAAAAACAATAAAAGTCCAAGTATACAATGATATCAAATAAACAATAAAAGTGCCTCCAAATCAAGTCATGGTTGTCCTGTACCACTACCACCTAACTTTGTATGTCTCTGTGGTTGTGGGCGAGAAGATCCTCCAGATGCCTGTCTCCCATGATCACCACTCCTCTGAGGAGGTCCCATGAACCCACCACTACTAGTATACATCAACACGGTGGTATGATAACTACTTGCTCTCTAGCTCTCTGCAACTGCCTCCTCATATCATTGTTGCTAGTGGGAAGTCTCCTTCCCGGCCCGAACTAATGCTCTAACAGTGTCAGCTAAGAGAGTACATGATCCAACCTGCTGAATATGATCAAGAAGGCTCTGAGTATCATGTTATCTCCTAATAACTCTATCCCTCTCAACCATAAGAGTCTGCACCTATGCTCAAAGCTGATCAATCTATGCTCTAAGACTATCAATGGTCTCCTACTCTGGTGCATCCTGCTCTGGCATATCATGCACTAGTACATCCTGCAATGGTGAATCCTATTGTGGTGCATGAACCCCAATCCCCTCCTCACCACCACTTTGTCTAACTGTTGGAATCTTCATCCGATTAGTTCTCACAATCCATCATCTAATAAGGGGAACATGATCTTCTGGATCCTCATCATCTCCACCATGAGCTGCAATAGCCCTAGGGTCTGGCTAAATCTGTCCAAAATCAATGCCTCTCTTGCAACCCCCATCCAGTCTAGTCACCCTGCCTCCTCCTATCAATGGAAACCCTCTCAGTGATCTCATACCTGCCCTACCATGCTCCCTCCCAATCCATCCAACATCCCTCCCACCCATAGGATGTGGTCTCCCAATCTTGCCAAACGGTCCTCCACGGACTCTCAATTGACCTCTCCTCCATCCAGGTCTCCTACCACCACCACCTCCATCTCCACCCTCATCTCCACCTCCCCCAGCCTCCTAAGAAGCTCTGAGCTCTCATCTCCATCTACGTCTCCTAACACCTGGATCATCTGAATCATCATCCTTATCTCCTGAGCTGGGAGGAGGATCTACTGGATTGATAATACAAGGAAATGGATGAGCTAGTATGTACTGAGCATAATCTATAGTAACCCCAGGATCAAGAATGTGTAATCTCATATCATAAGCCACTCTTGGAGTAGCAAGAAACTCTATGCGAGCAATCTCAAATGACAAGGAAGGTCCCCAATCTCATCCATCTCTGTACTGCCGAGTATATATCGTCACACCAGTAGGCATAGGCTGGATGATACCAAACTGTCTAAGAATGTGACTAATGAACTGTCACTCAACAATGTAAGGAGTTTGACCAATGAGATATCTACTCTGCATAATAAATGGTAATGTCCGTGCATCATCCATCCATGGCTCACAATCAACATATGGTCTCCAAGTAATGCTATCCAATGAATCAAGCACCCAACACCAATACTCCATCTTACTTAGCTTATGATGAGTAAGGATACCTACATAAAAATACACATATGGTTGCCTCTCTCCATGAACTTTGTGATGGATAGGCTAAGTAATAACAATGTGCTCCTAGCACCAGATCTGCAATAAAGTGCATCCTGTAGACAAACTATCACTCTCATCATACACCACCTGATGAAGATCATGATATAAATGTGCCAACATACAAACACCCCAAGCATATCAAGTATGATGTTGCATCATACTCAGGAGAATCTCACCCCATCCAATAGAAAAACCTCATGATCACCTATCAGGACAAATAAATTCTCCAATCAAACCAACAAGAATCACTTGGAGAGTCTCGTAATACATCACCATATCCTCCCATCGGATCTCTCCTCTAGTGATGCTATCAACAACAAACACGACTTTGCAAGCCTCTGTCCCAACACAATCCTAAAAATCATACTGCACTAACTCGCTAGTCACTAGGATGTGCAGAATCCTATACACATCCTCGAGCATCACACTAATCTCACCAGTGGGTAAGTGGAAAGTGTTATGCTCATTGTGTCATCTCTCAGCTAACACCGTCAACAATCCTCTATTATGTGTAATATTAGGCATATACAACAGATGGCGTAAACCACAGGCATCTATATGTCTAACCTCAGCCTATGTCAGCTCTGGCACCAAATGACATACTATCGGTAATTTCTCCGGACACTGGAGAACATCAAGTTTCTCCTATTTATCAAGAGAATTCAATCAATCATCAACTATCAATCTATCAAATCAAACTGAAGCCAACCTACGCTATCAATCTATCAAATCAAACCGAAGCCAACCTACACTATCAATCTGTCAAATCAAACTAAATCCAACTTACGCTATCAATCTATCAAATCAAATTGAAGCCAGCCTAGGCTATCAATCTATCAAATCAAACTAAAGCCAACCTATGCTATCAATCTATCAAATCAAATTGAAGCCAACCTACGCTATCAATCTAAAACCAACCTATGCTAACAATCTATCAAATCAAACTGAAGCCAACCTACGCTATCAATCTATCAAATCAAACTGAAGCCAACCTATGCTATCAATATATCAAATCAAATCGAATCCAACCTATGCTATTAATCTATCAAAGCAAACTGAAGCCAACCTACGCTATCAATCTATCAAATCAAACTCAAGCCAACTTATGCTATCAATCTATCAAATCAAATTCAAGCAACTTAAGCTATCAAATCATTTTAAACCTATCAATCATAGTTTTCTATCAATCACTGAGTTCAATCAAAACTCTGCTAAACTCTTACATCAGACACTAAATTGGTTTCTTAGAGCTACTCTATCAAAACAAATCAAATCGGTCTATCCAACAACATCAATCAATCAATCAAGTCCCTATTCATCATACATGCACATCAAACATGTTAAATCTAATTATCAAAGTAATTTTTAGCTTTTGCACTTATCAAAAACACCAATTTTGAGCAAAAGCGCAAACAAACAAAGAGGAAGCGCTATCCTAAGAATATGCACTATCATACTTAACATATGTGCTAACAAAATGATCATAAGCGCTAATCTATGCATATGCGTAACCCAAATTGCATATGCCCTAAATAAAAATGCAAATGCACTAACCTAATATTGAAAATTGTGAAAAAAATCAAAAATTCACAAAAACGCACCTAAAACATGAAAAGTTGCATGACAAGTTGAAAACAAAGCTCAGGATAAGATACATACCGTATACCCATACTCGGGAGGTCATTGATATCGTTGAACACGCTCAAAATGATGGTTCTCCACAGGAATCACCATTTCGCCACCTCACCAAGAATATTTTCTTCACAAAGCTGACAAGGATAACAATGAAGTTAAAATTAACCTTGGTTAATTTTATATTTACTATTTGAAGAGTAATTAATGCTACTCAATGGGACAATTTAATTTGTTTTTCACAAATTAATTTAATTGACAGAATTTTTATCAATTATCATGAGATCAATCGTTCAAACCAAAGTTTTCAACAATTTCACGATCAATCTTCTGAGGGGGCACACAATCAGGATTTTCATCTTCATCAGGCGCATTATTGAGACTTGATTTAATCTTTGAAACAATGTTGTCTTGACATCATTTCAAAGAGGGGCAAAATGTATACACATAGAATTGGCTATGAGTGATTAAATAAATGTTATATATTTATTTAATGTTTATTCTTCTATTAAATAGTTAATTTGAAAAGATTAATTTATTTAATGCATTTTTGTGTCTTTCTATTAATTAATATTTTATTAATTCATTCATTTATCATATTCTTCTAATTAATTAAATATCTAATATTTAATTATTCCTCTAACCAAGTTAATTAAATATCTAATATTTAATTATCTTCTCCAAACAATTAAATATCTAATATTTAATAGTTATTCTCCTATCATATAGTCTCAAATATTAAATAATCTCTAAATTATTTAAATCCCTTTTCCAACTCACCTTCCATCTCCACTTCATCTTCCCTTTGCCAACTCATCAAACATGTGGCTAAGGAAAGTAATATTTCTTAAATATTAATTCATCATTTATCTTCAACCTCCAAAATTAATGAATATTGTGTACGTACACATATTTCATAACCATCTCCTATATTCTCTCCAACACCCCCTACATCTTAGGAAGGACTTGAGTCCACTTGTCCTATCATGCCTAAATCTTCTCCAACCATCCCTAGATTCCCTTAGTCAGCAACTCAGTCAAAGTGAGATGAGTGACACTTGTCTTCTCCTTCCCCCTTTCTCTCAACCTTCACCTTTGCTCACAGCCATCTAAATCTGTACATCTGATCATGACCGTTGATCTAAGCCACATCATCTCATCCTCTCAAAGTCTATAAAATCAAGAACTTCAATTGAAAGAGAGTTAGACTCCAAGTGCATTTTCAAGCAAATCATTTGTAAAACTTATGCATCCGTGAGTTTTAATCTTGAACCAAAATAGAAATTATCATATAGCATAATCATTTTAGCATAATCATGTAGTATTGCATATCATAGCATTTGTCAACTATCAGTTATCAGTCCATTCTTCATATGTCATCTTGGAAGCTATCAGTGCATTGTCTAAGAGCACACCATCTGCAACCAGGAATAGTGGAGTTAGGACACAATGAGACATAAACCATGAAGGTAATATTAGTATTTTTATTTCATATGTATTTCATGTAGTTTCATTGGTTGAGTTTGGATTTTCTATAGCATTTTCATTGGTATTTTAAGAAACTAACTTGTTGCAGGTAGCATTCTAAGGATGAAATTTAAGTCGACACATTCTGGTGCCCATCGTGGGGCTCATGGACATGGCATATACCTTTCAAAATCTCGCAAAAGTAAAATTAAGGTATTTGTAATACAGATTCACTCATGTGTGAATTCTGACGGTGCTTTTGTTCGATAGGTTAGCGCATTTGTATCTTAGGTTAACGCATTTGCATTGCAGGTTAATGCATATGTCATGTAGGTTAGTGTTTTTGTCTGAAAATTTACGCATTTGCATTACAGGTTAACGCTTTTGTCTTCTAGGTTAGCGCATTTATTAAAAAAATCATGCTTTTGAGTCCGCAGAGCAGTGCTTTTGTAGTGCAGGTTAACGCTTTTGCTCTTCAAATTAGCACTTATGAGGTGAAAGATAGTGCATATGTTAGAATAGCGCTTTTGTTTGCAACTAACAAAATTTTCTTGCAGGTTCAAATATCCAAGAAATTAAATTTTTTGAACTACTAACATGCATGTGTAGGATGGTGTTTAAGGCAAATTTTATGCATTTCCTCACCTAGTTAATTAAAAGCCTTATTTTGGGACGTAATATATCATGTCTTGCTCATTTAGTCTAACTAAGGGGATAAATTGACAGCATACAACTTGTATTTTGATTAACTTCTCTAAAATAGTTGCACATAGACTTTTAAAAAGGCTAAAATAGACACCATGTTTGTTGGAGTAACATCTCCAAATACAGGATAGATCACATTGCTATGGAAAGTTAAAAAGAACACTTATATTTTGTGTCTCGAAAGTGGTAGGTATATGCTCTCCCTTTAATTGGGTAATCAAAAAGCCAAACCCACTCTTTTATGCTTTCTTTACTTTCAAGCAATTAAATCCTTTAGAGTGTCTGCCTTCCCGAGCTACCTTAAAGGGGCCAGTGAGAGGGGAACGACCTAAAGTGGAAATGTTCTGATGCCAAGTCCTTCCAATCCACTCTAAATAAATTATGTTTGTGACGAAAGTCCCAAACAACATGTGTTGATAAGTTCATACCGACACTATGTTTCCCCATAAACCCTATGGAGCATAACCTCTATAGGCCGGGAACCTTTTGTATTTACAGAGCTGAAAGTGCTGCATGTATGGCCACATGACTAGAAGCCTTTACTAAAAACCACTTGTACTAGTTGCCAAAATCCTTCTAGTTGTTGGCGCAGGACGTCGGACCTCTGAAGCCGCTCACACACATACGATTCTTAGTAGAGATATAAATTTTGCCATGGGGAGTTTTCATGGAAACTGGTGTTTGGCTGCCCCAGAGAAGTGAGTGTCGAGGGTGGAGCCAGTGGGGTCAAGCATCTAAATATCCGCTTTGAATAGCATAGCCTTGGGGGAACCCCATGTGAGATTCAACAACTATTTTCTCAGCCTACCATAAGATTTGTACTTTCTTATGCATTTTGTTTATTAAACATTGTGTCTTCTATGTCTATTACATGTTCCAAATGGTCAAAAACTGAAGAAAATTATCATCTACGAATGAGCAAAAATCCAACAAATTGCTGGAAAAATTGATCAAAAGGGTAATACAAAAGCTTTCCAACATTTGAAACACCAGATCAAATTAAAGTGTTAAAACATCAATATCAAAATAATTCTTGAAGTAGATTTGTCTCTAAACCATCACGTGTTTTCAAACTAGCTCAACAACTGGGTCACTAATCCAACAAGTTATTCCCAAGAGGTTTCTATAAGCATAAACATTCAGCAAGCTATTGATTCAAACATATTAAGTGCAAAAAAATCAACATCATTGTCAAGTCTCTCATCAGGATAATCAAATCTTCTATCATGAAGCTTGATCAATCTATACTAGGTTCATAATCTTGGATATATCTTTCCTATTTTGAACCTAGGTTATATCAAAATCAGAATTGCACCAACATTGGAATCAAAAAAACTTGTAAATTGTCAAATGCTTAGATGAATTTTAAGTATCACCTTAAGAAAAGAAAACCAAGTTATAAAGCTCCTCAGAAAAGAATAAGATTCTTGTATATCAATTGCAAGATCTTATTAAAACATAGGACATTCCTACACTATTTTCGTCACTACTTACATAACTACGGTACAAAGTTTGACGGTGAAATTTTGCAAAGACTTGTTTTTCAACAAAGAGATGCTTTATCACAAAAAACAAACAATAGCGGTAAAATCAACAAAGCATATCTTCCTAAACCAATAATCACCTATTGAATTTATCCTTTGGAAATTTCAACAACTTTGAAATAATCACATGCCAGTTTGGACTAGTGCCCAATACGAACAACTTAAAAAACAACAACAAATAGAGGAAGAAGATAACCCTGTATTCCAAACTTTTGGGTTTACCGCTGTTGACGAAGAAGTAGTCAATAGCACCATTAGAGACCTTGAGCAAGATTTCAAATTTGATAGGCTAATGAAAAAATTGTTGGCAAAGCAAAAAGAGAAATATCTCTTGATGTTGGCAAAATCTGGAGCTAAACTACCACAAGACTTTAACATAGAAAGCTTGAAACGAGATGTGGAGGCAAGTAACACCCAAAACATAGATGATCCAAATAACAAAGATTTGAACAAAGAAAGTCATGAAGAAACAAGGAAAGAAAGGGATGACACAAGAAAAGATCGTAGTGATAAAAGAACTCACAAAGAAACAAGGAGAAACTATGTGGATAATCCATTGTTAAACCTTACTCAACAAATGAAAACTCTACAAAAACAGATACAAGACATGCAAAATGGAACAAGCTCCAAGAAGTATTCATTAAAAGATATGTGCCCATATCCTTTTGATAAGAATTTGAATATGATACCATTTCCGCAACATTGCGAGATTCCTAAATATGACAAATACGATGGAAAATCTGATCCTCAGGATCACATTAGGGAGTTTTGTACTATGAGCATGGAATTTGCTCACGATGAAACTTACCTTATGCATCTTTTTCCTAGGAGTTTAAATGGACAATCAATGGAGTGGTTTTCAAGATTACCATCCGGAATCAAATCTTTTGAAGAACTTGTAAATAGATTTATTTCACAATACTCCTACAATATAAGGAATGAGATAACAATGTTGGATCTATGCAATGTTAAACAAAAGAATGGTGAATCTTTTATGATCTTTTTACAATGATGGAAATGCATGTTTAATAGGTATCCCTGAGATGTACCTGATCAAGAAAAAATGGACATATTCATTGATAATCTTATCAGTGAAATGAGTTATCAACTAAGAATGCAATGTCCTCCCTCTTTTGCCAAAATGATCGAGAATGGTCTAAAAATAGAGAACACGATGGTAAAGAAAGGACAGAAAAAATTTACAATAATTCCAACAACAACAATGACAAACCCAAGTTCTGGTCAAAGAATAGGAATGTCAGCAATGGAGGAAATGACAATAATAGTGCTACAAAACAACAACAAAAACAACCAATCTTTAATCTATCAAGTCAAATCCCAAGCAATAATAATCCAGAAAACAATAAAGCCGTGTCCTTTTTCTCCAATCCTCGGAGGAAATTCACAAACATTGGAGAAGCTTTGGAATCAACTCTAAAAACTCTGCTTGCCAACAAATTGATTATTTTACCAGAAGCAAGAAGTTATGAACCACCAGTCAAACCAAATTGGTGGAAGAACAATCATTTTTTTAATTACCATCAGAATAAAGGACACCAAACAAATGATTGTCAGAGGTTGAAACACCTTATCCAAGATCTAATTGATTATGGAACCATCACATTGGATAGCCATAAGACAAATGAATCACACCTAGCTTTCAAAACTCCACTTCTGAATTATGACAAAGGTGAACAATCCCAATTAAAAGATGACAAAGGAAAAGCTAAAGTGAATTACACTTATACATATGATGATATGGTAAATTTTATAATTGTTAAAGATAATCCATCTTCAAAGCCAATCAATGTTATTACGAGAAGCAAAGCAAAGGTTACCTTTCCATGTATAAAAAAAGACCCAATATCGACTTCGCAACAATATAATTTAGTAAAGCAATTACAAAGAACACAAGCTCAAATATCAATTCTGGAACTTCTCAAGGTTTCACCTATGCATAAGGAAATTTTGGAGAAAGCTTTAGTGGAAACAATAGTTTCAAAAGATTTGAATATAGATCAGTTCCAAAACATGGTAGGACACCTTATAGCTCCTCATTGCTTATCATTTTTTGAAAATGGTGACGCATCCTTACAACATCCTCACAATGCTCCCTTACATGTTGAAGTCACCATCAATAAAACTCGTGTCAAACGTGTACTCATAGATGGAGGAGATGGCTTAAACATTTGTGTATTAAGTTTGATAAAAGCTTTGGGATATCCAGAAAATGCAGTGGACCAGAAAAAAAAAATAACCATCAAGGCTTATGATGAAGCAGAACATTCTTCTAAAGGAACTGTGTTGCCAATCAAAATAGGACCTGTGGAAAGGAATACATTGTGTCAGGTTTTAGATTTGAATCTCTCTTCCAACATTCTTCTAGGAAGACCATGGATTCACAAAATGCAAGCAATTCCTTCTACATATCATCAATGTGTAAAATTTCCTCATGAAGGACAAGAGATCACTATAATTGTAGATTCTAGTCAATATTGCAATAATTTGAAGCCAACACAAGATGCAAGAGTTCCACATAATAGAGAATCAGTATATCCTACCAAAGAAATTCAAGAAAATTTATGGGAAACTTTTGAGGAAAAGATCAAATTAAATAATAAAGAAATGGGAAAATATTCTTTGCATAATTTTCCACTTTCCCCTAAGTCATATGGAAAGCCTACAGATATTCAATCAAAGACATCAGAAAGATCAAAGCATATGTTTAAAGGAACATTTGTTAGTGTTGGAACTCTTGAAGAAGAAAATGAAGACAAACACATTCTTGGTTGGTTGTACAAGGATGAAGATAAAACTATAGCAACAGCAACATAAGTCAATATTCCCATTAAACAATATGGCAAAGGTTATGAAATCATGCAAAAAATGGGATATGAAGGAAAAGGACCGATTGGTAAGCGACATCAACGTATTTCAGAACCTATTTGTCCACACTCACAATCCAAAGAAGATAAATTTGGGCTTGGATATGTAAAATCCAATCAAAAGAAGCATAATCCTCAACAACAAAATTGGAAAAAGAAATTGGTCTCTAAAGAAGAAAATTGGCAAGAAAAGCTACATCAAGTGGCCGAAATAGTAACCAATAAACAAAAGAAGCAAGAAGAACATGAAAAGAAAGACAAGGAGATTACCATCAAGGGTAAAGAAAAATCTTGTCAACAAGTTCTGGAAATACAAAAAAATGCAAAATCTGAACAAGATATTCCAGAAGCAGCAAAAATAGAGATGGCAGAAATCAAGGAACTCTTTGCACCATACAACATTCCTGTATGGTATAGTTGACTAGTCCTAGATCATGATTCAGAGACAGATTCAAATGAGTATGAATGGGGTCCATATGTCTTTTCTACTACATCAAGTAAGGAAAACAATGAAGACCAAGCAACTATCACGAAAGAAGACTTGTCTATTACAAAACAAAAGATGGAGTTAGAAAGAAGGCAAGAAAAACTCAAAATTCAGAGAAAAGAGGTGTATGCAAAAAGGAAAGGGAATGACAAAGACAAAGAAGTAATGCCACAAGAAGTACAAACAGGGATAGATCAAGCATCCAAAAATATAAGATTTTCATCAAAAGAGGAACAAGATGTATCCAGATGTGGTAGAACCATAGAAGAATTAAGAGATAGTCAAGTTGGATTGACTATTAGTCCAGAAGAAGTTGAGTTTGAAAGGAGACAAACTCTAGCAAAAGAATCCTCTTTATCATGTACACAAGTATGTCAACTCCAACATGCAAATGAGGTCAATCGAGAAGGAATTTGCAGTATTAAAGATGTGTGCGTTGATATAATCCATTCATTTAAGGGACAAACGTCAATTGAAGAACCACTTGAGTATGAACTACAAAATACAAATAGCGATTTTGTTAGAACTAATTGGGAGACGCTTGGGAAAGACAATTCTCAAAAACATTTAATCTATGATAGAACCTATTCTATGCCAAATTACGATCATTATGTCATGAACGTTGAAGCACCTAATGATGATAGTGATTATGATTTACCCCTTCTTCATCCTGAACTAATTGATTGGGATAATTTAGACAACCCTGAACTGAATGTCTTTTCCAATGATCATGACTTAGCTGTGTACCTTAATGTTGTTGAACCCATCACACCTAAGATATCTTCCATTGCAAAATCTAGCAATATTTCTTGTAGTCAGGAGAATGCCAAACTTTCCAGTTTTGAAATAAAACAAGGAAAGAGACCTATTGTTGAAAACCATTTCATGGCAACACTAGACCCATCAAAAGGGAAAATAAAGGATGTATTTGATGGTGCAAACCTCTTTGAGGTGCCATAAGATGGAAAGTTTGACATTCTTCCTGCATATTTTCAGGAGAGATCTGCTATCCTGATAGAACCAATAGAAGCAGTAAACATTGGTACATCAAAGGATCCTAAAATACTTCATTATGATGCCTCATTATCAGAAGAAGAGAGGATAGAATGCATGGAATTCTTTAAGCAAAGACAAATAAATTTTGCTTGGTCCTATGCAGATATGCAAGGACTTAATCCAAATCTTATCATACATCATCTTAATGTGGATTTAAAAGCAAAACCAGTTAAGCAAAAGCTAAGAAAGATGCATCCACATATTGCTCTTCCTATAAAAACTGAGTTGAAGAAACTATTAGATGTGGGTTTTATAAGACCTATTGCTTATCTAGAATGGGTTTCAAGTATTGTACCAGTGTCAAAACCAAATAAAAGCATAAGAGTCTATACAGATTTCAAAGATCTAAATAAAGCATGTCCAAAAGATGATTTCCCGCTACAAACATTGATATAATAGTGGACTTATCAGTAGGGCATGAGATGTTTTCATTAATGGATGGCTTCTCAGGATATAATCAAATAAGAATTGCACCTGAAGATCAAGAAAAGACAGCTTTCACCTGTGCATGGGAAATTATTGCTGGAATGTTATGCCATTTGGGCTTAAGAATGCATGAGAAACTTATCAAAGGGCTATGACGACAATTTTCCATGATATGATGCATAAATTTATGGAAGATTATGTCGATGATATACTTGCAAAATCTCATACAAGACAAGAACATTTGAACATCTTAAGCAAGATTTTTGACAGGCTAGAAAGATATCAATTGAGATTAAATCTAAAGAAATGTGCATTTGAGGTAACCTCTGGAAAACTTCTTGGGTACATTATATCAGCTCATGGAATTGAAGTAGATCCTGAAAAGGTCAAAGCCATCATGGAGATGGAGTCACCTAGGAACATAAGTCAATTGTGATCTTTACAAGGAAGATTGCAATCAATCAAGAGATTTGTCTCTTAGTTAGCAGATAGATGTCTTCCATTCACCCATCTTCTACATAAAAATATTCCATTCAAATGGGATCTAAAATGTGAAGAAATTTTTTTGCAAATAAAAGAATATCTTATGAGTCCTCTAGTACTGGTATCACCAACCAAAGGGAAACCATTGTTTCTCTATATCTCAGCAACAAATGTATCATTAGGAGCTCTCCTAGCTCAACATGATGAAGAAAGAAAAGAAAGAGAAGTATATTATATCAGTAGAATGCTTGTTGGTTATGAATTAAATTATTCCTCAATAGAAAAGACATGTAGCAGTTGTATTTGCAGCTCAAAAGCTGCGACATTATATGTTGATTCATTCTATAAAACTAATAGCAAAGATAGATCCCCTCAAATATTTGTTGAGCAATTCAACCTTGATAGGGAGACTAGCAAAATGGGTTACGATACTGAGTGAATTTGATATAGAGTATGTTGACCAAAAATCTATCAAGGGACAGGTCATCGTTGATCAATTGGTTGATGCACCTTTACAAAATAGCATGCCTTTGCACATCGAATTTCCTGATGTAGATATTTTGACAGTAAGTACAAACTTTTGGGAATTGTACTTTGATGGTTCTTATACACAATATGGATCAGGCACAAGAATCTTTTTCATCACACCTCAAGGACACGCAATTCTGAAATCATATAGACTGTGGTTTCCATGCACCAATAATACTGCAAAATATGAAGCATTGGCTATTGGGCTTAAGATGGTCATTAAAAGGAATGTCAAAGAACTACATGTCTATGGTGATTCATAGCTTATCATAAATCAAATAAATTATGAATATCAAACTAAGGATGATAAGCTCATGCCATACAAACAGCTAGTAGAGGAATTTAAAGAACACTTTAAAGAAATATCATTCACCCAGATTCCAATAAATGAGAATAAAGCAGTAGATGCAATGGCTACAATAGCATCTCTCTTGTAAAATAAGGAGAATCAACAACATTACGAATTTCTCATGGAAGATATCTTAACCCCTACCATTCAATCCCAACATATCTACCGAATTTTCCATATATCAGGAACTAGCCAATCCTTATACGGTCAAACTTATCAGTATTTAACAAAAAATATCCTTCCTCTTGACTTATCCCACAATCAGAGAAGAAATTTTAGCCGTCAGTCCTCTCTCTATACTATTATTGTCGATATCCTATATAGGCGTTGTCTAGATGGTACTTTGTTGAGATGTCTTGAACAAGAAGAATCTGAGAAAGTTCTTAACGAAGTTCATGCAAGTATTTGTGGCACACACTCAAGTGGTTTAACATTGGCTAAGAAACTTCTTCGTATGGGTTATTATTGGCCTACTATGGAGAAAGATTCATTCATATATGCTAGAAAATGCAAATAATGTCAAATCCATGGGAATCTCATTCATGCACCAGCACAAGATTTATATCCTATGACAGGATCGTGGCCATTTTCTCAATAGGGCCTTGATTGGGTAGGAAAGATAAATCCCTCATCTTCTAATGGACATAAGTTTATTTCGATTGCTACTTAATATTTTACTAAATGGATTGAAGCAATGCCTTTAACAACAGTGACAAGAAAACAAATATCATCATTCATTTTGAATTATATAATCTATCGCTATGGAGTTCCTATGACCATTATCACTGATAATGGAAGACCATTCAAAAATCAAGATGTGAAGGAGCTATGTGAACAATTTCATATCCAACATAGGTTTTCTACTCCATATTATCCATAGGGAAATGGTTAAGATGAGGCATCAAACAAAACTATCTTGAAAATCTTGAATAAAACAGTCAATGAAGATAGAAAAGACTGGCACATTCAGCTCAATCCTGCTCTTTGGGCATATCAAGTAGCATCTGCACTCCAACAGGGACAACTCCATATTTTTTGGTCTATGGATCAAAAGCCATATTACCTATAGAAGTAGAGATACCTTCTCTACAAGTATCCTTGAAAGGTCTTATACTAGAAGAAGAACGAGTCTCTCATCTCTAGGAACTTGAACTGATTCAGGAACATCGCCAAAATGCAACAGATCATTTGAAAGCATATCAACAAAGAATGGCAAGAAGTTATAACCACAGGGTCAAGCAGTGTATTTTTCAGATTGGAGATATAGTTCTAAGGGAGAATCCAAGAAATCAGAAAGACCGAGACAAGATGGGAAAATTGAACGAAATTGGCTAGGACCTTTTGTCATAGTAACAACATATGGATCAGGAGCATACAACTTATCTACCCCTGAAGGTGATTGTTTTGATGAACTTATCAATTCTATCCATCTCAGTAAATTCTATGCTTGAGATATAAAGTCCTAGAAAAAATCAATAAAAAGCATATAAAGTCCTGAAAAAAATCAGTAAACATCTGAAAAGCAGAAAATCCCTAAAAAGAGAGAAAAGTGCAATAAATTTAGATGGTGAAAACCTAGTAAACAGGCGCTATCTAAAAAGTGAGTTCCTCCATCTATGAGATCACTTTGCACACCAAATCCACTCCATCCTATTGCATCTATCGCTTCCATCTATTTTAGCTTATCCATTCCATCTTTTGCATCCATTGCTTTGAACCATTTCGCAGGACATGTGCAACTTACCAACAATTATCAATCTTTGACACACTTGTCATAGTCACTATCTTAGATTTTATCAGAATCAATCAATCTGCATTTGTATCCTGCTATGGTTTGGATCTTGATCAATTCACACATCCATAATAAATTTTTGTTTCTGCTGGGGGAAAAATCCTAATTCCTTTTGCTAAGGTGATCTTTTGAATCTTTGAAAATCCCAAAACATTCAAAAAAATTAGAAAAAACAAAAACACCTAGGGTTTTGAAACAAATAACGAGCAACAAAGCAATGAAAATCGAGGCATTTCATCAATAATTGAATCGTGAAACTCAGAAAACTGAAGAATCAATTAGAAATTAATAAAGGATTATCAAAGATCATTCATCAAGATGATTATATCAATTAATGACCATGAGAAAATGTGAATGACATACAAGATTCATTGTTTATATCTTGATTTTATTGCTAATCATGTACTCTATGCGACTCAAGGATGTCCATGACTAGAGAAGCTATGATGGGGCATTATTATTTTTCTTTGATTGTTGTCTGTAGTTTATCTCTTACTACGATATGTACTTGTCTTAGGATATGATCGACAAAAGATCAAGGAGGACGTTCCAAGTCATGCATGAAAGGAGATAATCCTTGTTTGTTCTGCGAGCAATACTCAAGTCAGCTTGATCCATTATATCAAGTTGCTTGTATTAACTTGCTATATCAAAATGCATGTAAGAAATACTCAAGTCATTTTGAATCTTTATATCAAGTTGCTTGTATTTTCTTACAACATTTTAAAGCTCAATGATGAAATCAAGCATTGTTACAAGATTACATATGAAGAATGGCAGTATCATTTTTAGTTAGATCATTTTAGATTAGCTCATTATTCATTTGCATTATAAGCATTCATTGTCAATTGAATTTTAAGCATTTCATTTCATTCATAGATCAACAGTCATAAATCAAGATTGAGTATACTTGGACAAACAAAAACAATTTGCATTTGATCATTATAATCATTTTAGGATCATTTCAAATCATTTAGTATCATTTCAAAAATTGCATTAATTTGCATTCATCATAAGTGCATTTCATTAATCATGTAGGGTATCATCATTATTATTTGAATTATCATTTCATCTCATTTAAATGCATATTTGCTCTTAGACTCATAATCATACAATCAATCAATCATTGCATTTGCATTTTCACATCATTTTCAAATTGCATCAAAAATCAAAAACATTTGAATAGCATATTGCATAATCATTCTTTGCATTTCCATATAGATCATTGTATCATTTAAGTTAAATAATTATTTTCATTTGCATCCAAGGTCTTCAAAATCAAAAAAAAAATAAAACAATCATTGCATCATCTAGATCATTATCATAAAGCAAGGAAAGACAATCATCATCATATCATCATCCATCTAATCACTGCATCCATATAATCAATGCATATAGATCATAAAATAGAGTAACGTGCATAATCAAAATCATCATCATATAGAGTCCATGTCTGCATATAGATCATCATAAAACAATAAAATTCCAAGTATACAATGATATCAGATAAACAATACAAGTGCCTCCAAATCAAGTCATAGCTATCCTGTACCACTACATCTGACTTTGTCTATCTCTCTGGCTGTGGGTGAGAAGATCCTCTAGATGCCTATCTCCCATGATCACAACTTCTCTAAGGAGGTCCCATGAATCCACCACTACTAGTATCCATCAACACAGTGGTATGATAACTACCTTCTCTCTAGCTCTATGCGACTACCTCCTCATATAGTCATCGCCAACGGGAAGTCTCCTTCCCGGCCCGAACTAGTGCTCTAACAGTGTCAGCTGAGAGAGTACCCAATCCAACCTGTTGAATATGATCAAGAAGGTCTTAAGTATCATGTTGTCTCCTAATAGCTCTATCCCTCTCAGCCATGAAAGTGTGTGCCTATTCTTGAAGATGATCAATCTGTGCTCTAAGACTATCAATGGTCTCCTGCTCTGGCATATCATGCTCTAGTGCATCCTGCTCTGGCAAATCCTGTTGTGGTGCATGAACCCCAATCCCCTCATCACCATCTCCTTGTCCACCTGCTAGAATCTCAGTCCGAGTAGCTCTCAGAACTCATCGTCTAATAAGTGAAACATGATCCTCCGGATCCTCATCCTCTCCACCATGAGCTGAAATAACCCTAGGGTCTGGTTGAATCTGACCAAAATCAATGCCTCTCCCATAACCCCCATCTAGTCTAGACATCCTACCTCCTCCTGTCAATGGTACCCCTCTCGGTGATCTCATCCCTACCCTGCCAGTATCCCTCCCAATCCGTCCAACACCTCTCCCACCCATAGGATGCAGTCTCCCAATCCTGCCCACTAGTCCAAACGGTCCTCCACAGACTCTCAATCGACCTCCCCTCCATCCAGGTCTCCTACCACCCCCACCTCCATCTCCACCCTCATCTTCATCTCCCTCAGCCTCTTGAGAAGCTCTAAGCTCTCGTCTCCATCTCTGTCTCCTAAAAACTGGATCATCTAAATCATCATCCTCATCTCCTAAGCTGGGAAGAGGATGTGTTGGATCAGTCATACGAGGACATGGATGTGCTAGTATATACTGAGCATACTCTACAGTAGCACCAGGATCAATAATGTGCAATCTCATATCATAAGCCACTCTCGGAGTACCAAGAAACTCTGTGCGAGCAATCTCAAATGACAAAGAAGGTCCCCAATCTCGCCTATCTATGTATCATCGAGCATATATCATCACACCAGTAGGAATAGGATGAATGATACCAAACTGTCTAAGAATGTGACTAATCAACTGTCGCTCAATAATGAAAGGAGTTCGACCAATGAGATATCTACTCTGCATAATAAATGGTAATGTTTGTGCATCATCCATCCAAGGCTCACAATCAACATATGGTCTCCAAGTAATACTATCCAATGAATCAAGCACCCAATGCCAATACTCCATCTTACCCAGCTTATGCTGAGTAAGGATACCTGCATATAGATACACATATGGCTGCCTCTCTCCATGAACTCTGTGATGGATAGGCCGAGTAATAGAAATGTGCTCCAAGCACCAGATCTGCAATAGTGTGCATCTTGTAGACAAACTAGCACTCTCACCATACACCACCTGATGAAGATCATGATTTAAATGAGCCAGTATACAAACACCCCAAGCATATCGAGTTTGATGCTGCATCATACTCTGAAGAATCTCACCCCATCCAATAGCAAAACCTCGCGAATGCCTATCAGGACAAATAAATCCTCCAATCAAACCAGCAAGAATCATAGGGAGAGTCTCGTAATACATAACCATATCCTCCCATCAGATCTCTCCTCTAGAGATGCTCTCATCAGTAAAAACGGGTCTGCAAGCCTCTGTCCCAACACAATCCTGAAAATCATACTCCACTAACTTGCCAGTCACTGGGATATGCAGAATCCTATAGACATCCTCGAGCATCACACTAATCTCACTCGTGGGCAGGTGGAAAGTGTTATGCTCACTGTGCCACCTCTCAACTAACACCATCAACAATCCTCTATTATGCGTAATCTTAGGCATATTCAACAGATGGCGTAAACTGCAAACATCTATATGTCTCACCTCTGCCTGTGTCAGCTCTGACACTAAATGACATACTGTCGGGAATTTCTCCCGACACTGGAGAACATCAAGTTTCTCCTATTTTACCGAGAGAATTAGATCAATCATCACTTATCTATCTATCAAATCAAAGCAACTTAAGCTATAAAATCAATAAAATCAAACTAAAGCAACTTAAGCTATCAAATCAATCAAATCAAACTAAAGCAACTTAAGCTATCCAATCATTTTCAAACCTATCAATCATTGTTTTCTATCAATCATTGAGTTCAATCAAAACTCTGCTAAGCTCTTACATCAGAAACTAAATTGGTTTCTTAGAGCTAATCTATCAAAACAAATCAAATCGATCTATCCAACAACATCAATCAATCAAGTCCCTATTCATCATACACGTGCATCAAACAAGTTAAATCTAATCAACAAAGTGATTTTTTGGCTTTTGCATCTATCAAAAACATCAATTTAGAACATATGTGCTATCCTATTGAACATAAGCGCTAAAAAAAAGCATATGCACCAACTTTTTCAACACATGTGCTAACCCTAAGCAAGTATGCGTGAAGCTTGCAAATGCACTATCACACAATGCATATGCGCTAACAAACAATTCATAAGTGCTATCCTATGCATATGCGCTAACATCCTTAACATATGCGCTGACAAAATGAGCATAAGCGCTATCATGAGAAAATGCGCTAAACCTAATTGCATATGCGCTAAATCTAAATGTATAAGTGCTAACTAAATGCCGAAAATCGCAAAAAAATTCAAAATTCAAAAATGCGCCTAAAAACATGAAAAATTGCATGACAAGTTGAAAACAAAGCTCGAAATAAGATACATACCGGAAACCCATACTCTGGAGGTCATTGATATCGTCGAACACGCTTAAATCGATGGTTCTCCACAGGAATCACCATTTCGCCACCTCACCAAGACAATTTTCTTCACAAGCTGACAAGGATAACAATGAAATTAAAATTAACCTTGGTTAATTTTATATTTACTATTTTAAAGAGTAATTAATGTTATTCAATGGGGCAATTTAATTTAGTTTTTTACAAATGAATTTAATTGTTGAACTTTTTATCAATTATCATGAGATCCATCATTCAAACTAAAGTTATCAACAATTTCATGATCAATCTCCTGAGGTGGCACACAATCAGGATTTTTAATCTTCGCCAGGCGCACTATTGAGACTTCATTTAATCTTTGAAACAATGTTGTCTCGACATCATTTCAAAGAGGGGCAAAATGTATACACATAAAATTGGCTATGAGCAATTAAATAAATATTTTATATTTATTTAATAGTTATTCTTCTATTAAATAGTTAATTTAAAAAGATTAATTTATTTAATTCATTTTCGTGTCTTTCTATTAATTAATTTAATTGAAATATTTATTAATTAATTCATCTATCATATTCCTCTAATTAATTAAATATCTAATATTTAATTATCTCCTTCAATCATTTGAATATCTAATATTTAATGGTTATTCTCCTATCCTATAGTCTCAAGTATTAAATGATTTCCTAAATTATTTAATCTCTCTTATCCAACTCACCTTCCATCTCCACTTCATCTTCCATTTGCCAACTCATCCATCATGTGGCTAAGGAAAATAATATTTCTTAAATATTAATTCATCATTTATCTTCAACCACCAAATTCAATTAATATTGTGTACGTACACATATTTCATAACCATCTTCTATGTTCTCTCCAACACCCCCTACATCTTAGGAAGGACTTGAGTCCACTTGTCCTCTCATGCCTAAATCTTCTCCAACCATCCCTAGATTCCCTCAGTCAGCAACCCAGTCAAGGTAAGATGAGTGACACTTGTCTTCTCCTTCCCTCTTTCTCTCAACCTTCACCCTTGCTTGCAGCCATCCAAATCTACAGATTTGATCATGACCATTGATCTGAGCCACATCATCTCATCCTCTCAAGGTCTATAAAATCAAGAGCTTCAGTTGAGAGAGAGTTAGACTTCAAGTGCATTTTCAAGCAATTCATTTGTAAAACTTATGCATCTGTGATTTTTAATCTTGAAGCAAATTAGCATAAGCATTTTAGCATAATCATGTAGTATTGCATATCATAGAATTTGTGAACTATCAATTATCAGTCCATTCTTCATATTCCCTCTTGGAAGCTATCAATGCATTATCTGAGAGCACACCATCTGCAACCAGGAACAGTGGAGTTAGGACACAATGAGACATAAACCATGAAGGTAATATTAGTATTTTTATTTCATATGTATTTCATGTAGTTTCATCGGTTGAGTTTGGATTTCTTGTAGCATTTCCATTGGTATTTTGTGAAACTAATTTGTTGAAGGTAGCATTCTGAGGATGAAATTCAAGTCGACACAGTTTGTGTGAGCCTAATTTTATAAAGTCAAGCACATTTTTAGTGGTTCGGATTGGTATTAGGTTGTTGTTTTTATTGAGCTCTCTTGTTGAGTGCATATGTGAAAAATGGCATGGGATGTGTGGTTGTATGATTGGACATATGGAGGATGCATTGGAAGAGATTTAGTTTTATAGGTATTCATGGAGACTATGAATTGTTGTAATATTTTCATTGTTGAATAATACATTGAGTGTGGATGTTTTTAGAAGTTATTTTTTTTCTCTCTTGAGAGTTTTCATAGTGTATAATATTAGCAATATGTGTTATCATTGATATCAACTTGATGTTTGGAAATGTGTTGTCATTGTTGATGTCAGCTTGATGTTAACCTATCATACTTATATAAGAGATGACCTGGTGCAGCAAAAGAAGAAGTGAAATGGTGTGTGATCAACATTTGAGAGACATGGTTTGACATGATAAACATGATGATAGATAGTCCAAAAGATGACCAATTGTATCCATGACAGAACATCAATTCGAATGTATGGAGTTAGATGAAGGTCTGCAATGCTTCTAGTTTTACTTGTATGGCTAGAAGTTTTGTCTAAGGCAATAACAGTGTATTTTCCTATGTATTTGAGTTGGTATTTTTGTCCACATTCTACTGCATTACATGATTTAGTTATGTTGTTCTAGTGTTAAGTTTAGTAGTGTGTAAGGAGTCTAATTTTTAGATTTCAAGTCATATGCATTTTTACAGTAATATTTATATGTGTTTGTTCTCCAAGTTACAACATATTAGTGTTATGTGTCTCATAAATTTTACCATAATGCTCTGCATTACTCTGGATAGATGGTTCTAGTTGAGTTGACCTAGGAATATGTTCAAATAAGGGTAAGGGTTCTTACATGTGAGTTTTAGATGACCTAATGCACTGCAATGCAATATCTAAAATGTTAATGTGTCTTAATTTGTCCAAAATGCTTTGTTTCTATCAAAATAATGGATTTATTCTTGTGTGCTTGTACTTAATGATTAATTACTTCAGGAGAAGGTTGTAGGAATGTTGTATATGGTCTCCATTGTTTTCTTATTCATTTGTGTGATGATTTTGGTGTCTCCTTGGTGGTGTAAAGGTAAACAGTTACTAATTTTGACAGTGATGATGATGTTTGGGGCGACAAATTGGATTCCTTAATTTGTGGTTGATCAAGACCTATCTTATAGGCCTTGA
Source organism: Cryptomeria japonica (assembly GCF_030272615.1). Lineage (NCBI taxonomy): Eukaryota > Viridiplantae > Streptophyta > Pinopsida > Cupressales > Cupressaceae > Cryptomeria > Cryptomeria japonica. Next base: position 418,400,473 of record NC_081409.1, on the reverse strand, counting down.
AGGATGTATTGAGATATGTTTGGGCTTCAAATATGTCTTGGGTTGATTTGTAAACTAAATTTTTTTATGTTACATGTGTTTTGGAGCCAACCAATGTGATACTACAGGTTTCATCTATAGGTCTTATTAGAGTTTACCTAATTGGTATTTTGTGGCATTGTAGAGTGTATATAAGGAATTACAAATCATTTGTAAATGGTTTAAGTTTAATGGAATGAGTTGGTAATTAATCCATTGAGTATGAAGTGTGTGAAGTCAATTTGATGGATTAGTTATACTACAAATAGGACAATAACATCAACATGTGTCAGATGCATCTTCTATATCAATTAATGTTCAAGTTTTCATTGTAATTTTCATGTATCCTACTTCTAGACAATGAATCTCTTTAGCAAGTCCCTATTTCATTGTATTTTTCTCTACAAGTCATTTGCAGGAGGAGTGAGCTTCTTGAAAATTGAACCCTAAAACAAATATTGTAAAGCTTGTTTCATATAGTGTGAGTTAACTCTTACTATGGTTTTCCCTCATTGAGTTTTCCACGTAAAAGTCTTGGTGTTCTTGTTTGGAGTGTGCCTTATTTATATTCTTTCATTCAATAGATCTGAATTAATATTTAAATGATTAATAAATGTTTAAGTTTTAATTAATGTTGACTCACCTGCCCTCCTCAGCATATGGGTGTGCTCAACAATTGGTATGAAAGCAAGGTTCCTAAGATAATAGTCTAAAGTCTAACAACTGAGGTAGATCCTAGATTTGAACACATGGAATCTAAATCAATGGCTAACAATATAATCTATCCTAAATCAGATCTAGAGACAACAGGACCTAAAGGTTGGGATATTGATCCTAATGATTGTGAAGTAGATGTTGAGGGACAATTGTGGTCTATTCTTTAGGACTTAGATATTGCAAGGGATGAGTGTGAAGAATACAATCTCAAATTTAATAAGATATAAAAGATAATTTTTCAAGCTAAAATCTAAGAAATAAGAAAGCAAATAATGTGAAGATAAACTCAAGAAGACAAAGGATGGCATAGTTAACCCAAAGATTCAAGTTGAAGAAGACAAGATAATTTCTTATTATTTGGAGACCAATATTCATGAAAAAATTGTTGAAAGCACCAAGCTTGAGGAAGAAATTTTTGCTTTTCAAAAAGAATTGGAGGATTCAAAACAACATATAGAGAAAGGTTTGAAACTAAAACGTGGCAGTGACCTTCTTGATGCAGTGCTCAACTATCAAAAACTACAAAAAGACAAGGGTGGCCTTGGTTTTGAAAAAGGAGAAAGTTATAAGACAGAAAGAAAAAATGAGAAGGAAAGGAAAATTTACATGATGATTCCATGAAGATAGAAGGGAGTAAGAGCAACTTCACCCAGGTTTGGAACAAGAAGAAGAACTTTAGAAGGTCAGCTCATATTCAAAATGCTCAAACCAAGTACTCTCAATCTTTCAATGGTAATTTATATTCTTATAATAGGATTGGACATAAATTCATTTAGGTCTCCAAGGTTCAATTCTATGAACTCACAACCATTTAATGGTCAGTGTTATTATTGCAATAAATTTGGTCATAAGGCTAATGAATGTAGAAGTAAAGTGATGAAAAATGGTTTCGTGAATAAGTAGAATGCCATGACTACTCAATATTTCTATGGTTATTGTTACGCATGCAACGATTGTTTCCATAAGGCTTCTAATTGTAGATCTAATGTAATAAGTGGAAATGGTTCGCAACATGCTACCACATACTATAACTGCAATAAACCAAGACACATTGCAATTTCTGCAAGGGAAAGAACGTTAAACCTTTTGCTCCACAAAATAAGGTTGATCCAGTTCAGATGAATAAGGAAATGGACAAAATTTGGAACAAGGAAGGAAACAAGGTGAAGGATGGATTTGTACCTTAGGATGGTGTAGATGGTTCTTCCAGAAACTAAAAAAGAAAATGTATTGGTTTAGGGGAAGGTATAGTTGTAGACTTATTAGACCCCTGAGTAGCATATGATGTTGAAATATTTATCATATTGGTTGATGGTGACAAGGAAATTATTGACAAGTAATATTATGATGTCTGGTCAATTTGAAGCATATTATCTCTTTTCAAATATTTTTTGAATGCTTTAATGATCCCTAATATAAAAAAATGATTAGTTGCTAAAAAACAAGTGTATTCAATGAGGATGTGTTAGGGAATTTGAGAAGAGTACTTAAATGATACTTGATTGATTTTGATCTCATTATATGCTTTCAAGAGAGATAAAGAGCTAAGAAGCGAAGAAGATTTTCCAAGAGTACCTACATGTGCAAACCCTAAATGGTCATATTTCTAGGTATTTTTAGTTTTTCTACAACCCTAAGCTTCAAAAGGATAACATGTGCAAACCCTAAATGGTCATATTTCTAGGTATTTTTAGTTTTTCTACAACCCTGAGCTTCAAAAGGATAAACATGGCTACACCTAGGGTAATTGATGTTGTGGTGAAGTGAAGGCTTGTACTTGAAAAGAATCCCTATAAATCTATTGTGATGGACAAAGTGAGAGCATTTTCTCGTGTTCCCATGGACATGATTCACACTAAAGATGTATGTATTTATATTCATTCACCCTTGAATGAATACAATCATGTGAAGATGGAAGATTTTACAAACAAAGATATGTTGGATGATAATTTCATGGTAAAGTTGGAGTATGCTAGTGTAGAGGAGAAGAAATTAGACATCTAGAAGGTTTTTTCAATGTTTTATGACAAGGAATGGATTAGGGTTGTATTGAGCCACATTCATGAGGAGTTTATTTGCCTTCACCAACCCTACCAAATCACAAAGGATGTTATAAGAGAAGTAAGTAGGTTGTAATCCACCAAACCTATATCGACCCTAAATTCTATGAAGAATGATGAAGTGATAAGGCTTACCGAAGCAAAGTTTGACAAGAGAACACTTATAGTAGATGATGTCATTGAGCTAGGGATGAAGTATGCTACAATGGGGATCTTGTCTACGAGATATATTTCACTAATAGAGAGGCCTCTGCTACTACTACAACTATTTGCATCACATATCAAATGGTGAAGGAATGAAAAGGTTTTGATCTTTGTGAGCTCTTATGGAAGCAGCTAATGGATAACCTACACAAGACCAAGGAAACAAGATACAACTTATGTTATGGTTCTCTCTTTATTTGTTTGATTCTCTATTTTATAAAAGAATTGCTTGGACTAAAGAATGTAGTTTGAAGAAAAGACATTTTAGTAGCATGCCAAATTAGAGAACATATAGTTTCTTGGATAGAAAAGCATATGATGCAACTTATTGGGGTTTCTTCAACATATTCCAAAGTAAAATGTAAAATAGATACAAGATACTTGCACAAATTGTAAAGAGGTATAAGGAAATTATCGCTTTCATGGTTGATAAGGACAATTGTTACATGGAGGTAGTTGAACTTAGAACTGGATAGATACCAAGATTGCCTTATGAGGTCTTCATACTTGAGTGGATAGCTTATGCTAATACTTTAGTTAGCAAGCCTAAGGATTGTGATGCTGAAATTTTTGGTACATAGGAGGAAATAAAAAATAATCTAATCAAGAAGAAGGTAGATGAGAGATTTTAAAAGACAAAGGTAGAGTTGAAGAAGTTGGGAGTCCAATATAGAAAGATTTTTAGGCATCTAAAGCTCTTGTTGATGACCCACAATCACCCTAAGAACCTAGAAGTGAAAGTAGGTCTACCACTACTACACCTCCTAAGACTTCTAGAGTTTCCCAAATACCTCATAGAAGAAGAAGGGTTGCTACTATGGTACCAATACAACCAAAGAGTCCAACACATAAGAAGAGAACAGAGCAACAGGCCAAAAGAGAAAAGATCAATTTGGTAAATATTGATGATCATGACGAAGAAGAACAAGAACAAGAAGAACAAGAAATTGAAGATTTTAAATTGAAGAGAATATAAAAAATAGCAAGGTAAGGAGAAGGAGAAGAAGGAAGCTCTATAGGGAAGAAAAAAGTAAAAGGAAAGGAGAAGGGGAAGACCCCTCCAAAGACGCCTGAACAAGATCCCTTCAATTTAGATGCAATTGAGTAGCATGGGGCCCTAAAATAAACTATTATGCTCTACCAAGAGGTACTTCTATATAATCAAGAGGTATAATCATATATATGATGAAGTGTAATTTGACTTTGAGTGATATTTTGGATCAACTTTTAGAAAGCTTTATTGATGTCTTGATGGAGAAAAGAGATTAATCTATTAGTCTAGAAGCATAATTGACAAAGAAATCTCTTAGAAAGGTTGAATCCACTCTATCAAAGGATGGGAAAACCAAAGACATGTTGAGGAATTAAGAACAAAGAAAAGGGTGAACACTCCCATGAGCATGAGAGAGGATAACAAGGATGAAGTGTTGAAGGAAACAAAGGAGATCACAATAAAAATCTTAAAGGAAATGAAGGAGGGTGATGTGATGATTGAAGAATGAGACCCTCCAAATGATTCAAATTTAGAAGAGATACCCAATGTATCCACCATTTATGTCTCAACATTTGAAGTTCATATGTCAGGAGGTGATGGAGTTGAGGAGAATGATAAGAAGACTTCTCCTCTAGAGAAGAATGAATGAGAACAAGGTGATGTGGGTGTCCTTCCTTTGAGAAACCCTAACTTTGATGAATGAAATAATTCCTCCCTTCCAAAGAATGCAAGGAGTGCTCAAAATGTTTTTCTAGAGGAGAACACAAACTTTGGTAAAGATGAAGAAATGAAGGAAGAGGAAAATCCTGAAAGGGTCCAAGATGCAACAGACAAGACAAATGAGAAGCAAGATGCTTCTACCAATAGACAAGAAATTTATTAGGGATCCTCTTCTCCCTTTTACTCATTTAAGGACCTACTAGGACTGCAAATATAGTTTCAACATGTGGTGACTCCACATTTGCTATAGATTCCTACACATGAGGGACAAGTGGACTTTTTTTAATCGATAAAAGTTTTATTTTTATTGGTTCTCAAAAGATACTCTAGAACATAGAAAATGTGGCCTTTAACCATTGATTAGTACATATATTCAAAAATATCCATGCAGTCCCTAGTTCCCAATAGAACATACTCAACTACTCTTTACAAAACTCCTACTCCTAAAATGAGAAGCTCATCCAAAGAGTGCATTACTAAGTTAAGTAGTCTCAGTTTTATTTTTAATGAAGGAATACAAATTTATTTGATTCTATGTGAAGTACTTCTTCCTTTTCGCCTCAATCCACCCCTGGCCATCTTGATTGTTACACTTTTCCACTACACAAACTACCGCATCTATTTTCTCAACAACCTCCAAACACTCAAGGGTACTCTCCTATTTGGGTACCCTTTGGGTTGGATCCGTCATCAAACAAAGGGGCTTCACACTCAATGCCTACTCTGACTAGGATTTTTGGAGAGGTGAAAGGCCCTTAAAATGAGGATAATAAAGGTTATTTCCTTCTAAGAAACTTGAGTCTAATATTTGTCCTTGAGAGTATTAGGATGAATGGTGTAATGTTGAGCTTCAACATCAATCCACCAAGTCATCTTACCAGTGTTCTGAGCCCCCCTAGAACATTGTTTATGGCAATGTGAAGTCGAATTTTCCATAGAGAAGCACACTCTACATATTAAAAGAATTTCTTCATATTCCACAAGTTGCTTCCTACTCCTAGAACCCACCTTTAGCAAAATCTTAGTAGGAAGGCCATTAGCTAAGTCCATTTCCACATAGATGCGAGCACATGTGGAATTTCGATAGCTAATAGTTTCTATGGAATAGTGATACCTTCCAAGACCATTTCCAATGGCCTTTAGACAGTCTAGTTCTTAAAATTGAATGGGAAGATAAGGAAGCCTCACCCACAGGAATGCAGTAGTGAAAAAAAATTGTGTGGGTCAAAATCTAGAAACCAGGACTTCATACACAAAAAATCCCCTTGAAAGATTCAAGTGCCACTCTCCACCACCATCTCCTTTTCTTCCTAAGAATCAAACTCCATAATAAAGAAACCTTTGGCACATGAAAAAATACCAACTTCCCCTACCAGTCTTGATATTTTCCCACCCACCCCAACTTTTGGTTAGTTGGGGGTTTCAAACTACTAGAATAGAACTTCATGATTCATATCTATATGTGGAGATAGATTGAGGGCAAAAAAATCCTTCCAACTCTCTATGACCCATGCATGCAAATCATTAATCATTAAGCTTTGGCCATGTCTTTGTGAAGCAGCATATCAAAGCATGGTCCATTAAAAATTCCTCCATGTCCATTGCTAAATCATCCAGGAAAACTTCAAGGATTGATAAAGACAGACAGATAGGAAAATGGTATTTTTTCTTCCCAGTTGTATCGAAGTGCATATTCATAGCAACTATGTCAACCATGCTTGAAATCTTCGGATCCACGCATAGAGCCTCTTTAAAAAAATATATAGGGTTTGACTTATAGATCATATTAGGGCAATATTCCTTTGCCAAAGAATGCTTCTCCTCATCCACTAAAACCCCATTTTCCTATCCCTTAATGGGCCTATGAACCCCCAATGAAGCCTATGTAAAAGTGGGAGGAAGCATCGCCTGTTCCCAGTCATAGAAGGGGTGGGGTCAAACATCTCCCTCTAAGCCCTCATCCCATCTGGCACCACCATTAAACCCACACTTGATCCCTGAAAAACTTATATTTTCATGCTTGACTAATGGTCGTGCCCTAGCAGAAGAAGATGGGAGAGCATTCCAAACACTATTGGATTCAGATCTATTGCAAATAGAGGAGTGTGTGAAAGGGAGGGGTATGTGGACTTATCAAACATTTCTCACCTTCATAAGTTAGAGCTTGATGACATCTTGCATGCTTCTGCAAGGAAAGAGATACTGCAAGAACATTTAAAGAAGACAAATTTTATTAATGATGTAGTGAAGACTATCCAAAAGGGTTTACCAAAGGTAAACATTAATCCTTCTTTTCCTCCAAAGCAAAAATTGAAGCTATTGGTGGATTCCTTAAAGGATCGCTCCTCCCTGTTGAATCCACGATAGGAGTGAGATGGTGGAGAATCAATTGGGATCTTAAAACACTAATCTATCAAACTTTAAGCAACATATAACTATTCTACATCAATAGTAAAAACATCAACCATCAACACACGAACACAAGATATACATGGAAAAACCATGGTAAGAATCACACTCATAATATAAATAAAATTAATTACAATATGTTTAGGTTCACTACCAAGGAAAAATATGCACCTAACAAACTCGCAAGGCTAAGGTGCACAACCTTAGGGCAAGATACAATGACTTGCACAATTGAAACTCACTGCTTCAAGGAAAGATATAAACAGTTGTCAAGAGACTCATTGTCTTCCAACAATTGAAAGAATAGGAGAATTTAAATGAAAGAATATATTTATCATTAAATTTTCCTTTAACCATATGTTAAGGGACCAATATTATGGTAAACACATCTGACATCAACCACTGTCTTAGAGCATTATCACACTGAATATGTCATCATCAAAGCTCTTCACAAACTATTTTTTGCACATTTGCAATACCAAATTTTCTTGCACATTATTCACATTAATTCACACTCCATTTGTTACTCAAATCATACTTCTGCACTCCTTAAATACAAGTTAGATCATCAAAAAATATAGTTGAGACCACAGATAGAGTAAACAATATTACATAAAATATGCCACCCGAACCAAAAACACTCAATGTGGTTCACTCCAAGAGATAGAGGAGACTCAAATCTATCACAAAACATCCTTTTAAGTTGAATCCAATGAGCGACACGTGGTAACACATCCAAAAAAGTTAGCATCAAATGTAACGTGTAGATAAATAATAAAACTCAGCAATCAATCAGCCCAAAATCATCTTCCAATGAAAATTACTTAATGTAGATCTCCACACGCCATGGTGAGCCCCATGATAATATTCTTACTCAACCTCCAATGCATATTTAGACCAAAAATTATGATCCAAACAAGATAATCTAATCGGGCATGCTGAAAACATAAAAGAATTGAACATACCAAGCATAGACAAACATAACTCACTTGTGGAACAGAAACACCACCAAAGAATTGAACTAGAATATTGCATGAACCAAATAAACATGTCCTCAAAACTACAACACTTTAATTCATATATCCAAAAGCCACAAGCATATTCTAGACCAGTCTAACAGACACTCTTACTATTAGAAAGTAGCAACAACTAATCTCATCAGCTGAGTAATCAAAGCACCTATAAAATTAATAGTACACCACTCAAAAAAAATATTATAGTCAAATTCGCACACCGTACTCTTCACAATCTAGAGAAATATAAAACATTCTTCCACTAGGACATTAAATATTGTTTCCTGCATATTGAAATTTCTATTGTACCACCCTTCTAAAAATACTACATGTATGCACAACATTTGACTACATTATGCTAGATAATTGTAGACACCTAAAATTGTCCTAGCCTAATTAAATAAATATTTTATTTATTTAATTATTTTATCCTAAGTCTTCTATTAATTAAAAATAGATTTTTTATTTATTTAATTAATTAATTTATCATTTTCTAGCCTTTCCCTATTTAAATAAATATTTTTATTTATTTAAATTATCTTTTCCCTAAATTAAATAAATATTTTATTTATTTAATTGGCCCCACTTCTTCAATTAATTAAATAAATCTTTATTTATTAAATTAATTCATTACCTTTTTCTCCCATGAAACTTGTCATTCATCTCTTAATTTTTCGTTTAACCACCTCTATAAAAAAATTCTCATTTCCTATACCTAACCTTTAATCCTAGCTGACCATTTATCCCTCCACCTCTTAATCATATCCCTCCATTTTCTAAGGTGTCTTATATATAAGAGGATCCTTTCATCCTTATCAACCCTAGCTAGCTATCATAATCAACTAATGCACTTATCCAGTGAATGTGATCAATCAACCTTTCATGCAATCAAGCATCTACACAACCACAATCCATTCTTTGTTGAGCTCTTGTGCACTATACAAAATCTAAGAAAAATCATATCAAGCAAGATCAATGGAGATCAAACATTACTAAGCATGTGAATGGTATAATCTTTCATGTTTGATATTTTGCATGTTTTAGGTTCTTCATTGGTGTATGGTGGATTTTTAGTTGTAGAGCGAGGGTTTTATGTGGTTGCATCTTTGTTAGTTTTACAATAGTTTATCATTTTATTTTCACCATATACAATAATATATCTCATCCATATGACTGATCAATAGTCTCTTTACATCACCTTCACTTCTGCACATCACTAGACAATAGCAAATACTACTACCACTTATTTACCTCAACATTTCAGAATTACTTGTGACTAAGATACCAATAAGAAAACATTAGACAAGATACTAACATCTAATCACACAATTCTAGACAATATACTTCACTTAAACACCTGTAACAATCTGCTACAAGTTTTGCACTACTGCATACTACTGATATGACAATACAAATAAATATAAGCTCATCAACAGTATTAATCAGAGACAACACACATTGTCAAACATAAAGTTGACAACAATGACAACATATATTTCTAACAACTCCAAGTTTCCAATCCATGTACACTACTAAACATCTGCAACAACTTATGCATTTCCACATACAACTAACTGTGACAAGAAACCATACAAGCTTGGCAGCAATGGCAACACAACAAATCACTAACAACATTATCCAGATATTATCCCCATGCAATTTTGATATCAATGACAACATTCTCCAAACACTCTCCAAGTTTCCAACACTCCCACATTGAGCAAAAGGTAGGAAAAGGAGGAAGAAAGGAAGATAAATGATAAGAGAATGGTTGAGGCATCAGACCGGTGTGTTATTGTACACAATAAATTACAAAAAATATTGAGTTTAAAGATTGTGTAGATGAGATGACTATACTGTGCCAAAAAATTTTAAGATGGCTAGGATATACAAAGATTCTAAAAGATTAGATTGTGTTACAAATTTCTCGGATGGCTGGGGCATATGACTTATCAAAGGACAAGCATGTAGAAAATAGGGCAAAAATAAAAAATCTACATCCACAATTGTATTTGCTTCATGACCAAAAGGAGCAGAGAAAGAAACAATATAGTTGTGTGTGTGAAAAGTGGTCATCTATAAGTTGTAAGACACAAACACTTCAATAAATCATTGCATGCATGGTTAGATAGATATAATCAATGAATGTAAAAACCATAACAAATAGACCTATTGCCTCCTAAAAGATGAGAGTATAGACTTTCTCTTAGATTTGTCTAAGCAATACTAGTGACTAGACTACACCAAGACGAAGGATTTAATCTACATGAGCACAAAATTAAGCTAAATGGATGCAAGATTAAGCTAGATGAATGCAAGATTAAGCTAGATGGATGCAAGATTAAGCTAGATAGATGCAAGATTAAGCTATATGGATGCAAGCAATCATGATTAAACTAATATGCAAAAAGATAAGGTGCAATAATCTCAAAGAACAATATTCTCAATAACTATAGAGCAAAAACAACATAATAACAATAAATCTCCAGGGTCCCTTGATTGAGAGATGAAAGTCTGAATTTATAGAGAATCCAAAGAGAGACCAATGGTCAAGATTGATTAATGATGAGTAGTTGAGATCCCTCAAGAGAAAGAATAATCCAGCTTAATTGAAATGATTAGGTGCTTTGATTCAGTTTCAAAGGAGATTAAGATTGAGTTGATTTTAAGATAAATTGAATTAAAGCCTAATTTAATGCATTTGCATTATAATTTTGAGTTTGCATTAGAGATAAAATCAATTGAAGTCATGCACTTGAGATAAAATTAGTTAGTTCCATGCATATTTCTTTTATTTGCTCAAGATTTGCTTTATTAGAAAAAGCCTTTTTAATGCAACTAAATCATTTTCCTCAAGATTGTTTTGAGTTTAAATTCAAAGAAAATGATTTATTTAATTTAATTTCTTTTCTTGTTTTTATGAGATTTCTCAAGTTATCTCAAATTTAGAAAAAGAAATCTCTAGTTGATTTATTTTCTCAATTTAATTCCTTTTTGCAAATTAATTATTTTTTTTTTAATTCCTGTTTGTAAATTAATTCATTTTTGATTATTTAATAGCAAATTTATTTATTAATTAAATATTCTAAGATATTTAATTAAATAAATAGGATAATTGATTAAAAATGATTTACTTGGAATGATTAATTAATTAAATAAACATTTAATTAATTTAGAATGATTTATTTGCCTTGTGTCATTGATGACTTAGGAATCAATTAATTAGATGCTCAAGATTGATTCAATTGCCTTTGGTTAGGACCTTGGTGATGTAGTCAAGATTAGGGGCCCATGGTTTAGATGACCATTTTTAGGGTATTATATTTGCCCCTCTTTGAATTGATGTGGGAGCAGCACATTGATTCAAAGAATAGTTGATGTCAAATATATATCAGTTTTGAACTTGATAGATCACAAAATAATGAAGAGAGAGATGTTCAACTTGATTTGAAGCGATGAAACTGAACAGATTGATTAAAGCGACACTGATCCTGAACTTGATTGAACTAGGACAGATGAAGAGCGAGATATCAATCTTGAACTTGATGGATCAAGAAGCGGGTACCGATCTAGAACTTGATTGAATTGGAATCGGTTGAGAGAAGAGATAATACCAATTCTGAACTTCATTGAACAAGAACTTATTAGCGAAACAGAATGTCCAACTTGATTTGATGCGATGAAACTGAACACTGATTTGAATATTAATTCAAATGAGGACAAAAAATTGATATGCCCCTAGAAATTGTTTTTATTTGTCATCAAAGAATCTCAACTTGATATGATACGATATAGTTAAGATGCCCCTAGCAACAAGGTTTTAGTTGATTTGACTAATATTTTATTTAAAAGATTTTTTGCTCGACTTTTGATGAAGATTTGAAAAATTTCTTGGTTTTTTGATGATGTAATCACTGATAATGAAAGATGTAAGGAGTATCCCCCCTTGGGAGTGAAATTGAAAGATAGCGAGATCGCAGTGATTTTATGCAATTTTGTTTAATAAACTGATTTATCAATGATAATCTGAGCACGGAGATTGATGTAAGAATTGATTTGAAATAAGAGTTGATTCAGAAAATATTTGAGCACAAAGTGATGTGAAGATTGACCTTAAGATGAAAGTGCCAAGTGGTCAATGTTGTGAGAATTTGACTAGAGATTTCACATCAAATTTTGATTTTGATCCCGAAAATGGACTCAGGACTGTCAATTTAGCTAAGAGTACAAATTTTGTGTCAATCGGAACAAGTTTGAAAATTATGATGATCGTTTCAGATTCAAGCTTCATTCAAAGGAGAGAAAAAGTAAAGTTATTATGTTGAAATCACTTGAAATGCACAAAGCTTACTATGAATGCAACCTAAAACTTAGTCACTAGATTTGGTATGCTTATTTATAATCACTGAGTGTTTTACAATGTTGGAGATAGACATAACCACCAAGGCACAAAGAGCCAAGATTACCTGAATGTCATGTCCTTTTGATTAAGCAAATGAACATAAGCACCAAGGCATGAAGAGATAGGATGACTTGAATGTTGCTTGCATGCAAACACACCAGACAAAGTAGAGTTCCTTCATTTTCATATGCAATATTGATTATCTTGTTTGCAATGACCCTTTTATCATTCATATCCTAGGACATATTAAGCATGAATTTTGATTGCATAATAAAGAAATTTACTCAAAACGGACAAGGAAATAGTTCCAACCTCCCTGTAGCATACAAATAAATGAAGTTGAGGTATGTGTGGTGATTTCACTTTGATGTGAAGGCACTTATCATAGACACCCATCTTATGAGATGTTTCTAGATCTTCGGAATCATTCCTACAAGCAGAAAACAACGTGAAGTATTATGCCCCCAGTCCTTGATCCTCTTAGTCAAGATAGACTTCCTCGAGTTACACAGAGCGAATAATAAACAAAAACATATTTAAAAGATAGCATACAAAGAAAAATTCAATCATATCACAAACAGTGTTTAGTGATTATTTTCATTGTTCTCGTTTTGCTTGATTACTCAATAGTAAAACCCTGCAGTGATTAGGAGACAGGTGACTTACTCGGATTGGATGACCTGGTACTACTGACCAAAAGATAACTTGGTTAAACTTCTTAGGAAATTTAGATTGATCAGTCGATTACCCTAAGACTAGGACGTTGATCGATTTCAAGCCATGAGGGTTCTAAAAGAACCAGGGTGTCACAAAAGCGACTAAAGGATATGTACAAGCTAAAGAAAAGATGCAGGAAAGCGGGAAATAAAATAGGAAATGCCAAATTTGCGTTGATAGATGGAGCACTTCAGTACAAGAGGCGCCTATTTACCAGTTTTTCACCTTCTTGGCAAAGATTCTCTTTTTTTCAGGACTTTTTATGATTTTTAGGATTTTTCTAGGACTATTTGATTTTTTTTTTGGATTTTTTCAGCTATGCCCCCAGTATGCAGACCTATATGACATGATGATCTGTAGAATGCATGTGGAGACAATAAATTTTGGATATGACCTATGTTAATGCAATATGTATGATGAAGATGCATTTCCTATTCGAACAAGGATGACTGTGTTTGTTTAGCATTTCGTAATACACCAACTGAATTGGAGGTACAAAACATTTCATAGATAAACGGTCAATCAATCCTTAAGGTCCCTTGGAACATCCAAATTAACACACTTAGTGAGTAGGATTTACAAATGGAGACACGGAAAACTTCCCCATTGGTTCTTGAAACTTTGATCTTTTTTTGCCCATGTGGTATGCAAATGAGTTAATTCCTGCTCTTGTGTTCACTAAAGATCCTTAGCATCCTATATGACTACCTACATGGATTATTCTAACTTCAAAAGCATCCTGAATAGAGCCTCATTGCTAGTAATCTTTTAGAGATCCGATGAGGTTATAGACTATAATTTCTCAAATATTGTTCCATTTCCAGCAGGCATTCATAGCCTTGATGGAGTTACTCGCATGTTCCCATAGTCAATTTTTTTGTCGCATCTGCATTCATGATATTTTAGTTATATATCATTGCTCTTTTGCCTTGAGATGAATATTTGGCATAGCACTTTTTATTTTTTTATTTTCTTGCCTTGACTTGTAAGTAATGAAACCTACTTGAGTGTGACAATTACAGCGACGCTAAAGTAGAATTTTAGATTTTTCACTAGTCATATGATCAACTAGGTGCCTAGAATGAATTAGAGATTTTGTTAATGTGTTTGAGATATAGCAATTGATAGATTTTGGGTTAACAAGCCTCAAATAGTGAAATAACTACCCAACCATAAGTAAAGTGTCATCACGGGGTGATGTTAAAAATGAATGACCTTAGGATCTAAGAGACTTCTAAATATCTAAGAAAGGAGATGACCCTTGTTTGTCTTGAATGCAAACAAATGATAAACTTGGACAGTTGCCTTGTTTTATTAATGTTGCTATATGCAAATGCAGAAATTTTGTGAATGCGATGCATTTGAAAAAGAAACTATATGTGATGCAATGCTTTGAATAAAATGATATGCAATACAAAAAGAAAAACCTAAACTAACCCAGCCCTTAGATATAGTATCGTTTAAGGTGCATTTTATTCATAGGGTCAGGGATTTTTGTGTAGGTAGTTCATTGGTCTTTATTTGAAGAGTCGGATAAATATGTCTTTTCCAATAGGATATAAGGACTCAACTAAGTGTACATGTTCAGCAGCTCCAATGTTGATTTCCTTAGTTTTTGGATTTTATGGATCATCAGAGGGAAATCCAACTATGGAACCCATGAATTCAGTTATAGCCTTATCATTTTCAAATCAATCCAACTGTGGTAGATTCTCTTTCCCCCAATCTATCTCTTTGTTTTTTTCTTATTTTTTTATTTTTTTTGGAAGTAATGGATGCATGATAGGAGATGGAAGGACTCCAGTGTCTCACTTCTTTGGATGGTACCATTTAAATATGTTTTTCAATAGACCATGGCTATGAAGGTATGCTCAAAGATGTTGGTAGGATGATGAAATGAAACTAGGGTAAAGTCTTATGCAAAGGATTGGATAAGGGATGGAAGGGTGAAAAAGAGGTGTTGGATAATGGATAATATATTGAAAGTTTTGTGCATGAGTGAATGGAAATCTTGGCGGGATCAACATTGGCACACATCTTGAGGGGTGGTGGAGTGATGGAGGAAAAATGGATTTCAGAATTTGAGATTTGAATGAAGGAACAACTAGGGATTTTGGGACATAAGGATCCAAAATGGATGAAGGAGGTGATGGAGATAGATTTGGAAATTTTGGATGGAGGAACAACAATTTTGGATGCCAATTTGGATTTTTCTTTAGACTATTGTTCTTCAAGGATCCACATGGTTTTTTATTTTTTATTCTTTTGTAGTTCCTTGGAACGCGTTGCTTCTACCAGTGCCTTAGGAACCCATATAACTTTTGATTTTTCTTTCTTTTGCTCAGTAGGCCTTTGTGTCCTTTTAGATTTTTCTTCTTCTTTTTGGATCATATTTTGCTTTGTTTTGACATGTCGATTATATGGGACATGTTGATCCTTGAATACATGTGGATTACTTGACATGAATTTTATGCTTGGAATCCAAATTGTGTGGAGAAGGAAAAGAATGTGTGGATGAATAGGAATGATATGGAGGTATTTTGGATGGATGGAAGGTGCTCGAAGATGTATATCTTTGTTGATCCTGCATAAGGGATGGAGGGATATAGGGGCCTAAAATAGATGCAAGGGATGAAGGGGAAGGCGTGTATTTGGATTTTGGTTTAGTAGGGATATCAACATCTTGAGGAATGTCACTGAGGCCATGACCCTTAATATTTTCTTTAATATGGAGGGGTTCTTTCTTGTGAAGGTCTACCCCTTTACCTTTATAAATATTTTGACTTGTAGGATACACTTTGCTTTGGGAAGAGGACATGAGTCCATTATGAGGTGGAGGTGGAATGTAGGGAATGACAAGATCATGAGAGGGATTTGTAGCCATGATGGATCCTTGAGGTGAACATGGAGGATTATGACAAGGAGATGAAGATATACTTTGATCTTGACATGGAAGAGGACCATTGGATAGAGTAGGAAGGGTGTTTGACTCTTCATTTTGAATGGGATGATTTGAAAAGGTGGAAGAGACATCATAATCTTTCTTAGGAAGTGGATTAGGAATGGGATTTGGAAGGATGCTTTGCTCTTGAGATGGAAGGGGATCATCTTGGAAGAAATGGAAGGGTATAAGGGGATCATTATGGTAGGACTTGTTTCTTCATTTTTTCAGATTATCCTCTTGAGATGGAGCCACTTCTAAGGAAGGGGTAGTATTTTTGATATGCATGGGGAATTCTTGGAAGTTGTTCATGCTTTTGCATGATGGGGAAGCATTTCAGATGGGGCCTTCTGGAGTGGGTATGATTGGAATTGGAGTGAATGATGGCATAGGATCTAAGATATCCAAATCATATAAAGGATTTGTATGAAAAAAAGGACTAGCTTGGATTTGTATTGTGGATAGCCCTTGAGGGTAAACATGAGAAGTTTCATCATTAGGTTCATTATTTGAGGGATATGGTATGGATTTTTGTTGAGAAGCCTTAGGAGATGGAGGCATCATGGAAGAGATGGAGGCTAAATGTGGGCCATTGCTAGACACAGGTTCATAATTTTGATCATGCTTGGTAATGACATCTGGTTTCTCCTTAGGTGAATTATTAGGATCTTCACTTTCAATAACACCATCATCAAGGAGGTCTTGAATTTTATGTGTTAATTCCATGCACATTTAAGTCTTATGTTTGTTATGCCTATGATATGCACAATAATTACTCAAAAATTCACATCCCCATGTGGTCTTGTTAAGCAATATGATAAGATTATTCTCAAGAAGCTCTTCCAAAGCTAACTCAATAGAATGCCCCAAAGGTGTAAATTGTCTGTCTAGGGGATAGATGTCTTTTTGTCTTGGTGAAGGTGTCTTGTGTTTCTTTTATGAGATATGGCTTTTGATTTTCAATTACTTTCTATTCCACCTTATATAATTGTTTTAGAATTTCTTGAAGTCTGGTGTTCTTGATATCATGAAATTTTATCTCAAGAGGGGCCATTGAATCTTTTTGTTGGGCTTGAATGTCATATATTTTTCTCTTGAGATCTTGAATTTATTGGGCCAAGGTAGCCATGGAGATTTATGACAACTTTAATTTGAAAGAATGGATTAGTTTGCAATGAGTAAAATTGCCTCTTACTTTCTTCATCTTTCTTATGAGAACTTCTAGTTCGAACAAGCATTTACAATTGATGTGACTGAGAGCTAGAAATGATACAGATGTCATGATCAAATTGAAGCTAGATGTTTGTTTGAGGTGATGATTGGATGAAGAGATTGAGACAAGGTCTAGTTTTAGGAATGATCTATCATGTATAAGACGTGATCTAAGAAGATTAGGTTGATCAGATTGATGGATGATTGATCGAACTAGCTAGGATATAATCAACAAAATTGTGTAACACAACAGCATGGGTACACTATCAAGGTTCTTATGCTCAAGATGAAAAAGACCAGATATATGCTCACTGTGGTGTATCAGCACTGATTAGGCAAGTATGACAGATCTGAAAAATCACACAAAAACACAGGTTTATCAGAGGCTTGTATGACAAAATATTATGACCCAGATGACAATATACCAGTTACCAGATGATAAATTAGAAGACTCATACGAGTTGCTACCCTAAGTTGTTTAGACTCGTACAAAAATTCCTATTGGGTAGTATGACAAACTGGCAAAGATGAACCTTAGGTGTTAAGACTCATACGACAATTTATAGTTAACTAGATGATAATTCTCAGAGACCAGCATGACAAACTAGAAGACTCGTATGACACAGGACTAGACAGGGATGAGTTTCTGACAAGAACAAAGTTTTGACCACTGAGTTTTTGATGTTTTGATTATTTTATCCAATTTTTGGGTTTCAGTTTCAGTTTCAAGGACAAAGACACAACAAACACATAAAAATGTAAAGTGACTTCAAGCATAGCATGACCATCCTAAGGAATTTGGTTGAGAGAGAAAACCTTTGCTTGCAAGCTTAGGTACACACCCAATAGCTAATCAAAATACGACCGTTGAGTCTTATGCAATGGATTCTCAATATTGTATTAGCCGACTCCAAATGTTAATGGGGGCACGATATGGCAAGTATCTTGGGAGAGTTACTATCTCTCTTGCACAAAGATTATCCCCCTATTGGGGGTGAACCGGGTAGCTTCTATCTTAAAGTTCTTAATAAGGACTTTCGTTTGAAATTACCCCTTGAAGTCACGAAAGCATGATTCAGGCCTATAGCCCGATAAGGTACCGAAACAAGATGTATTCACACAAGCATGATTGAGACCGCGAGGCCCTACAAAATGCCTGATATGAGAGATCTCAAAGAGAAAACTCAAATAACTCCATCCTCTGAGACTTTAATCCCAAGAGGCCTATTTATTATAGTGAGTCAAAATTCTTAGGTCTAGTTGTACTCACTTGGGTCGTTCTCACAAGGTAATTACTTTTTCCCACTATGATAGGCCCGCTAAAGGAACACAGATCTCAAAAATAGAAAAGCTTCAAGGGTCTAGATTTTTGATTGTCTATATAGACAACAACATACTCTCCTACCTTTTAGACTCTTCTCAAAAAATAGATTTGTTCATTTACCATATCACAATTTAAATGCCTAGAAAACAATTAAGAATACACAAAGTTTACATGAATCTCCTCAGGCAACCTGCAGAAAAACAACGAATCAGTAGTCATATTGTTTTTGTACAGTAGATTCTCTGATAGGCATAAGTTTTAAATGGATAGATTCTTTGGCAAGCATTCTGCAAAAAACTTGTTAGGTTATGAAAATCTCTCAGATAGATAGAAAATAGATCAGGGTTAGCATTAATATCAACAAAATCCAATCAGAAAAACCCTAAAAAAAATCACTCTATTTTTAATACGAGAAAACAGAAAATCATACGATTAAACTAACACATATGTACAATGACTCTCCACAAACCGTACAAGTAACCTTACAGAGCCATACAAGAAAATAGAGAATCGTATGAGTTTTCTCATAGAGCCATACGATGACTCTCAACAGACCATATGATATGTTACAGATTATCGTACTACCCCTAACAAAAACTCGTACGAGTTTTAGCAGGGATTGTATGGACGGAATCTGAAAAATAAAAAAGCGTTGATCTGCAAGGCCAAATATTGTAATCTTTTGCCCCACGGTGGGCGCCAAAAATGTGTGTGTGAAAAGTGGTAATCTGTAAGCTGTAAGACACAAACACTTCAATAAATCATTGCATGCATGGTTAGATAGATATAATCAATGAATGTAAAAACCATAACAAATCGACCTATTGCCTCCTAAAAGATGCAAGTATAGACTTGCTCTCAGATTTGTCTAATCAATACTAGTGACTAGACTACACCAATACGAAGGATTTAATCTATATGAGCACAAAATTAAGCTAAATGGATGCAAGATTAAGCTAGATGAATGCAAGATTAAGATAGATGGATGCAAGATTAAGCTAGATAGATGCAAGATTAAGCTAGATGGATGCAAGCAATCATGATTAAACTAATATGCAAAAAGATAAGGCGCAATAATGTCAAAGCACAATATTCTCAATGACTCTAGAGAAAAAACAACATAATAACAATAAATCTCCAGGGCCCCTTGATTGAGAGATGAAAGGCTAAATTTATAGAGAATCCAAAGAGAGACCAATGGTCAAGATTGATTAATGATGAGCGGTTGAGATTCCTCAAGAGAAAGCACAATCCGGCTTAATTGAAATGATTGGGTGCTTTAATTCAGTTTCAGAGGAGATTAAGATTGATTTGATTTTAAGATAAATTCAATTAAAGCCTGATTTAATGCATTTGGATTATAAGTCTAAGTTTGCATTAGAGATAAAATCAATTGAAGTCATGCACTTGAGATAAAATTAGTTAGTTTCATGCATATTCCTTTTATTTGCTCAATATTTGTTTTATTAGAAAAAGCCTTTTTAATGCAACTGAATCCTTTTCCTCAAGATTGCTTTGAGTTTAAATTTAGAGAAAATGATTTATTTTATTTTATTGCTTTTCTTATTTTTCTAAGATTTCTCAAGTTATCTCAAATTTAGAAAAAGAAATATCTCAAGTTAATTTATTTTCTCAATTTAATGCCTTTTTGCAAATTAATTTTTTTTTTTTTTAATTCCTTTTTGCAAATTAATTCCTTTTTTTTTAAATTCCTTTTTGCAAATTAATTCCTTTTTGATGATTTAATAGAAAATTTACTTATTAATTGAATATGCTAGGATATTTAATTAAATAAATAGGATAATTGATTAAAATGATTTACTTGGAATGATTAATTAATTAAATAAATATTTAATAAATTTAGAATGATTTATTTGACATGTGTCATTGATGACTTAGGAATCAATTAATTAGATGCTCAAGATTGATTTAATTGTCTTTGGTTAGGACCTTGGTGATGTAGTCAAGATTAGGGGCCCATGGTTTAGATGAGCATTTTTAGGGTATTACAATAGTTAATTGAGAGAAACGGTTAATTTGAGGCTTACTACAATATCCAAAGCACTTAGTGAAGCAGAGAAAGTAGAACAAAAAATGAAGGCTCCCAGGAGTGTAGATGAGGTTGAGGATAAGTTAATATAATTTGAGTATCAAAATAGTATTTTTTCCTCAACTAAGACAAATTGGAATGCAACTCTAGAACATATTAAGGTAATATACAAAGCCATTTTACCCTCTAAGGAAATTGCAAGTTCATAGTTGACATAATTTTGTTTTTGTATAAGTTTTGCAGAGGATTGTAGTATCATTTTTGGTTATTGGTTGAAGGTGTAGACACCTAAAATTGTCCTAACCTAATTAAATAAATGTTTTATTTAATTAATTGTTTTATCCTAAGTCTTATATTAATTAAATAGATTTGTATGTATTTAATTAATTCACTAATGTCTTTTCTAGCCTTTCCCCATTTAAATAAATATTTTTTATTTATTTAAATTATCTTTTTCCTAAATTAAATAAAAAATTAATTATTTAATTAGCCCCACCTCTTCTATTAATTAAATAAATATTTAATTAATTAATTAATTCTTTATCTTTTCCCCTCCATGAAACTTGTCATTCATCTCTTAATTTACCTTTAACCACCTCTCTAATATTTTTCCATTTCTTATACCTACCCTCTAATCTGAGCCGAAAATTTATCCCTCCACCTCTTAATCCTAGCCCTCCATTTCTACGGTACTCTCTTTAAAAGAGACCTCTTCCTCTCTCTTTCCACAAGGAGAAAGTGACTAAGTACCTACACCTTATCGAAGCACATACTCAACCACATCCATTCTCTATTGAGCTCTTATGCACACCTAAAATTTGAGAGCATAAATACATCAAGCAAGATCAATGGAAATAGGAGGACAATGAATACAAGACCTTGGAGAATGATATTTCTATAATCTTCTTCTATTTTATGTTCTTGCATGATCTTAGGTTCTTCATTGGTTTTATGTTGGATTTCATTGTAGAACTAGGGTATTAGTGGTTGACTCCTTTAGATTTTGCAATAATTTTAGTTTCCAAATATAGCATAAACATTTTGGCATGCCTAGTGGAACTCTAGTCCTTGTTTTCTAACATTTTATTGTTGTTTTCGTGTTTTCAAATTTGTAGGTCTGTAATTTGCAACGATTTTCAAGTGATTTCGTGTCTGTGACAATTTTTGTTGCATTTTTGGTTTTGTTAGTCTTATATTTTTTGATGCATTTTTCTAGGTTATTAACGCGTTTTTACAATATGTTAATTTTTGTTGTGTTTAGGGTTTTTAAGTATTTTTTGGTTTTTCTACAATTCTTTGTTTTAGCATGTTTTTGCAGATTTTGCTTAATTTTGTCATGTTTTAGGTTTTGTAGCATTTTTGGTTTATCAATAGCATTCTATTATTGTCATGTTTTTGGCAATTTTTGATGGGTTTGCAATCATTTCTACCACATTTTTGGTTCTGTTTAGTTTCTACATTTTGTTTTTTGACAAGTTTTTGTCCATTTCTAGCGCATATGTGGCTTTTTCTGTCACATATAAGGTTCTGTTATTTATGTGTTTTTGCTAACTCCTGACACATTTTTGGCTTGTTTTGTTGCATCTGTGTTTTGCAGGTAGCTCAAGCTTGAAGCATTTAAAGTTGTTTGTATAAGGTCCCTTTTCTTTTATTTCATGTTCTAATCTATTTGTTTGCGGTTTGGGGTAGCTCTTAAACTACTAATTCATTTATGTTTGCATGGGTAATATAGGAGTGTTTTTGCCTTTTACTAGATTAGAAAACACTTTAATTTGGTGCTCTTAAAAATAATTTGGTTTGAAGTGTTTGGTGCACTTGCACATATTTGTTGTAGAACCCTAGGTTGTTTAATGAAAGTATCCTCTCCCCTCGCCTTCTCAAGTATTGGTTGTAAGAGAAACCATTAAACATCTCTTTTTCTTTTTAGAAAGGTTTGCCTTGGAAAGAAGGGGATGACCCTAAGCGGACCTTTCCTTAGAGATGCTATATAAATTGGTTGAGACAAAAGTCAAATTCTAACTAACATTAGTCTTTGTCATACAACATCAATTGAAAAGAGACCCCTTACCATACATTTATATGAGGTATTCTACACTCCTAGTAGGCTGATTAAAGTCTTATGTTGGACACTCGCAAGGTTTTGGTCTCCCGAAGTGTGACTAGAAACCTTCTTAGTGGCCTACCCTATTTTTGACCAAACATCATGGTAATTTCAGTGTAAGGGCATAGTTGGTTTTCCCCCCAAGATACTCACCATATGGCTCCCTTGAGATGAGATAACAATCATCAACTTAGCATAAGCTACTTGTAGTTTTCTAAGGAGATCATAATTGAGTCATCCTTCTAGTCCTAGAGGCCCTTACCTGTCCTCTCTCACAAACACAAGAGTTTATACACCCATTTTAGGATTCCCTACATTTAAGTCGATGGAGATTCCAAGTTGTGGGCTGAAGTTATTGCCATGAGACCTTGACCTTAGGGATAAGAAGTTTTTGAAGTGTATTCAATTGTGTTTAGATCCATGGAAATTGGGTTGGTTTTGGCCTATTAAACATATAAATTGCACTCAAATTTTGTAGGAACACCAATACACATTGTGTCTTGTTGTTTGATGTGTTTTCTTGCCACAAAAAATCAAACATTCAAATCTAGTCACATATTACAGCTTTGAAATTTTGGACAGAATTTTGAGAGAAATATTTTTTCACCAGAAACATGTCTATGACACTTTCCAACACATATATGATTAGTCTATTCATGTCTATATTTATTTCCAATGTGTTTATGAGACTTCTTATTGCATATCTGTAATTTCTAGTGCATATACAAATAAAACATTGATCAACATCTAAGACTTTGAAAACACATTTTTGAGACATCTTATTGTGTTTGTGCAACATTCTAATGTGTATCTAAGAAACATAATTGCATATTTGGATAATTTCTTAAGCAACACTACAACTATGAAAATGTGTTTGTGGAGTCTATTATTGTGTTTCTAAGATATTCTGATGCATATGTGGACATCTTATTAAGTCTCTGGTCACTGAGATTCGAAGAGCTTCTAAGGATGATTCCATAGGATTCTTTTTAATTCAACCATAATTTTCTCATGGTTGTCCATCCACTTTCAAACATTTTTAGACCTTCACTTACACATCATAAACATTCTTTCAAAAGAAGAGTCAAAGAGTCATTTTTATTGTCCTTATCACTATCATGCAACACACCTTAGATATCACTAAGTGGTTCCCACATCAGATTTATCATCTTGGGTACCATTTTAGCATCTTGAGTTAGGGTTAACTTACCTATTGGAATTTATCATCCCCTCGGAAGCTACACCTTGCTTGGGTTAACATATCAACTTGGAAAAACATCTTAGGATATTGCAAGACAACTCTAGATTCTTTTTCCTTCTCATCATTATCCTAGCTTTCATAATAAAAAAATCTTGTCATTTGCTTTCCATATCATCTTAGTCAAATCTTTTCATGGTTGAAAGCTAATCCAAAAGATCTAGAAACCAGCCCAAAGAAGCTCAAGGATCTCAAAACACAGACACATATGAGCATGATGAGGAATAATTTTACAATCCATGACCTTTTGAGAATCACAATAATACACTAGAATTTGATAATGAGTCCACAAATACAAAAATTCAAGATCACATATTCGATGCAAGGTTTAATAAATTGCTTGACACGGCTTTGAAAAAATATCCATAATTATATTTATACATGTTGCTTGAAGATGGAGCAAGATTACCCCATGACTTTGATGTTTCACATATCTTGGAAGTAGATCCAAATCACTCTAATAGTAAAAATGGTGGACATCAACATGAGTGTATTCATGTGCCTGAATCACCTTCGTCCCTTTTTTAAAAAAAATTGATATGCCTAATGTACATACTCATGTAGCCTATGATAGATAGACTTATGAACAACCTCGTGCACATGCTTTCCATGGCTGAAGGAACACCCATGCGTATACTTGTATACACCTAAAAATTGTCTAAATATAATTAATTGAATATGTAGTTATTTAATTAGCTCCCCTTCCCAATTAATTGAATTCACACATAATTTGATTAATTCCCCTATTCATCTACTAATAAATAATTCTAAATGATTTATTTATATATTTCATTCAATAATCCCCCTTTGATTAATTAATTCTAAATTAATTAATCCTCCCCCCATTTTAATCAATTCTTCTAATTCCTAATTAAGATTAACAAATTCTTAATTTGTTGAGATTAATAACTATTTTTCTAATATTTGAATTTCTAAATTCAAATATGAGCACATGGCTCCTAACTTCTAACCACCTAGCCTAATCACCCCCTAACCTAACCCATTCTAACTAATCCTATGTGTAACTAACCCTATCCTATCTTGCATATCCTAACCTCTTTGATTCTAACCTCCTATGGGTTGGATATCCCTTCCTTGAGACACATGGCACTTTTGCCACATGTCTTCCCCCTTGGACACTTGCCCTCTTTTGAGCAAGGTTCCTTGACACTTGTCACCACAAGAATGACATATGTCCCTTCCTCCAACCTCTTCTCCAACTTTCTCAATCTTGGCCCTTGATATCTTCAGATCAAATCTAGATCGTCGATTCTTGCCACCTCAACTTTGGCCTTGGAATTCCTATAAATACCCCTCATTTTAGAGCAATAAAGATCCCTTTCATTCATAGTTTTTGCATTGTTATTATAGGCATTTGAATTCATATCATCTAGCATAATTGTTAATTTGGATTAATCATAGCATCTTAATCTAGTTTCCTTTTTATCAAATCATGTAGCTTGAATAGATCATTCTAGCTAAATCATACATCAATCATCATGCATCTCATATCATTTGCATAATCAATCATGATCAAGTAGCTACTCAACTCTTGAGTTGTCACTATTGAAGGTCATTGCTCCGTTGAGAACCAACAATTCTACAACCTTCAAGGTCCTCAAGAATAGAGGAATATGGGACATTTGAAAGGAGGCTATGGGTTTGCATCTTTAATTAATATTTTGTATGTACTTCCTACTTATGTTTTATTGTCTCATCTATGTGTATGATTGTTTCCATTGACACACATTTTTAGCATCACATTAATTGGCGCCCATCGTGGGGCATAGCCTCTTTGATCTTTAACAAGTTTGCTTGTAAGAAATCTCATTGACAAGCTGATTAGCACTTTCGGTGCACATATTAGCTCTTTCGGGTTCCAGATTCGCATTCTTGGTCTCTGTTTTAGTGTCCCGGCACCTCAAATGGCATTTATGGGGGATTTTTCAACTTTGATTTTGTGGTTTTCTATACTTTAGTGTTGTCAGTCACTAACTTAGCATTCTTGGTCTATTTTGCCGTGTTCCTAGTCATTCTTGCAGCGCTCTTGGCAAGTTTGGCAGTGTTCTTAGTCTGTCTGACAGTGTTCTCAGTCTATTTGGTAGCATTCTCAGCTAGTTTGGCAGCGTTCTCAGTTTGTTTGGCAGCGTTCTCAGTCTCTCTGGTAGTGTTTTCAGTCTGTTGGCTAGTGTTTTCGAGGTTCAGAACATCATTTTTGGTCATCATAGCAGCGTTTTTGGTTAATTTGAAGGCGTTTTTGGTTAATTTGATAGCGTTCTTAGTTTTTCATTCATAATTTCAATGTAGTATTCTACATTTCTTATTTCTGCATCTAGACTATCATTTTCCCGAACCTAATTTGCAATTTGCTGATTTTGTAGATACCTATTTTGCTATAAAAGACCGGAGTTATAGACCATTTCACTGCCAAAGAATGCAATATAAACTACTAACTTTGTTTGTAACCGCAGGATTTTGCACTTGTTTTTGATAAATTAGGCACATAGACTAATTACAATGGAAATGAACAAACATGTCTTATGTGTTTTTGATGATAGGCGAGTATGCTCTCACCTTTCTTAGGTGATCAGAAAGTTAGACTCATCTTTTATTTTCAATAGTGCATATCTTTAGCGGGCCTGCCCTCCCGAGAAGCCCATAAGATCTGTGAGAGGGGAACGACCCAAGTGGAAATGGCTAATGCCAAGTACTCCAACTCACTTTAAAATAAATGTGATTTGATAAAAATCAAGTCAACGACGGTGCTCGGGAATAGCTCTCCTTCGTACCTTCAGGTATATTAAACCTTGATTTTCAAGGCTGGGAGACCTCTTAATTAAGTTTATAACTCGACGCGCTGAACGGATCCCTTACTAGTTCCAATTAAATTAGAAGCTACCCAATTCACCTCTGAACATTACTAAATTCTTAGGGAAGGGAAGGGGAAGAATCTCTCCCAAAGACACTCACCATATGTCCCTCTTGAGTGTATGTGTGAACTCCCCTTTTGAGACCTTATTGCTAGGCTCATAATGGGATACCACTAGCTCTCACAAAGGCAAAAACACGGGCACCCTTTAGGGGGTGACAAGGCTATGTGAGCTGACAGGGTACCAAGTATGGGCTAAGAACTAATAATGAAGCCAATCTCCTTAGGATAGACTGAATGGTATGTTTTCAATTGTTCAAAACCAATGAAAACTTTGGTTTTCTTTAAAGCTTCTTGAACATACACTTTATGTGTCCTTTGGGACAAAATACAATCTAGATTCTATGTTTGTAAATCACATCAAAATATCATCCATTGAAACTCAACAAAAATTGCAAACTCAAACTTCAAACTATCAATTTTACAAGTTTCACAGCAGATTAGCTCTTTCAGTCCAAATAGTAGCTCTTTTAGTCCAAATTGTAGCTCTTTCAATCCAAACAATAGCTCTCTCGGTCCAAACAGTAGCTCTTTTAGTCCAAATAGTATCTCTTTCGGTCCAAACAGTTGCTCTCTCGGTCCAAACAGTAGCTCTTTTAGTCCAAACAGTAACTCTCTCAGTCCAAGCGTCAGCTCTTCTAGTTCGAACATCATCTCTTTTGTTCTAAACCCCATCTCTCTTGGTATGAATGTTAGCTTTCTCATATTTCAACATTAACTCTCCAAGGTTGAGCTTGCTAGGTATAAACATTAGTTATCTGAGTCTACACATCAACTCTTGGAGTCAAAATAACCATTGTCTGAGTTCCAACATTAGTATCTTAAACTTTAGAGTTCTTGGTTCAAATAGCAACTCTCTTGGTCTAAACATCAGCTCTCCTTGTCTAAATGCTAGCTCTTCTGGTCCAAATGTCATCTCTTTTGGTTTTAATGTCAACTTGCTCATGTTTCAACACTAGATGTC
The DNA here is from genome assembly GCF_030272615.1 of Cryptomeria japonica. Lineage (NCBI taxonomy): Eukaryota > Viridiplantae > Streptophyta > Pinopsida > Cupressales > Cupressaceae > Cryptomeria > Cryptomeria japonica. The sequence goes on along the minus strand of NC_081409.1, from coordinate 418,372,440 downwards.
CCGGTTTGCACTTGCTAGCTCTAAACATCAGTTGTCTGAGTCTAGAAATCAAATAGTTGGCTCAAAACAACAATCTTCTAAGTTCAAACAACCAATTTTATGAGTCTGAACATCACTAATTTAAACTTTTGAGTCATTGAATTGCAGTATAGCATTTTTGGTCTCTATCTCAGAGTTCCTGATCTGTCTAATAGTGTTTTTGGTCTCTGTCTCAGAGTTCCTGGTTTGTCTGATAGCATTTTTGGTCTCTATCTCAGCATTCCTAGTCTATCACTCAACATTTCTCATCACTATAGCAGTGTTCCTAGTCTATCACTCAACATTTCTCATCACTATAGCAGTGTTTCTGGTCAGTTTATCAACATTTCTCATCATTTTGTTAGTGTTTCTGGTAAACTGCACCAAAACAAAAAAATAAAAGCAACTCATTTCTCAAATAGTCAAACATAGAGGTTAGGTCATCTTCTCAGGGCAGTCAGTCAAGTTATCTTCTGTCAAAGCACATTCAAAGCTAGACACACTAAGGTTTTCAAGTATTCATCTCCAACAAGTTCAAGATCTAACATCTCAAAGTGCATCATCATATTTTCTTTGATAAACTGATCGTTCAAACATAGTTTCTCATTAGGATCTATCATCCTTTATCATGAAATTACAATGCTTGATCAAACTAACCTCGTTCTCTATCATAGGATATATCATTCCTATTGAACTTGGTCATATCAAAATCACAAAATTTGCACTCCAAACTAAGATCTTAAAACTTGCAAACTCACAAATACTTGAATGATCATTTTGTTTCGTACCAATCTATCATATTTACCTCAACAATTGATCACTTATTGGGCACATTACAAAAAATTGAAACCTTGCAGAACATTCAGATCACTTGTATGTATGTATTAACTAGGGTTCAGAAACAAAGACTTAAAGGAAAAGAAAGAGAAACATTTACAATGGAAGAAGAGAATCCTTTCTTTCAACAATTTGCATCCACTACTCAAAATAGTGAGCCTACTGAATATGGAATAACGGAAGAGCAAATCAGAGAAGCTCAACAAGACCCAAAGTTTGTTAGATTCTTAGAAAGGGTCCTTGAAACGGATAAGGAAAGATATTTTCTCATGTTGGCACGTCAAGGTGTCAAGTTACCAAGTAATTTTGACATTACTGGCTTGAAATGAGGTGAAAAGACAACTAATACTCAAAATGATTTCAACCATACTCAAAATGAACGAATTATGAATGAGGTCCAAAATGAAGAAACTCAAAATGATATCCACAATGAACAAGTTCAGAATAACCGAAATAGGGAAGCAATAACTAATGTGGATGATCCCCTTTTGGCTCTCACACAACAGATACAAACTCTTCAAATGCAAATTCAAGATATACAAAGGGTAACTACTAAGAGGTATTCGCTTCAAGAAATATGTCCTTATCCATTTGACAGAAGTCTCAACATGGTACCTTTTCCTCCAAATTGTGAAACTCCTAGATATGAAAAATATAATGGAAGAATTGATCCCCAAGATCATGTGAGATAATTTTGCACGATGAGCATGGAGTTCACACATGAGGACATGTACTTAATGAGGTTATTTCCAAAGAGCTTAAATGGACAAGCTATGGAATGGTTCTCGAAACTTCCACCTGGAATTAGAACATTTACAGAATTGGTGGACAAGTTTGTTTCACAATACTTTTATAGCATACAACATGTGATCACAATGCTAGACTTGTGTTACACCAATAAAAAGAGTGGAGAACCTTTCATGACATTTCTACAAAGGTGGAGACAATTAGTTGCACGATATCCTCGTACAGTGCCAGATAATGAAAAGATGGACATATTCATTGACAATCTAAATGAAGAAATGAGTTATAAACTAAAAATGTGATATCCTCCAAGTTTTGAGAAGATGATTGATAATGGAATCAGGGTTGAGGAAGCTATGGTAAAGAAAGGAGAGTTGAAGATATACAAAGAAGGAGTTAATCCTCCTCCCAACAACAATACTATTAATAACAATAATGATAAGCCCAAGTTTTGGAACAGAAATTGAAACATCATCAATGATGAGATAGTGGATAATAATAATTTGAAACCAAAGCAACCGGTTTTCAATTTATCAAATCACACAGCAGTGATTCAACAAGATAACAATAAACCAAAACCACCTTTTAATAATTTTTGCAGGAAATTTACTAGCTTTGGAGAACCACTTGGGTCATCATTACAGACACTTCTCGCAAACAAGTTGCTTACCTTGCCAGAAGCAAGAGACTTTGAACCCAAGGTTAAATCTTCTTGGTGGAATGACAATCATTGTTGTGATTTTCATCAAAACAAAGGACACCGAACAAATGATTGTCAGTAGTTAAAACATGTCATCCAAGATTTGATTGACAATGGTGTCATAAATATGGATGGGCACAAAATAAATGAGTTGCACACAGCTTTCAAAACTCCACTTCCTAATTATGAGAAGGGTGAATCATCAACAGTGCAAAATGGTACATGTAAAGAAAAAGTGAACTATGTTCATACCTATGATACCGTGGTCAATGTGATTCTGGTAAAAGAGAAACGACAACAAGAACCCACTCATGTTATCACAAGAAGAAAAGCCAAGGTTACTTTGTCCGGTCCTACAACTGACATGTCATCCACTTCAAAACAATATAGTATAGTGGATCAATTACAGAAAACTCCTGCACAAATATCAATTTTAGAACTTTTAAAACTTTCACCCACACATAAAGAAATTTTAGAAAGAGCGCTAGTAGATACGACGGTACCCAAATATCTTAGTATAGATTAGTTCCAAACTATGGTGGGACATAGTTCGCTTTACCAATGAATAACATATCATCAACATATAAGGCAAGATATAGGAAATTATCACCATTAGATTTATAATAAACACAGGGATCTGATTTAGAACGTTCAAATCCCAAACTCAACACATATGTATTAAATTTTTGGTACCACATCCTAGGACTTTATTTGAGGCCATACAAAGATTTATTCAATTTACGTACCAAATTACTTTTACCTTTCACCACATAGTGCTCTGACTGTGTCATATAGATATCCTTCTCCAAATCACCATGAAGGAAAGTAGTTTTCACATCATTTTCTCAACCTCTACATCACAAGTAGCAAAAATAGAAAGAAAAAATCTAATGGATGTCATTTTTGCAACAGGAGAAAATATCTCACCATAATCAACACCCTCAATCTGAGAGTAGCCTTTTGCAACCAACCTTGCTTTATACTTCTCGATGCTTCCATCTGAACCAATCTTTTTCTTGAACACCCATTTGCAACCAACGGGCTTCCGTCCTTCAGGCAATGGTACAAGATCTCATGTATCATTCTTTTTCAAAGCTGTCATTTCTTCTTCCATGGCAATCTTCCAATATTCTACATCATTCATACCTAATGCCTCTTCTACATATCTAGGTTCATCCATGTTAGTATTCAAAGCAAAAATACATCTCCAATCATCAGGTGAATACCTTTCAGGTGGTTGTCTATATGTCTTGTAGACCTTTCAACAAGCTAAGTCAAAGGTTCTTCCTCTTCTTCTGAAGATTCAGAGCTAGATGAGCTCTCCTCAACTTCTTGCCTATCAAGTGGTCTCGATTTAACTCTTTTAGGCGTAGAAGGGAATTGAATCACATCTTCCTTTTTAGTCTATTCTGGTTGCAATGTAACATAAGGAGACTTATTTTTTCTAAAAATAACACTTCTACTATGAATTACCTTTTGTGCAGCAAGGTCCCAAAGCTTGTATCCTTTCTCACCATAACTGTAACCGATGAAGATACATTTCACAGCCTTGTTCTCTGACTTTGTTCACTTCTCTTTAGGTACATGTGCATATGTATCGCAACCAAAAACTCTAAGATGTCTTAATGAAGGCTTGTGAACTGACCATGCTTCCATAGACATTTTATCAACAAGAGCTAATGTAGGAGACCTGCTAATCAGGTAGCAAGTAGTGGCAACAACTTCAACCCAAAATTTTTATTCTAGACCAACACCACTTAGCATACTCCTAGCCTTCTCTATCAGTGGCATGTTCATTCTTTCTGCAACTCCATTCTGTTGTGAAGACTACGGATTTGTCTTTTGTCTGTTACTGCCACTATCTTTACAGAATATCAAAATCATTAGAGAAAATTTCACTGCCATTATCAGTCCTCAAACATTTAATTTTCTTTCCAGTCTGCAACTCAACCATTGCTTTAAATTCTTTAAAATGACTGAAAACCTCATATTTACTCTTTATAAAGTATACCCATGTCCTTCTACTAAAATCATCAATAAATAAAATATAATATGTGGATTTCCCAATTGAAGGAACATCTACAGGACCAAATACATCAGAATAAATAAGATCCAAAATACCACAAGATTTATGAGAACTTGAGTAAAATTGAACATGGTTTTGTTTTCGATAAATGCAATGCACACAGAATTCAAAGTTGAGATTACAATTATTCAAACCTTCAACAAGGTTTTTATTTTTCAAGGTCCTCAAACCCTTTTCTCCAATGTGGCCAACTCTCTAGTGCCATAACATAGTCTTCCCTATAGGTAACTTTGCTTCAGAAGAAAGAGCACCCTTAGATACCCAAAAGCCATGTCCATTCGCTAAAGGTGAAACCCTCAAATCTTCCAATGAAGTATCCACAAATTCACTTTTTATAGAAGTGCTATTACACTCAACAGTGTATGCCTCTAGCTTATACAAGGTTCTAAACTTGACACCTCTAACAATCACCATAGAACCCTTAATCATTTTACATCTTGCATAAAAATATACTACCTTCACACCAACAGCTATTAGTTTGATCACAGATAATAGATTTCATTTTAATCTAGGGATATGCAACACACCACTAATCCTTTTTATTCTACCATCAGGAAACTTGATCCTAACTTTACCTCAACCAACAATGTCTAAATGTGAATCATCTCCCAAGTACACCTCACCTCCATTAAATTATTCATATTCAGAAAACCAATCTTTATTGGAAGTCATATGAAAAGATGCACCTGATTCAATTAACCATGCATCATTACATGCATGAGTAGCCAAAGTTGCAATGAATGCATCACCATCTTCCTTCTCAAACTCAGAATCATAATCAAACTTCTTCTTTTTCTTCTTCTTTTCATCTTCTTTTCTTCTTTGCATTCCTTACGAATGTGACCTGAATTATCGCAATTCCAACAAATGACTTTGGACTTTCCAGGAGATTTCGATCTCCCTTTGCATTGGACTTATTGTGCTTCTCATTCTTCTTGCCTTTTGCCTTATGTCTTCCACGAACAGTGAGGGCTTTCTTTGAACTAATGGATACCTTCCTCCGCATCTCTTCACCAAGTAGGACACCCACCACATCTTTAGATTTCAAAACAACAGTACTACCGATAGCCATAACAAGAGAATCCCACAAATCAGGCAAAGAACAAAGAAAGATCTAGCATTTCTCCTCTTTGTCTATCTTAACACCAACAAATGCAAATTGAGCCACCAACATATTAAATGCTTCCAGGTGGTTTGTGATTCATCCACCCTCTTCCATTCCCAAGGAATACAATTTCTTCCTCAAGAAAATCTATTTCAATAAAGATTTTGCTTGATACATTTTACCAAGCTTAGTCCATAGCTTCTGTGCAAAGTTCTCTTCGTGGACATTGATCAGAACAGTGTCTGCTAGGAACAAACTAGTTAGACCCTTGGCTTTACGGTCCATAACATCATATTGAGCAACCACGGTAGGATCTAAGGGTCTTGAAACATTCAGATCAACAACATCCCACAGATCTTGATCTATTAGCAGATCTTTCATCTTTAGCTTCGACATCTCAAAATTACTACCATTAAATTTCTCCACCTCTATTCACCCTAATGAACTTGCCATCTAAAAATTCCTACAACAAGATCAAAAAGTATCTTCTACAAAAGTTCGCACTCAAATCTAGATTAGTTCAAAAAACCCAACAACCCACAACTGAAACCAACAGTGATCAGGCTCTAATACCACTTGTAAGGAAGTTAAGTAGCGGAACAACTTCCTGCACTAACCTGGAGAGAAGGGTAATGCAAAAACTTTGTACAGATCATTATAGCAGTTACAAAAGCTTAACAGAAATAAACAAAATATCATGCATACCACAATACAACAACATGGTGATTTACGTGGGGAAAACCCTTTTAAGAGAAAAACACCACACTCCAAAAGCAGCTCAATACCTTATTTAGCAATCAATAACAGATTACAATATACTTAAAAATAAAGCTCTTCACAGGAGTACCACTAATCAAAAACTCAAAGGTAACTCAATAGCCATAAGACTCTTACACACAACCCCTATCTCACGCACCTCATATATAGGAGATACAATACAAGAAACCATCAAATGGTACTACAAAACCATGCGCTAAAACCACCCAATAAAGTAGAGCCAACTTTATATCCATTCTAGATGTCCTATGACATGTCAAAACACACATCAACATGTGTTCCTCCCTTTTACAACTCATTTATGTGTCTGATGCAATTTATATTTCCTATTTAAGGAGTTCAAACTTCCAATGATCATAACTTGTGAACTATGTATCCAATTGACGAACTATTTGAAGTGTCAGAAAGCTTGTGAAGTGCTCTATCACTTCATAAACCACTACACCATTTACAACCACTTTTTAGGATGTTTCAGAGCCTCTAAAGTCCTCAAAATTACTTTTAAACCTTTCATCACACCCTCCAAAAATAAAAACTTTAATATCTTCAAAACTAGCTATGATCTTGCGATGAAAAGTTACTAGCATGCTCATCTAACCAACCAGAAGCTTTGGGGAGAATTCCGCACCATTTCATGCTCAAATGAAAACTTACTATAAATAATAACTGTAGACGTATAAAAATGACCACTTTCCTAAGTGAATATTTAATATTCATTTTAACCTCATTCCTCTATTTAATTAAATTTTGTTTAATTAAATTATTCACATTCATCTATTTGATTAAATAACTTATTCAATTTATTTAATTAAATTCACCTAAGCCTTTGATAGCCTTTAATTAAATAAATCATTTTATTTAATTAATTCCCCTTTCTCCCCTTTTAATTAAATTTACATTTAATTAAATTGTTCATTGCAAATAAATAAATCTAATTTATTTATTTAAATCCCCCACTTGTATTTATGCAAGTTGCATCTATTTTAATTGAAATAAAGTAATTTATTTTAATTAAAATTACCCCCCATCCACTTGCATTATCCTACATCTCCCACTTGCCTCCCTAAACCCCCTTCTAGATTCTTCTAATCCCTTCCAATTTAGCCTAACCCATCCCCTAAATATTGTCACATCCCTAAACAAAGGGAAGTCACTTCTCAAACCCTCAAAGTATTTGGAAACCATTAAAGGCTTTATGTCTTCAACAAGTTAACCTTGAAAGTCTTCCAAACCATTAATGGTTAATTCAACCCTCTTGCATGATTAGAGACTTTCTTTCTAACTCAACCCTCATCTAACCCAAGGGTCTCATCAAGCATTCATTTCTTTGACCATGGTTATCCTTTTAACCCTTGCACAAGATTTTATCCTTTGGGTAAAATCTTTGTCCAATAGATAACCTTAACCTAGCCTTAACCCTTACCTCCTAAGGTAACCATGAGGTCTTCTCAAGCATTTAATGCTTCTTACATCTCCTCTCAAGTAGTCTCTTGTTGATAATTGTCACCATTTCATTGGTGAAAATTGTAAACATGGATTGATAACTTTCAATCTTGGCCCTTGATAAGATTATCCAATCCAGACCATTCATTGCCCTATTTTTCCGATAAATAGAGCTCTCATTCTTCCATTTTCATATCCAAGTCTTTAGTATCAAACTTATAGACATTTTACTAAGTATCTAATCTAAATCATTTTAATCAATCATTTAGCCTCTCTTTGAATAGAAATCATCTAAATAAGCATTTTTAGAAGCATTTCTAATTATCATAGCATTATCATATTAGACTAGCATAGCATGTTAGGGTAGTTGTTACTAACCATCTCATCTTATTATCATATCCATGCTAGTTTAAATCGTGTGAGATTTAGTATCATGCATAACTAGGAATGCATTCATGCTAGATTGTTCAATACCCCTCATTCTCATGGTTGTCATCCCTAAGTTACTTTGCTCAATGATCTGAGAGAAAAGGTATTCGCTTGAGGGGTCTTGTGAGATAGAGAACAATGAAACATCCCTTGGGAAGTTGAGTTATTCAATATAACTCCATAACTTGCACCAAGAGTCCCATTGGTGTGTGGACTAGTTTTGAAATCACATTTACCGTTTCATCCCCCCACTTTTCTCGTACACATTTTTGGCACCCACCGTGGGGCCCGACCCCATTTATAATATCGTTTTCAATGCAGGACTAACATTGTAGTTACCCGGGATGGAGGGGGTTTAGTTCCAGAATTCAAATTTGAGCAGGAGTTCTGGATCGGCATCGGGACAGCATGTGGCAGATGATTCAGAGATTCCTGCAGATGGAGGGGGTTCAGATGGTAAGGACCCCAATGATCCCATGAATTTGGGGGACCCGGGGGGAGGACCAACACCATGTGAAGAGCGGTTAGCAAATGAGAGTAGGAAAGGGCAGGTTCAAACTTCAAAAATAGAAGATGGCAACTCAGAAGGAGCCCAAGGACAACAAGCGACTTGTGTCTCAGAGAACATGGTGGAAGGTAAAGATCATCCAGAAAAGGTTCTTTCATCAACGGGCCCTAAGGGGGGACCCAATGGATAGACACGTAAGTGGTCCTCGTTGTTTGGGGTTAAGCCTAAAGGTAAGTCCTCATCACCTCCTGTTAAAAACTCCTCGAATGTGTCTCAGGGCAAGTTTGCTATCGTTGTTACAAACCAAATCATTGATCAAAACATTGCTAGAATGGAAAATAATTTGATTGGTAATTTTTTTGGGTCTAGACCTAATATACAAATAGTTCGTGGATTTGTCAAAAGAAAGTGGAACCTGAAAGGTCAGGTTGATGTGGTAGCAATGAACAAAGGTTGTCTATCCTTCTCTTTTTCTTGTGATGAGGATAGAAGAAACATTCTATGTAGTGGGTCTTGGGCAATAGGCAAATACATCTTGTACATCCAAAAGTGGTACCCTAATGTAGCGAAAGGAAAGAATTTTTTGGTCCAAGTCCCAGTGTGGGTCAAGCTCCCTGGGCTCCCAATGGAATTCTGGGAGGAAGATTTTTTTGCAGGAATTGCTAATACCTTTGGGGATCTTATTGCTATTGACTAGGTCATGGCATCCAGAAGAAGGTTGATCTATGCTAGGATCTGTGTTGGAGTTGGACCTGATACGAACATGCCAAAGGAAATAGAGATAGAATCAAAACTAGGGAAGTGGAAGCAAAATATTGTTTACAAAACAATCCCCTTCGCATGTTTTCATTGTAAAAAAGTCAGACAATGGGCTAAAAAATGTCCAACTATAGAGGATAAACCCCATCTCCAAACTAAGGTTTGGAAAAAAGTGGACAAGCCACTAAAAGCCCTGGAATCCAATGATCCTAATCAGGAGAAGCAGTCTCAGATAGGACGGGTGGAGGAAGAAATCACCAATGAAGTGGGTAATGAACTAAAGATTCAGATGTTGAAGCAGAGTGTTAAGGACTCAGAGCACAAAGAAAAAGACAACACTCAGCAAGAGGATCAGAAAGAGGACAAGACAGAGTTAGAGAAAGTAGATAAAAAGCCCACAGATAACAAAGAGGAAGGAGATAACTTTAACCTTGTTTCAAAATCTCAAGATCAAGATAAAGAAATAGACTGGTTCCAGGAAGCCCAACCTGATACCATTCTGGGCCAAGGGCTATTGGAAATTTCACTAACCACCCCAGCAAAGGGAAAGTTGGCCTTTTTGGAGGAACAAGATCCAAAATGGGGAGATGAAGAGGACATAAAAAAATCACTGGGGAAGAATGAAACAAAGAAGGAGGATAAAGAAGTAGCAGAGGATAAAAGAAGGAACAAGCAAAAAAAAAGAATAACAATAACCTAGTCAATAGTACGCTGACTAGAAACACCAGAAGCAGGCTTGGTGATGTGGGAGTGCAACACACTTCTCCAGGAAGACATTCAAATGCCAAAAAAAGATCATTGGAAACAAGCAGGAATTTAGCAGACAAAGAACCATCTTTGAGGCAGGTATTTCTAAAAATCCATGAAAATCATCTCTTGGAATATTAGGGGACTTAATAGTCCTCACAAGCATAATTTAGTTAAAAATATGATTAGAGATAAAAACCGTAATATTTTTTTGATTCAAGAAACTAAGATGGAAAAAGATAAAGTTGAAAGTTTGAATATGTTCAAAAACAGAGGAGTCAGCGGAGGTAGTTCAGAAAGTGCATCGGGAGGAATTGTTACCTTTTGGAACAAAAACAATGTAGAAGGAGAGGTGTTGATTCAAGACAACAATCTGGCTTGTATAAGATTTAAACACATTAAGAATTGCACTACTTGGGTCCTAACTAATGTTTATGCTCCCAACACTAAGACTGGTAGAAGTGAGATGTGGAGATATCTTATTGGGTTGAGAAGAAGGTTTGCTGAGGACAGCTGGATAATTATGGGAGATTTCAACACTCCCTTGAAGGAAAATGAGAAAAAGGGAGGGAGTCAAGCTAATCTCGATAGCAGACTGGACCTAATGGACTTCATAAACAATAATGTCATTCATGATTTGGAGCTGCAAGGAGTCAAATACACTTGGACTAATAGAAGAAGTGGTGAGAATTTGATTCAGGTTAGACTTGATAGAGCTCTTCTTTCCTTAGATTGGTTTAATCTTCATGAATGTTCTTTATCTTCTCACATAAGGGCAGGATCATATCATTACCCTATAACCTTCATGGCTGAAGTAAAGAATAGAAGGAGACATTTCCCTTATAGATTTAAAAAAATGTGGACTAGACACTCGGATCTGGAAAGTAAGATTAAGGACTGGTGGTAGGTCAGTATTGAAGGTAATGCCATGTATAAAGTGGTCAAAAAGCTGAAGAATGTTAAAGATAATGTTAAGAAGTGGAATAAGGATTGCTTTGGGAACATCTTTACCTCAAAATCTACAACCCTCTTAGAGCTCAAGGAAATCTAGGATGAGATACAGAACAGTGGTTACACTAATATGTCTAGAGATACTAAAGATGCTATTCTTATGAGATATCATGATATAATAGCTAAAGAGGAAACCTACTGGAAACAAAGATCGAGAAATGTTTGGTTAAAGGGAGGGGATAGGAACACTAAATACTTCCCATATGTCCACCTTAAGACATAAGGCCATAAATAGAATTGTTCATATTAAAGTGAATGGCAGATGTGTTGTAGATGATGATTCCATGAGCAACGTTGCTATGGATTTTTTCTCTAATTTACTTGCTAAGGATCAAAATTTGAATACACAGGCCCAAAGGGAACTACTGGATAGTATACCTACCATTTTGGGGGATGATCAGAATGATCATTTGATGGCCATCCCTTCCCATGATAAAATTCTGATAGTTGTTAATTCCTTTAAGGTCAACAAGGCCCCAGGTCCGGATGACATTCCCATGTTCTTCTTCCAAATGTACTGGCATATTATTGGAGATGATGTTACCAGAGCTGTGAAAGAGTTTTTTGGTGCTAGAAAACTTTTGAAAGAAGTTAATGATACTTTTATTGCTCTTATACCCAAAAAGATGGGGGCAGATTCAATGGACCTTTTCAGACCTATAAGTTTATGCAACTCTCTCTATAAGATAATCTCTAAGGTCCTTACCTCTAGAATTCTAAAGTTGCTTCCCTCCATCATCTTGCCTCAGCAAAGCGGTTTTGTCCTGAGAAGGCAAATTTTGGATTCTATCATCTCTATTCATGAAAATATCCACTCTCTGGCTTTTTCTAAAAAAGAAGGTTTTTTTCTGAAGCTTGATCTCTCTAAAGCCTACGATAGAGTGGATTGGGATTTTATGATGGATCTTCTCTTTGATTTTGGTTTTAGCCCCAGAAGTGTTAGCCTTATTAGGCAACTCCACTCTCTGGCTTTTTCTAAAAAAGAAGGTTTTTTTCTGAAGCTTGATCTCTCTAAAGCCTACGATAGAGTGGATTGGGATTTTATGATGGATCTTCTCTTTGATTTTGGTTTTAGCCCCAGAAGTGTTAGCCTTATTAGGCAACTTGTCTCTTTAGCTTCTTTCTCTATTTTAATGAATGGTTCCCCCTCTCCTTTCTTTAAAGCCTCAAGAGGTCTCAGGTAGGGGGACCCTCTATCTCCAATGATCTTTATCATCATGGCGGAATGTTTGGGGAGATGTATTGGAAAGTTGGTTGAGAAAAGGGAGTTTTGTGGTTTGAATCCTTCTTCGGCAGATCAAATATGTTCTCATTAGCAGTTTGTTGATGATTCTATAATAATGGGAAAAGCCACTATGAAGGATTCTAGAAGACTAAAAAAGGCTTTGGATAACTATGGAGAGGCTAATGTTCAACTTATAAACTGGTCTAAAAGCTTTGTTTATTTTATCAATACCCCAGAGAGAAGGAGGATTAAAATTAGTAACATTCCGAGCAGCCAAATTGGTAGTCTATCTGCTTCTTATTTGGGGATCCCCTTAGGCCAAGATCCTCTGAATACCTTTTGGGGAGCCTTGGTGGATAAATTCCACAAAAAGCTATCTGGATGGAAGGGAGCTCTTCTTAGTCAAGCAGGTAAGGTTCAATTGCTAAAAACCACTCTTCAAAGTATCCCTCTTTATGCCATCTGTCTGTTTAGGATTCCTACTAAGTATGTTGAGGCCATTGAAAGAATTCAGAGATCTTTTTTATGGACAGGGGTTGAGGAGAAGAAGAGAATGAACTTAATTGCTTGGGAGAAGGTCTGTAAGCCTATGAATAAAGGAGGTTTGGGCCTTAGAAGAATAAGAGATATAAATGATTACCTCATGGCCAAGTAGATTTGAAGAGGATATAGAAATCAAGGAGAGTGGAAAAAAATATGGGACAACAAATATAAAAACCAATATCCGAATCTTCAAAGTTTCCTCAAAGCGGAGATTATCCCAATTGGATCCAATATTTGGAGAAATGTCTCTAGGACTAGAGACTTAATTATCAAAGGTACAAAATGGAAGTTGGGGAAAGGGAATCTTATTCAGTTCTGGGAGGACCCTTGGCTTCTGGAGTCCCCTTTGAATGAAAACCCTGAGTGGAACAGATATCAAAACCAATGCAAGGAAAGATTTGGAACCAAGGTGGAGGATTACTGGAAAGATGGACAGTGGAAAGACTTATCTCAAGTGGATTAGTCTTTGGGTAGTTTGAATAAAGTCATGAACTCTATGGTGAGGATTGAAGAAGAAGACCATTTAATTTGGAAACTCACATCTAGTGGTACTTTTACAGTGGCCTCTCTATATCATCAACAGTTCAACAACATGGAAAGTCCTTGCTGGGCTAAAGCTTGGGTGAAAGGCCTCACCCCCAAGATCAACATTTTCCTTTGGATAGCCCTTCAAGACAAAATTCTTACTATTGAGAATATTAGAAAAAGAGGTATCGGCATGCCTAGTTTCTGTATTCTTTGTAAGCAGAATGAGGAGACTATAAATCATATGCTCTTTCATTGCCCCTTCTCTGCTGATGTTTGGGGAAGTTGTCTGGATTAATTCAATATCAGTTGGAGCTTCCCCAACTCGATTCAAGAGATTTTCAAGTCATGGCATCATCCTTCAAAAAAAAAAACCACAACCTTATTATGGAAAATTGCTTTACCTCACATGTGTTGGGGTTTATGGAAAGAGAGAGAAATGAAGAGTTTTCAGAGAAAAGACTACTAAGGCTAAAATTGTGTTTGAAAAAATAAGAAGAAGTATAGTGGAAAATATGAATATTATAGGTGGTATTGATAACCCTAACACTAAGGAGGATCAATTTATCTATAAAAAGTGGAGATTAAAGGCTCAAGAGATCATCTAGAGCAATCCTAGAGAGGGAGTGATATGGATCAGCCCACCTAGGGGATGGATGAAAATCAATTTTGACGGGGCCTCTAAGGGAAACCCGACGGTTGCAGGATGTGGAGTGGTCCTAAGGGATGAATGGGGAATATGTAAAATCATAAAATGTATTCCCATAGGAAATCAGACCAATCATGTTGTCAAAGCCATGGCGACTTATCATGGGATGATCCTTGCCAAGGAAGCCAATTGCACTAAAGTTTGGTGTGAAGGAGACTCCTTAAACATTATCAATTGTTTAAATATGAAATTCCTACCATCTTGGTCAATTAGTAATGCTATTAAAGCTACTAGGAAAATCAGCGAAGATTTTGATATGTGTGTTTTTACACATGTTTACAGGGAGGCCAACTCTTGCGTTGATTGGGCAGCCAACCTGGCTTGCCAATCGGGAGACATCATTACTAGTTATAGTGAAATGGAAATTGCAAGTGAAATGAAATCCTTGCTCAATCAGGACTAAAGCTATACAAGGCAACATGGTAATTTTAATCATTATTTCTAATGACCTTTCTGCCTTTTTCGATGCAGGGCTTGCTTGAAGATAATGAGCTTTTAAATAGGTGTCTTATCATTATTATTTGGCACGGATTCTGGGTGCTCTTACAGAATAACCATAGAAACCAGAGGAGAAGTTATCAAAATGAGAGAAGGCATTGCAAGGAAGGTGCTAGAAAAATGGGAGGTAACAAGAAAATATTTGAACCTGCTTCTTTCTCTGACTAGAGAAAGAATTTAGAAGTCTAGGATATCCTTCAGCAGGGGGGACTGAATGTTTTCATGGAACGACTAAGTGGGAAAGACCCCACAATCACTAGCTATTTCATCAAGAACTGGAAAAATAGAAAAATTATGATTGGATCACAGATGATGAATGTCGACGAAGAGGTTATCGCTGAGGCCACGGGGATGACTACTGAGGGTATGAAATTTTACAGGGACAGAGGAATATCAGATAAAGCAGCAGACAAGTTTCTTGTTACGTATGGAGAGAGGAGAAAGATGATCAAAATTGACAACTCCTACCACTCCCCAAAGAGAATTTGCAAGCCATGGAGGTTTGTTTTATTCGCTTCTATTGAATACATTACCTTAGATGGTAGGTTTACCAGGGCCTACGGGCATCACTTCATCCTACTCAACCATTTCCGTCATGGAGAAAGGGTTAGTCTTCCCTATTACCTTGCTTGTTCTATGGATCATACTATAAAGGAGATCCAGAAGGATCCTAAAGGTGATCATGCCCTCCACCAGGGGCTTATGGTCCTAGTTTATAAAATGCTAAAGGGGAAGTGCATTGCAAAGCCTATTAAAGGCAAAAATGCAAGAGATGAGACTACGGAAAGTAAGGATAGTGGTTTTAACTTTGATTTGGAGACCGAGGGAGAGTCAGAAGAAACTAGCAAAAAAGGGAGGAATAGGGCCAAGAAGAGGAGGATTATTGTGGAATCTGAAATGTCAGATTCTGAAACTGAATCCCTTGAGGAAAAATCTGTTAAAAAGAGGAAAGGGAAAGCCACTGGAAAGAAGGCTCAGAAAAAGAATACTAAAAAGGGTAGCAATTCTGATTTCAATTATGTTTTGGTTGAATCTAAGGAGGAGGCTGAAGAAAACAAGAGGGTCGATAGTCTGGACAAAGAAGGGGAGGGTAACCCGGTTAAGGACAATTTGGAGGTCGTGAATACCACAAGTCTGCATAAGGAGGAAAAAGGGGATAAAAGTGACAGTGGTGACAAAGATACTGTTAAGGCCTTCTATGAGACCATCACTACTATGGTGAAGGATATTAATAGTCTGAAAACCGGTACACAGGCCATTGCAAGAATTACAGCTGGTGACAAGCCCTTGGTGGATCATGTTAAAGAGTCAGTGGTCATTCTGCATAATGCAGAAGCTATTGAATGTATGGTTGGAAAAATCATAGCAACGGAAAAAAGGTCAATGAGATGGGAGATAGAAAGGAAATGGAAAACAAAATGAAAGATTTTGGCAGCAGAATTGACAGGCTGGAGCTCAACGTCAAGAAGATTGCTGATCAAAATTTCCAAATCCTCAAATCTTTGATGGACAACATGAACATCCTTATCAACAGGTTCGAGAATAATGCAGAGAAGGATGGTGATAAAGAGAAGTTGAATAAGAAGGGTCATGAAAGGAGGACCAAAGCTAACACAAAGAATAAGGGCGACATCAAAGGTCATGAGCTGGAGGATCTGAAGACCTCAGCAAACAACATGAAACAAATGATTGTTTACGCTAAGGAAATTATGAATAGTATTTAGTTTCAGTTGTTGTCCTTGGTTTTGTCTCTTTGTTGTCTTTGTGCTTTCCTTTTACTATCTGTTTCAAGTTTTTAATGTAATGTTGTGTTAAGTTGATCCCTTTCGGTGGGTTCATTTTGTCTTTTTGAAGTGATCAGGCACTTTTTTAGCAGTTCTATTTTCTTGGCTTGTAAAAGGTTTGGGTACCTTTCAAATACCTTCTTTTACTTAATCAAAACTAACTATCAGCCCAGAAGAAGCTGAATATGAGAGAAGAAAAGAGATATCGAGGAAAATAGAAGAAACAAAGCAAAATCTATATGAACAAATCTGCAAATTGCAAGCTGCCAATGAGACAGATTCCAATGAATGGGAATGGGATTCCTATCATTATGAACAATCAGCTAAAGAAACCTGCTATGAAAAAAATGTGAGTGTTGATGTAGTTCATGCCTATGTAGAACAAGTGTCAGTAACTAGATGACTTGAATTATAATCACATTCGGTCAACTTGGATTCAATTGAGGATGATCAGGAACTACTTGCAAGAGGTCATTTTGATGAGAGTAACATCCTAGACATTGAAATACATATTGAAGACTTTGACATTTCTATCATGACCCTTAATTCCTTGGAAACATGTCAACCTGATGATCTCTTACCTTTAGTAGATCCTAAACTTATTGATTGGGATAATGAAGGACATACTAAAATTGATACCTTTCCTAATGACCATGCTATTGCCTTATACCTCAATGCAATTGAGCCCACAACAAATTCCACCAAGGATTTTACTAACGCATCTTCCAATCAAGTGGGTGCCAAATCTCCCAGGCGCAAAAGTAAAAAAAAAGAAAAAAATATCAGGTCTAATGCTGAAAACCATTTATTGGAAACATTAGACCAAGGAAAAGTAAAAAGAAAGGACACATCTAACGGTGAAAACCTCCTTGAGGTGCCGGAATATGGGAGATTTGACACCTTACCTGAATATTATCAAGAGAGATCATTTATACTGATTGAACCAATGGAGGAAGTCAACATTAGAACAAAAGATCGACCAAAGATTCTACATCCGACAACCTCTCTATCTAAACAAGAACAACAGAAATAACTGGAATTTTTCAAAAGACGACAAATCAATTTCGCCTAGTCATATGCAGACATGTCAGGGTTGGATCTGTGTGTCTGAAAAGTGGATAAGTATCTATAAGTTGTAAGACACGACACTTCAATTAAGTCATTGCATGCATGGTTAGACAGATATAATAATGAATATTAAAACCATAAAAAATTGACCTATTGCCTTCTAAAATATGTGAGTATAGACTTGCTCTCATATTTGTCTAAGCAGTATCAGTGACTAGACTACACCAAGACAAAGGATTTAATCTATATGAGCACAAGATTCAAGCTAAATGTATGCAAGATTAAGCTAGATGAATGAATATTAAGCTAGATGAATGAATAATAAGCTAAATTAATGAATAATAAGCTAAATGAAATCAAGCAATCATAATTAAACTAAGTATGCAAAAAGCTAAAATAAGATGTAATAATCTCAAAGCACAATATCTTCAATGACTCTAGAGCAAAAACCGCATAATAACAATAAATCTCTAGGGTGTTTTGAATGAGAGATGAAGGTTAAATTTATAGAGATTTAAAAGAGAGACCAATGGTCAAGATCGATTAGCAATGAGTGGTTGAGATTCCTCAATAAAAAGCACAATTTAAGATTAATTGAAATAATTGAGAGATCAGATTCAGTTAATCTTGAGATAGATTTCAATTATAGCTTGATTGAATGCATTCAGATTATAAGTCTAAGTTTGCGTTGGAGATAAATTTAGTTGATTACATGCACTTGAGATAAAAATAGGTGATTCCATGCACTTTTCTTTAGTTTTCTCAAGATTTTTATTTAGAAAAAGCCTTTTCAATATAACTTAACTTATTTTCTCAAAAAGCTTTGAGTTTTAATTTTAGAGAAAATGATTAATTCAATTTAATTGCTTTTCTGATTTCTCAGGTTATCTCAATTTTAGAAAAAGAAATGTCTTAAGTTTGATTTCTTCTCTCAATTTAATTATTTTCTTTTGTTTTCAATTTAACTCTTTCTTTTGTAGATTAATTCCTCTTTTTGTGATAAATCTCTTTTTGTAAATTAATTCCTTTTTTATGATTAAATGGCAAATTTATTAATTAATTAAATATGCTAGGATATTTAATTAAATAAATAGGATAATTGATCAAAATGATTTAATTAATTAAATAAATATTTAACTAATATAAAGTGATTAACTTGCCATGTAACATTAATGATTGAAGAATTAATTAATTAGGTGCTCAAGGTTGATTTAATTACCTTTTGGTTAGGACCTTGGTGATGTTGTCGAGATTAGGGGCCCATGGTTTACGTGACCATTTTTAGGATATTACATTTGCCCCTATTTGAATTAATATGTGAGCAACGCGTTGGTTCAAAGAATAGTTGATGTCAAATAGATATCAGTTCTGAACTTGATGGATTGCAAACCGATGAAGAGCGAGATGTTCAGCTTGATTTGAAGCGATGAAATTGAACCTATTTGATTAAAGCAATACTGATCTTGAACTTGATTGATCAAGAATCGACAAAGAGTGAGATACCGTTCTTGAACTTGATTGATCAAGAAACAAGCATCGATCTAGAACTTGATCAAACTAGATTGAGCGAGAGACACAACCGATTCCAAACTTGGTTGAACAAGAATCAACTGAGCAAAGAGAAATGATTCCAAACTTGATTGAACAAGAATCGATTAGAAAGAGAAAATGTCCAGCTTGATTTGATGCGATGAAACTGAACATCGATTTGAAGATTGATTCAGATAAGGACAAACATTGATATGCCCCTAGAGATTGCTTTATTTGACATCGAAGAATATCAACTTGATACAACGTGATTTAGTTAAGATGCCCCTAGCAACAAGGTTTAATTGATTTTCTTTGTTTGAAAAGAATTTTCCTCGACTTTAGATGAAGATTCAAAAAAAAATTCAATTTTTTATGATGATAATCACTAAAAAGGTGTAATGAGTATGCCCCCTCAGGAGCGAAATCGAAAGATAGTGAGGGTACAATGATTTTAGGTAACTTTGAGTGATGATAATTACTTGAGCATGAATATCGATGTTGAAGATTAAAATCAGAGTTGATTTGAGATTTAAAATTGAATTGAGCGTAAAATGATTCAAAAATTGACTTGAGGATGAAAGTGCTAAGTGGTCAACGTCGTGAAATTTTGACTAGAAAATTGACATCAGATTTCGATTTCAATCCCGAAAATGGACTCAGGATAGGCGATTTAGTCAAGGGTACATTTTTTATGTCCATCGGAGCAAGTTTAAAAATTAGGGTTTGGGATATATAAGGGGTTCAATGTGTCATTTTCAATTGATTTTTACCTCTCAAAGTTTAAAAATTTGAAAAACTGTATGCGAAGAAAAATGGCTATTATGATTCAGGAGCATCGATTCGAGTGCCACAGATAACATAATCGACTACGAAACTACGACCAGCAGTAAGTGATCAATCTTTAGCCTTTGCAATCCTTAATTTTTGATTTTTTATTGAATTTTTGCTTTTTTTAATTTTGTTTAAAGTCGTCATTGTTTTATTGTGCGATTCATGACCATTTCTCGTACGAGTATCTATCCTTTTTTGTTTTGTTGTTTAAGCAAGTAGGGTTTGTTGTCTAGTGTATACCCTTGCTTCATACGATAGTGTTCTTATAAGACCATTTAGTTGTGCAAGAGGACATTGTTTGTCATATGAGAATGTTTACTCGTGCAGGGTGTAATGTTTGCTCGAATGAGTTTCTGCTTGTCTGTGGAAACTCATATAAAAAACAACAAGCATTTTTAAGAGTGTAAACAACAATTTTTTATTTTGAATGTTGTATATTTGGATTCGTGAGCATGTTTAACATATTTTTAGTGGAAATTTGATCATTTGCTGACAATTTGAATGTTCAATTTTGCATATTCAATTGTCAGATATTCAGTTTCGGTGTATATTTCTACCAACGATGAGGCTAGTTTGTGAGTTATCAGACGCAGAGAGAGGGCATATCGGTTTGTGTGGATTTGGATACCTATTATAGATACCTGATATTTGTGTGAATCACATTATGTTGACTACTTTAGTCGAGCATTTTTATTTGAAGCATAACACCTTTCATTTATCGGTTGGAGAGATGACCATCACACCGGAGGATATATACAGGATTTTGAGGATTTTGTTCCCTGGAGACAAGGTTGATTA
The DNA here is from genome assembly GCF_030272615.1 of Cryptomeria japonica. Taxonomy (NCBI): domain Eukaryota; kingdom Viridiplantae; phylum Streptophyta; class Pinopsida; order Cupressales; family Cupressaceae; genus Cryptomeria; species Cryptomeria japonica. The sequence continues at coordinate 418,351,765 of NC_081409.1, read as the reverse complement.
TGATTCTACTCAACAACCAGGTGTTTTCGCATTGAGACGGATATTCCATGACAAGACTATTCTTGAATGCGTTATTACGTGGGATGATTTGATGAGCAGATATGGCGCACAATACCCTCTGGCTTGCATTTTGGCAGGTATGATTGGTTGTTTTGTGATGCCTGATAGAGGACAACAGGGATTTGTATGTGGTTGGGGCAGAATACTTGAGAGGTTGTTGACTCATTCCGTGAGATTAGGGTGGGGATCATGATTACTTTCTCATATGTATCATGAGATGCACGAGATTGTGTATCGGGAGGGAAAGAGTATGGCAGCAAGTGTTTTAGTTCTACAGGCATGGGAGCACATTTGTGTATGCAGACCTATTGTAGATGATTCTAGAGAGGTGCACCAGCCTATTGTTTGTTGTTATTCAGGTTATGTTACTCAGCCCCACCTAGGCAAGATTGACTATTGGAGGAGGAAGCTGGATGATTTGATTGTTGTAGTATGGAGACCATATAGGGGTCTAGAGCTATGGGACGATTGGAGAGCACAGAGGAAGGAAATATTTATGACTTGACCTCTCATTGGCAAATTGGTGTCTAATATTGAGCGATTTGTAGTATCTAGGGTGATGAGACGGTATGGGAGACCACAGAGTAGATCTCAGGAGTTCACAACATACGCTAGATATGGGGAGGAGGAGAGACGAGTATGGGCACCGAGACTGTCATATGCGCTGAGCATGCAGGAGTTAGCGGGTTTACAGCCACAAAGATGGGATTATCTAGAGGATGTAGCAAACGTGGGAGCATTGCCCCAGTATAGAGATTGGTTTCAGAGACATCCATTCCCTTGATTTACAGATCTGGGAGAGCATGAACCCCTTATAGAGGAGGTTGAGGATGATGCACCAGTATAGGCATAGGTACCAGGTCAGGTACAGGGACAGAGAGAGGATGTACCTAGGCGGACAGGAGGTGATCCTGGTGCTAGTAGCAGTAGGGTACAAGCGGGAGGTAGACACCGATAGAGAGGGGAGGGTGGATCCTTAGGAGTTGTTGGAGTTTAGGCTGGTAGTGCTAGGGCAGCAGAGGTTGGAGGTGAGGAGGAGAGAGTGGCTCCTAGGTAGGTTAGGCAATAGAGAGATGAGCGGGGAGGTAGAGAGGGAGATGTTGGGAGAGAGCAGGGAGTACCAGATGTAGTATGGTCTTTGAGATCAAGGTTGACAGGTTAGCAGTCACAGTTGACAATGGCGCAAATGCAGCTTGCAGAGCGAGACCGACAGCTTGTTGAGATTAGAGATGAGTGTGATCAACAGCTTGCAGAGGTGAGAGCAGAGCGAGATGCTCTTCAGCAAGAGGTTTTGCATCAGACAAGTCATGCAGCTTATTATATTGCAGCTTATAGTGTAATGGTCCCAGTAGCGCAACACATTGTTTTGTATTCTCAGCATATGGCTCAATTTGAGGGAGCTAGGGCACCCAGATAGGACGTCGGTCAACAGGCACCACCTCCTCCACCCAGCGATGAGGGAGAGGCAGAGAGTTAGATTTTTTATATCTCCTAGATTTTTTTATATACCCCATTTCTGTAGCCTATACGATTCTTGCTCTGATGAGACATTGTATTTGACAGATGATATCATTTGTACTCTTAGACACTCGGATTATGAAGATATATACGAGCTCTTGATTTGATTTCATCATACTTGTGTTGATTGATTATGAGATATTTTTCTATATGCTTTATTCTATATGTATGCATATCTTTTCAGTATGGATGTATGTAATGAAAATGAATATGGATGTTTATTTTTTTATTTCTTATATTCAAATAAATGATGAAAATGAGTAACTAGTAATGCAAATGTTTAGTTTTTTTATGCAATAATATGAATGTTAATAAATATATGAAATGTATGGATCTATATAAGATGTTCATGTATACAGCTAACATCTCAATACACAAGTACTCGATTGGAGAAATGATGATGAAAAATATACCACTTAGCTGAGAAATGATGATTGCTTCAAACTCTCATTCAAAAGATAAAGAGATCATTGTTATCACACTGAAATCACTTTAAATGCATAAAAGTTAGAATGAATGCAACCTAAACATGGTCACTGGATTTGGTATGCTTAGTTTTCATCACTGAGCATTTTACAAATACAACAAGCAAAATAGAGTTCCTTTCTTTTAGTATGCAATATTAATTATCTTGTCCGCAATGACTCTTTTTCGTTCATATCCTTGGAAAAATTACACATGCATCTAGATTGCAAATTAAAGAAATTCCCTCAAAATAGATAAAGAAATAACTCCAACCTCCATGTAGCATACAAATAAGCGGAGTCGAGGTATGTGTGGCGATTTCACCTTGATGTGAAGGCAGTTATCATAGGCACTCAGCTTAATAGATGTTTCTAGATCATCGGAATCATTCCTACAAGCATAAAACAAACAAAAGTATTATGCCCCCAATCATTTCTCCTCTTAGTCAAGATAGACTTCCTTGAGTTACTCAGATGGAATAATAATTGAAAACTAATTTAAAAGACAGCACACAGAAAAATTTCAATCATATCTCAAGCAGTTTAATGATTGTTTTTAGTAGTCTTATTTTTCTTGTTTACTTAATGATAAAACTCTTCAGTAGTTTGGAAACAGGTGACTGGCTCATATTGGATGACCTGATACTGCCGACAGAAAGATGACTTGGTTGATACTGCTTAGAACATGTAGATTGATCAGTCGATTACCCTAAGACTAGGACATTGATCGGTTTTAAGCCATGAGAGTTCCAAAAGAACCAGATGTCACAAAAGTGACTAAAAGATATGTACAAGTGAAAGCAACGATGTAGGAAAGAGGGAATAAAAATGGGAAATGCCAAATTTGCATTGATAAATGGAGCGCTTGAGTACAAGAGGCACCTATTTACTAGGTTTTCACCTGCTTGGCAAAGATCCTTTTTTTTTTAACCAAGGTGCCTGTTTACCAAGTTTTCACCAAGGCATTTGATTTTATTTTTTTAGTTGTATAGGTTGCTGGAGCAGAGAATACTAAGTGAATAATTTCTTCAAGTGAATGGTGTTGATCAGTTCACAGAGTTGTTCTCCTTCTGATGTTGAGATTTGATAGGCACCAAAGCCAAATACTGCAGTAATGATGTAGGGACCCATCCAATTGGGTTCAAACTTTTTATTTTTAGGATTTTCTCTCAAAACAAGGTCACTAACCTGAAATTCTCTTTCTCAAACTTTCTTTTTTATAATCTCTAGACATTCTCTTTTGGTACACTCTCAGATGATCAAATGTCACTTACTGACATTCATCCAGCAACTCGAGTTCTTGCAATCTAGATATTTTGTAGTCTTCATCAGTAACAAGGCCCTGCAAAGAAACTCTCAAAGAAGGTATCTCCACCTCAACAAGAAAGACTGCTTTCGATCCATACACCAAAGAAAAAGGTGTAGCCCCAGTAGGTGTTCTAATACTTGTTCTATAAGCCCATAGTGCAGAATTGAGCTACAGATGCCAATCCTTTCCAGATTTATTTATTGTTCTATGTAAGATAGTCAACAGATTTTTGTTAGATGCTTCAGCTTGTCCATTACCTTAAGGGTAGTATATAGATGACCAGTGTTGTTTGATTTTGAACTTTTCACAGAGATCATCTAGATTTTTGTTTTTGAACTGCCCTCCATTGTCAATCACAATGGAAGAAGTTATCCCATACCTATGAGAGATATAGTTAAGGATGAATAGAGCTACTTGTTTATCGGTTTCTTTGATTAGCAGAACCACTTCTACCCACTTAGTGAAGTACTCAGTGACAGTTATGATAAACTTGTGTCCATTAGATGATGCAAGATAGATTTGGCCAATAAGGTCAAACGCCCATTGTTGAAAAGGCCAATGTATGATAAAAGGTATTAGATCCCTTGCTGGAGCATGTATGAGATTTCCATGTAGCTGACACTTCTCACAAGTTTTAGTAAATTTTATGGCATCTTTCTCCATATCTGGCCAGTAGTAGCCAGCCCTTAGCAGTTTTTGAGATAAAGTTAGACTGTTTGAATGAAATCCACAAATACCTTCATGTACTTCACATAATGCACATTGGGACTCTTCAATTTCTAGACACCTAAGCAAAGTACTATCCAAACCTATCCTATATAGATCGTTAGCGATGATGACATACTGTGAAGCATTTTGGATTAGGTTCCTTTTCTCATTATGGGTAAGATTAGCAAGAATAATTTGGTCACGCAAGTAAGAGTAAATATGGCTATAGCGAGATGAATCATGTCCAATGATAGAATAAACCATCTAGGACACAGGGGAATCATAAGCAGGATAATGTAACTCTTCCACCAGGAATTCATAGTGGAACTCAGATTCTTGTAGTTGTGGTATAGATGTCAAGGTAGCCATAGCACTGTTGCTCTATTTGTTGATCTAGGAATCTGCTGAAATGATACAAAGGTAAAGTATTTCTTGAGGTCATCAACCATTCTTTTATAGGACATCAGATTCTCATCTTGAGTCTGATATATATCATTGATTTGGTTGATAATCATCTAAGAGTCTCCATAGATGTATAACTCAACAACCTTCCATTCAATAGATAGTTTGATTCCAGTTACCAAAGCTTCATATTCTGCAATATTGTTTGTGCATGGAAAGAGAATCTTGTAAGCCTTTGGGATTGAATATCTTTGAGGAGTGATAAAAAGTATTCCAGCACCAGAACCTTGTTGAGTGAAAGACCCATCAAAGAACATTTTCCATGATTGTTGAGTAAGGTGCATGATGGATTCATCTGGAAATTCTATGTGCAAAGGTTGATTGTCTTCAAGTGGAGCATCAACAAGTTGATCTGCAATGACCTATCATTTGATAGCTTTGTGTTCTATATATTCAATATTAAATTTTGTAAGAACCATGACCCATTTAGCCAATCTTCCTGTAAGTCTTGCTTTGCTAAGAAGGTATTTGAGCGGATCAATCTTAGACACCAGCTTGATAGAATGTGCTAGCATGTAGTATAGTTCATCTCATAGGACACCAAGGTCTTGTTGATATAATATATATCTCTTTCCTTTTTATTCTCATCATGTTGTGCCAAAAGTGCCCCCAGTGATGTATCAGTAACTGATATGTAGAGAATCAATGGCTTGCCTTGAATTGGTGGCATCAATATGGGTGGATTAGAAAGATATTCCTTGATTTGCTTTAGGTTTTGTTCACAATTTTAATCCCATTTGTATGTAACTCCTTTTTGTAATGCCTTTGTGAATGGTTGAGCCTTATCTGCTAGCTGAGAAATAAAGTGTCTTATTGATTGGAGGTGCCCTTCTAAACTTTTTATTTGGCTGACATTCTTTGGAGGTGGCATTTCCATGATAGCCTTTACTTTTTCTGGATCCACTTCAATTCCTTTCGCTGAAACAATATATCCTAGGAGCTTACCAAATGTAACCCAAAATGCACATTTCTTGGGATTTAATCTGAGTTTGAATTTTTTCATCCTGTCTAATATTGGACCTAGTTCTGATAGATGTGTTGATCTTTTCATAAATTTAACTAGAGTATCATCAATACAATCCTCCATGTTTTTGTGCATCATATCATGAAAAATTGTTGTTATAGCTCTTTGATAAGTAGCGCTTGCATTCTTTAAACTGAAGGGCATTACATTCCAACAAAAGGTTCCCCATGCACAAGTGCATGTTGTTTTCTCTTGATCCTCATGTGCAATTTTGATCTGATTGTATCCAGAAAAACAATCCATTAAAGAGTACATTTCATAACCAGCAGTCATGTCCATGATCATGTCTATGTTGGGTAATGGAAAATCATCTTTCGGACAAACTTTGTTTAAATCTCTGAAATCAGTGCAAACACAGATTGATTTATCAGGTTTAGAAATAGGTACAATATTAGATATCCATTCGGCATAATCAATTGCTCTGATGAATTCAGCTTTTAGTAATTTGTCTAGCTTAGCCTTAACAAGTAATGCAACATGAGGATGCATTTTTTGGAGTTTTTGCTTAACATGTTTAACTCAGGGAGTGATAGAGAGATGTTGCATTATGAGGTCAGGATCCAAACCTGACATATCAGCATATGTCCATGCAAAATTGATCTTCTTTTCCATGAAGAAATCAACAAAATCTTTTAGTTCTTCGGCTGACAAGGATTGAGCTACATATATGGTGCGTTGAGCTTCTTCTGTTCCAATGTTTACTAGTTGTGTAGGTTCAATTAGCACTGATGATCGCTCTTGAAAGTGATTAGGAAAAATGTTAAGTATCTCACCTTCAGGCGCCTCAGAGAGGTTTTCACCATTAGGTACGTCCTTTATTTTTACTATTTTTTATTCCGACACCACCATAGTGTGGTTTTCGCCATCAGAACTCTCTTTTTTCTTTTTTTGATTTTTGCGACTAAGATACTTGACATTTGTTGTTGTCATGTTCTCACTTTGTTCACTGATGGAAGAGTCCATTGGTTCAACTGCATTAAGATAATAGGCTAATGTATAGTCATTAGCAAAGGTAGGTATATTCAAAGGTTGATCTTGGAGAGTACAGTCAATAAGTTCAGGATGTACTAGGGATAACGTTTTAATAGGTTCAAGGGAATTCATGGTATTATCATCACAACTTCGGACCAACAAGTTGAGTTCTAGAAGACTACCTTGTGTAAGCATCTTGAGACTAGGAAGAGTTAGACCACGATTATCGAAGTTTACGTTAGTATGTAGGGGACCTAACCCAACAAACCTACCACTAGCATCATCTTCTACTTCGAATTGGACTACATAACGTGATTCAATAATAACACGTTCAACAGACAAAGTCTCGACATTCATGACGGAGTAGTCATAGTTTGGTGTCAAATAGGTAATGTCATAAATAGAGCTTATGTCAGAGTGATCAGAGTTAGAAGATGAATCCTCTGACTCTTCTTCAAGTGGCTTAGTGAAAGCATGTATAGTATCAATATCTACATCTTTGATGCTGCAAGTTCCTTCATGATTTGGTTCAATGATCACTTGTATTTGACATACCTGTTGACATAACCTTGATGACTCTATTAGTCTCTATCGTCTTTTCCATTCAACTTCCTCTGGACTAATGACCAGCCCTACTTTTGTAGCCTCCAATTCTTCATTTGTAGTCCCATACCTAATTTTATCTATCTCATTAGAGGGGGATATAGTAGGTGAATAATTTTCTTATGCTCTTTCTTCTTTCAGTTGTTAATCATAGTCTTCTTGTCTTTTAGTTTGATTTCCTCTATTTCTTTTTGCAGCTTCAAGTGTATTATCTCTTGTGCTTCATCTATGATATCACTAGGTTCTTCAAGAGTTTCTTAAGTAGATGTATTTGAGAGAGGATTTGGACCCCATTCATACTCATTCGAGTCAATTTCTAAATTATCTATTTGCATTCTACACGTGTATGTGACTGGAATGTTCAGTGGTGCAAACAACTCTTTAATTCCTTCGATTTCTTCTCTCATATCTTCTGGGATTTCTACTCCTTGTAGTGTCACTGCTAATACAATTGGAACTTGATTACCAGTTGCTTCTTCTCTCTTGATTGTCAATTCTTCTTTTTCATTTTCATACTCTTCCTGAGTTTGTTGAGTATTTACTTCCTGTGATGATGAAGGTAGTATCTTTTTTCTCCACTTAGATTGATGATGAGAAGTATGTTTTTGATTTGATGACTCTCCTAGATTGTATCCAAGTCTAGCTTTATCATTTGTAGACTTAGTTTGTAGCTGAATAGGTTCAACAATACCTTCTTGATGCTTGCTTAGAGGACCGGTACCTGAATATCCCATACGTTGAATCATCTTATAGCCTAGACCATATTGTTCAGGGGAAATCTTACAGTGTTGCACTTCTTTGTTCTCACTATCTTCTTTGAAAAGCTATTTGAGAACAACCTCTTCTTTTGTTTCATTAGCAAGGGAAGTAGAGGACTGTACAAAAATACCATCATAAATGATATTTGGAGTTGAAGTTTGTGGCTTCATAGCCTCTGATGGTTTTCCAGACTGTCTTGGCGATGGAGGAAGAGACATTAGTGAAAGTACAGGTTCTATCTTGTATCCATCCATGCCAGTGTCTGTGATTTTCAATTTCTTTTCTAGGTCTTTCATCAAAGTTTATGAACTTTCAGCTATAGAGCCTGCTCTGTTATAAGGAACAAAGGTATCAATACATTGTTTAGCAGGAATACTAACTTCAACTTCATTATAAGGAAATTTCAAGCGCTAACTGCTCGCATTTCATGAATCCATGGCCTGCCCAATAAGATGTTGTATGAAAGAGGAAGGTCAAGCACCTAAAAAATAACATCTCTCTCCACAGGTCCTACCCTAATCGACAATAGCACCAGACCTTTAGAGGTTCTTTCTTCTTCATCATAAGCTTTGATTGTTATTTCTTTGTTGGATCAATGATATGTTCAGAAAATCCCAACTATGTTAGTAAACTGTAGGTACAGATATTCAACCCAGTGCCTCCATCTATCAGAACATTGTTTGACTTGGTGTTTATGGATCATAACTTTGATGTGTAATGGTTGGTTATGTGGGTGATTTAGTGAATTGTCATCTTCTTCAGAGAAGGTGAGGTGATGAGGTGAAGTGAGGTGACCCACCATAGATTGAATCTGATCTACATCTAAATCTTTGGGGACATTAGTAGTGAGCAAATATTTGTCCAGAATCTCTCTATGAGCAGAAGATATCTTAAGCAGTTCAAAAATGGAGATTTGAGCAGTTGTACGTTTCAATTGTTCGACAATGCTAAAACTAGGAGAGGGTGATGAAGCCAACTACTTAGATTTAGCCGTGATCGTATCTGGTTGTCGGTTTGAAGAAGTTAGTAGGTTCGATGTTGTTTGATCAGAAGTTGAGGAAATAGCTCCTTTGAGAGTAACCTTCTTTTGAGCGTGGGTTACAGCATTTGCAGTTTGTGTTTTATTTTGTTTATCTCTAATTATGATCACGTTGCAATACTCAGATTCGAAAGATTCAATCATGTTTATCACATTGTCATTGTTAGAGTAGGTGTAATTGACTTTGGCACCCCCCTTGGATTTTGAGGAATCACCTTGTTCATAAGAAAGTAAGGGATCTTTAAAATCTTTGTGGTCGGCATTAGTGTGATTTAGAACAATAATTTTGCCAGCATCGATGAGGTCTTGAATCTCATGTTTGAGCTTCATGCAGTTTTTTGTTGTATGACCCTTGTTTCAATGATATTCACAATACTCATTTTCCCTCCACCATTTGGGTTTAACTTCTGGATCATATGGTCTAGACTTGTCTGGCAATGTTATTAGATCATTTGCCAATAAAGTCTTAAGAGCTGATTCATACGATTCCTCCAAAGGAGTGAAATCACATTTAGGCTTTGAAAGCCAAGGTTTCTTTTTAAAGCACTCTTTTGATTTCTTTGGAGGGTTTTCTGTCGTAGTTTCAACTACTTTGAGTGCTTGTGTGCCACTAGCCAGATTAAATATTGTGGGTTTTGATTTTGTTTTAATAGTGTCCACCACTCCATCATTAACAACATTTCTATCGTTATCTTTGTCGTATTTCCAGTATTTGTTCTTTTCTTTGGAACTAGAACCTTGTTGTGTTTCTTTCCAAAGTGATATATCTCCTTTCTTTATAAGCACATCTTCCATTCTGAGGGAACTATCTACCATTTTGTTTAATGAAGGGTACACTTGCATTTGGATATTTTATTTTAATTTAGGGATCAGGTTGTTGACAAAGATATCCATCTTCTCAGAATCTGGAATAGGCCAGGAATATCTAGAGAACATCTTTCTCCAACATTGAAGAAAAGTGAGAAAAGGTTCTCCTATTTTCTATTTGGTAATGCAAAGCTCGATCATAGTGACTGGATGAGGAATGTTATAGGAGTTATGTTGGAGAAACAATTCAATTAATTCCTCAAAAATTTTGATTCCCATAGGTAGGCTTGAAAACCATTCCATAGCTTGTCCTCCTAAACTCATTGAGATAAGGCGCATGAGATATGTTTGTTCGTGCATGAACTCCATACGTAAAGCACAAAATTCTATGACATGGTCTTGAGGATCTGCATTACCGTCATATTTTTCAAACTTAGGAATCTCCACTCTTGAAGTAAATGGAGGCATGTAAAGGTTTTTTGTCAAATGGGAACAGGCATATCATGTCCAGAGAATATTGCTTTGATGATTTATCCTTGTTTGTCATTTATGTGATTTCAGTTTGTAATGCTTTTAATTGTTTGTTTACCAGTGCTAAGGGTGTCTCTTCCTCTTTAGTGATAAGGGTTTCAACATTATAATCAGTAGGAAGTTTAGCACCTTGTTTTGCTAGGTCTAAAAAATAATCTTCTTTTTCTCTAGCCATGATAATCTTCATCATTTTTCGGAAATCTTTATCCTTTTGACAGTTATTTATAACAACTCTTGTAGGTTCAGAGGCTTTAGACTCACTAGATGAGGAATCACTATCATTAGCATGGGTGGTGATATTATCATAAGTGTCATGTTTAGCAGCTTGTCTTTCTTGCCTTTCTCTAGACATGGTGGGAGATAAGGATTGATCAAAAATTGGTATATTTGACAATGAAGGTTTATTAGAGATGGGGTCCTCTACGAAGAATAAATTATCTTGTAATGAAAAGGACAATCCTTTACCTTTGGCACTTTCTTACGAGAACTTCTGGTTTGAGCAGGCATTTATGACTGATATGACCGAGAGCTAGATGTGATGCAGAATTCAAGATCAAATTGAAGCTAGTTGTTCATTTAATGTAGTGATTTGAGAGAAGTGACTAAGACTCGGTCTCGTTTTAGGAACAATCTATCTTGTATAAGATGTAATCTAAGTAACTTAGTTTGATTTAGTTTGATAAGTAGTTGATTGAACTAGCTGAAAGCTGATCGATAAAATCGTGCAACACAACGACAGGGGTACATTATCAAGATTGTTTATGCACATAATTATGATGACCAATTTTATGCTTGTTGTAGACTAATTAGGCAAGTATGACTGTTCTGGAAAAGTGTGTAGACAGACAAGTTTCTGGACTGACAAAATCAGGAATTCGTACGACATAGTTTTCAAAACCAAACGACAATTTATTAGTTCCTAGATGACACAGACAGTTTCTCATACGAGTTGCTACCTAAATTCGCATGACAGTTTAAAGATCTCTAGATGAAAATCTTATGAGTATGACGATTATTTGTACGACAGTAGACTAAAGGCCAGACGACAATTCTATATACCCAGACGACAATTATCACAGGGCCAAATGATAAACTAACAAGACTAATTAAGACTCGTATGACAATAGGTATACAGCCAGAAGATAATTTAGTAGACTCATATGACAATGGACTGGACAAAGACAAGATTTTGACAAGGACAAAGTTTTGATGACTGAGAGGGACCAGATTTTGACTAGGACAGAGTTTTTTTTATGATTGACAGGGACTAGATTTTGACACAAACAGAGTTTTGATCATTGAGTTGTTTATTATTTTTTCCAGTTTCAGGGATGAAAACACAGTAAACATGCAAAATGTATAATAACTTCAAGCACAAAATTCTAACCCTACAGAAGTTGGTTTAGAGAAGAAAACATTTGCTTGCAGACTCGGGTACACACCCAATAGCTAATCAAAATATAGTTGTTGAGTCTCACGTAATGGATTCTCAACGTCGTATTAGCCGACTCCAAACGCTAATGGGGGCACAAAATGGCAAGTATCTTGGGAGAGTTACTATCTCTCTTGCACAAAGATTATCCTCCTTTCGGAGGTGAATCAGGTAGCCTCTATCTTATAGTTCTTAGTCAAGAATTCCATTCAAAATTACTCCTTGAAGTCACGCAAGCATGATTGAGGCCTATAGCCTGAAAAGGTACCAAAACAAGTTGTAGTCACATAAATGTGATTGAGACCGCGAGGCCCTACAAAATATTCGATATGAGAGATCTCAAAGAGAAAACTCAAATAATCTTGTCCTCTGAGACTTTAATCACCAGAAGCCTATTTATTATAGTGAGTTGGAATGCTCAGGTTGAGCTATACTCACTTGGGTCATTCTCACAGGGTTATTACTTTTTCTCACTGTGACAGACCCGCTAAAGGTACAAAAATCTCAAATTTAGAAAAAGCTTTGAGGTTCTAGATTTCTGATTGTCTATGCAAACAAGAGCATACTCTCCTACCTCTTAGATTTTTCTGAAAACACAAAAGACAGATTTGTTCATTAACCAAATAGAAATTTAAGTTCCTAAAAATGAATTTAAAGAATACATGATGTTCACTTCAATCTCCTCATGCAACCTGCAAAAACAATGAATCAGTAGTCATATTGCTTTTGTGCGACGGGCATTTTCTTCGACAAGCGTTCTACAAAAACTAATTAGGTTGTCAAAATCTCTCAGACAAACAGAAAACAAGCCAAGGTTAGCATTAGTACCATCAAAATTCAATAAGAAAAACCCCAAAATTGCAGTCTGTTTTAATACAAAAAAAACCTAGAATATGGTACGAGTATTCTCACCGAGTCGTACGATAATTTGCAATGGACCGTATGATACCTGCAAACTATAAGGAAAAAATCAACAAATAAATCTAAAAAATAAAAGTAAGCTAATCTGCGAGGCCAAAAGATGTAGTCTTTTGCCCAACAGTGGGCACCAAAAATATGTGTGTGAAAAGTGGATAAGTATCTATAGGTTGTAAGACACAACACTTCAATTAAGTCATTGCATGCATGGTTAGATAGATATAATCATGAATATAAAAACCATAACAAATTGACCTATTTCCTTCTAAAAGATGCGAGTATAGACTTGCTCTTAGATTTGTCTAAGCAATACCAGTGACTAGACTACACCAAGACGAATGATTTACTCTATATGAGCACATGATTTAAGCTAAATGTATGCAAGATTAAGCTAGATGAATGAATATTAAGCTAGATGAATGAATAATAAGCTAAATGAAATCAAAAAAATCATTATTAAACTAAGTATGCAAAAAGCTAAACTAAGATGCAATAATCTCAAAGCACAATATCTTCAATGACTCTAGAGCAAAAACTGCATAATAACAATAAATCTTCAGGGTGTTTTTAATGAGAGATGAAGGCTAAATTTATAGAGATTCAAAAGAGAGACCAACGGTCAAGATAGATTAGCAATGAGCGGTTGAGATTCCTTAATAAAAAGCACAATTTATGATTAATTGAAATAATTGAGAGATCAGATTCAGTTAATCTTGAGATAGATTCCAATTATAGCTTGATTGAATGCATTCATATTATAAGTCTGAGTTTGCATTGGAGATAAATTTAGTTGATTCCCTGCACTTGAGATAAAAATAGGTGATTCCATGCACTTTTCTTTAATTTGCTCAAGATTTTTATTTAGAAAAATCCTTTTCAATATAACTGAACTTATTTTCTCAAAAAGCTTTGAATTTTAATTTTAGAGAAAATGATTAATTCAATTTAATTGTTTTTTTGATATCTCAAGTTATCTCAATTTTAGAAAAAGAAATATCTTAAGTTTGATTTCTTCTCTCAATTTAATTCTTTTCTTTTGTTTTCAATTTGACTCTTTCTTTTGCAGATTAATTCCTCTTTTTGTGATAAATCTCTTTTTGTAAATTAATTCTCTTTTTTATGATTAAATGGTAAATTTATTAATTAATTAAATATGCTAGGATATTTAATTAAATAAATAGGGTAATTGATCAAAATGATTTACTTGGAATGATTTAATTAAGATAAAGTGATTAACTTGCCATGTAACATTAATGATTGAAGAATTAATTAATTAGGTGCTTAAGGTTGATTTAATTGCCTTTTGGTTAGGACCTTGGTGATGTTGTAGAGATTAGCGGCCCATGGTTTAGGTGACCATTTTTAGGGTATTACAGGATCCAAATCTTATAATGCATTACCTAAATGTTTCTCCATGTGCCAAACTAGTAAAACAAAAATTGAGAAAGATGCATCCTCATATAGCTCCCCTTGTCAAAGCATAACTGAAGAAATTAATGGACGTGGGATTCATTAGACCTGTGGCATATACCCAATGGGTATCAAACATAGTTCCTGTTTCTAAACTAGATAAAAATATCAGAGTATGCACAGACTTCAAAGATCTCAATAATGCATGTCCAAAGGATGACTTTCCTTTTCCTAATATTGACATCATTGTAGATTTAACTGTTGGACATTCCATGTTTTCTCTAATGGACGGCTTCTCTGGATATAATCAGATTAAAATTGCTCTAGAAGATCAAGAAAAGATAGCTTTCACATGTCCATGGGGTACTTTTTGGTAGAACGTCATGCCATTTGGACTAAAGAATGTAGGTGCTACCTATCAGAGAGCTATGACAACAATATTCCATGACATGATACATACATTCATGGAAGACTATGTAGATGACATATTGGCAAAATCATACTATAGAAATGAACATCTAGAAATACTGGAAAAGATCTTTGACCAGTTAGAACAATACAAATTAAGGCTTAATCCCAAGAAATGTGCCTTTTGGTGTCACTTCAGGTAAGCTATTGGGATACATTGTTTCAGCTAGAGGTATAGAAGTAGATCCGACTAAAGTTAAAGCAATCATGGAAATGGCATCTCCCAAAAATATTAGTCAACTCAGATCACTTCAAGGAAGATTGCAGTCAATTAGAAGATTTGTTGCTCAGTTGGCAGATAAGTGTCAACCATTTACTCATCTGTTGCATAAGAATGTCAATTTCAAATGGGACAATCAATGTGAAGAAGCATTCAACAAAATCAAGAAATATCTTATGCAACCACTCGTCCTAATGTCACCAATTCAAGGTAAGTCATCATTACTATATGTATCCACCACAAAAGTATCATTAGGAGTTTTGCACGCACAAAAGGATAATGAAGGAAAAGAATGAGCTATCTACTACATCAACAGAACATTAGTGGGATACGAGCTAAATTATTCACCAACAGAAAAGGCATGCTTAGAAGTAGTGTTCGCTTCTCAAAAATTATGACACTATCTACTCTCTCACTCAATCAAACTGGTTCCTAAAATAGATCTATTAAAGTATTTTCTCGACAAGGCGACATTAACTGGAAGTCTAGCAAAATGGGTCATGATCCTGAGCAAATTTGATATTGAATACGTGGACAGAAAAGCTATCAAAAGATAAGTCATTGTAGACTAGCTGGCAGAAGCACCACTTCAAGAAGATCATCCCTTAAACATTAAATTTTTCAGATGTTGATATCCTCAAAGTCAACAAATAGACATGGCAATTGTACTTTGATGGTTCATATACCCAACATGGATCAGGAGCAGGCATTTTATTCATCACACTACAAGGTCACACAATTCCAAAGGCATATAAATTGAGTTTTCCATGCACCAACGATACAACAGAATATGAAGCTTTGGTCACAGGAATCAAGATGGCCATAGAATAGAATATCACACAACTACAGGTTTTTTGAGACTCTAAGCTCATCATCAATCAAATTAATGATGATTATAAAATAAAGGATGACAAACTAATGCCTTATAAAAAGATGGTCGGTGATTTCAAGAAGTATTTTGTAGAAATCACTTTTGAGAAGATTCCAAGAAATGACAACAAAGCAGCAGACGCCATGGCAACACTTGCTTCTCTACTTCAAACACAAGAAAATCAAGAGCATTACAAATTCTTGGTGGAAGGGTTGTTTTACCCTACCCATAATTGTCCTGATTCCCAAATTATCTATCACCTTGTTGGGCATGATTCCTCCCACTATGGCCAAATTAATACATACCTGAAAGATCACACCCTCCCTCCTGACTTGTCCTGACTTGTCAAAAAACCAAAAGAAAAATTTCATCCGCCAATCCTCTCATTATACTCTTGTTACGGATACCCTTTTTGAATGAGGTCTGGACGGTACTCGCTTAAGATGTCTCAAGCAAGAAGAATCCAAAAAGGCCTTAAACAAATTCCATAATGGCATTTGTGGCACTCATTCAAGTGGTCTTACCCTTTCGAAAAAACTCATTCGCTTGGGATATTATTGGCCAACTATGGAGCGAGATTCTTTTCAGATAGCTAAAACATGCAAACAATGTCAAATTAATGGCAACTGAATTCATGCACCAACACAAGAGCTTCATGCTTTGGCAACATCTTGGTATTTTTGCCAATGGGGTCTTGATCTAGTAGGAAAGATAAATCCTCCTTCATCCAATGGTCACAAATTCATCCTTGTAGCTACAAAATATTTTACAAAATGGATTGAGGCAATAACTCTCACAAATATCACAAGACAACAAATTGTTGCATTTATCTTGAACTACATCATATGTCGCTATGGCATACCCATGACCATTATCACTAATAATGGAGGACCGTTCAAGAACCAGGATGTACAAGAGCTTTTTGAGAAATTTCAGATCCAACATAGATTCTCTATACCCTATTATCCACAAGGGAATGGACAAGCAAAAGCATCAAACAAAACAATTTTGAAGATCCTCAAAAAGATAGTGAATGATGCTGGCAAAGATTGGTATATTCAATTGAACCCTACTATATGGGCCTATCATACCAGTATCCACACACCCACAGGAGCCACACCTTTCTCTCTTGTCTATGGATCAAAAGCAATATTGCCAATAGAAGTAGAGATACCTTCTCTACGAGTATCATTAAAAGGTTGTATCCCAGATGAAGAACAATGAGTATCTAGACTAAAAGACTCAGAATTGATCCATGAACGATGCCAGAATGTCTTTAATCATTTGAAGGTGTATCAGCAAAGAATGTGTCGAAGCTATAATCACAAGGTCAAACAAAGAGTCTTTCAAGTTGGAGAACTAGTGCTAAAGGAAAATCCATGCAACCAGTCAGATCGAGAAAAGAAAGGGAAGTTTGAACCAAACTGGTTGGGTTCGTTTGTTGTCACAACAACATTTGGGTCAGGAGTCTATCAGCTATCAATACCAGATGAGGATCAGCTTGAGGAACCCATCAATAGCATGCATTTGAAAAAGTTTTATGTCTAAAAGAAGAAAATCTAAAAACAGTGAAAAAGCAGAAAATCCAAAAACAGTGAAAAAGCAAAAAATCCAAAAACAGTGGAAAAGACAGAAAATCCAAAAACTGTGAAAAAGCAAAAAAAAAACAGCGAAAACAGTGAAAAAAAAAATCAAATATGAGGAAAAATGCAATAAAAACAGGTAGTGAAAACCTGGAAAGAGGCGCTACTTGTCAGCTAGCTCTTCCATCCATTAGTTCATGCATCCTTCCACTTGCATTCAGTTTCATCAGCACTGTTCATATCCATAATAAAGCCTTTTGTACATAAACAAGCCTCGTAGGTGATTTCTCACCATTGTTTGGATCATTGTATATACCATAATAAAGTTTGTTTGTAGACTAGGGGCAAAATCCTAAACTAGATAGGGGCAATTTTTTGTTGAGATTAATCAAACAGGTAGAACAACAATTAGGCAACACTTGTCAAATGAGAACTGAGACACATCCAACGTTGAACACAAGATCAAATTATCAACCATCAACTATCAGTCTAAACATGGAAAACACATATCAATGGATGATATCTTTTGACTAATGGTTTTAACACTTTATCAATAATGGTTCAATTTTATATCTTGATTTTTTCTATCATAATTCTTGAGTGACTCAAGTATGTCTTTGACTAGAGGAACAAGAAAGGAACATGATATTTTCTTGTCTATTATTTGTAAATTAATCATTAATATGTGCAAGTTTGTCTCAAGACATGATCATCAAAGTATCATTGAGGACATTTCGGATTTGCATATAGGAATGGTTAATAGTGTCTGTTTTATGCAAGCAACACTCAAGTCATCTTGGTTCAATTATACCTTGATGCTTGTGCTAACTTGCAATATCAAAACCTAGGAAAGTAGTGCTCAAATCATCATGGTTCAATTATACCATTGATGTTTACACTCACTTCCCACATTTTAAAGGCTCAATGATGATAAAAAGCAATGACCAAATGACCGGTCTGATCACAACATTGCATTTGATTCGCATTTGCATATTAGAAGTAGATTGCATTTCATTTTGCATGGGATCACAAGAGCTCATCTTTTCCAAGACCAAATGCTTCAACATGGTGTTATCTCTCTTATTAAGTGATTGAGTACATGGGACATTAACAAAAAAATCAATTCATTCATCCTGCATGATAAGTTAGTTCATTTCATCACATGTAAGCACTGCATAATAAGAGATCATTCATATCAAACATCCAATCATTCATTCATTTAGTTAGATCATTGCATTGCATCCTTCTCATATCCATATGCATAGATAGAATCATATAAGCATCATAAATATAGGAAATATTTCATTGCACGTGCATCACATAGTACATAAATACATCCATCATGTAAATACTGCATTATCATATAAAAAGCATTCATCCATCATCTAGAATCTATAATCATATAAAAATTAAAGCATACATCATGAAAGTAGTTGCACAACATAATCATATAGCAAATAGAATGCATCCACAATCTCATAGGTCATATAGAACGAATAGAATTGACTGCATACCATATCATCAAAAAGATCAATGTTCAAGGTACAATGATATCACAAAAATATCTAAGATACATCACAAATATACATCGTGGGAATCTTTGATATCTCATCACAAAAAGGTGTATACTGTTGGGACTCATAAAATTTGAGTATTTTGAGAGGCCCATTTCAAAATTTTGCTCTGCACTTTCAAATGAATACTTAGTGAATCAACCGGAGTGGCGTAGTTTGAAGAAGGGTAAAATAGGGCCAGTTGATTATTAAGTGCTAAAGCCTTGGAATCTTATTATACACGTTTCATTTGGCCTATGAAGTGTTCTACAACTTTCAAATTTTAGTTTGGATCAGTTTATCAAGTACCCATTTCAAGGGGTGAGCTTAAAGTTGTTCATAGGTGCAAATGCAGATTTTATCTAATGACATACTTTGAGGCCTTGCATTTCATGACCAGTTGATCGTCATGTTGAAATTAAAAGTGCATTGAATTGTATGCATATAAATGAGTCCACATGCCAAGTTTCAATTCTCTACCAATTCATTTGCTCAGTTTGGTAAGCTCAATCCATTTGCAGATTGTATTGTTTGCATAGGTCCCTATTTCAACAGCTAGTCAGAGCCCTACTTTGCATGTGTAAAAGATGCCCCAACAAGTGTCATCATAGAATATTCATTCCAAGATACTGCTAGTATAAAAGACAAGCTATCTTTTCAGTTTGGAGCTCCTACCAATCCGTTTGATCAATTTTCCGAGATGGTTTCTTGAGCCGTTTTATTCAGTGTTCTGCACTTTCATTGTTGCCTCTGTTAAGTTGCCATTTTCATGAGCTCACCATTTGCATCCTATCAGCTTCCCGGTCAAACTGAACATTCCATGGTCTTCCTTGTACTTCAAAGTATCTATGCCCCAAATTTGGGGATCTACGGAGACCATTTGATATTTTTAATGTGTGCACTTTGAGGTCCCTGCACATTGATTTTATCAGGTTCATAGTGCTAACAGAGCCATTTGGTCATCTTTGACCATTAATATTTCTTCACCCAGGATTCGTCTTGATAAATGGTTTGGCAGAGTGAATGCCCATATATCAGACAGTACGCCTATCAGTTTGTGAAGTCCAAAAAGGTATTCTGACCAGTTTTAAAATTGCATCTTGGGGTTTAAATGCGAAAATGTGGCATAGTTGCCAGTGAGTTGCAAAACTCAGTTCAGTGATCAGAAAATTGTGTCGATCAACTCTAGAGGTATGCTCAAGGAGCTTGAGGCATTTCAAGGGTCAGTTGCATGAAAACGAAAAAAAAATACTCGGGCCCACTTTGGGGCCCGATCTGGCTCATGCCCTTGCAGTATTAATTTTATTGGCGACTTGGTTCACTGAGAGAATCTCAGAATATTTAAATTTGAATTATGATCACAAGACATGAGATAAGAATGGTGATGATGGAGGCCAATTTGAGCATGAAAGTAGACATGGGCTACTTGGGAGGGACAAAGATTCACCACTTCTCCTACACACTTATCAGATCGCATAAGCTAATTTGCAACAAGTAATAGAGGTAATGGGGCTGGAGGATGCAATAAAAGTCACAAATGATATTGGAGCAGACATTGAAATTTTCAACCAAATGCAAATTGGCAGGTGTAAATGTCAATTTCCTTGTGGTTAACAAAGGGCATCATTAGAAATTTTGAAGCTAATGCATTGGTAGGTGTTAAGCCTAAATCCTCCCTACATGGTATTAAGACAAAATACCTTTCAAGCAAATGCTCAGAAGCTTCCAAGCGAATGCACAAACCAGGGGAATGTGTAAACCATTTATCCCACATTGGTGGTGGGGAGGAGGGTTTTAGTATTTAAATGTAAAGTCGCACACATTCATAGTGTCAAAGCTTAAAGGCTTTTGGCAAGAGGCTGCCTAGCGACCCAGTGGACCCCACGCACGCGCGCATCCTGAGGCAACCAAATTTTGTAGAAGAAGGGCGAATTAACCAACGAGCAAGTTGCAGATGGATCAATGGTTGTCGTTGTACCGCAATGGAGAGATGTGCGACGGTTAACCATCGCGACTTGGCGACTAGATGGTGGGCCCGACAGGTGAGCGGCTCATGTGTTAAAGATCAAACAGGTATGAGGGGGATCAATGGTGGACCTTGATCTGCTATGCGAAGAGGAACGCCAGTTACCTATTGTGGATCAGTGACTGATGAGGTGGTGGTCCAGTGGTAGGTGAGGTGGCGGTCTAGTGGAAGGCGAGATGGTGTCCAAGTGGATCTGCAAGCAAATCACAGGGTGCCACGTGGCAGAACACAGATGGAAAATGGAGTAAAAATCAAAGTTAATTCATATAGTTCAGACTATAGGTAGAAATTCAAAAAAATTAAATGATGGATCCATCTGAGAGATTAATTCACCTGAGAGTTATTTTTTGCTCAAATATACAAGTATTATATCATTGGAAAGCTCTCGAACCAAGGATTTTGTTTCTACAATCAGTTGTAACACACATAAAATATTTAGAGAGAAGTTTCCTTGATATTTCAGAAGGATTTTTCAGTTTGTCAGAGAGGATTTTCTGCAGGCCAAGTGTGTGAGCCATTAATGGTAGAAGATTTGGGACAGTTGTCCTTGTTAGATGAAATCTGATTTGTCCTCTCTTCCTTCTTATTCGAGGGTCTTCTCATTTGTAAGATTTCCAAAAAATTTGTGAGAAGGCTCTAGAAATTCTGTGTTTCCAGCTTTGAATTTCTTTACCAAGTTTGTAAAATCCTATGGGTCTTTTCAGGGTATAGAGTTGCATTTCAATAATTTCAAATTGTTTCATAATTGTAGGTTTTACTTGTGTAAGGCATGAGTAGATTTCACATAAAATTATCTCCAAATATGTATTTCTTTATTACAAATTAAATCCTCAAGGAGGGTGGAATTTGTCATCTCAAGGAGATTGTTGTGATTGTTTGTAGGCATTCTTCAGTAAAGAGTTTAAATTTTGTAATCAATCATAAATAATGAAATATGTATCCAAGATCTGATGATTTTGTGAATGAGTTGAGTAATGCATTGGTATAAGGTATTGATGCATGAATATTTTATAATAAAAATAGATTTGCAGCTGAGATTTGTATTTGCAGTTATGTGTGTGACTCCATGCCCAATGAACAAGGCACTTGTCTTTAAAGAATTTGGGGATATTTTCATAATCATATAATTTTACAGAAATTTATTTCCCTTCATGTTTGGGGGTTGTGTCCTATTCATTTCAAGCTCTTATTCATCTATTTCTTGTACATATCTAGCCAACCTATATTGTTTTCTAACTTGTTGAGCTTGTGGAATGATCTATCTGCTTATTGTTTGATGCTGCCATATGTCTGTAACTGGTTGTATTTTATGCATCAAAGGGTGTCCCCCCTAGGTTTAGCAGAACTTGAAGTGCAAGAGGATCATTAGGGTCCTATGTTATGTTGTCCAATTCCTGATGTATTTCATAGATTGAAATTGGTCATTTCATAGATCAATTATAGGTGAACCTGGGTTTCTCATTTTTTGAGAACAAAAAAAATGGCGACTCTGCTAGCGACAATGATGTAAAAATTTTGTCAAGTCAAATCCATGAGTCTGGCCAAAATTTATTTGGGGAAGAGTCTCATAAGTTTAGAAATCTGAAAGTTACTTTCAGATCTAAAAATGTATACCCTGGAAGGTCTTGTTGCTATGAAATGTAAAAAAAATTATGTGACTATGTTGTGTGTCAAGTACCCAGAAATCTGAAAGTGTTTCAGAGTGAAGATCAGTGGTTAAATTTTATTCCTCTTCAGGGAGGTGGTGACTCTGTAAGAACGAACCTAAGATTTCGAGCTACTCTTCAAATTTTCAATCAAAAGTGAAGTGAACAGTAGCAGCAAATTTACTCCAGGTATTACTCATTGTTGAGATAATTATTTGTTCTTTATAAGGTGAAAAGGTCACCATTGAAAGTAAAAGAAATATGCACTTTACATTCTTCATGTTTTAAAAAAAAAATCAGTCATAAGTGATGGGAGAAGTATGTATGATTGTGAAAATTTGTGACTACATGTGTTTTGAAAAGAGTTTGTAAAATAGTAAGATGCATTGTCTAAGCAATGGTTCAATAGATGTTACAAATTTGATGGATCTAGATGTGGTTCCTAGATCTCCAAATCCCTTGTCAAATCTGAAAGAAATTGATAGAGAGATTGAAGTATGTCTTCAAAAGATCCAAGATAAGTTCATCTTGTTTTTAAGAAAGAAAGTAGGGAAGAGAAGAAAGGAAGAGTCATCATATGTTTTTTATGAAAGATTTATAGCTGCATTAAATGAGCTTTTAGTTGATGCTAGACCCCATGAGTCTGTTTGGATTGAGTTATTCTTAGAGCTTGATGAGCCTGACTAAATTAATTGGTCTACAACCTTGAAAGAAGAAAGTGTTGCATGTATTAAAGAATGGATAGATGAGATTGAAATGAATAAATCTGAAAATGTACACAGTATTGAGTACATTGATGGAGATGAATCCGTGAATGGATATACCTCTTATGATGCTAAAGATGACTCTTATTCTCAGCATGATAGTGTAGATGTGTATTCAGAGCAAGAAGAAAATTGTGAGAACATAAGTTGTTCAAATAATCATGAGCCTGTTGAGGTTTCAGATTTGAATAATATAGATGACCTTGCTGTCAATATCAATCGACAAAGTGTTTGCAACCAAGGTTATGAAACTATGTTGCAACATATAGCGACACTTTATGATCAGCATGATACAGGTTATGATGTTGATGCAAGTTGTTGTAATGACAAAATAAATGTGCACAAAGACATGAGCACTGTAGATTTGATACCTGCATTAGATTGGGACAATGTTTACAGCATAGAAGATAAAGTCAAGGAAAATGAAAATGAAGGAAAAGGTTCACTGAGTAGTGAACAAATCTTAGAACTCTTAGTTGTTGATCTTAAGAAGTATGCATCCAGAAATGTCCCCAATATCTCATACCCAACCAATATGCATTTTGATACTGATGAAGTTTTTTAGGGTGTGAAGTATGATACATATGTTGTTGATTCTTTCCCTATATTTGATTTGAGCAGTGTACAAGATAAAAATGCATATACAGTTGATAGATGTGATGATGTGGATTCATACACTGATATGAATTTAAAATTTTATATGCATTGTGTGGATCTTGCTTTTAAAAGGAATGACAAATCTGAAATTGTTTTCCCAGATTTGCAAGTGGTTAATGAACCATTACTTGATGATGTATTTCCATGTGTGCAAAGTGCTGATAAAAATTGTGATCAGCAAGATGTTGAATTGTAGTCATTTTATGATGAAATATTCCTCTATTTTGCAAGACAATATTAAGGATGAGTTTTTTCCTTTTGTGCAAACTAGTGGTCAACATGTGCCTGATGTTCCCAGTGATCAGATGGAGTTGGGTTACTTTTATTTTCAGCTGGGAGATGATTGTAAGCAATATGACAGTTATGTGTCATTTGATGATCAACATTTAGAGGTAGGTTTTGTTCAAAGATGAATGATCATGAACATGTTGATTATTTGTTATGTGATAAGCTTATGAGAATTTGCAGCATTTGTGATCAGGCAAATGATAGTGAAAATTCAAGCTTAACTTCAGTTTATGGAAATGAGAATCATGTGTTTGATAGAGGTAAGCATTGACTTCAATTTTGATGGCCCGGGGCCATATGTAAATAAATTATATTATTGTATGGTCGCTTTGCTTTCAGTTGTGTGGTTTTCAATACGGAGCCCTATTGTTCGGGTAGAATAAGGAACCCCTATTTTTTGAGAAGAAGAGAAGTGATTTGTTTTTGGTTGGTCTGCTCTACCAAAGATTCTAGATTCTTGTGTTGATCTTGCAATCAACCATCCCCAGTCAGAGCCACTGTTGCGACTCATAAAATTTAAGTATTTTGAGAGGCCCATTTCAAAAAATTTCTCTGCACTTTCAAATGAATACTTAGTGAATCAACCGGAGTGGCGTAGTTTGAAGAAGGGTAAAATAGAGCCAGTTGATTATTAAGTGCTAAAGTCTTGGAATCTTATTGTACACCTTTCATTTGGCCTATGAAGTGTTCTACAACTTTCAGATTTCAGTTTGGATCAGTTTATCAAGTACCCATTTCAAGGGGTGAGTTGAAAGTTGTTCATAGGTGCAAATGCAGATTTTATCAAATGACCTACTTTGAGGCCTTGCATTTCATGACCAATTGATCGTCATGTTGAAATTCAAATTGCATTGAAGTGTATGCATATAAGTGAGTCCACATGCCAAGTTTCAAGTCTCTACCAATCCATTTTCTCAGTTTGGTAAGCTCAATCCATTTACAAATTGTATTATTTGCATAAGTCCTTGTTTCAACAGCTAGTCAAAGCCCTACTTTGCACATGTGTAAAAGATGCCCCGACGAGTGTCATCACAAAATATTCATTCCAGGGTACTGCTAGTATGAAAGACAAGCTATGTTTTCAGTTTGGAACTCCTACCAATCTGTTTGATCAATTTTCTGAGATGGTTTCTTGAGCCATTTTATTCAGTGTTTTGCACTTTCATTGTTGCCTCTGTTAAGTTGCCATTTTCATGAGCTCACCATTTGCATCCTATCAGCTTCCTGGTCAAACTGAACATTTTATGGTCTTCTTTGTACTTCAAAGTATCTATGCCCCGGATTTGGGGATCTATGGAGACCATTTGATATTTTTAATGTGTGCACTTTGAGGTCCCTGCACATTGATTTTATCAGGTTCATAGTGCTGACAAAGCCATTTGGTCATCTTTGACCATTAATATTTATTCACTCGGGATTCATCTTGAGAAATGGTTTGCTAGAGTGAATTCCCATATATCAAACAGTGCGCTTATCAGTTTGTGAAGTCTAGAAAGGTGTTCTAACCAATTTTAAAATTGCATCTTTGGGTTTAAATGAGAAAATGTAGCACAGTTGCCAGTGAGTTGCAAAACTCAGTTCAGTGATCAAAAAATTGTACCGATAAACTCCAGAGGTATGTTCAAGGTGCTTGAGGTATTTCAAGGGTTAGTTGCATGAAAACAAAAAAAAAATTAGTCGGGCCCACTTTGGGGCCCAATCTGGCTCATGCCCTTGTAGTATTAATTTTATTGGTGACTTGGTTCATTGAGAGAATCTCAAAATATTTAAATTTGAATTATGATAATGAGACATGTGATAAGAGTGATGATGATGAAGGCCAATTTGAGCATGAAAGTAGACATGGGCAACTTGGGAGGGACAAAGATTCACCACTTCTCCTACACACTTATCAGATCACAGAAGCTAATTTGCAGCAAGTAATAGAGGTAATGGGGCTGGAGGATGCAACAAAAGTCACAAATGATATTGGAGCAGACATTGAAATTTTCAACCAAATGCAAATTGGCAGGTGTAAATGTCAATTTCCTTGTGGTTAACAAAGGGCATCATTAGAAATTTTGAAGCTAATGTATTGGCAGGCGTTAAGACTAAATCCTCCTTGCATGGTATTAAGACAAAAAACCTTTCAAGCAAATGCTCAGAAGCTTCCAAGCGAATGCACAAACCAGGGGAATGTGTAAACCATTTATCCCACATTGGTGGTGGGGAGGAGCGTTTTAGTATTTAAATGTAAAGTCACACATATTCATAGTGTCAAAGCTTAAAGGCTTTTAGCAAGAGGTTGCCTGGTGACCCAGTGGACCCCACGCCATGTGCACGCATCTTAAGGCAACCAAATTTTGTAGAAGAAGGGAGAATTAACTAGTGAGCAAGTTGCAGAAGGATCAACGGTTGTCGTTGTACCGCAATGGAGAGATGCACGATGGTTAACCATCGCGACTTGGCGACTAGATGGTGGGCCCGACAGGTGAGCGGCTCGTGTGTTAAAGATCGAGCAGGTTCGAGGGGGATCAACAGTGGTCGCTGATCCGCTATGCGAAGATGCACGCCAGTTACCCATTGCGAATCAGTGACTGATGAGGTGGCAGTCCAATGGCAAGTGAGGTGGCGATCTAGTGGCAAGCGAGATGGCATCCAAGTGGATCTGCAAGCGAATCACATGGTGCCACTTGGCGGAACACATATGGAAAATGGAGTAAAAATCAAAGTTAATTCATATAGTTCAAACAATAGGTAGAAATTCAAAAAAATTAAATGACGGATCCATCTTTGAGATTAATTCGCTTGAGGGTTATTTTTTGCCCAAATATACAAGTATTATATATTGTTGGAAAGCTCTCAAACCAAGGAGTATGTTTTTGTAGTCAGTTGTAAAACACATCAAATATCTCGAGAGAAGTTTCCTCGGGATTTCAGAAGTATTTTTCAGTTTGTCAGAGAGGATTTTCTGCAAGCCAAGTGTGTGAGCCATAAATGGCAGAAGATTTGGGACAATTGTCCTTGTCAAATTAAATCTGATTTGTCCTCTCTTCCTTCTTATTTGAGGGTCTTCTCATTTGTAAGGGTTCCAGAATTTTTGTGAGAAGGATCCAGAAATTCTATGTTTCCAGCTCTGAATTTCTTTTCCAAGTTTGTAAAATTCTATGGGTCTTTTCAGGGTATAGAGTTGCATTTCAGTAATTGCAGATAGTTTCATAGTTGCAAGTTTTACTTGTGTAAGGCATTAGTAGATTTCACATAAAATTGTCTCCAAATATGTATTTCTTTGTTACAAATTAAATCCTCAAGGAGGGTGGAATTTGTCATCTCAAGGAGATTGTTGTGATTGTTTGTAGGCATTCTTCAGTAAAGAGTTTAAATTCTGTAATTAATCATAAATAATGAAATATGTATCCAAGATCTAATGATTTTGTGAATGAGTTGAGTAATGCATTGGTATAAGGTATTGATGCATGAATATTTTATAATGAAAATAGATTTGCAACTGAGATTTTCATTTGCAGTTCTGTGTTTAACTCCATGCCCAATGAACAAGGCACTTGTCTTTGAAGAATTTGGGGATATTTTCATAATCATATAATTTTAAAGAAATTTATTTCCCTTCATGTTTGGGGGTTGTGTCCTATTCATTTCAAGCTCTTATTCATCTATTGCTTGTATAGATCTAGCCAACCTGTAGTGTTTTCTAACTTGTTGATCTTGTGGAATGATCTATCGGCTTATTGTTTGATGCTGCCATAAGTCTGTAACTGGTTGTATTTTATGCATCAAAGGGAGTCCCCCCTAGGTTTAGCAGAACTTGAAGTGCAGGAGGATCATTAGGGTCCTATGTTATGTTGTCCAAGTCCTGATGTATTTCATAGATTGAAATTGGTTATTTCATAGATCAATTGTAGGTGAACTTAGGTTTCTCATTTTTTGAGAACAACATATACATCAATGGATCAATGTCCCATATCAGTGTGACCACTAGGATACGGAGTAAAACTCTATCCTAGTGCGGTAGGCCTAGTAGCACCAACTGATACCCCTGTACCTTGGTCCCCACCTGGGGGATCTCTCTAGAATGGCCTTGTCACTCCTCGGCTCTCAAACTGGCTCTTTCCTAGCCTCCTGCTCATATGTGAGAAGTCAGGAGCCCTCCGATCAACAGGAACAACAGTGTAGTATAAGGTCCTATAATACTCAGCCTCCCAGACCGTTTGGTGCATCATCTTCAGGGAAGCCTTCCCTAAAATACTCTCCTAACATTTGTACATGTGCCTCGGCCTGCTGACACCTATCCCTGGTTGCATCTCTCTCTACCATGAGAGAGGCCATCTGAGCCTCTACCTGGGCAATCTGAGCCTGTGCCTATGTCTATACCTAGGACATATGTGCTTGTGCATGTACCTATAACTGTATCATCTAGAACTCTAGCTTGGCTATCTGAGAGTCTCTCTCTGCTAGTCGACCCTCTAGCTATTGAACCTGACCCTGCAGGTCAATAATTTGAGCCTGTTGCTGATGAGATGGCATCCTAATGAGTATCTATTGTGGTGCCTCTACCTATGGCTGCTCAACCTATGGTACTCCT
This sequence comes from Cryptomeria japonica, assembly GCF_030272615.1. Classification (NCBI taxonomy): domain Eukaryota; kingdom Viridiplantae; phylum Streptophyta; class Pinopsida; order Cupressales; family Cupressaceae; genus Cryptomeria; species Cryptomeria japonica. The sequence goes on along the minus strand of NC_081409.1, from coordinate 418,323,094 downwards.
TCCTATACTTGCTCAACCTAGGGAACCTCCTACTCTGGGACCTGTTGCCCCTTGTCCACTGGACATGATCTCCTCCATCTGACCACCCAAGTCACCCAATACATAGGTAACTCTCTAGTTAATCTAGAACTGTTAGCTTCTCGCATGCCTGTTGATACCACTGACAACACTCTACCATCTCCTCCATCATCATCTCCATCTCCACCACCATAGTCTTTTGCATCTCCTCAATATCCATCTTTGTCATCTCCCCCATCTCTGCCATCATCTCCACCCCCACCTCCTCTCCCCCCACCATCCCTTAGTCCTCTAGGAGCTCTGCATCATGGCCTCTCATCATCCTCATTGAAAGCTGGCTCTGGCTCATTAGGTTAAGTCAATCTAGGAAACTTGTGTGTAGTGAAATATGCAGCATACTCGTTAGTCATCCCACTATCTATGGTGCCTGATAGATAGTCCCAATCCTGCGGCCCCAATGATCGGTACTCTACTCACGCCTGCTCATAAGAAATAGTGGGCCCCCAAGTAGTCACATTAAGTCTCCTGCGAGCATAGTGGGTTGCACCCTATGGAATCCCATGTATCCTGCCATACAAAGTTTACTTTAGTGGCGAATATTCGCCAATGGCAAATTTTCACGTCGACCATGTCGGAAATGGTGAATATTTTGTACTGACTGGGGGTGGCCATGTCGCCAAAACATATCAATTTTCGTCAAAGTCATGGCTCAATCGCCATATGTTCTATGCAATTAAATGTTTCTATGTGATGATTTTGCCAATACAATATATGGTGGACACACGGTAAATTTAATTGTTTCTCCTACACTCTCCGAGGTTGCCTTAATAGATGACCTTAATTCGCCTATAGGCATGTGAAGATTTGTTAGCCAAGGGACCCAATTCGCCTGACATCTTGCCAACGCGTGTCTCCATTCACCCCAACTTTTGCCAATATATTGTATTCGCCTATTATTTGGATGACCTATAATCGCCTTGAAAATTACTAAGTCGTATTTGGATGACCTATAATTGCCTCGAAAATTACATAAGTCATGTTATAGTTACGCAGGATTCGCCAAATATTTGTATACCATAAAATTCCCACGGAATTTACCATATAAGGATTGGTATAAATACATGCAAAGATCAGATCTATCTCAACACAATCTGGTGGGTTCTAGGCTCCGAATTTTGATCAATAGCGAAGTTTCAGACCAAGGAAAATCATTGTTGTTGACTGTATTGGCAACTGCTAGTGACCTAAAGAGTAAAGCCTAAATGTGAGCGATCATATTTTTGAAGTGGTATATTATACATTATAGTCTATTATTGCTTCTTCAGCAAATTGATATTTTTTAGGCAGCCTTTATTTCATTGGAGATGTTCAATAGGAAGAGGGGTAGGAAACCTGAATGTGGGGAAGGCCAGGAGAGGCCAACAAAAAGCAGAACGTTGTCTTCGTACTTTGGCGTTGGAAAAGATTGTGGTACTAGTGAAAATCAAGAAGGTACATCATCACAAGTACAAATACAAAATTTGCCACCTACACCACATGTTGAAGACGGCGGCAAACTTGATATCTCAAACTAGGATGATCATGAAGAAGATTATCTGGTAGATACCCAAGTTAGCCAGAATGATATAATTGACTTGGGTGATAATGCCATTGATGATAATGCACGAAAGGGGAAAAGAAAAGCCATATCAAAAAAGGGTGAACCACAATCAGAAAAGGATCGGGAGTGGGATATGTCAGTGAGAAATTTTCAAATTAATTAGGCATCAAAGTATCCATTCATTGAACCAGTGGAGAATCCAATTGAAGGTGAGCCTCCAATAGAATGCAAGTGTAATATTTGCACTTGGAAACATAACAAGGAAATTAGGTTGCAGCTAAAATTTGACACCATAGAAAAGCATATGGGTAAAGTTTATGAAAAACAAATGATAGACGGGGTTGAAAAATCAGTGATAAGATGGAAAACAAAGGATGAATGTAAGCATGTGAGGAATGTCGAAGAGTAATATCTTCATGAGAAATTACATACGAAGCCTGTTGAAGTTAAAGGTTCTATTGAAGCTGTTTTTGGAAAAGCAATGCAAATAGAACAACTGGGAAAAGTTGTTCAGTTAAGCGTTGTTTTTCATATTTTGAGCAGAGGGCGTGCTATGACAGATTTCCCATCAATTAGTGGTTTATTACACTTTTTGAAAGTTCCTAACTATCCTAATAGACACTGGTCAGTAAATAGTGGATGGGAATGGGCAAGTTGTCTTGCTGAGGTTGAAAAAGAAGATGTACAAGAAAAAATAAGAGAGTCAAACTTCATTGCATTTTCTTTAGATGAAGTTACGGCAGTAGACAATACTTCATGGGTATGCATGCATGTTTATACTATAGAGAATCATACCCGCCAACCTCATCTACTATCTGTTGCTAAAATGAAGGAGAGTACGATAGTGGAAAATTTATTTCAACTAGTAAAGAGAAGTTTAATTGAATATGGAGGTATGGATGACATGACGGTAGCCAAAAAATTGGTTTGTGTTGGAGCAGATGGAGCTTCAGTAATGCAAGGTCACAGGAACGGTCTTTGTACAAAGATTAAAACTTCATTTTCACCATACATTACTGCAATTCACTGCATGGCTCATAGAATAAATCTAGCTTTTGGAATTGTGAGCAAGTTTGCTTCGGTTAAAAAAATTGAAATTTTAATCAGAGAGCTCTACTCACACTTTTGTCGAAGTCCCAAGCGATTTATGGAATTTCAACACTTTGTTGATGGATTAACTGATGGGAACAAGCTTCTCAAGGATAATGATACCAGATGGATCTCTTTGGATGGTCTAGCGCATCGAGTGTTTTCAGAATATCCATCCTTGATTGGACTATTTCACACAACTCGCAACGAATCAGATCAACCGAAATTTCCTAAACTTCTTGGCAGGTTAAGTAATTTAGAGACACTCTTAATTTTAGTAGCTCTTATGCCCATGCTAGAGGAAATGAGGAATATTATGAAGGCTGCCCAAAAAAGAGCTCTGTATATTGCAGAATATGCTACGTTGCGTAAGATGACATGCATGACCCTCGACAATCTCTATCGAAATCAACCAGCACTATCTGATGAAAAATTTGTTAAGTGGTGGACACTCACAGATTTGAACAATCCTGATAACTTTTTACAAATCAGTGCAGATGGGGAGGTATGTGCCAATGTATGGGGATTTAAGATACCAATGCACTTCTATGCCATGGCCGACCCCGAGGAACCAGGAAAGTGCCCCAGGAAGAAACTAGCAAGAGTTACAAATGAAGATTTCGACAAGATTGTTGAGACTGTAACTACTTCTGTGAAGAAAATTGCATATGATCTTTCCTCACAAATTAGAAGCAGATTCCCTCCTGACAACCTACTCGAAGCCATGTCTATTGTGTTTCCTCATTATTGGAGCCTCAACAGTGCATCTGATTTTCGAAGTAAGCTACTGACTTTGGTAAAACAATTTTGCATAGCCAAAGAATTTAATGGAGTAACTATAAATGGAATATTAGACGAAACTCATCTTCAAGAGCAATCATCTCATTTTGCATACACTATGAAAGAACAATATGCCAAAATGGAGAACCCCCGCGAAGAGGGGTCAGTAACAAGGCTTTGGAAATATATAGTTGAGAATGCATCCTTGCGTGATTCAATGCCAGAATATGTGAAGCTTATTGATTTATGTCTTACCATGATATTGGGTTCAGTGGAAGATGAGAGAGTTTTCAGTGCTTTGGGGTTCCTAAATCAAAGCTAAGAAACAAACTAGACAAAAATTTGAAAAATTTCTTGAGGCTCTATACATCAAGGTATGATGTCCACATTTTTCTTTATGATAGGGCACTGCAAATCTGGAGGTCCAAATGTGAAAGAAGAGGTTTGGGCAACACTTCAAACCAAAGTGTCAGTGGGACTACTGGACGTACTGGTAGCATTGAGATGCAGTTCGGCGAAGATATGCAGACTCAGACTCAGAGTGAAGAAACCACAGACGAGAATCAAGAAAGCACTGAATTTGATGAGGATGAATGGCAACTGTAAGAGATTGGTATTTATTAATCTTATTACTGTATCTCATCATTCATATTACAAAAACATATTACTTTTTGCAATTAGAATTTAATATTGATTTGTAATTGTATTTTTCAACTTTCTATTTTCAGATTTAAAATAGTATAATAAAAAAAAAAACCATAATGTGTTTATTGATATAGAGATGTTTATTGTTTATTTATACATGTTTGAGTCTCAAATCTGTGTGATACATTTTAGAACCATATGATACAATTCATTCAATAGTAATACACATGTCGAGAACTTAGATTTTCATTAATTCTTTCAAAATATAGCCATATGATACAATTCATTCAATAGTAATACACCAATCTGTGTGATTCTCCATGCCAATTGCAAAAGTGAATACAAAGTTTTAGAACCCTTTGCAAAATTGCAAATGACCCTAAATTCCCTTTTATAGAAACAAGGGAGCAGCAACAGCTTCAGGTCAAATTGCAAGTTTTCAACATGTGAACACTGAACATCAAAATCACAAACTCAGCACATATTTATATGGCCATCACATGTCGTATTAGCAATTTAACATCTACTACATGTTTGATGTCTCCTGTTCAAAAAACAGAGTTCAAAATTAAATATTAATTCACCCCATGACAAATTAAACATAGATAATAGCAGTGCCTAAAACCTACTAATCAAAAATAGAGAAATGCATAAATGTTAAATTAAGGGAGAATTTGAGAATACAAATTTACTAGCTGAAGTTTTGCACTGTGCATCATAGATTCATAGGCTGGCCGCTAGATTAGCAAAATAGCAATAGCGAGTGCTATTTTTTTCCTATTCATAAAATAGATTCATAGGTTGGATTAGAAAAATAGCAATAGTGAGTGCATCATAAATTCATAGGCTGGATTAGCAAAATAGCAAACAAAAAAAACATAAAACCTTGAAATTAAGAATAAAAGAAGAAAATTGTGCAATACATACTATGATTCTTAAGAATTTTGTGCCAATTTTTGTAGGGTGCTCCACTCTTCGTCTAATGGAAGGTCAATATTCTGTAAACTATGGAAAGTCAACTCCAACTTCGTCAACATTCGATATTCAGAAGATTTACTTGACATCATTATTTCATCCAATACCGAATTTAGAGTTGTAAATGGTTGGATGAATTCCAGAAATCTTTTGGGAGTTGTGTCCTTTGGAAGCAATTCTAAATCAGACTTCATTTTTATCTCCATGCTTTTTTTGTAAGCTTCTTCTCCAATGAATTTATTTGATGTGTCAACAAGCATAGGCAAACCAAGCTTAATCAAATTATTTTTCTTTTCTTGCAGCTTCACTATCTTTTTTCCACAACTGTCCATAACTTCTGATGTTTCCCTTAGCTTCTGGCATTTTTGAATGATAGATGATGTCTTAACTATGGCATCAATGCGGCTCTTAATTCCCTTGGATGCCAAGTAGCTGTCACTGGAACTGTAGACTACTTTCAGAATCTTTTTTGCCATTTCCTCTTTTGAATAAACATGTGTGCTCTCATCATAGTGCCCTTTGATTTTTTTTTAAATTTGTCTTATACTTTCAGTCAATTGAAACCATTCACACAACTTCTCACTCCTCTACGTTATTTGCCACCAAATATTTTCTTGTATATACTTCATTATATTTTTCATATTATCTTTCAATCTATCCTCCAAAGTTTTTATTTTATCATTTGCATTGTGCAGGTCTTCTTTCATTTGTGCACATTTTTTTCTTTCTTCCTCTACTTCCTCTTGCAGATGTTTTTCTTTTTCCTTCCCATGATCCAATAGGTCCAGTAATTTTCTCATTTCGGCAGCAGCAGACTCATAACTTTTGTATAATTTTTGAAAACTGGCTTTTTCCTCAACAATTTTTTTACTGCTTTTAGCCAATTTTTTTGTCGGGTCCTTCAATTCTGCATCCTTCTTCTCCTGCTCTGCAATTTCTACTGCAGAGCCCGAATTTTTTATCCTTTTCTGTAAATCATTGCACTTACTCTCTGTTGCTTTCCTCCTTGATTTTTCGTTTTCCAAGTCTGCCTGTAACTTTTCTATTTGTTTCTCCAGTTTATTTTTTTCTCTCTCCACCTTTAGCAATGAAGTGTAGACCACTTCGTTAGTCCTTTTTGACACACTAATTTTGTCCACATTATGTACTTTGGAAAAATCCATTTGGAGGGTGCTAACTTGAAATTGAGAGGGATCTATCTGACTGTGTGGTGGATTTTTATCTTTATTGGGCCCGGGGGCATAACAACCATGAACTTCATCATATCTTTTTGTGGGTCATATGTTGGAAATACCTTGTTCCTTGCAGGTTGTTCGTTTACAACTTCAGACACGGAATTCCTATGAAATGCTTTCTTTTTTTCTTTATTTGCTTTTGTTGTGTGTTCATATTTTTCATAGTAATCATGAAATTGAAAATCTGGGCTTGCTGAAGCAATTAAATGTTTGAAAGGTGACATAGGAATACCATAGGCTCCAGTTCCACTTATTCCTATGGTTTTAAATAATGCTTGACCAGGATTACCAACAACAGTTCCTGATGCTGTCCCACTCCCACTAACACTTTCATGTGTAGTTTTCATAGTCTTTTGAGGTGTGTGATCTGAAGCTGCAAATGATTGATTTGTAGTGTCGGTTGCACTTGATATAGGATTCTCAATAGTATGAGATTGAGTATCTACCTCTAGTGGCCTCTTGCGAGAGATATTTTGTTGTTGCCCTTGTCCAACACCAAGACAACTAGTATCACTAGTAGTACCCATGCCAACCCTACCAATCACAGCGACACTTGACTGAACAATAATAGGAACACTATCCCCAGATTCCCCACTAGTGGCAGTGGCACTTGATTCACCACCAATGGGAATACCATGATGTGGTGGTGGTAGTGGATTTGAACCTAAAACAAATGTAGGTGGACCCTGAGGGTAATGAGTAGTACCTATCCGTGATGAATCTGAAGAATCAAGTCCAATGACTGGTTTATAAGGACCTTTTGATTTTGACTATGATGGAAGTTGTACCTGAAATGGATACCAAATGCCCTCTCCTCTGGGACCTAGACCACCACCTTCAAAACCCATTTTTTCCACAAGGTCTGCCCCTTTGCTATATTTTTCTTTCATGGACTCACTGACTCCACCTAATATTTTGGGGACTGTAGTAGTTGTTGGAGGGGGCTCAACGGAAACCTCATGGTCATCATCATCATCTTCAGTCTTGCCATGCTCCATATCCCACAATTTGCTAAACTCTGCATCCTCATTGATGCTCTCAAATTCTTCACTTGTCTTCAGTTCACTGAGATTCCTCCTCATAGTCCAAAAATCATTTATTTTGGTTTGAGTGAAATAATTCTCTTTACATTCATGCAAAATTGATTTGGGAATAGATTTGTTAGATGGATTAGCAGATTTTAGGTAGAAATTATAGGACCCCCTATTTTGGATGCCCTGGCCCTCCTCTATTGTCCTCTCTATGTGCATTTGCAATGCCATAATTTGTGATGAAATTTCTTATGTTGAAATGTTTTTGTCAGCTGCAATTTTCTCCATCTATTTTTTAACCTCATCCCAAGAGTCCATGTTTCTAAGCTTTTCTAGCAATGGTTTACTTTCATGTTGACATAACACTGAAGAGTTCCCATTTTTCTTAAGCCTTGCTTAAACTACACCGATTGGATCATACTGCCAGAGACCCTCATCACCAAAGTTAAAACTGTCAAAAAATAATGTGCCACATTGAATGCTTTTCTCTCAAATGTGAACCCTCCACATGAGAAAGGCAAGGAGAGAAATATGCTCTTCTTTTGCTGACCATGGAAGTGCCTATCTGTGCTCTCCAATTGCCATACATTCTCTAATGCAAATACCCTATCTGTCACATGTATTGGAAGTCGGTATGGTTTTACTGCTGATCCGTAAAACCTTAACACAGTGAATTCTTCCATGAAGAACCAGTCAGCCAATTCTATTTGACTTCCGAATTGAATGCAATCTCTACAAGACACGGGCAACCTAGGCATTAGAGTGCTTGTAATTTCATTACACATTGGTGCCAAAAAGAAGTCTACACAATGGTTGTAGTTCTTTCTGTTATCATGCATCCTTATCTTTGTGGTCTAATCATATATTGGAAACTCTGTTCTCTTCCCAGTCTTCTCATCAATCTTATAGCTCACAATTTGAAGCTTGTTGGTCTCGAATATTGCACGATACTTGGATAGGAGGAGATAGCACAAGTAGGATGAGAACCTAAATGTCTTACAGGAACCTTTTTTGATCATCAATAATTGTTTTTGCATGGATTTTACAATGTGCTCAATAAAATTATATATTACTGGCTGACCTGCACAATGGATATTATAAATCATTTCAAGAAGGCTTGCACCCACTTCCCTATCATTTTCCAATCCCAGGAAAAACGACAGCAAGGAAATAGTATCCCTAACCCATGAAACAAATATGTTAGAATCATAAGGAGGCTTATGATTCTTATCCAACACAATACCAGTACCAATCTTTATTAGACCTTTGATAAATGAATCTCTGCGACTTGGATCGAGACTCTCATAATTCCCTGCCAGCTTTTCAAGGTCAATTTGGACGTTAGAGTTTTGGGCTTCAAATCCTAGGTTCAACAAACGAGCAAATTCTTCCTCGTTTATGGATAGAATTTCCTCTTTTGTATTTTTATTGACAATTGTTTTTTATCTTCATCATAATTTTCAGCGCAGACCATGACAAAATCAAGGCAAGGGAATACTTCAGGTAACACCATGCTTCCCAATCCAACATCCCACGATGTGATTTTATTTGTTTTTTGTTTTAACATTGGGTTGAAAATAGTAAATTTTGTACTGGATGCATCTGCCGCCTTACTAGACAATGTATACCTAATATCTATGATACGCTTTTCACCATGGATAGCAGGGTCATAAATATCATGGTATTCATCAGTGAAACCTAGTGTTTTAACTAGTTCAGTTAGGTGCATTTTGTTTTTCACTTGGCTTCTTGTTGAACTACTGCTTCCCGTTTTCCCCATTACTATTATTGTTAATAATTTAAAATAATGCTAGATAAAAACCTGAAAATGCTAACCCTCAAATTGGACCACGAGATTACCAAAAGCAAAAAATGCTAACCCTCAAATGTAGGTGTTCTAGATTTTACCCAGAAATTGGAATTTCTAGTTCACTAGATTGGCGCAGACAGTCTCTGTTGCAACTTGCATTCCTCAATCTAGTAGATGTTTCTGAATCTCCCTCGATTTACAGGTTTGTCCAAGAAATGAAAGACGATTATGATTTACGAGTCTCTTATTTTGAAAACTCTGAAAAAGTAGAAAAGTAAAACCTAAATGGTAAAATATCTAGAATCATGTTGTAATTTTATTAATTACTATTAATAACTATTCGATGCCGGAGGAAAAAAGATTCATTACTTCAGTATAAATTCCAAGGACATTAAGAATCATGTTGTAATTTTATTAATTATTATTAATAACTATTTGATGTCGAAGGACAAAACATTCACTACTTCAGTATAAATTTTGAGGACATTAAATGTAATACGTTCAATTCCAAGCGAAGTTCTCCCAAATGTGTTCACTTCCCACATTCAGGCCGAAATCCACCCTAAGCCATTGATCTTTGCTCATCCAACGGACGAGGGACCAAGGTACCTGTTGTGACTTTACGGGTCTGTTTTTTAAGTCTGTTTAATAATTTTAAACTTCCGCCCGAAAAAGTGCTTTATAGAGTTACTTATATTTAATTAAATTTAAAACATTTCAATTCCGGGCGAAGTTCTCCCAAATGTGTTCACTTCCCACATTTGGGCCGAAATCCACCCTAAGTCGTTGATCTTCGCTCATCCAACGGACGAGGGACCAAGGTACCTGTTGTGACTTTACGGGTCTGATTTTTTACTCTAATAATTTTAAACTTCCACCCGAAAAAGTGCTTTAATGACTTAATTATATTTAATTAAATTTAAAACGTTTCGATTTCAGGTGAAGTTCTCCCAAATGTGTTCACTTCCCACATTCGGACCGAAATCCACCCTAAGTCGTTGATCTTTGCTCATCCAACGGACGAGGGACCAAGGTACTTGTTGTGACTTTACGGGTCTAATTTTTAAGTCTATTTAATAATTTTAAACTTTCGCCCAAAAAGGTGCTTTAATGACTTAATTAAATTTAAAACGTTTCAATTCTGGGCGAAGTTCTCCCAAATGTGTTCACTTCCCACATTTGGGCCGAATTCCACCCTAAGTCGTTGATCTTTGCTCATCCAACGAATGATGGTACCTGTTATTAGTTGTCGTGGGTCCCATGACTTATGCCAGTTTTCAGGCATGTCACCATACTCGTGTCACTTTTCCAAACAAAGTTCTTAGAAATCTGTTCACTTCCCACATTCACCCCGAAATCCACCCTAAGCCGTTGATCTTTGTTCATCTGACGGTCGATGGTACCTGTTTTAAGATGTAGTGGGTCCCATGACTTCTACCATTTTTCTGGCACGTCACCATAATCGTGTCACTTTTCGAGTTTGATTTGTAGTCTATTTAATCATTTTAAACTTCCGCCCGAAAAATAATTAAATATAATTTAGTCTATAAACTTAATTATATTTAATTACATTTAAAATGTCCAATTCTGGGTGAAGTTCTCAAAAAGTATTCACTTCCCACATTTGGGCCGAAATCCACCCTAGCCATTGATCTTTGTTCATCCAATGGTCCATGGTACCTATTTTAAGATGAAGTGGGTCCCACGACTTCTGTCATTTTTTTGGCACGTCACCATACTCGTGTTACTTTTCGGGTCCATTTTTAAAGTCTATTTAATCATTTTGAAATTCCGCCCAAAAAAAAGATTTATAGTCTATAGACTATGGACTTAATTAAATTTAATTAAATTTAAAATGTTCAATTTCGGGCAATAGTTTGAGATAACTATTAAATATAATGTTAATATTATTTGTAATTAAAGATGTGCAATAGTTTGAGATAACTATTAAATATAATGTTAATATTATTTGTAAAAATTTGAAATTCAAAAATAGTATAAAACATGAAACTTAGTTTCTAGAATAAAACAAATAACTAAATAAAAATATAAATTTTGATATAGAATTTGAAAGGTAAAAGTTTAATATTAAAAAGAAAACATTCAATATTAAATCTAAAATATTAATTTAAACTTTAACAAAATTCTTTGAAAATATGTTTACGATATATAATTTTCAAAAATAGTTTAAAAATATATATAAAAGTTCAACATAAATTTAGTGTATTAATTTAAAAAAATGTGCAACTGCAGTCCTCAACCTGTTAAGGCGAGCAAATCTGGAAAGTACAAATGCCAAGGTGGCGATTAATTGTTGCAGAAGGAGTTATCTGCGGCATGTTGCACGAACGGAGGAAGGGGAGGATGGCAGGAAATCTTTTTCCTGATCTCATGGCATTAATGTCTTATCATGCACATTCATTACCCGACCTATAAGACGGAGGCATATTTTTTAACCTTTTGATCTGTGTAGTGTGTACCACTTTTTGCTTTGAAGCAGCTACAGAACAAATCTATAGTTCGTAGAATCGTACCTTCTGTAAGACATTTTTTGCAGGAAGTGATTTTGAAATTGCAGGTGACAATGGAGGCCAATTTCACACTTCGAACAGACAAGAAGTTGGTGTCCTTTTTGGGCAAAGTATCTGATAAATGAATGCAAGGACTATTCAAGTTTAAGGAGGAGAAGTTGTGGGCGGCAGCTCGACTGATGCTTGCGGAGGAGGTGGCACATATCAGTCACCGGTATCGAACTAACATGGAGGTTTACTCTCTAATTATGGCGTGGGCCTGTGAATTCGAACCGGAGGTGGAAAAGGTAAAACTCACATTGGTCAAATTGATTGATGGGGAGTTTTTTATTAACCTGGATTCAATCTTGGAGTGGGTGGTGCTGGGAGTTGGCATTCAAATTAAGGAAGGGGACGACCAGGAGGAATTGCTTCCTTTTATTCATGGCCCAAAGGATGAAATCAAATACCAGTGTCGTGAACGAACCCGAGTGGGGTGGGAAGCGATGAAACTCTTTATGAAATAAACGAGGGTGGATAAAGTCCTGAAGGCTTTGCATGTGGTGGCAAGGATGGAGGTTGGTAGGGCATTGAGAGATAGGGTTGAAGAAGGAAGGGCCATACAGCTGTTGGCAAGCTAGGAGGGTGACCCCGACTTCGGGTGCCTAAACTGCATTCCTAAAATGAAAGCTAAAGCGGAAAAAGGGAAAGCCAAAGCATCGACCTCCGAGGAGGGAAGGGACTAGGAGGAGGCGACCCAGGGGGATAGTGAGACTGAGTGAGTGGCCTATCGGCAATGAATTAGTTTTTTTGTCTGCTTGCTATAAGTTGTGGGCAAATTTTGTATCTTGAAACTTTTGAATTAATAGAATGAAAAAACATTTACCAATAAACTTTTGTGTCTTGATACTTTTGAAATTTTGTATTTTGAATGACTATATAGTTTATATTTATAAAATTATAATCAACCATAATCAATGTACAAATAATTAATGGAATGAATTGAATTTTTTTTTATAGCATTACATAAAAAAGATCACGGTATTAAATTTATTTCCATTGTTTAACAAATAATTGAAATAACGTAGCTCATTTACAAAAAGCATTTGAAAGAAATTAATTAATAAAAATGAAATAGAATTATAGAAAGCATTTTTATATCCATAAGACTGTAAGAGGCAAACTGAAACAAACTGGAATTTGAAAAATTATCATTAATATTTGTGCTTTTGAAATTTACAATTTTTTCGTCAGAGACTTGAGTCCCCCAAAAACTTAAAAGCCAAAATGAGTGAGCCACTGGCACTCGGCCTGTTAGGGTTCAAGGACATAGGAAAAAAAACTACAAGTAGTGGAATTGTTTACAATTTTGCCCTAAGAATCTGGCCCTTCTTCCACGTAGAATTCTTCAGATAGCATAAGCTGAGAGAATTCTTCAAGCCACATGTAGTTTGGAAATTTGTCCAGGAGGAACCATTTTCGGAGGAAGTCCCTGGCAATCCGTGCCCATTTTCTGTGACGCATCAGCTACTCTACATTCAGGTTTAGGAGAAACGGTTGCCTGGCCACTGGCAATGTTTGGTCAGGGAGGAGAAGCTTGGATAAATTACTCGCCCAAGGGATCCCCACCCCTACTTCTGCAAGAACGACAAGCGAATGTCATCTACAAGGAAGTCTTCCTTAAAAACCTTCCTTAATAGCATCAGCATATCCACCTTGTCTCCTCCCAAGTCCAGAAGAGACGCTAAGAAGCGGGATGTAAGGTTTGTGTTAACACGGTACCTATTTTCGTTTCACAAAAATTCTCTACCCAACACCATCCGCACAGCCTCATTAGTGAACGACTCAACCTCCTTGCAGACTGATTGGAGGGTTGGGTCTCTAACGGAGCCTAGAAAGGCCCTTTGGTCCTCTGCAGAAATGCTTCTCAAGCAGATGGGAGTGTCCATCTTGAGAAAACAGATTAGCAAATTAAACAACCTGAGCAGTGAGCCTATAAACCTAAAATATCGTGAGCTCTGACGATTTATCTACCAAATGGAAAAGGCTAATTGAAGATGAAAGAAGCAGAGATCGTATATAAATTGTTGAAGCTCTTGATTGTAATAATTACTTCTTTAACAGTATTAACTACTATAAAAAAATTTAAATCTTTCGTATCTCTGCAAATCTTTCCCATAAATGCACGAGTGTGCGAAATTGGAAACAACTATGAACCAGTACCAAATTGGCAAGTATCACATTGGAAGTCGTGGGGACAAAGTGGATTGTTGTAAGTGAATAGATATATATTAAATGAACGAAATTATCGATCGTGATTCGTGACATTTGATACGTGTCTATTGAATCCAATTCCATTCTGGGCACTTTCTGGTGAGCTATGTTCTCTTCAGAAATTGGGTCGAAATAAAACTTCAGCCATTGATCTACAATCATCGAACAGTTTAAAATCATTGATAGATTTTAGGTATGTGTCACCCTTTACGTGTCAAAGAGGCTGCGCTTATTGATACATCGTGCAGAGTCCAGACTCAATGTATTATGTGATGTGATGTACTGATGTGATGTGATGTGCCTTGTCTATTAATGGCAATGAATTTATGAAATCACCAATGAATTATATATTGTATCATAAATAACAAAATATTCGCCAAAACAAATTAAATGATTTTCAAGCGATGGATAAAAATCGCCAATACATTTAAATAATTTTCAAGTGGTGGATAAAAATCGCCAATACATTTAAATAATTTTTCCTTCGGAGTAAAATTTTTCGCTCATACAATTATATATTTGTTCCTTTTAACAATAATTATTCGCCTCCCACAATAAATATTTTCCCCATAGAACAAGGTATTATTTGCCAGAAATTTATGGCATTTTTGTACCCTAGAAAAAAATCGCCAATACAAAATAATTTTTTCCTCATTTAAAAAAAAATTCACCATCGATATGAAAATTTCCCCCCCAAAAATAATGTTTGATTCGCCAGGATTTTACACAGTTGCTCGAGGGGGGGTTTCTTAAAGTTATCCCTATTGCCATACTGTCTCAACACCCTCATGCAAAGGAATCGCTTGATAACATAGGTTGTGGATCCAATTAGTGTTGAAATGTGGTGACTGATCAGCAAAGTACTGTACACTCAGCACGTATCCTCGTCGAGGTTTGGGGTTGGGTTGGGCCTCGGGCAGGGGTTTGGGGGCGACAGCCCCTGAGAAAATTTTTTTTGCCATTTTTCATTGATGAAAATCGACATTGTAATAAAACCCTAAAAAGGCTGACTCTGTTTGTTGCCCTAAAAATGCATGTTATAAGCGGTTGGGATGCTTAAGGCATTATAAGGTTGATGTACTATTTTTGCTGGTTAATAAGAAAGATTGGATGGCTATGTATGGTGGATGTAACCCATTCTAGGTGAACCACGTTAAATCTCTGTGTTATCTGTGTCTTGTTTTATTTCTTTATCTTTTGTATTTAAATCTGCATATAATTGTTAGTTCATATTTGCTTCGGATCTGCTTGAAACCCTTACAATTAGGTACTGATTTAAGAATACATAAGGGATCTCCACTGCATCCTCTAGCCAGATCTCGCAATCTATATAGGGTCTCCATATCATTGTATCCAGGTTATCTAGTGCTCGTCGCCAATACTCCAATTTGCTTAGCTTTCGCTGGACAATAATACCTGCATATCCATAAGCATAAGGCCTAACTATAGGTCTCTTTGTCTGCCAATGATCGTGTGATGGGCAGATGCTCCCACGCCCATATCTGGAGAACTGTAACCCCTGCTAATAATTTGGTTGATCTATGATACACTACTTGGTGCAAATCATAGTATAGGTAGGCCAGCATGCAAGATCCCCACGCAAATTGAGTCCCCTATGTCACCAACTGCTCAAGAAGATGACCCCATCCAACAGATAATCCCTTTGACCTATGATCAAGACAAAGGAAACCCCCGATGAATCAAGCAAGCACAATAGGTAGTGTGGCATAATCTAGATCTAACATCTCTTGCCATGCAATATCATATCCGCCAACCTCATCATCGTTAAAAACTCTACGAAGTGTATATGTCCCACCCTGCTCTCTGAGATCATAATATACCAACTCACCCATCACTGGGATGCGCAGTATCTGATATACATCCTCTGGTGTAATAGTCATCTCATCGGTCGGTAAGTGGAAGGTATTATGTTCAGTATGCCAACGCTCAACCAATGTTGTCAATAATCCCCAGTTAATCAAAGGTTAGGGCATATCAAGAAGGGAAGATAAGCCACACCTATCGATGTGGTCTCGCTCTGCCTGGCTAAGGTAGGGTATAAACATCCACATCTTCAGGAAGCACTCCCGAGACTAGAGAACACTAAAGTGCTCCTACAACCAAATCATATCATCAAATCAGTATCTTGATTTATCTATCTATCAATCAAATCAATATATCTATCGGTATCTTTCTCACTTGATATTTCTATCAAATCTCATTGAGCCCCTATCAATGACTCTCATCTATCATGAGGTCGTTATCAATCCTATCCTGTTCTGCATGAAAATCGAGACAATTAAAACTGATCATCAAATTTCATCAATCGGGAGTATCTAATTTTATCAATTTGATACCTAATCGAATCTATCTTACCGTATCGAAATCAATCAAAAATCAAATCGGCTTGGCAGCATTTCATCGGCTATATTGAAAATCGCGACGTTTGGGAGGCAGAGGCGCAACAGCACAAGAATTTAATCTCATTTTTTACCATTATCATTTTGCCTGATCTGGGTGGGTCCCCTCAATGGCCCAAGGGCCCGCAGTAGTGTCCTTAGGGTACATACCAATGGATTGTAGGTCGAAGGATTCTCATGACGCTGAACTCACTTGAACCGGTGCTGGTGGTATGGAATGACAATTTCCTTTTGTAGAGAAAATTTTCAACAACTCAATTGCACAAATGAGGAGTGGTAAAAGTGATTTTTACTTTTTAAACTCAAAGTGGGACATTTAAGTGGGATTTTTATTCCTTATTTTTCATCAACTAATCACTTAATCAGCCTGGCGGGGCAGCGTTTTCAAAAAAAATTATTAGGACATGAATCGAATTAACTTTGAAAATATTTAAAAATCGTAAATCATTAAAAATCTAAAAATTGTAAAAATTTCAAAAAAATCATGAAAAAATTCAAAAACATTGAAAAACTATTTGATTCATCTCCTGAGAGGGCATCCTCGCATCATAATCTATCAGTCAGCACCTAGGGCATCATATCGAGATTTATCATCTCGAATCGAATCCGCATCATATCAAATCAAATTTGCATCAAAATCAAGATCGAATCCGTGTCCTATCATATCGTATCATCAACGTCATCAAATCGAATTTTATTTGAATCAATGCATCATCACACATCACTTCAAGAGGGGCAAAATGTATACACCTAAAAATGGTCTAAAGATAATTAATTGAATATGCAGTTATTTAATTAATTCCTCTTCCCAATTAATTGAATTTGCAAATAATTTGATTAATTTCCCTATTCATCTACTAGTAAATAGGTCTAAATGATTTATTTATATTGTTCATTGATCATTCAATAATCCTCCTTTGATTAATTAATTCCAAATTAATTAATCCTCCCCCCAGTTTAAACAATTCTTCTAATTCCTAATTAAGACTAACAAATTCTTAATTTGTTGAGATTAATTACCATTTTTCTAATATTTGAATTTCTAAATTCAAATATGAGCACATGGCTCCTAACTTCTAACTATTGGCATTGTGTTGTCATTGATGTCAACCGGTATGGGATGTTCACCGGTAGAAGAGATGTATGTGAAACACTTTCAAGGAGGAGTACAGGTTGAGATATCCTTGATATCACCTTGTGTGCAGGACACCGGTAAGGTAAGGATGAATGACCACTGGAGTCACCGATACACAAGTTAGTGCCTGACTTGTGTGGATGAGTTGTTAAGGTGATCAATACCGATACAGTATATCACCAATAAGGAAATGATGTCAACTGGTAAGTGATGTGTTGACATGGAGAAGATAGATCAACCAAGTGAGTGGTTGTTAGCCTGCAAAGCTCATGACCGGTGTACAAGTTGGAGGGCCAAGGTGCTTGAGTTGTTGTTTGTGATGAAGAGGTAGAATGTTACCTAAATCACATCAACACCGGAGGAGAAGAATGAATAGGTCATAGGTATGCTATGGGGTTGCAGAATAGCTAAACTCCCATTGGATGAAGATGCAATCATCATGAGAAGCAATGACTGACAGTGAATGTGCCCACACTGGATCACATGTGTTTGTTTGAAGATATGTTGCACAAACAAGGAAGTCACATGAGTACATTGTGGATGCAGAAGACTCTCCATCTGATGAAGATGTGAATAAGACAGGTTAGCAAGACTGCTGACCATTTGAGTAGTTCACCGAAAGAGAAGCAGAGTGCAAGGTTGACGACAGACTGGTTTGAGGGTTTAACCAATAGGGTTAGTAAACCGGTAGAAAAGATGAACCGGTAGAGTGTTTGGTCGGTGATCCTAACTGGACTGACATGGATCCAAGCTGGCAGATGGTCGACATGGGTGCCACATGGAGTCAAGGTGGCAGACTTGCATGCAGTGATAGATGGTATGAACACCGACGAGGCAGTTGCAGGGTTGGTCGACATTGATGGTAGATCCCACAAATCACAGGACGTGTTGCAAAGTTGTTGCAGTGGTTTGCAGCTGGTCTGGAGGACAACTGAGAGACAGCTAAGAGTGATTGAGAAGATCGAGGTTGTTGAAGGAAACAACAAGACCAATCTCAATGCTTGACCAAGAGATCAACTAACAAGGTAAAAAGTAGATTGCCAAAGATAGAAGACATGGTCAAGAAGGTGCAATAATGGTGGAGGTGTACTGTTGGCTGTCAGAGAGATCAAATCGGGGAATATCTGATTGGATTTGGTTTTTCTCAAGGTAAGTGAGGAAATCCTAACCGCTCAAAGTTTGAATTGGTTTTTGGCGGGAAAACCAATCTATAAATATGCAAGCCAAAAATAGAGAGGGTGGTCGCTAGACGAACGATTAGAGTTGTTGCATAGAAGAAGAGAGTGCTACTTCTGCATGTCAGAAAAAATTAGTCAAGTACTCAATGAATATCTGAGAAGAGACTGAGTGTGAGAGAGAACCAGGTTGAAGTGTTATACCAGTAGCAGTATAGAATCGGTAGTGGTTATACCAGGAGAGCAGAAGTGAAGAGAGATGCAGAGAAGGCAGACAGTGGACCGACAGAGTGTAGTACCAGTGAAGAGCAGAGCAATGAGGAGGAGATCCAGCAGAGTAGAAGAAAAGTAGAGGTGAATTGGTAGAGTTTACTAATAGTGAAGCAGTAGATGAGAGAAGTAGGAGAAGTATACCGGTGTAGCAGAGAAGGTATCTCACCGATAGAGTAAGGTATATGAAATGGTTACAAGATTCACTTGTAGCAAGATAACTACTTTTGTAATTGATTTTTCATTGTGATCACTGAGTTGTATCTCGGTGCAGGGGTTGTAGCACCTTTGGGTTGTATCTCATAAACAAGTTAGGGGTTGTTGCTCCTTGGGTCGGTGTCCTAAATTAGGGGTTGGTTCCCTAAATCAGGGGTTGGTGCTCCTTGCGTTGGTGTCCTAAATCAGGGGTTTTAGCTCCTTGGGTCGGTGCCCTAAACATTGTAATAGAGTTTTGATTGTGAGGCTGGATTGGAGCAGTAGACTCCAACAGCATTGCTCACTAAGGTTTTTCCCATCTTGGGTTTTCCTCGTACATATTGGTGTTATGAGATGTCCTTTGTGTGTGATTGTATTTGTGTTGGTCTCCCCACTAATCGGTAAATCTTCATTGAGCTTGATCTGTGAACTGGTATACTCACATAGGATAGTTAAAGGGAAAGAGATTGAGAACCACTAATTCACCCCCCTCTCAGTGGCACATTGTGTCTAACACTAACCACCTAGCCTAACCACCCCCTAACCTAACCCATTCTATCTAATCCTGGGTTTAACTAACCCTATCCTATCATGCACATCCTAACCTCTTTTATTCTAACCTCTATGAGTTGGATATCTCTTCCTTGAGACACATGGCACTTTTGCCACATGTCTTCTCCCTTGGAAACTTGCCCTCTTATGAGCGAGGTTCCTTGACACTTGTCAGCACAGAGATGACATGTGTCCCTTCCTCCAACCTCTTCTCCAACTTCCTCAATCTTGGCCCTTGATATGTTTAGATCGAATCTAGACCGTTGATTCCTACCATCTCAGCTTTGGCCTTGGAATTCCTATAAATACCCCTCATTTTGGAGCAATAAAGATCCCTTGCATTCATAGTTTTTGCATTGTTATTATAGGCATTTGAATCATATCATCTAGCATAATTGTTAATTTGGATTAATCTCAGCATCTTAATCTAGTTTCCTTTTTATCAAATCATGTAGCTTGAATAGATCATTCTAGCTAAATCATACATCAATCATCATGCATCTCATATCATTTGCACAATCAATCATGATCAAGTAGCTACTCAACTCTTGAGTATTCACTATTTAAGGTTATTTCTCTGTTGAGAGCCAACAATTCTACAACCTTCAAGGTCCTCAAGAATAAAGGAAGATGGGACATTTGAAAGAAGGCTAAGGGTTTGCATCTTTAATTTAGCTTTTGTATTTGCTTCCTACTTATGTTTTATTGTCTCATCTATGTGTATGCTTGTTTCCATTGACACACATTTTTAGCATCACAATACCAAACAACAAGATGCTACTCAAGGTCCTAATCATGGCAATGCATATGCTAGATGACCTCGCATTAGATTTGATGACCATTCTCAAGAACACACTTATAATACCAATTATACACATGGTCGTGATACTTACACTTGTCCAAGGCCTAGTGCACCCCATCAAAATCACATTTTGGGGGGATCATATAACAATTATATACCTCCACCCCGACCAATTAAAGATACATATGATCAATATCACCCTTACATGCATTCTATTTCTCCTCCTCCCAGTGGCTTAGGCATAGGGATAACTCAAAGAAATAGAGTACCACCTAATGGTGATTTGTAATAACAGATTAAGGAATTGCAAGAACAAATGGCAAGTACTCGAATGCGAATTACACGATTCAAGACATTTATCCTTATCCTTTTGATAGAAGCATACATCTGCCACCTTTTCCTACACATTTTGTGGTACCTAAATTTGACAAATATAAAGGAAAAGGAGATCCGAAAGCACATATTAGAGAATTTTTCACAACTTGCATAGAGTTGGCTCAAGAAAACTCTTACTTAATTGTTTATTTCCATAAAGTTTAGGTGGACAAGCGATGGAATGGTTTTCGCAGTTACCACTTGGAATTAAGTCATGGGGTGAATTTCCAGAAGCATTTATCCAACACTTTTCATACAACATTGAATGTGAAGTTTCGGTGACAATATTATGTATACCAAACAACAAAATGGGGAATCCCTTGCATCATTTTTGCAAAGATGGAGAAGTCTATCTAGTTGATGCCCTTGCAACATTCCACAAAAGAAAATGGTGGAAATGTTCACACAAAATGTAAATCGGATATTGGATATGACCTTCATAAAGCATGTTTATCTACATTTCAAGAAGTGATTGAAAAGTATCTATTTATTGAAAAGGTTCTCATTGAGCAAGGCACTATCAATATCTTTAAAGAAAACAAAGATGAAGCTAATACAAAAGAAAAACCCCATTTTTGGAACATGAATAAGAACACAGTGAACAATGGGTTTGTTCATGCAAACATGGTTAAACTTATGGTAAGTTTACCCGGTGCTAGCTCATCTAATAATCAAGTTAATACACAAACAACACCAAGTCCCCCAAGGAACTATATGCCTTTGGGAGAAACAATTCAATATGCATTGAAAAAACTTGTTTCTAATAAGCTCATTACATTACTCAATAATCAACCATTTGAACTAAGAGTAAAACCTTCATGGTGGAATGACAATGAATGTTGTGAATATCATAAGAGAAAGGGTCATAAGACTAGTAATTGCCACAAATTGAAAAATCTAATTCAAGACCTTATTGGTAATGGAGAAATTGAAGTTGAAGGTCACTCTTCCAATGAAGAACAAGAAATGTTTAAGGATCCATTTTCAAAATATGATAAGGGAAAAGACCCTAAAATAGATAATAATGCTAATTATACCAATGCAACTTATGACTACACTATGAATCATATCATTGAAGTGGACCCTCATGTTTCTACCATAACCATAAAAGGTAGAACCCTCGAATGCAATGCCACTACATGATGGGGTATAGTCACTCTACAAGGTGGTACATCCAAAACAACTTCATCATCCAATAACCAATATGACCTTACAAACCAATTGGGAAAGGCACCCGTCCTCATATCAATTCTTGAACTCTTGCTCATTTCACCTTCACATGAAGCAATTTTAGACAAGACCTTGCAAGAGACATTTCTGCCTACCAATCTAAATAT
Source organism: Cryptomeria japonica (assembly GCF_030272615.1). NCBI lineage: Eukaryota > Viridiplantae > Streptophyta > Pinopsida > Cupressales > Cupressaceae > Cryptomeria > Cryptomeria japonica. Next base: position 418,300,866 of record NC_081409.1, on the reverse strand, counting down.
GGACCAGTTTCAAGCCATGTTGGGGCACCTCTCTACCCCTCATAGTCCTACATTCACTGAAGTAGATGATGTATCTCCACAACAACCACACAATGCACCACTTCATATTGAGGCTTTCCTCCATAAACATAGAATAAAGTGAGTCTTAATAGATGGAGGGGCAAGTCTCAATATTTGTACCTTAAAAGTTGTCTTAGCATTGGGATTCTCTCAAATGGGTGTGGTTTATAGAAAGAAGATCACCATTAAAGCATATTATGATGAAGAGCGCTTGTCTAAAGGAACAATGACTCTACCACTTAGAGTGGGGATAGTAGTGAGAGATGTAGTTTTACAAGTTCTTGACCTTGATCTCACACATAACATACTTTTGGGGTGACCATGGATACATGCTATGAAACCAATTCCTTCAACCTACCATCAATGCATAAAATTCCCACACAATGAAACCAAAGTCACAGTTCATGGTGATCCAAATCAATACTTTTATTGCAAGAATATTCACCCTAAACTGGAAGCAATAGTGCCTATTAATCAGGAAGTTAATTCATCTTTAGCATATATTGATCCCGAATCACTAAAGGCTTCTACTTCAAAACAAGCTAAGATCGAGGGCAAGTTCAAAGATAAAGGAACGAGAGAGTATAACTTAAATCAAACCATGTATCTTCATCAATTAATGGACTGTCCTACATCTTATGGTAGACCACAACCATCAAAATAGGTATCTGCAATAATCATAAAATGGGATCCCACCAATTCCACTAAATGGGGTGAAATGGAAGAAGAAGAAGACCTTTACAAGATGATATAAAAAGATCTATAAGAGCAGCTTAATAAAGATCATATTAGAATACCAATTGAAAATTATGGAAAAGGCTTCAAGTTTCTAAAAAAGATGGGATATGATTATAAAGGTTCCCAATGATTGAAAAAACAAGGCATTGTGGAGCCATTGCAACCTAAGTTAGCAGCAAAGAAGCAAAGAACAAAGGGACTTAGTTTTTGCACCATTCCAATTACATGGCCTTGGATCTCAACCAATGCTACAAATTGGTTCTCCCACTTCCATTAATGATAAACCTAAATAACATAATTTCTCTATAGATTCAAATGAATGGGAATGGGGTCCAATAAATCATCTAGTGATTATGAGCTTGAGGATGCTTTCAGAGAACCAGGTGAGCTTACAACATAGGAAAGGTTTAGAGAGCTATTCAAAGTTAGTCAAACATCATCAAGATCGACACTCCAAGATAAGAAAGATAGTGGTGAAGCATGGATAAAGACTTTATGGGATCCCAACCCTCTATGTCCCAAATTTCTAGGTCAAGAATGCAAAAAGTGAGAACTCTCGTTGTTGAGTGTCCTAGTGACATCGATTTAGCTAACCTTACAATCAAGACTGATTAGGGTAGTACCAATGACGATCCTGATGACTTCATTAACATAAACAAAGAATCATGTGTCTTTACCCTTACACCTTTTGAATTTGAACATTCTGGTGGCCTTTCCCTCATTCAATCCCAAATCATATATTGGGACAAACAAGGACCTTCGTAATTTCACATTTTCCAAAATGATGATGCCTTTATAGACTATCTTAGCATAAGAGATTATCTCCCTCTTAGGGATAATAAATAAGGATAGACCATTGAACTCAATAGTGTGGCATACTTTGGAGAGGGTGCCAAACCTTTTAGTCACAAAATTTTAAAAAAAAACAAATGATGTGTCTTCTAGTGAAAACCGCTCCATGGCACTTTTAGACCCTGAAAAGGTAAAAAGAAAGGATGCATCTAATGGTGAAAACTTACACGAGGCACCAAAGGATGGAAGGTTTGACACCCTCCCCATAACATCATGTTAGGAGAAGTCATCTATGTTGATTGAAGAGATCATCAAGATATATATTGGGATAGAAAAAGAACCACATAATATCTTTCTTGCCAAATCATTTACAAAAAAAGAGTGATCCAACTTCACAACATTCTTCAAGGAATGCCAAATTAATTTTGCATGGTCCTACATTGATATGCCTAGATTGGATCTCAATCTTGTCATGCACCATTTGACAGTTACACCAGGTCCAAAACTAGTTAAGGAAAACTTAAGAAAGATTCATCCACAAGTGGATTTTTTGGTCAAGGTTGAACTTGAGAAGCTATAGGATGTCGATTTCATAAGACCTATTGATTATCCCGAATGGATCTCTAATCTTGTACATGTTGGAAAACTAGATGGTAGCAAAAGAATATGCACAGACTTCAAAGATATAAACAAGGCTTTTTCCAAGGTTGACTTTCTATTGCCTAACATTGATTTGATCTTCGATCTCATAGATAGGCATGCAATGCTATTATTAATGGATGGATTCTCAAGATATAATCATATTAAAACTGCACCTAAAGATTAACACAAGACTTCTTTTACATGTCCTTGGGGAACCTTTTTCTAGAACGTTATGTCCTTTGGACTTAGAATGTAGGTGCTACATATCAGAGAGCTATGACCACAATCTTTCATGATAGCATGCATGTTATAATGGAAGATTATGTAGATGACCTCTTGGGAAAGTCAATCACAAGAGAAGGCCATTTGAATGCCTTAGCAACATTCTTTGATTGCTTGGAGAAATACAAAGTCAGATTGAATCCCAAGAAATGTGTCTCCGGAGTAACCTTTGGGAAGCTCCTAGATTACATTGTGTCACTACGAGACATCAAGGTATATCTAGCTAAATTCAAAGAAATTTTTAAAATGATACCTCCAAAGAACATCAGTCAACTAAGGTCATTACAAGGAAAGCTCTATTCGATCTGTAGATTCATCACTCAACTTGCAGATATATGTCATTCATTCCAACATCTACTTCATAAGAATATCAAGCATAAATGGGATGACAAGTGTCAACAAGCATTTTAGTTGCTTAAAGACTATCTCATGAATCCACTAGTGCGCATGCCACCAATTCAAGGAAAAATTGTGTTACTCTACATATTAGCAACAACAACAACATTGGGGGAACTTTTGGCACAACAAGGTCATGGAGGAAAAGAATGGTCTATCTACTACATCAGTCGTACTTTGGTAGGGTATGAGCTTAATTACACTCCTATTGAGCATATGTGTCTTCCCTTATTTTTTGCTTCACAAAAATTGCAACATTATATGCTAACTCATAAGACCAAGTTTGTAGCAATAATTGATCCACTTGAGTACCTACTTAAAAAAGTGACTCTTACAGGCATATTGGCTAAGTGGGTGATGATCTTAAGTGAATTTGACATTGAGTAAGTTGAAAGAAGAGCCATCGAGGTAAAAGTCACTATAGATCATCTTGTGGATGCACTAATGATTGATGATTTTCCTCTCGTATCAGAATTTCTAAATGAATCCATCCTAACAGTGACACAATCAATAATTATGGCAATTATATTTAGATGGATCCTTCATGCAACATGGAGCAGGAGCAGGCATACTCTTCATCACATCTCTAGGAGATTGCATTCTGAAGTCATATCAATTATATTTTCCTAATACAAATAATATTGTAGAATACAAGGTATTGACTATAGGTCTACAGGTTACAATACAATGTAAGATCTAGGAACTTCATGTTTTTGGTGACTCTCAACTTGTTATCCATCAAACAAATGATGACCATCAAACCAAAGATGAGAAATTAATGGCTATAGAAAGTAATCGAGCTACAAATGTCATGGCTACAATAGCCTCTTTGATTGACAAGTCATGGAATACAACTTGATGTGAGTGCTTGGTGGGTAATCTTTTGGTCCCCACATATGAGATCCCTCCATCTGAACTAATATGTGTTATTGGTCTCAATTCTCCTTGGTACAATGACATATTCACCTACCTCTGAGATGACACCCTTCCACCCAATCTTTCTAACAACTAGCGGTGTACCTTCATTCAGCAAACCTCCCATTATGTCATTATTGTCAACACACTTTATTGTTGGGGTCTCGATGGTACTGTCCTTAGATGTTTAAAAAGTGAAGAAGTTCAAATCGCATTATGAGATGTTCACGAAGGTATATGTGGGGCTCACTCTAGTGGTCCAATCTTAGACAAGAAACTTATGAGCATTGGTTACTACTGGCCTACAATGGAAAAATATGCATATCAGTTTGATAGAAAATACAAGCAATGTCAGATTCATGGAGACCTGATACATGCACCAACATAGGAACTTCAACCAATTGCCACACCATGGCCCTATTGTCATTAGGGATTCGACCTTATGGGAAAAATTCACCCTCCATCATCTAACGAAAATAAATCAATCATCACAACCACTAAGTCTTTCACAAAGTGGATTGAATTTGATCCCCTCACCCAAATTACCAATAAGCAGATTACAACATTCATCTTTAATTACATCATTTGTCGATACAATGTTCCCCTTTCCATTGTCACAGATAGTGGACATCCTTTCAAAAATCAAGATGTTTGTGAACTTTGTGACATTCCATATCCAAAATTTCTTTTCCACTCCATACTATCCCCAAGGAAATGGTTAAGTTGAGGCATCTAATAAAACCATTCTCAAGAATATAGTCAAGGATGCTAGCTATAATTGGTACATCCAACTCAATCCCACCTTATGGGCCTATCACACAAGTGTTTGCACCCCCACTGGAGGTACACCTTACTTTCTTGTCTATGGTGATGAAGCAATCTTGCCCATTAAGGTCAAATTACCATCTTGCACAATCTTATCAATGATGAAGACTAATAATTTTTCCACTTGCAGGACTTAGAATTGCTAGATCAGCGCATACATAATGCATTTAATCACCTCAAAGCATATCAACAATGCATGAGCCATAGTTACAATCACAAGGTGAAGCCTTGTACTTTTGAGGTAGGTGACTTGGTCCTCATAGAAAACCCTAAGAATCAACAGGATCAAGAAAAAATGGGGTAAGTTTGAACCTAATTGGCTTGGCCCCTACATTGTTACAGAAGATTATGGCTCAAGTGCATATCAATTATCACCTAAAGGAGAACCACTAGATGATCCTATAGCGTCGTAAATTGTACACCCTTGCTAGGGTGGTACAATTCCACACTTGGTTTAGCACCCGCCTTAGTGTGTTTTGCATTTTGCATTTCTAATCTCTTTTAAGTATTTAATTAATTAATTTAATTAAATCTAAATCCATAATTCATCACTTCACACATTATAAAGTTGGGCCCTTTACCCTAAGTGTGTCCCTTTTCATCTTATTCCTTCAATTAATCATTAAATCATAAACCCTAATTATGTCCTATTTTGATCTTTAAGGCTCGATTTCGTATATCAAAACATCTCAGAATCAGTTGTAACTTTGGGATTCACTCTAATATCATCATATCTAATGACCCTAAAAATTTGGTGAAAAGTTGGTCGGACCGTGTGCAAGTGCAACATGGTCCCCAACATTTTTCTCGAAATTTCGGGAGCACAATTCTATGATATTATAATGCTTAACCCCAAAAGATTGGCAGTAAATTCAAATCCTAGGTTGGCCTAAAGATGAAATTAAGATCTAGGGTTTCATACATAAGAGCTCTCTTTCTTCATTTGAAGGAATCGGATCTAGAAGGAATCGAATCTAGAAAAAAGCTTTTGGAGCGATTACAAGGAGCCTTCTATGTAGCAAAAGAGAAGATCTTTGGAGTCTTCAACAACATTCAACAAAACCTGTCAAGCATTAATCAAGCATTCTTTCATCAATTGGGGGCTTTTGAAGATATAGGAAAGCAATAGGAGATCGTCGACTAAAGATTGGCTTGTACCTCTCCCTTGGGGTTGGGTATGGTTTCATGTTGTTTCTATGTCTTTGTATGAGCTTCATTACATCAATTTGATTTGTATTCATTCTTTAGATCACTTTGCATCATTGATTTAGGGCATTTACTTTGTCAATTACAAGCAATTGGAGTTTACTCTTTAGGGTTGCTCTAGATTGTTTACTCTCATCCTAGGATCTTGCACACACACAAGATCCCTGCACACACTATTTTACTATAAAGATCGGCTATTTGTTGAGATGGAAATCACCAAAATAGGGGTTTGACTAAGGAAAAACCCCATATAGCCACCCAAAACCCTATTTTCAACTACGGGTATAGATACGGGATCCGAGCATCGTTGCAAGTTTCAAGACCGACAGAGCGCACAGAGACAGTTCCAGGGCTCAGATCTCAGCAAAAAACCCTGGGACAGGGGCGTGGCGCCTTGGTCCTCCCTGTTTTTAGCAGAATTTGGCAGATCAATAGTTCAGAGTTCTCAAATCCTAGTCTGTTAGGTACAACTTTCAGTTTGCAAAATCAGGATAGGGGCGTAGCACTCTGGTCCTGCATATTTTGGCTCAGATTTCTGGCACAGGTGCACCTCTGAATTTGTCTCTTAATCTGTACTTTTCAGCAATATATCAGTTATTATCAATTCTACATTTCTAGATTAGGGTTGTTTATGCATACTTGTATTCTAAGTTAAATCATTCAAATATGCACTTTGCATCACTTCTTCCTCTCATTTTTAGCAAAGGAATAGAAACCCTAAGAGGTAATCCTTGGCTCGCTCTTCCTCACAATAAGTAGCCAAAGTGTGTTACCTCCCTAGGCTCTTTTGTATTCCACAATGTGTACATGAGAGTGGGATTGGGGCTTGTTTGCTTATTCTCACTTTTTCCCCTACATAAATCCTATCAACAACATGCACCTACACAGGTTCTACACATAGCTTTTCAAAGAGTCTTGCCAAAAATACAAAAAAAAATGAAAAATATCAAAAATACAAAAAATCATAAAAAATAAAAAATTGTCACCTTGATGAGAACTTGGAAAACAGGCATCTTGTGTGACAAAAAAATTGAAAAAAACTAAAAAAATAAGTAAAGAGAAATAAGTTTGTACAATGGTGAAAACCACTTCGGTGACACCTTGGGCAAGTACCATGGTGAAAACTAGGTTACTAACACCATGTGTAGCAACATTTGATCCTCCCTCCTTCGGGACTCAGTATCATCTTTTCATGTCTCACACATTCACATCCTATCCATTTATAATAAATTTGTCATCCCCATCATGGCTTGTCATTTATCTACCTAGGATCACTTTGTCATTCAAAATAAATATGTTTATTGCCTTTTTGCTTCACCCATAATAATCGGGTCCTATTTGTAACTGGGGGCATATCCTTGACCTAGTGATGGAAGTGGATCCTTGATATCGCACGTTGTGAGGAGAATCGCCTTTTCATACATTCCTTCTTTCCATGCACAATCCGCAATAAAATATCATTAGCATCACCAATCCACAATAAAGTTTTCCTTTCTTCATAATAAGGTACCAATTTCATGGAGTAAGTCAATTTCAAATAAGACACAAGCAGTAATTGGCTTTCACCAAATCAATCTTTTGACAAACTATGGCTCTAACAGGTTTTGTGAGTTCTTTGCGGTATCTATCCTTTATAAGGACATAACATTGTGGCAAGATAAAACACTTTAACATATATGGAAAGAAACATCTACGACATGAATATTTTAGTATCTGTCAGTGTTAACTCTTTGGTTTTTTATTTTATTTTTTGTGGTGTCATGTTTCCAATGCTTCTTAAGGATGTCTATGGACTAGAGTGGCTAGGATGGGGCATGGTCACCTGTTTGTTGCTTGTGGATTATTTCTTAGTAACATTATGGCTTGTCCAAAGATGTGAGGATGTTATGGGTCTAGTGTGAACAGGGGCATTCCTTGTTTACAACTATTTGATTTTCATGCAAATGATGCATTGGCTATTAGGGTCTTACCTATACCTAGATGGTCACAAACATTTTCCATAATAAGCTCAATGATGATAAATGCATAAGAATCTCATTTCACCCTCATATATTCTACCTTCCACCACCCGATCCCATGTAATCACACATCATCTAACTGAGTATAATCAAACACCAAAAAATAGAATCATGCATAGCATCATGCATCATTGCATGGTTAGTCTTGCATATCATAAATCATCACATAATTATACACCTGCATCCATAGAGGTTAGTACATAATCATCATAAATGCATCCATCCATCACATAACATCATAATTACATCATAAGCAAAGGATATACATCATAATCAAAATAGGTGTGTCCATCAACCATGTCACATTATACATCCATTATGCATCACATAGATAATCACGAATCCATCATAGATAATTGCATCGTAGAATAAAAATCATTTTAGCATAACATTAAATAAACATGGTAAAGTAGCTACATCATATATATAAAACATCACATAAATAAGCATCATGATATCATCACATAACATCATAAAGTATAATAAGAGGGGCATCACATAGAATCATAAGCATAAAATCATCACATATAATCATCATAGATCATCACATAGGGTCATGCATAGAACCATCGCAAGAAATAGGTCTCATCTCATATATCATCAAATAATAAAAGTGTCGTGATAAAATGATGTCAAAATATCAAAATGGCTACAAAATCACATGTAGGTGTCTACATCATCATACAAAAATATGCACTAATACAGAAATGACCCGACAGAGCTATGATGAACTCCCTCCCTCTGACCGTCATGGTTTATGTGGTTGTTGGGCTCCTAAAGATGGTTCGACCCCACCTAAGCTTATCATTGAACCTTCTCTAGGAGGTCTAGTGACACCTCCACTCTTCGATCTCTACCTCTGGCCTCTACTCTCGACCTCTAACATCATGGAAAAACTACCTACTCGCTGAGTCACAAGTACAACCTCCTCATATAACTATCGCTAGCACACAATCTCCTACATTGCTCTGAATACATAATCCATACCAAATGACACATTACCCTACCCTGTGGCCCTGGCTCTCTCTATGACCTCCTCTACCTGGCCATATCTCTCCATACTTGCATCTCGCTCAGACGTAAGTGTCTGCACCTACTCTCATAATATCGCAATATGAGTGGCTTGCATTTGCACCCGCCCCTCCAAAACCTGTATGTGAGATCTCAAGGCCCCAAAATCATTTGGCTCATCCTAACCCCAACCATGTCCTCCTCTGAGATGCTCATACCTACCCTCCCAACCCAATTCTTGTCCTTGTACATGTCGCTCCTATTTTGTTGCACCCCAACCATGTCCTCCCTCCTCCTCAACCTAGGGAGGTGCTGCCTAAACCTACACATGAGGCACTACTGGTATCTATACCTATACTCTTGCCTCTACTGCTTGTACCTATACGTGTACTGGAATTGCTCGTGCCTTAGTTCATACTTATCCTCCTCTCCCTCGCAATGGCCTGGTTTGTTGCCTGCCTCTACTAACATCACTCTCATCATCCCTCTTCAAACCACCCTCTCCTCCACCTCCTTGTTGTTCTCTCCCCATCTATATCATCCTCTAGTTGAGGCATCAAATCTCCAACACCTATAAGTCTAGGAAAGGGGTGTGCCCTAAAATAGGCCTCATAATCAGGTGTCATGCCCGCATCTACCATGTGCAAGCGTAGGTCCCATGGTACTGGTTTCAATGCCTAAAACTCAGCTACAACAACCTCATAAGATAGGCACAAGCCCCACCAAGGTATCTCTTGTCATGTCCTTGCAAACTCCATCGATCCCAGTGGTTGTGCTTGTGAAACTATCAAGACACCCTATTTGGTAGGTGTCTCTCAATGATATAAGTCGTGCGTCCAATAAGACATCTCATCTGGTATTAGTAGGGCAACTCTTTATCGTCCTCCTCCCATGGCTCATAGTGCAAGTATGGTCTCCAAATCACTATGTCGATATCATTTATCACATCATGCCAATAATCTATCTTTCCAAGTTGTGGCTGGGAGACATTCATACTATACATATGCACGTAGAGTTGGCATGTCCTACGCCCCTTGTAACAAATGGGTCTAGTAACTTCTATGTGCTCAAAAGTCCATATTTGTAGCAACATCACCCCTGCTGAAATGTCGCATCCTCTGAGGTAGATGAACTAATGTAAATCATGGTACAAATGAATCATAGACAAGGCCCCCAAGAAAATGGTGTACCTTGAGTTATCATCATCTCCATATCCCTTCTCCATCCCATGGACATGCCATGGGTCATCAAATTTGGGCAGATGTAGTTGTTGATAATCTCGCCAATGACTGTTGCTCGAACCGATCTAGTCAACCCACACTCATACATCTCATCCTAGCTAACTTGACTTCCTCGAATCTCCAGGTCCTCATAGTCTAAAACTTAGCGAAGAGCATCCATATTGCCACACTCTCTATCATGCAAACTACCAATTCTCTATGATCAAAATCTACAAAACCGAATAGACATCCTCAAGTGTAATAGGCATCTCACCCATCGGTAGGTGGAATGTACAGTGCTCTTTGTACTATCTCCCAACCAATACACACAACAAACCAAGATTCATCTGAATCTCGAGCATGAAAGTCGTGTGCCATAGTCCCAATACTAATAATGTCAGATGATCATCCTCTAAAAGTTGTGGCAGCGGTCTCTATGTAATATCCACCCCATAACCATTAATTGCATATGGTGGTGTATCAGTGAAGTAAATATAATCCTGAGTCAAAAGTCAAATACTTAGACAAAATTTTGTATTCATATATGAAATGATTTAATAATGTTTAAGATTTGTATAAATTCCATTTACTAAACTTTGACATACAAACTCAAAACATTATATGCTACAAAGATAAACATACACTTCTTGAAATTATACTCAAGTAAATAAGAGAAAGTAAACTGACAACTAAGACTCATCTAATTTTCCATTTCGTAGGCCACAACATATGTAGGTACACTAACACTCTTTACAAACACTTCTCTATAACTAGAAGTGGAAGAGAGAGCATCATCAAGATGGTATCCACCCTACCACAAAGAATTACACTTCCATGAGATTCTCAAATGAAGAAGCCCGATCCATCACAAAGGATCTAGAAAGATGTGGCTGACATGCATGATGGAATCTAGTTTACTGTGAACCATTGATATACTAGCATGCCTATTGTAATGAAGTTAAGTAGTAGAACAACTTCCTACACTAACCTTGAGAGGAGGGTAATGCAAAAACTTTTTACACATTGTTACAATAGTTACAGAAACTTAACAGAAATAGACACAACAACATGCATACCACAACACAGTGATTTACGTGGGGAAAACCCTTTCGGGAGAAAAACCCCACACTCCAAAAGCTGCCCAATATAGTATTCAACAATCAACAATAGATTATATTATACTTGTAGAGTAAGCTCTTCATAGGAGTACCACTAATCAGAGATTCATATGTAACTCAATAGCCATAAGACTCTTACACACAACCTCTATCTCATGCACCTTATATATAGGAGATACAATACAAGAAACTGTCAAACAGTATTACAAAACCATGGGATAAAACCACCCAATAAAGTGGAGCCAACCTTATCTCCTATCTAGATGACCTATGATATGTCAAAACACATGTCAACGCATGTCCCTTCCTTTTACAACTCATTTACATGTCTATTGCATTTTATATTTCCTATTTCAGGAGTAAAAACTTTCGAAGGCCATAACTTGTGAACCATGTGTCTGATTAACGAATTGAAGTGTCGAAAAGATTGCAAAGTTCTCTATCACCTCATAAACTAACATGTTGCTTAAACCCACTTTTTAGGGCATTTCAAAGCCTCTGAAATCCTCAAAAATAAATTTAAACCTTTCATCGCACCCCTCCAAAACAAAAACTTTCATATCTTTAAAACTAGATGTGATCTTGCAACAAAACTTTACCAGAATGCTTATCTAGCAACCCAGAAGCTTTGGGGAGAATTTCGCACCATTTCATGCTCAAATGAAAACTTACTATAAATAGTAACTTTATGTAAATGCAAGGTTAAGACACCATTTTTCCCAACATTATCCCACTTGTCGAATACCTTGCAAGAGCAAAGGGAGTATCAACACAATAAATTAATTGCTAGGGGCCATAAGGCCCATAGACTTCAAACACCATCAGAGCTTCTCAATGCTCACAGCCTTAGTTAAAGAATCTACAACATTTACCAAAGTTTCTAACTTAACCAACTTCACCATGCCATCTTAGACCATATCTCTAACAAAATGATACTGAACATCAATGTGCTTGGTCCGGGCATGAAATGTTGGGTTCTTAGCTAGGCAAATTGCACTCTGGATGTCACAATAAACTAAAATTGCACCTTGTTTTATTCCAATATCTGAACACAGTCTCTTAATCCAAATGGATTCTTTACAAGCATCAGTAGCCTCCATATACTCTGCTTCTATAGTGGACAAAGAAACCACAACCTGTCACTTACTCATCCAACTAATTGCACCACCAAATAAAGTAAACACACAAGCACCAGTAGATCTTCTGCTATCAATATCACCTACCCAGTCTAAATCCACATAACCATGAATATCATAGTAAATCACGTCTCCAACCAAATTACCATGATAACATAAAGAATACTCTGAGGTACCCTTCAAATATCTAAAGACTCTTTGGACTGCATCCCAATGAACTCTACCATGATTAGACATATATCTAGAAAGAACTCCCACTTCTTAGGCAATGTCTAGTCTAGTATAGACCATAGCATACATCAAACTTCCAACTGCACTCTGGTAAGGCACTCTTCTCATGTCTTCCATCTCTGATGGGGATGTAGGAAAATCTAAAATAGATAATTTTGTTCCAACTATACAAGGAACACACAATGGTCTGCAATCCTGCATGTTGAACCTCTATAAAACTGAATTCACGTACTTACTCTGGCCTAGCCATATCTTTCTATTCATTCTATCTCTTTTAATTTCCATCCCAAGAATGTGTTTTTCTGGACCAAGATCTCTCATTTCAAATTTAGCAGCAAGCTGAGACTTCAGTTCTGAAATCATACCTTTTCCTTTACCAATGAATAACATATCATCAACATATATTGCAATGTACAAGAAATGATCACCATTAGATTTATAATAAACACAGTGATCTGATTTAGAACGTTCAAATCCCAAACTCAACACATATGTATCAATTTTTTGGTACCACATCCTAGGACAGTGGTGGAGAAGGCTAGGACTATGCTAAGTGGTGCTAGTCTAGAACAAAAATTTTGGGCTGAAGTAGTGAATACGAAGTTGTCTTTTGTTTGTTAATACCACAGTCTTTACAAAATCTATCAAAGTCATTAGAGCAAAATTCATCGCCATTATCAGTTCTCAAACGTTTTATATTCTTACCAGTCTGCAATTCAACTGTTGCTTTCAATTCTTTAAATCGACTGAAAACTTCATATTTACTCTTTAGAAAGTATACCCATGTCCTTCTACTAAAATCATCAATAAATGAAACATAATATGTGGATTATCCAAGGGAAGGAACATCTACAGGACCAAACACATTAGAATGAATAAGATCCAAAACACCACAAGATTTATGAGAACTCGAGTAAAACTGAACGCGGTTTTGTTTTTCATAAATGCAATGCTCACAGAAATCAAAGTCAAGATTACAATCATTCAAACCTTCAACAAGGTTTTTGCTTTTCAAGGTCCTTAAACCATTTTCTCCAATGTGGCCAAGTCTCTGGTGCCATAACATAGTCTTTTCTATAGGTAACTTTGCTTCAGAAGAAAGAGCACCCTTAGGTACCCAAAATCTATGTCCATCTGTTGAAGACGAAACCCTAAAATCTTCCGATGAAGTATCCACATATTTACTTTTACATAAGTGCTATTACACTCAACTGTGTATGCCTATAGCTTATACAAAGTGTCGAACTTGACATCTCTAGCAATCACCATAGCACCCTTAATCATATTACATCCTGCATTAGAAAAGATTACATGCACACCCGCCTCTATCAGTTTGCTTACAAATAAAAAATTTCATTTTAATCTAGGGATATGCAACACACCACTAATCCTTTTTATTCTACCATCAGGAAACCTAATTCTAACTTTACATCAACCAACAATATCTAAATGTGAAACATCACCCAAGTACACCTTACCTCCATTAAATTATTCATATTCAGAAAACCAATCTTTATTAGAAGTCATATGAAAAGATACACCTGAGTCAATTATCCATGCATCATTACCTACATGAGTAGCCAATGCTGCAATGAATGCATCACCATCTTCCTTCTCGGACTCAGAATCAGAATCAAAATTCTTTTGCTTCTTCTTTTCTTCTTTGCAGTCCCTATGGATGTGACATAGTTTACCTTAATTCCAGCATATGACTTTGGACTTTCTAGGAGATTTTGATCTCCCTTTGGATTTGGACTTATTGCGCTTCTCATTCTTCTTGCCTTTTTCCTTAGATGTTCCTCGAATAGTTAGGGCTTCCTTCGAACTGATGAATACCTTCATATGCATCTCTTCACCAAGTAGGCCACCAACCACATCTTCAGACTTCAAAAAAATGGAAGTACTACTGATAGCTATAACAAGAAAATCCCACGAATTAGGCAAAGATCAAAGTAAGATCTAGAATTTCTCCTCTTCGTCCATCTTAACGCCAACATATACCAATTGAGCTACCAACATATTAAATGCTTCTAGGTGGTTTGCAATTCGTCCACCCTCTTCTATCTTCAAACAATATAGTTTCTTCCTCAAGAAAATCTAATTCAATAAGGATTTTTCTTAATACATTTCACCAAGTTTCGTCCATAACTTCTTTGTAGTATTCTCTTTGTGGATATTGAATAGAACAAAGAATGTTAGGCACAATTTGATTAGACCCTACAATACAAGAAACCGCCAAACGGTATTACAAAACCTTGGGCTAAAACCACCCAATAAAGTGGAGCTGACCTTATCTCCTATCTAGATTCCCTATGATGTGTCAAAACACACATCAAAACGTGTCCCTCCTTTTATAGCTCATTTATGTGTCTGATACATTTTATATTTCCTATTTCAGGAGTACAAACTTCCAGAGGCCATAACTTGTGAACCGTGTGTCTGATAGACGAACCGTTTGAAGCGTCAGAAAGCTCACAAAGTTCTCTATTACCCAATAAATTGCTACACCATTTATGCCAACTTTTAAGGGTGTTTCAGAGCCTCTAATTTCCTCAAAATTAAATTTAAACTTTTCATCGCACCCCTCCAAAACAAAAACTTTCATATCTTTAAAACTAGCTGTGATCTTGCGATGAAAATTTAATAGAATGATTATCTAGCCAACCAGAAGGTTTGGGGATAATTTCACACCATTTTGTGCTCAAATTAAAAATTACTATAAATAGTAACTTTATGTAAATGCAAGGTTGAGACACCATTTTTCCCAACACCTATATGCTAATGCAATGTAAAACTAATACACTCTTCTAATGGTAAATATATTGTTGAACAGTATAAAATAATCTTAAAACATGCATTTATAGATTTTCTTAATGGTGATCAATCATAGTACATTCTAATCATCTTACTACGATATCCTAATATTTTTCATGAAGGGTAAAAAGAAACCCATAAGACAGAGCACGTACTGGCATTGATTCAAATTTTATATCCCTAATATAATAATATTTACCCATTAGTCCTCCAAGGAAATAATTCCATATTATAACCAAAATTCTTTCAACCCATTCAACACATTGATTCAGGGGATGTATGATCTTATTTCCCCATTTTACAACTTCCCCAATCTAGAACCTTTTCAAGGATTCTCGATAGAAAGGATAATCTCATTTAATAAACTCATTAAAATACTTAATAATACATCTATACATTTCAATTACTCAATCCATACATTGCAGATATCCATCTTGTATTTTCTTATTAACTTTCTGTAAAGCGAAAAATCGCGATCGAACCCTAGTTGCTCTCCCCTCTTCCAACTCCAAGGAGAGAGAAGGGAGATTCACTAGGGTTGATGATTTTCACTTAGGGGAGAGACTTTACATTCAAAAGAGGGGTTGAAACCCACAAGATCCAATCCCACACAATGCAAGATTGGATGCTAAATGTGTTTCAAGGGTTAAGAAAGCAAGGCTACCCTCTTTTGTAAAGAATGTTGATAGAAGAATTAAGCTAGGAATGCATAGAAAGTGACAAAGATTCGCTTATAAACTGAGATAGGGATATAGGATGAAGCTGCGGACCTGGAATTAGCAGTAAAATGTTGATACGGTGCTGTCTTGCAAATTTGAGCAAAAGTTGTCGAGACGATGGCGCCTGAGCGCCACGGTCCTCTGAAAAATCCGCGAAACGAAGGGGGATCTGTTCGTCTCTGCACAAGGATTCCAGATCTTCAATTTCAGCCGCATACCTGCAACCTACACACAGAAAAGCGAAGACGATTGGGGGGTTAGGGATTAGGGGTTTGCCTTTAGGTCAAACCCCGATTTTGGAATTAACCAAGAAATGAGCAATGTTGTAAATGTAAATGTCTGTAATGTAAAACAAGTACTAATACCTTGTTGTAAGGATGTTTGTATCCTTATGTGCGAAGGTATAGATGTTGTATGTTGTATGTTGTAGTAGTATGTAGTAAGTGATCTCCTCTTCAATGGTTGAATCCTTGTCTTGAATGCAACACTTAGCCTTGAATGGAGACTTGAAATGATCAATTGCTTGAAGGAATGCTTGAATGCTTGAATGCTTGAGTATAATTTCCACGCTTTTTCCATCATGTCGAATGAAAGAGGAAAATGTAGTTTATATACTTGTCATTTAGGGCTGATAGACTGATTTTCCCGACCTTAGGCCGACCAGGAAAGACAATTTCCAATTTGCAAACAAAAAGACCCGAAGTCCAAAAGAGACCGGGCCCAAAATAGGACCCAGGGACCAGGGCGCTGGGCACCATGGTCCTGGGGACCAGGGCGCTGGGCGCTCTGGTCCCACCTCCTGGGATAGCAGGGTGCAAAGGAGGTTCAGGCCAGGGTGCAAGAAAATGCAGTTTTCAGTGTCATAATCAGGTTTCGGGGTCTCCATTCAGGTTGCGTGTTGCGTCGCCATCGTGAAGACCGAAATGCAGTCGAAATTGCAAGTGTCGCAATTTTAGGACGCTACAATTAGCCCCCACTTTAGCGGGAGTATGTATGCTCATACTTCTGGTAAAGTACAAGGAAACAACATTGAAAGACTTTCACCACGTCAAGGAGGAAAGATACACCAAGCCCCCAATGGACTAAGGATCTTACGACTTCGATACGAGGGAGAACCATGACTGTCAGTAGTAAGGTTCCCTCACTATGAGTCATGCAAGAAAGATACCGAAAATTTTCAAGGCAAAGCTGAGTTCTCCAAGAAATTTTCATGTATCCTGAAGGGATAGACAAGGTGTATGCCCCCCTACGTTAAAGCGATCACACACGCCTCAACGGGGGTGATTGCTTCAAGGTAGTGATACGTATAAGAAAATGAAAAAGGGAAAGGAGCACGTTATCACAAGGATTTAGCCCCCAAGTGTGAGATAAACCCAAGGATAATAGACACAAAACACAAAGCACAAGGTGACTTCGCTTTCCTCGGGGTCCGTATGTTGTATGATAATTCATGTATATCATATGTATGTATGCATAATTGTTCTTCATTCCCCAATCAAGGAAGGTCACCTAGAAGAAGGGAACACATGTGTCTTTTGAGTCAACATGAGAGAGACCAAAAGAGATCTCAATGTTTTGCATCGTCCTCAAGTAGACAACACTAAGGACAACAAATAGAAGAATGAGAATAACATATAGAAGTAACACAAGAGAGAAGGAGAGAATCTGCTATGCTAATGTAACTAGTCTAGCACGTCATCTACCCCCCGATCTTGCTGATCAATGTTTCGGGAAGGTAGGGAACACGCTAGAGGAGGAACATCCAACACAACAGATGGAGCTATCACAAGATCCAAACAAGGGCTATGTTCATGTTCCAAGCCACGTTGTTCTTGTCTAGGAGCTAGGATAAGTGCTTTAGAAAATTCATTAGATAAATGGTTATCAATATCAACAAGTTCATATTCACTATCAGAATGAACAGGAGTAACATTTGCATCATGAATAACATTTTCATCTACATCATCATCAAGATTTATAAAAATAGGATCCTTAACTCGCACAGGATCAAGACCATCATGCATCTTATGTTTAGGAGATTTCGGCTCAATCGTCGGCTGAGGAGAAAATGGAATAATGCTTGTTGAAGGTGTTTTTGGAGATTGTAAAGTTTGAGAAGCAGCTGCTTGAGCCCTAAGACGACGCTTTCGTCGGCGTTCACGTGTAGAACGATTTCGTCTAGTCTTAGTAGGAAGTGGAGAAGATTGAGGAGGAGGAATGTTCTCATCCTTATCACTTGGGTGTTTAGGTTGTGGTCTCTTAGGCTGGATAATAGGAGAAGAAGAAGGTCTCTTCTCTCTATAAAAAAAAGGAGGAGGGACTGCTCCATACAAAGGAGGAATATTTGGTTTAGGAAGAAGACCAAGTCCATCATGACGAGGAGGTATAGGTCTACTTTTAGAAGGTTTATTAGGCATAGACATAATCACATCCATGGGAACGGGTTGGGAATCTTCTTGAGGAAAGACATTAGTTTTATCTTTCAAAGGAAGAACTTCCTTCTCAAGAATGATAGGAATATCAAGTTTAGGTGTTCTAGGTTCACTTAGAGATAGGATCATATCTGTTTTCCACTTTTGATAAGATTTGAAAAGATGATCACTTCGCGGAGGAAGAGATTGGAATTGTTTAGGCCAAAAGTAATCAATAGGAACGCTAGAAGTTCTTTCAGCTGGTTTAAAGAGACTATGATTGACAGTAACAACTTCACCATTATGGGGAAATTTCAAACACTTGTGAATAGGAGAAGCAATAGCTTTCATGGAAGATAGCCAAGGATAGCCAAGCTTCACACGAAATTGTTCGGAAGATGGAATAATAGCAAAGTTCACATCAAGGGATTTGTTATGGACCTCAATAGGCAATGTAATAGAACCAATTGTAGGAGAAGAAAATGCATCAAATAATTTCACAATCACATCTGTTTTGTCATATATCACATGATTCAATTGCAAAGTAAAAAGAAATTCTTCAATAATAACATTAATCATGCACGAAGGATCAATAAGCACTCCACGGCAAGGTGTATTCTTGACTTTTGCAACTATGTATAAAGGACCATCAGGTGCCCTAATGGTTTCACTAGAATCAAATGTGATGGAAGGTTCTTTAGGGTTTTCTTGCTGCTCTACAAAGTTAATCACATTCGGAGTCATAGACACAAGACCATCAGATGAGAGAGAGGAATCATTAGCCTCAATTGCATTAGAGGTATGAGAAGGTAATGGATCAGTGAAAATCTGAAGATTTTGATTAGGAGGAGCTACACATGTATTGCCTTTATCATTCACTCCAGAAACAGAAATAGTATTATTATCAATCAAATCTTGAATTTTACCCTTTAAAGAAAAACATTTTTCAGTATCATGCCCAGGCTGACGATGAAATTGACAAAAAGCTTTGTTATCAAAATAAGGTGAAGTAATCTTTGCAGGATCAATTTGCCTTATAGGAGGAAGAGTAAGCACATTTTGTTCCAATAACTTATTCATAATACTATGCAATGATTCATTCAAAGGAGTATACTTTCTTTCTTTCTTGAAAAATTTAGAAATAGGAGGCACACCTGATGCTGCATTCACATTGTTGTTGATGATGTTTTCATTGAATTTGATGGAATCTCTGTTCGGTTTAAACTTCCCAAATGGTTGTTGACTGCTATCACCCTTATCACTCGGAGCCATAGGATGTGATTGTTCCATTTGACTCACAGTCAGTTGATAATTGTGAAGAGTTGCACACAACTGTTGGAAAGAAGTAAACTCAGAAAACAGAAGTTTGTCTCGAATATCTTTTTGTAAATTAGAAATAAAGATTCTTTGAATATCATTGTCAGGCACTGGAAAAGAAATTTGAGCATACAAATGCTTATATCTACCAATGAAATCAGTCACTTTTTCTTTAACACCTTGTTTACAATGCATTAAATCAATCAAAGTAACTTTAGGACTTATATTGTTTTGAAATTGTTGAATGAAAGCATTTGCAAGTTGTTCGAAAGAAGTAATAGAATAAGAAGGCAACGAGCAATACCATTGTAGGGCTTTGTCTCTTAATGTTCTAGTGAACAGTTTTGCAAGCAACCTTTGGTCATAAGCAAAATCAGTACATATTGTTTGAAAAGTCTTAACATGTGTTAGAGGATCACCTTTACCATTATAAAGCTCCAAATGCAGGATTTCAACATGTTTAGGAGGGATAGCTTGAACAATGTCAAGAGAAAGTGGGCTCGCAACATCAAATGTGGGCACACTAAACTTAGATTGATTCATAGAGGCAATTTGTTGCTGTAAAGAAGAGACAGTTTGTGCAAGATTGTTAATGGTCGCTTCAGTCGAAGAATTCATATTAGATGTGTTAGATTGAGATGGAGGTGTTATGTTATTGAAAGAAGGTAAAGAGTAAGGTGGTGGGACTCTATGATAATTAGTCATAGGAGATGATTGGACAGGAGGAACACTACAAGGAGGAATGGAATGGTTAAACGAATTGCCGCCTTGCGTCATGTTCATTTGTGGAGATATAATAGGGACACTCATTGAAGGAATGAATGAAGAAGTCGGATTAAATGAAGGAAGAGGGTTAATTGAAGAAGAAGGGTTGCCCCCATGACTGGTGATCACAAGAGGAATGTCTTG
The DNA here is from genome assembly GCF_030272615.1 of Cryptomeria japonica. Taxonomy (NCBI): domain Eukaryota; kingdom Viridiplantae; phylum Streptophyta; class Pinopsida; order Cupressales; family Cupressaceae; genus Cryptomeria; species Cryptomeria japonica. Next base: position 418,280,106 of record NC_081409.1, on the reverse strand, counting down.
TGTAGAAGTAGCCATTATGTTTGATGTAAAGGTAGGTACGCTAGCAATAGAAGTCATCAAAGGAATAGAATGATTGTCTTGAGTAGGAGGTTGTGTATAACCCAAATTTTCAGCACAACTCTTCATAGGCATCACATTCGAATCCACAATGTGTGCAATACCACGCAAAATATCAATTCCATTCTTATCACTTTGAAGCATACGTTTTAGACCCTCAATTAAAGGAAGAGCTTGACTATCAGGGTATTCTTGAGACATCCATTGTCGAAAATCGTCACATTGGTTATCCAATTTCAAAAGTTGTTCTTCAGAAACCTCATGGAGAGCTTCTTCATCATTATGAGGATTAGAGGAATTACCCATGTCCTCGTTAAAAAGGCTATTCAAATTAGGTTCCATCTCCTCAGTAGTTAAACCTCGGAAAGACTTAATTCTACTGCTTCGTCTAACGAGAATAGTGTAAGTAGGGCTTATTGTTGTAAAACTCATGCACTAGAGAGAGAGAGAAAGTTTTGAATTTAGAGGTAGCAATTTTCAGTAAAATCAGCCAATCTTCTGGATTTAAGCTGTTAAATACAATCAGGACAATCTCCCGAAATTTCAGAAAAAATGTCAGGGACCGTGGCGCTTCGGAGTGCACACGGTCCCAGCAACTTTTTTCGAAATTCACAGGGATGAAAGTTATGATGATTTTAGAGCTAATCTGAAAAAATTGAGTGATTTTACGATCTGTAGATAGGCCAAATTAAAGTTGCAATCTTGAAATTGAACCCTACCAAGATTGTCTAAAAATGCAAAAATTTGAATTTTGAAAAAGAGAGGGAAACTGAAATTTTGAATGTTATGATTTTAGAGGGAATGTCAAGAGCAATGCAAATTTTGAAATTTAAAAATTGACTCAATTTCACGCAAAATTCAATTTTGGAAGCGGAAATCAAAGTTGTTGTAATTAAGCACTTAATTTCAAAAGTCACAGATTGCAAGAATTTGAATAAAGCACTGAAATTTCGAATGAATGTTAACACACTTTTCAGACTTAGGACTGTAAGAAACACAATTTTGACACAAATTTCAATTTCAACAATTTTTGAATGATTAGAAGCGTTAATCCAAGCAATCCCTAGACCAACTTTGACTGTAATTTTGAAGGTGTTAAAATTGATAAAATCAGTCAAAATTCTGGATTTTAGCAGGAAAATACAGTAAGATCTCGCTCCCGAAATTTCGGAAAAAATGTCGGGGACGATGGCGCTCGGAGTGCACACGGTCCTCACAACTTTTTTCCAAATTTTCAGGGATGAAAGATATTGTGATTTTATTGCGGAATCCAAAGTTACAGCTGATTTGGAGATGTTTTGATCAGTGAAATTGTCGGACAAAGGTTGAATCAAGAGGGTTTCAAAAATTAGGGTTTTGACACTTAACCACTTAATTTTCAAAATTAAAGCACAAATATGAATTGATAATTTGTAATAGAAGGGCAGATCTGAAACAAGCATTAATAATTAAACATTTCACAAGTTTAATTACTTAAAAAGAAAATTTAGGGTTTTTATGCAATTCACCTCTAAAATTTTGCAAAAGATCAAACATGGAAATGTAATCAAGGAATCCAATTTTCAGATCTAACTATGAATAATCAGAAAGGATGTCCACGTCGGGTTCACCAAAATGTAAAGCGAAAAATCGCGATCGAACCCTAGTTGCTCTCCCCTCTTCCAACTCCAAGGAGAGAGAAGGGAGATTCACTAGGGTTGATGATTTTCACTTAGGGGAGAGACTTTACATTCAAAAGAGGGGTTGAAACCCACAAGATCCAATCCCACACAATGCAAGATTGGATGCTAAATGTGTTTCAAGGGTTAAGAAAGCAAGGCTACCCTCTTTTGTAAAGAGTGTTGATAGAAGAATTAAGCTAGGAATGCATAGAAAGTGACAAAGATTCACTTATAAACTGAGATAGGGATATAGGATGAAGCTGCGGACCTGGAATTAGCAGTAAAATGTCGATACGGCGTTGTCCTGCAAATTTGAGCAAAAGTTGTCGGGACGATGGCGCCCGAGCGCCACGGTCCTCCGAAAAATCCACGAAACGAAGGGGGATCTGTTCGTCTCTGCACAAGGATTCTAGATCTTCAATTTCAGCCGCGTACCTGCAACCTACACACAGAAAAGCGAAGACGATTGGGGGGTTAGGGATTAGGGGTTTGCCTTTAGGTCAAACCCTGGTTTTGGAATTAACCAAGAAATGAGCAATGCTGTAAATGTAAATGTCTGTAATGTAAAACAAGTACTAATACCTTGTTGTAAGGATGTTTGTATCCTTATGTGCGAAGGTATAGATGTTGTATGTTGTATGTTGTAGTAGTATGTAGTAAGTGATCTCCTCTTCAATGGTTGAATCCTTGTCTTGAATGCAACACTTAGCCTTGAATGGAGACTTGAAATGATCAATTGCTTGAAGGAATGCTTGAATGCTTGAGTATAATTTCCACGCTTTTTCCATCATGTCGAATGAAAGAGGAAAATGTAGTTTATATACTTGTCATTTAGGGCTGATAGACTGATTTTCCGACCTTAGGCCGACCAGGAAAGATAATTTCCAATTTGCAAACAAAAAGACCCAAAGTCCAAAAGAGACCGGGCCCAAAATAGGACCCAGGGACCAGGGCGCTGGGCGCTCTGGTCCCACCTCCCGGGACAGCAGGGTGCAAAGGAGGTTCAGGCCAGGGTGCAAGAAAATGCAGTTTTCAGTGTCATAATCAGGTTTCGGGGTCTCCATTCAGGTTGCGTGTTGCGTCGCCATCGTGAAGACCGAAATGCAGTCAAAATTGCAAGTGTCGCAATTTTAGGACGCTACACTTTCATCATGTAATTTGCAGTGAAATGGGGCAACTTAAAGTGGTCATAACTTTTAGACTATTAAGCCAAGTTCAAAACTTTAATATGTTTTGGAAAGGTGGTAAGATGAAGAACAAAACCCAGAAGGATTTTAGCATGATTCTTAGGCATGTGTGAGCAGATTTTTCTACAAGTTAGCTCACCATTTTACCCAAAACAATAGTTGGAAACAAGGCAACATTAATCTTACTATGCATAACTCATGCCTTGGGTAGTAAACTACTTGTCTAACATTAATTGTCTATCATTTAGGATTGCCCTGGATGATTGCTTATCTTGAGTAATAATTATACAGTAGAAGTGAATCTACTAAATGTTTACACTAGCATAAGTTCAATACTGTACATGAGAGAATTTGCTATCATTTTATTTTTACAAGAATTTAGTCGTTGACTTGTGTAGTGGTGATGTTGTAGGTTATTTTTAAATGCATTCCTAATACCATTTATTTCATTTCTTAAACTTTTTAGCATTTCCTTTTGTTCCAATGTTTAGTTACTTTAGCTTCCTCTTCACTCTATTTTTAGAGAGTTTTGGCTTCTTGTATAATAATGTAGTTTTAAATAGCAAAAAAATAATACAAACAAATCACTAAATTAAGACACCAATGCCAAATACAAACTTATAATAGAGCTATGGAGAGGCTAGCAAGTCATTCAAGGGTTTCTTAAGAATAATGTGGACTATCTAGTGAAATTGAAGGCAACTAAATCAGTCAACAATGAGTATGATATAATGGATTGTAAGTATAAACCTTCTTAGATATTTTTTAACTACTAACACTTGAATTTTAACTTTTTAAACATTCTAAGTGCTAGTGTGTTCAAGGAAATATATTCTAATCCAATTTCCTTGTATCAAGAGCATTGCTAAGCAAAACACTAAATGGATTTTTGAAGCCATCTCTAAATTCAATTAGAGTTTGGATCCTGGACTTGTGAATAATCTTATGCGAAAATTATTTAACATTTTCATACAAGACAAATAAGATTATAAAATTTCCATGCTTTTAGATTTTGTAGAAAATCTCTCACAGCCATAGTGTTTAGTCTCAAAGTTTCCAATATCAACTACAATTATATATGTATGGGTTATTAATGGATTGAAAATACGCATCAACGTTGAAATTATCAATGGATACCTTGTCTACAATAGACATATCAAACCAAAGGTCTCCTTGGTGGGAAATAAGGACAATTTAACAGTTTTCCTATGTCAATAGGCAACTATATCAATTCCTTCCCAAGAGTCATGAAAAGAGCCAAAATGTGGTTTCCATGGAAAATGCGGGCCAAAAATAATACCCTAACATGTTAAGGCACTAGAATAGTTTAAAGTCAAATATTCCAAATACAAAAGATAGTTAAACCAGTTATGGTTTTAATTTTTTTTCCAATCATAAGTATATTTTATACAAAATGAGAAGGCATCATTCTACAAAACACCAAAAAGGAAAAGTTAAATTATAGTTTAGATACTACCTGTATACGGTGAAAATGGATAACAACAATAACAATGTTGGAAGACTAAATGGATTCAACCACAAAAACCCTAGCCTAACAACAACAAAGATCCACCATAACATATGAAGATTACCTTAAGACAATGCAAATCAAATGAAATCACAAAGATTATACCATCACATGTCCAATAGGGTTTGAATCTCCATTCTTCCTATCTCCATTGATCTTGCTTGATATATTTGCTCTCAGATTTTATGTGTGCACAAGAGCTTAACAAAGAACAAAATGTGGTTGCAAGTAGGATCGCATATGAAAAGCGTAGTGTAGTCAAATAGTCGAGTAGTTAGGGTTTGATAATGAAGGAAGCATCTCCTTATATAGAAGACACGATATGAAATGGAGGGATAAGATTGAGAGGTGTAAAAGGAGGTCGGCTATGATTAGAGGGTAGGTAGAGAAAATAATAAAATAATGAAAGGGGTAGGTAGTGTATGAATTAAGAGATGAATGACATGTGTCATGGGTAGAAAAGGCTAATGAATTAATTAAATAAATAAAGATTTATTTAATTAATAGAAGAAGTGGGATCAATTAAATAAATAAGATATTTATTTAATTTAGGAAAAGGGATAATTTAAATAAATAAATGTATTTATTTAAATGAAAAATAAGGGTAGAAGAGGATAAATGAATTAATTAAATAAATAAAGATTTATTTAATTAATAGAAGAATTTGGCTAAAGTAATTAAATAAATAAAATATTTATTTAATTAAACATGACAATTTTAGGTGTCTACACTACCTATGTTAGTTGATCCTTCAATAATCTCCTCTTGGCATGTTGTTGATGTTGACAATTGACACTCATTTGGTTGGTTTCACTATGTTGTCATTGATGGCAACATGGCATTATGTTTCGGCTTCATGTTTTGGTTCTATGGTGTACCGACAGGCACTTCACGGATACTTTACCGGCACCAACACCGGCACCGGCAGGGCAGAAGGATTTCTTTGGTTATCGGTATTGGAGGTCGACATATCTTGGATACGGCATCGACAAATTAATTTTAATGTTTATACATTTATTTTCTCTAGCTGACATATTATTTGATATTGTATATACCTTTGTAATCCGACATAAGGCATGTAAGTTTTGTATAGGGTATATAGGTCAATTTGATAGATCATTTTGAAAAAGGAGATTCATGTAAGAAATATGGTTAAGGATATGCGAATGTAATATGATGCGAAATATATCAAAGAGATCATGTATATGAGGAAATTATTGTAAGGGTTATTCCAGTAAAGGGTTTATGTTTTCAAACCAGATCAGACAAAGCTTAAACTGGAACTGTATTCTAGCATAGAAGATGTTATCTTAGTAGTTCTTACTTCTTCGGATTGTAGTCTGGATTTATATGTAGTGAGTGAGGCTCCTTTTGTGATGAGCAGTGTGCTCTGGGCTGTAAGCCTTCCTGCAAGTGCAGGCCCCTCATATTTTGTAATATCTCTTCATATGACCAGTGGATTGATATCGTGGGTCACAAATCCCACTATGGTTTTTCCTCTTTAAGGTTTTCCACATATAAACTTGTGTGTTATGGTTCTCATTTATGTGATTGGATTTTTTGATGCTTTACTTCTTTCAATTATGTATGAACCGATATACCAGTTGGTGTATGCATGTTTCAATAGACTAAAAACTTATCATTCCGGTATAACACTGATTCACCCCCCCCCCCCACCTCTCAATGTCATGAGTTTACAACAATTAGTATTAGAGCCTTGTGCCTCAGAGGAAGTTTTACAACTTGAGGAAGATCCTAAAATCGGAATCCATGGATATGGCTTTAAAGAAGCTACTTGAGATGGCACTTGAAGATTATGATGTTGAAAGATTGAAGAACTTAAAGCTACAAAATGAATTGAATTCTACCAAGGAATTCATTCTTGTCCTACAAGAGAGGCTATCATTTGTTCAACGTAGGAGGAAGGAACTTTTGCAAAGTTAGGATGATGAAGAGAAAGATGCACTTAAGGAACAATGTCAGAAATTGAGAATATGGTTATGAAAAATGAAATGCAAGTTATACCTATGAGGATGTCTAAGGAGATTGAGGACTAAAGAAGAAGGAAGAAAATCTTGTTGTATCCCTGAAAAACAAATTTGAAGAATGTGGCAGGTTGGTTCATGAAAATGATATGTTGAGAACTAATTTGGTACAATCCTAGAGTAATGAACAAGAGCTTGAGAGACAAATTATAATTCTGAGAGAAGATTTAACTATTGTAAAGGAGTATAAAGAAAAATTCAAGATCAACTCAGCACAACTTGATGATTTATATAAGAGACAGAGGCAGATTGGAGATTCCAGTGGACTTGGATTTGAGCAAGGACAAAGTTTTGGTACTGCTAATAAAGATCAAAACCACAAGGCATCGATAAGGCAATTTAATGCTAATAAATTCAATGGTAGATGTTTTGTTTGCAATAGATTTGGTCACGTGGCTAGGCAATGTAGAAATAGAGCAAATCAGAACCCTGATTCTGCTCCTAGTAAATGCTCTAAATGCACTAAGTTTGGTCATAAGACAAAAGATTGCAGAATGAATGTTAAATGCTATGCTTGTGGGAAATTTGGACATATGGCTAATCAGTGCAGGTCAAGCAATTTCACCAGTTTTAGCAAAGCAATTCAAAGGAACAATGTTATATGTTATGCATGTAATGAGGTTGGACACATTGCTAAGTTCTGTAGAAGCAGAAATCCATTGGTTGGTAATGGAGGATCTAATGAGAAAGGAAAAGAGAAGGTTAGTGAAATCCGACAAGATCATACTCAAAGATGGGTTAGAAAGACTGAAGAACAATCATCATATGGGAATGTCCCGGTTACTTATCCGGCAAAAGAAGTTGCTCCTGCACCGGTAGGGAGCTCATCTGGTAACTGAGGCAGATGCCTTAGGGGTAGGCAACATTCATGAAGATGTTGCATATGCCCCAGGAAGAGGTTTTAGATGATGTTCTAGATATTGGAGATGATTATCTAGCATGGATATGTTCTGAGCAAGATCTGATATCTTTCACCGATGGTCATTTATGTCAATAAAAGATTAGGGTTTTTCTCTAAGGATAAAAAGGTTGAATACACTTCATTGTTAATCACCTTGCATTAAGAGCGATTTCAGAGTGATTAAGAGTGACTAAGTGCAATCAAAGACAATTCAGAGCAATCATATTTCTTCTTGAGCGATCTCACTAGTGTCTGGAAGAATTTGTTGGAGGTTTTCACCAAGAGCGATCAAAAGGTATTTATCATTAACATGGAAGCAAGATCATCATCTATTCCTATTTTTGTTGCAAACCCAACTGTGGTAGAGGTCAAGGACCAACCCAGGCCAATCTTTAAGCGATATCCACACGTGCCTACCCTAGAAGATTCGAGCATTGTCTCACGTTCCGGAGGGAGTTGTCTATTTAAAGGATGTTAGGACATATATTCACTGTCACATTGAGGACTTGGGAACTTCAAAAATTAAGGGCATGTATATGAGTGAGCTTAATGGGAGAATCTAGAAAGATCAAACCGACATTTAAGCACATTGAAGACCTAGGGTTTACCGACATTTTGGATATTCCAGAATTTGAGGATGAGATAATCAGATATGTTTCCTGAGCAGAGTGCATGGGGAATTCACATGGCTAAACAGACCTTACAAGATTACTAAGGAAGCCATACGGGAAATCACTAGTTTACCATCAGTTGGGCAACATCTAGACAAGAAAGTTTCAAATGATTTCATGAGGAAGATCACCGGCACAACATCTGACAAAATATCCATGAAAGTGAGCACTATCACCACCACAGACATCAAATTTGGTAGCAAGGTCATCGGGTATAAGGTAACTCAGTCAAATCGATTGAATTATGTTTCCAGTTCATGCATTTTCGCTGCATACAAAATGATGAGATAAAATGTAAAATTAGATCTATGAGGTTGGATGCTTGATGAGTTGTTAATAAATCTAGGGAAGATTAAGGGTGAAAAGAAGGGTACATTCCAGTATGGCAACTTGACAGTTTGCCTGATGTTGTATTTCATGAATGATACACCCGGTTTTGGTAAGAGGCAATGGGCATTTGACATCCCAGTAGGAAGACAATTGAAATAGTCAATTGTTGTTTTAGGAAGTCAGAGAGATGATGAGGTATGGGCGTATTTTAAGGCATTCTAGAAATCTATGAGGTCTAGGGTAAGGGTACTTGAGCATATTATAGAAAAATATTCAATTGACATATGCTTCATGGTAAAGAAGGATGAGACACTCATGGAAGCAGTTAAACCCCGAAAGATTTGGATTGAAGAAATGGGCTATGAAGTGGATGCACAGATTCTTGATGCCTATGCAAAAATGTTGATTGATGCACCAATTGATGAGGCAGAGAAACCCTGTGGTACTGCACATTACAAAACACATGAGGTTGAAATAGAGTTCAACCATAACAAAAGAGAGAACCAAGAAGGGAAAGCAAGCAAATTAGTGGAGAAGGTCTCAAAGGACATTCAAGCATTAATTGATGTTGTCCCAAAGAAAGGCAAAAAAAGGAAGGATCCTGAAATTCATATTGAACCTATTATTGCATAATCAAAATCTGAGGATGACACACCATTGGATTTTAAGAGGGTTGTTAGGAAGAAACCAGAGGAAACAAAGGTAGAAGCTAAGAAGCAACCAGTTAGGAAGGTTACAATCAAAATACCGGCACAGAAGCAAGCACCTAAAGCTACACCTATAGTTGCATCCAGTACTACAAAGAGGATGAAGAAGAATGACACTGATTTTGGTAAGGTTCCACCTAAAACTTGTGCAGAATTAGTAGATGAAATCACTAAAGATGTCATGTTGAAGAATGTTCAATTTTACTATGATCACTTAGAAGAGGATGAACAAAGAGAGGTAGAAGAAGCAGTCCTACTATACATATTTATAAGGAAGCCTTAATAGAAATAGAAAATCAAATACCAGCTGAATTGTATAATATGCTAGATGCTAGAAGACTATTAGCTATGCAGGAAGATAAACATATTAAAATTCAAGAGCTATTATCTATCTATGTTACTATTGCTCTTGATGAAATGGATAAGACACTTGAGGTGGCAGACATAAAAAATTTCAATAGCAAACATAGGATAACTAGTCTGATGTTGGGAAGAGTAAATGAAATAATAAACGAGACTCAAAAAGCATGGGTTAAATTTCTTGAAGAAAACATAGGATTCTTTACTTCACCGGAAACCAAGACAGACACTGTAGATACCCCGATTGAAGGAAAAGGAAAGGGGATTATGGGTACTTCACCCTCTGCTTTGAAAAATATTAAGATAGTAGAAATTGAGCCCCCGATAAATACAGATGTATAGACAAATATTCGAGACATTGGTTAATACAGGGAGTGAACAAGCTAAATTTGTACAGGATACTAATATTGAGGATAATTGTCCTCTGGTTACAAATGTACAAGTTGAGGTTATAGTTCTTACAGAGGAACTAGCAATTACACAGACTGCACCAAGTGGCGAATCCACCAGTGCAAGTGAGGAGGTTATAAAGGATAAATCTTGAGAGGAGAATACATGGGAATCCGACAGGGTACCGGTTGTTGATCCATCATTATTGTCAATTGACACTTCATAGGTAGAAAATAAAAACATCACAGAAATGAGTCCCACTGAACTGATGATGATGACAACACAAAAACTAATGAAGGAGGGATCCACAAATAAAGGGATTATAGATCAATCAATCACTATTCTACACAGACTGGTCCCAAAGTGTAAGATTGAAAATGAAGCGAGCCCATCCAGCAAGCTTAAGGTAATCACTGAGCATATATCAAAGGACTTTCAATCCTTACAACAAATATCAAACCGACAAGCACTAGAAATATTTACTCAGACTAAGAGAGCTACATTTGATCAGGTAATTGAAACTGAGAAGAAAAAGATTGAGGAGAAGTTGATTCTAATAGAAAACTCTTTAAAACAATGTACAAATATATATAGGGTATGATGTAACACTGAAATACTTACAGCTAATGTGGATAAAAAGATAACAGAGATTCATGAGAAAATTGCAACTATAGCTAACTCTTTTGACAGACTAATTTCATTGACTACATCAATTGATGGTCAAATTGTGATTTTGGAGAAACAAATTTCTGTTCTTGAGAAGGAAAGAGACAAAATAATTAGAAGATCCAGAAGTCTGAGAGGCTTGGTGAGTCCTCGGTTGGATTTACTACGTGTACATAAGAAAGAATGCATGGATATGGTGGGAAAGCCCACACCGGCAAAAGTAAATGAGAAAGAGTTTTTTGCACATTTATTGAGTGGACTTGTATCTATTTCCGGCTCATTCAAAACTGGCTGGGATGCTTATGTGGAGTTACTGGTGAAGGCTTATCTGGAAATTTTGAAACTTGTCAAGCTCTCGTAAGACATTTTTGGGATATTCATTGAACAGTTCTTTTTCTTTGACATTCCTTTTAGAAATTTTGATGGCATCGATGTCAAAGGGGGAGTACTATATATGTGAAAAAAGAATAAAAGGAGTTGTATATACCAGGGGGAGTCATGGAGTCATGGAGTTTTGGAGATATGGAGTATTTTGCATATTCAACTTAGGGGGAGAAGGGCAAGATGAAACCGACAGATGAAACCTTGACCATTTTTCACATGAGTGTTGCCATCAATGCCAAAGGGGGAGATTGTTGGCAATTGACACTCATTTGGTTGGTTTCACTATGTTGTCATTGATGGCAACATGGTATTGTGTTTCAACTTCATGTTTTGCTTCTATGGTGTACCGACAAGCACTTCACAGATACTTCACCGCCGACACCGATAGAGCATAAGGATTTATTTGGTTATCGGTATTGGAGGCCGACATATCTTGGATCCGGCATCGACAAATTGATTTTAATGTTTATACATTTATTTTATCTAGCCGACATATTATTTGATATTGTATATATCTTTGTAAGCTGACATAAGGCATGTAAATTTTGTATAGGGTATATAGGTCAGTTTGATAGATCATTTTGAAAAAGGAGATTCATGTAAGAAATATGGTTAAGGATATGCAAATGTAATATGATGCAAAATATATCAGAGATATCATGTATATGAGGAAATTATTATAAGGGTTATTCCGGTAAAGGGTTTATGGTTTTAGACCGGATCAGATAGAACTTAAACCAAAACTGTATTTTGGCATAGAAGATGTTATCTTAGCAGTTCTTACTTCTCTGGATTGTAGTCTGGATTTATATGTAGTCAGTGAGGCTCCTTTTGTGATGAGCAGTGTGCTATAGGCTGTAAGCCTTCATGCAAGTGCAGGCCCCTCATATTTTGTAATATCTCTTCATATGGTCAGTGGATTGATGTTGTGGGTCACAAATCCCACCATGGTTTTTCCTCTTTGAGGTTTTCCACATATAAATCTATATGTTATGGTTCTCATTTATGTGATTGGATTTTTGGTTGCTTTACTTCTTTTGATTCTATATGAACTGGTATACCATTTGGTGTATGCATGTTTCAATAAACTAAAAACCTATCATTTTGGTATAACACTGATTCACCCCCCCCCCCCACTCTCAGTGTTATTCGTTTCCAACAGTTTCCACATGCCCTTCAAACCTTTGTCAAATTAGCTCTTCCTTCTCTTATGATTGCACTCTCATTCTCCACCCTTTAATGCATAGCCACAAGGGATGTTTCAAAGCAATTGCAATAGTGACAAACATGATAGTCATCAACAACTTTCAAACATGGTTTCCTTCAACCAAGAGAAAGAAATCCAAGGCGGTGATAGAGTCAAAAGGCTTCTTCAACAAATTAAGAGATTCTTAGAACTACCCAGATTAGTTCATGGATCATTAGCAACCCCAAACAAACACTTCGTAAGGTGGAAAACAGTCCAAATTTCCTACTGCAAACAAATCGTAAAATACTACAATAGGGGCAACTTAATGAATAAATTGTTCTTCTTTTTCTTGGTATGAAACCCTCAACAAACACTTTCTCAAGCTTCATCTTATCAAGGCACCATCATTATGAGAGAATTCAGCCTAGAAACCTTTCATAAAGCTAATAATGCTTTAATTTTCACCAAGAAAATACATGGACAACTAGCCGATATGGGCGACTTTCCCATCAAAAAATAATATTCAACAAAATCCCTTAAGAATTTCTTGAAGATAGGATGCCTAGCCACTAGAAATGGATTTTAATGATACGTAAAAGTATTCCCACCAAAAAAATTGTACTCCCCAACTCCCAAAACATATATGTGTTGTGTGTATCTTAGTCTTTGCTTCCATTCAATGTTAAATGACAATGCCACGATAGACATGCATGCAAATGTGAAAGCATTGCTAAGGCACATCGGATGTGGAAAGACCCACATCCTTATTATTTTTTTATTTTAATTTACTCCTTTTATTTTTTTATTTTTTTTAATTCTTGTGTTTTACGAAATAAAAAAAATATAACAGTAGCATTAACATATTCAAATACCAATATTAAGCATGATAATATTAATTTTATTTCCTACTATATAATATTAACATTAAAATATTTTTTTATTATTATATTATTTCTATTTTATTATTATAATATCAACGCATTGGCTTATTAGCCAATGTTTATCCTAGCTCTCCACATTACTCAATTAGTCTAGATTTTAAAAGGAGGTTTTACTTATATGCAATCAACTATTGCCTTTGCCTAAGGTTGTCAACACTTTGGACATGAAACCATAAACATAACATCAATGATGTTTCCTAGCACAACCTAGCTACATGATTCTAAGTGTGTGTGTGTGTACTTGATTCCGTCATGGCAAGTTACTTTCGTCATCTAAAACCTTCTCCTTGATGATACACTTAAGAAAGTTCCACTAGTTCTTGTATGACTAGCATAATCAACTATCACCATCATAATAATTCTTCAAAAGATAATTAACATAATTAGAACATCTTGTCCAATTGTTCTCTATTAAACAATTAATACACAATAATTGAATAATCAAGCTAAGATAATTATGGGATATGACATCCTTCCCCCTAAAGATAGCCATGTCCCAATAGCTTTATGGTATATAAATAATTATCACAATGTTGAGCATTCAAGCTAGTTTTATTCTATATCATAATAAATAGAAGATTCGTAGTTGTGCTTGGCAACCTGATAGCCTAATTATTTGATCATGTTGTTAGGAATTTTTCAATTGTGTACCTAGCCTGGTCGTTAAGTCCAATCACCAAACTCTTTGCACTGGTGTTAGCTCACTAACAATATCAAATATCTCACAAGATCTCAATAGCAGACTATTTAATATTTGATAATATTATACATAAGCAATCACACTAAGACTTCCAAATGAATTACTATCAAAGTTACATACAAGTTAAGCATGATTAGGCTAGATAATGACTTGCTCACTTATAAAATGCTAATATTTTTAATCCAATATCCCTGGACAACATTAGTTATCCATTACGTAGGATTAAACTTACACATAGTTTCATTAATATAATATACTTTAAGATACCATGTATTAAAGAAACTTTTAGGTGCAACTTACGTTCAAGTTTTTAAAATCACCATCTTGCTCATTTCTTTAACATGGTTTATACAATCAACTTGTCATCTCAATCTTCTTTTCATTTCAAAATAGATTGGGAAATAAAACATTTATTTTCCATCAAATGAGAACCAAGCTATCTCATTCAAAATTTCATTCAATCTCACATGAGAATAATGTGTTCTTATCATGCATACCTTCTCTCATGTGAAACTATAATGTCTCCATCTATCATTCATAACTACTTGCTTGTGACTTGAACAATCATCTTGTCAATTATGTGACCTAGACAACCTTTTCATAACATCATTCATGCCTACTCGCATGTGACCTAAACAATATATCCATCCCATCATAGCAAGTGTGAAATGCTATCATAAAGTAACTAACACTTACAACTTATTTAATGTTGTCTAGCACAAATATCGATGCAAATATCCTTTTATCTATCAAGTGACTCATGCTTTGGCCAAATCATTTTATTGTTTATATGTTCCCTTGGGATAACTAAGAAGCCACTTAGCACCTTTCCAACACATGCATCTCTTTTGTTTGTTTGTTTGTTTGTTTTGAAGGCAATACCAAATATGTTTATCTTAGCATAAATGCTTACAATCTTTGAACATCTGTGAACAGTTTCATGATATTATTGTTTATACCACACCATAGTTCCTCCTTTGTTATCAATTTTTTTATTCAATACAAAGCATCTTACAAACAAAAGAAATATGAGAACCCTAACAATTGTATTGAAGCAACCTTGTCAATATTCCAAAATATTAGAATCTTGAACACACTGAATCAATAACATCATTGTGGGCATCAAAAGTCGCTAGGGTTGTCAAAATAGCCTCATCTAATGCTCATAGCTTAAATCTATAGCAACGGTATCACAACTAGAGCATCCAAAATTCAACATCTAAAATATTTCCCATAATAGGCACAAAGAAGGGGGTTGCAACACAACCTAGTTTTGGACACTTCCTTTGGTAAGCAATGGTTATGAACATGAATATGACTAATATAGGAAAAAACATCAACATAAGTTAACAAGATACCAAATTATGACTACAATGACCATAGTAGGAGCCTATTAGGCTTCTCTATCAAGTATATGTCTTAGAATAATATATGTACTTACAACAATGACCAATATGACCATAGTAATTTCCTACCTCTATCAAGTTCATAAGTAGACCATAATTAGGAAATACATTGCATGCCTTTCTGGTATATTATCAATTCATCAAAAATCAACAAAATAGATTTTGAAATCAGTTTATCATATATACTTGCATCATAAATTATTTCTTTTCATGAACCCAATTTCATTCACTAGCTTTATTCCACCCGTCATATTTCCTCTAACTTAGTAACCATACTGAACCACCTAGGAAATAACAAATTCTGACTCATCTAGATATCACCACAATTCTATGATTTCAATAACTAAAGGAATGCAATATTAAAATAGTAGACTTTAGGCCTTGGTGTTAAACCCAAAGCTCTGATACCACATGTAATATCCACCCCATAATCATTAATTATATATGGTGGTTAATGAGTAAAGTAAATATAATCCCAAGTCAAAAGTCAAATACTTAGACAAAAATTTGTATTCATATATGAAATGATTTAATAATTGTTAAGATTTGTACAAGTCCATTTACTAAACTTTGGCATACAAAACTCAAATCATTCTATATTACAAAGATAAACATACACTTCTCGAAACTATACTCAAGTAAATAAGAGAAAGTAAGTTGTAGAGTAGAAAATTGCATATCCCTATGCAGTTCCACCTACAATTTTGTATCCACTTTAGTGTCCACTCCCCTAGAATTTGAGTAGGCTCATTTTAGCCCTTGCATCAACCCTTTTCCCTCTCATGATGCTTAGGACACCCTTTTCATCAACTATCCTTCAACTTAAGGTTTGCATTCGCTGCGAGTTTCTTTTTACACTCGTCATTTTTTAGCGTGATTCGTCTGGACACTAGCACACTGCATAGACGCCCACGTGTCGTGCATTCATCATGTGACATCTTAATGTTCAAATGTTGGTTATGTGTATTTCGACACTTGTCACCTATCTTGATCGATGGAAACGACTCAAAATCTTTCGAAATGGATCAGCAACCCACTTTTCCCTCCTCTTCTCTCATTTTAAATCTCTTTTCCCTCCTTTCAATCTCTCTAGGCTCTTCAAGCAATCTCCCCTAGCTCTCTCTTGGCTCTCACAACTTTCTCTTTCTCTCTCTCACTTGCTACAACAGTCTCTAGTTTACTACAACTATCTTTAGCTTGTCACAATACTCTTTGTATCTTTCTTGTCTTTCTCAAGCCTTGCTAGTAATATCTTTCTATCTTTCTTACGTCTTTGAGCATCTTGGGATTCATCACATCCCTTATCTATAAAATCATTTTTCTCTTTTCTATTTACATTTTTGATCTATCTATCTATCTAGGTTGCACATGGAGGTGGAAAGACCGAAACGAGGGTCTAACTAAGGCAGATCTCTAAACACAACCCCCAACATTTTCCTTTGTTGTTTGTGTGCAAGTTCTTGATCAAGGAAAGAAACTCATTTAGCGAAAGGCTTCAATCATGGACTGGTTGTAAGCTTCCTTCATCTTGGCTTATCTTATTGTAGCTTTTTGTATTATGTATCGCTTATTTTATTTATTATACCATTTGTTTAGTCATACAGTCACATTTGTACCTTTCATATGGTCTCTATACTTTGTTCGTACAAGACGGTAGTGTGTCGCGCTGGTGTCCTAGTTCCATGTGCTCGTTCCAAAGACATAGGGTTAACAAAGTTATTCGAAAGTCTTGTTGATAGCTTATTTATTTAATTTTGTATTTTGCATCCCCCGACTCACCTTTAGCACTAGCTTAAGTGAGGTAGAGTGAAGGTCAGTTTATTCCTTGAAGTTCATCACTTCGAGGGTAGCAAACCCCATCCTCTACATAAGTTGACAATTAAGAGTTATCTAATTTTCCATTTCGTAGGCCACAAGATATGTAGGTATACTAGCACTCCTTGCAATAACTTCTCTATAGCTAGAAGTGGAAGAGAGAGCATCATCAAGGTGATATCCACCCTACCACAAAGCATTGTACACTTCCACGAGCTTCTCAAATGGAGGTGCCTGACCCATCACAAATGATCTAGAAATATGTGGCCAACATGCTTGATGGAATCTAGTTTACTGTGAACCATTGATATACTAGCATACCTATATGCTAATGCAATCTTCTAATGGTAAATATATTGTTGAATAGTATGAAATAATCTTAAACCATGCATTTATGGATTTAGTTAATGACGACCAATCATAGTACGTTCTAATCATCTTACTACGATATCCTAACATTTTCCATGAAGGGTAAAAAGAAACCCATAAGATAGAACCCATATTAGCACTGATTCAAATTTTATATCCCTAATACAATAATATTTACCCATTATCCCTCCAAGGAAACAATTCCATATTATAACCAAAATTCTTTAAACCCATTCAACACATTGATACAAAGGATGTATAATCTTACTTCCCCATTTTATAACTTCCCCAATCTAGAACCTTTTCAAAGATTCTCGATAGAAGGGATAATCTCATTTAATAAACTCATTCAAATACTTAATAATTTATCTATACATTTCAATTACTTAGTCCATACATTGCAGATCTTCATATTTTATTTTCTTATTAACTTTCATCCTGTAATTTACAGCGAAATGGGGCAACTTAAAATGGTCATAACTTTTACATCGTTAAGCCAAGTTCAAAACTTCAATATATTCTGAAAATTTGGTAAGATGAAGAACAAAACCCAGAAGGATTTTAGCATGATTCTTAGGCATGTGCGAGTAGATTTTTCTACAACACTCAACTCACCATTTTACCCAGATCAACAGTTGGAAACAGGGCAGCATTAAATCTAGCTATGCATAACTCATGCCTTGGATAGTAAACTAGTTGTCTAACACTAATTGTCTGTCATTTAGGATTTCCCTAGATAATATGCTTATCTTGAGTAGCAATTAAACAGTATCTAAGTGAAACTACTAAATGTTAACACTAGCATAAGTTCAATAGTATACATTAAAGAATTTGCTATCATTTTATTTTTACAGGAATTTAGTGGTTGACTTGTGTAATGATGATGTTGCTAGTTTTTTTTTTAACATTATTAACACCATTTATTTCCTTTCTTAAAAAATTTAACATTTCCTTTTGTTCTAATGTTTAGTTACTTTGGCTTCCTCTTCACTCTATTTTTAGAGAGTTTTGGCTGCTTGTAGAATAATGTAGTTTTGGACAACATAAAAATATACAAACAAATCGCTAAATTAACAGACCAACGCCAAATAAAAAGTTCTAATAGAGCTATGGAGAGGCTAACAAGCCATTCAAAGGTTTCTTAAAAATAATGTGGACTATCTAGTGAAATTGAAGGCAACTAAATTAGTCAAAAATGAGTATGATACAGTGGATTGCAAGTATAAACCTTCTTAGATATTTTTCAACTACTAACACTTGAATTTTAACTTTTAAAACATTCTAAGTGCAGGTGTGTTCAAGGAAAGATGTTCTAAACCAATTTCCTTGTATCAAGAGCATTGCTAACAAAAATACTTAAAGGATTTTTAAAGCTATCTCTAAATTCAACTAGAGTTTGGATCTTGGACTTGTGAATAATCCTATACAAAATTTGTTTAACATTTCCATACAAGACGAATAAGATTATAAAATTTCCATGCTTTCAGATTTTGCAATAGATCTCTCACAACCACAGTGTTTAGTCTCAAAATTTCCAATATGAACTACAATTATATATGTATGGGTTATTGATGGACTGAAAATATGCATCAACGTTGAAATTATCAATGGATACCTTATCTACAATAAAAATATCAAACCAAAGATATCCTTGGTGGTAAATAAGGATGATCTTATAATTTTCCTATGTTAATAGATAGATGTATCAATTCCTGCATGAGAGTCATGATAAGAGCCAAAATGTGGTTCTCATGGAAAATGCAGGCCGAAAATAATATCCCAACATGTTAAGGCATTAGAATAGTTTAAAGACAAATATTCCAAATATAGAGGTTAGTTAAACCAGTTATGGTTTTAATTTTTTTTTCCAATCACAAGTATATTTTATACAAAATAAGAAGGCATTATTCTACACAACACCAGAAGGGAGAAGTGAAATTATAGTTTAGATACTACCCATGCTAGTTTGGTCCTTTAATAATCTCCTCTTGGCATGTCATTGCCACATGCCCTTCAGACCTTTGTCAAATTGACTCTTCGTTCTCTTATGCTTCCACTCTTGTTTTCCACCCTTTAATGCACATCCACAAGGGATGTTTCTGAGCAATTGCAATAGTGACAAAGACGATAGTCATAAACAACTTTCAAACATGGTTTCCTTCAACCAAGAGAAAACCTTCCAAGGTAGTGATAGAGTCAAAAGGCTTATTCAACAAATCAAGAGATTCTTATAACTACCCAGATTAGTTCATGGATCAATACCAACCTTGAACAACCATTTCCTAAGGGAGAAAATAGTCTAGATTTCCTACTGCAAACAAATTGTAAGCTACTACAACAGGGGCAACTTAATGAATAAATTGTTCTTCTTTTTGTTGGTATTAAACCCTCAACAAACACTTTCTCAAGCTTCATCCTATTAAGGTACCATCATTATGAGAGATTTTAGCCTGGAAATCTTTCAGAAAGCTAATAATGCGTCAATTTTCACCAAGAAAATACATGGGCAACTAGCTGATAGGGCAACTTTCCCATCAAAAAATAATAAGTTGAACAAGATCCCTTAATAACTTCTTGAAGATAGGATGCCTAGCCACTAGAAATAGATTTTAATGATATGTAGAAGTATTCCCACCAAAAACTACGTACTCCCCAACTCCCAAAACATATGAGTTGTGTGTATCTTAGTCTTTGTCTCCATTCATTGTTAAATGACAATGCCATGATAGGCATGCATGCAAATGTGAAAGAATTGTTAATGCACGTGGGATGTGGAAAGACTGGCATCCTTATTATTATTTTATTTTATTTTATTCTATTTTTTAATTCTCATGTTTTATGAAATAAATAAAATATAACAAAAGCATTAATGTATTCATATACCAATATTAAGCATGATAATATTGATTTTATTTCTTACTATATAATATTAACATTAAAGTAAAATGTTATTTATTAAATATTATTTTTGTTTTATTATTATAATAGAAATGCATTAGCTTATCACCCAATGTTTATCCCAATTCTCCACAAAACTCGATTAGTCTAGATTTAAAAAGGAGGTTTGACTTTTGTGCAATCAACTATTGCCTTTGCCTGAGGTTTTCAACACTTTAGACATGAAACCATAAACATAGCATCAATGATGTTTCCTAGCACAACCTAGGTACATGATTCTAAGTATGTGTGTGTGTACTTGATGTCATCATGACAAGTTGCCTTCGTCATCAAAAACCTTCTCCTTGGTGATACTCTCTCTTACTTAAGAGAATGTCACTAGTTTGTGTAAGACTAGCATAATCAACTATCGCCATCATAATAATTATTCAAAAGATAATTAACATAATTAGAACATCTTGTCTAATTGTTCCCTATTAAACAATCAATACACAATAATTGAATAATCAAGCTAAGATGATTAAATGGGATGTGACACTCTAAGTCTAGGGAAATCTCTCACGAAAATCTAGGGGTGCTAAATTAGCTTGCAATTACAAAATAAATCACATTAGTGTTAAGCTTTATCAGCTCCAGTAAAAATTTATCAGTTTTACCTATCGACCATTAATTTTATCAGCTTCATCAGTCACTGCACAATCTACCCTGTTGGGGCAATCTCTAGATTTCATTGATATGACGATCTATCCTATTGGCTACTTATGTTTATCATAGTGGTGGCCTATTTTGCCCCTATTTTGACCATATACATGCTAATTTTTATCATATAGTGTTGGAAAACCAAAAACACACTTTGACTGTGCATAAACACATTTAGACAAATACGTGCGTCATTGTTGCACACATACGAGGCAAGAAACTACATACGTAGTTATCCTTAGCATATATGCACTAGCAACATAAACACGTCACTATTTGACACATGCACTTTCATGGACCCTATACGTGTTTTTGACATAAACACACTTTTATAGACCATAGATGCACTTTTACCTAGCAAAAATGCATTTTTAACGTAAACACGCCAAAACCTAACCTAGACATGCTAAGACCTGTTGCATACGCATTTTTGACATTTACCCTATTGTCGCGTTTTTTGCAGCCTACTTCCTAGACCTATTTATGGTACCATAAATGCACAAAACCAAAAAGGCAAGAATGTACTTACTAGCTCCCCATACTCCTCTAGCCGCTCATGCCATCAAACTCGCTTGAATATGTGGAATTGCTCTACCATAGCTCTACTACTATGCATGTTTGCTCTCCTTTGCTTTGTTCCTTAATTAATGAAAGTGATGGATGCAAATGAGGTGGTCCCTATCCAACACTCCTGATTATAGGTGTGGTAACCCTAAGTGCCCGTGGTGACCCCCTTGGTCCTCGTGATCCCCCAAGACACCATTTTCACCCACCCTTGGCCTTTTTCACCTATCTATCCTCCCTTCTTAGCCTATCCTAGCCTTTTTTCCTTATCAAGAGATTGTTTGAATTTTTCACAAATTTTTCACCCAATCTCTTGAGGGAGCATGCCATCTTTCCTTCCCAAGGCAACCTGTCATATCAGTGTATCATTTTTCTTTGAAACAATGCAACAAGCTACATTGTCTCGAAGAGGGGCAAAATGTAGACACCTAAAATTGTCCTAGTCTAATTAAAAAATTATTTTTATTTATTTTATTGTTTTATCCTAAGCCTTATAGTAATTAAATAGATTTTTATTTATTTAATTAATTCACTATCCCTTTTCTAGCCTTTCCCCATTTAAATAAATATTTTATATATTTAATTGGCCCCACCTCTTCTATTAATTAAATAAATAAAGATTTATTTAATTAATTAATTAGCTTTTTCCCTCTGTGGAACTTGTCATTCATCTCTTAATTTACCTTTAACCACCTCTTAATCTCAACCTTCCATTTCTAGGGTGCTCTCTATAAAAGAAACCTCTTCATCTCTCTTTCCATAAGGAGAAAGTGACTAAGTATCTACACTCTGTCAAATCACATACTCAACCACATTCATTCTCTATTGAGCTCTTGCACACAACTAAAATCTAAGAGCATAAATACATCGAGCAAGATCAATGAAAATAGGAGGACAATGAAGACAAGCCCTTGGAGCATGCTAATGGAATAATCTTCTTTTATTTTATTTTCTTGTGCGATCTTAGGTTCTTCATTGGTTTTATGTTGGTTTCCATGGTATAACTAGGGTTTTAGTGGCTGATTCCTTTAGGTTTTGCAATAATTTTAGTTTCCAAATCTAGCATAAATAGAAGGATTCATGTACATAGTATCAGTTTTGGGGCATCTCCATCTCAAGAGGAGAGTAAATGAATTGAGATCATACAATAGGGGGAGTAAGTACATGTAAAGGAGGATTTGTAGATAAATGAGTGTTGTTGCCATCAATGATAAAGGGGGAGATTTTTGGCAATATGTGTTGTCATTGATGCAAACTTGATGTCTAGAAATATGTGTTGTCATTGTTGATGTCAACTTATCACACTTATATAAGAGATGGCTTGGTGTAGTAGAAGTAGTGAAATGGTGTGTGATCAACATCTGAGAGATATGGCTTGATATGATTAGAATGATTAAAGATATTTTGGAAGCCACTAGTTGTATCCATGGCAGAATATCAATTCAAATGAATTAAGGTAATAATAATGTGTTTTCCCATGTCTATGAGTTGGTATTTTGGTTTGCATTCTACCACATTACATGATTTGGTTATGTGATTCTAGAGTTAAGTTTAGTAGTGTGTAAGGAGTCCAATTCCTGGATTTCAAGTTATACACATTTCTACAATAATATTTGTATGTGTTTGTTCTTCAAGTTATGACATGTCAACATTGTGTGTCTTAAAGGTTTTATCAAAATGATCACAATCCTCCGGATGGATGGTTCTTATTGTGTGAACTTGGGAATATGCTTAGAGATGAGTAATGGTTCCTACATGTGAGTTTTAGATGGCATGATACCCTAGAATGCAATATCTAATATGTTGGTGTGTCTTAATTTGCCCAAAATGCCTTATTTCTATCATAATAATGGATTTCTTCTTTTGCACCGACACTTAATGATCAATTGATTTAGTTAAAGGTTGTAAGAATATTGTAGATGTTTTGCATTGCTTTGATATTGGTCTACATGATGATTTGGTGTCTCCCTATTGGTGTAAAGGTAAACAACTAGTAGTTTTGACAATGATGATGATGTTTGGGCCAACATATTAGATTCCTTTGTTTGCAGTTGATCTTGGCCTGTCTTATTGGATTTGAAGGATATTTTGAGATATGTTTGGGGTTCAACCATGTCTTGGGTTGATCGACAACCTAATTTCATTTATCTTACATGTGTTTTGGAGCCGACCTATGTGATACTACATGTTTCTCCTATAGGTCCTATTGGAGCTGGCCTAATTGGTATTTTGAGGCATTGTCGGGCGTATGTACAAGGAAGGGGAAATCATTTGTGAATGGGGTAAGTTTAATGGAATGAGTTGGTAATTAACCAATTGAGTATGAAATGTGTGAAGTCAGTTTGATGGAGTAATTGTGCTACAAAGAGGATTGCAACATCAACACGTGTCAATTGCTTCTTTTATAGCAATTCATGTTCAAGTTTTCATTGTAATTTTCATGTATCTTGCTACCAAAATGTGAGTCTCTTTACCATGTCCCCGTTTCATTGTAATTTGCTTTGCAAATAATTTCCAAGAGCAGTGAGCCATAAAACAAATATTGTAAAATTTGTTTCATATAGTGTGAGTTAACTGTCACTATGGTTTTTACCTCATTAGGTTTTCCACGTAAAAATATTAGTGTTCTTGTGTGGAGAATGCCTTGTTTGTGTTCTTTCATTCAACATATTTTATTTAATGTTAAATTATTAAAAGTGTTTAAGTTTTAGTTGATGTTGATTCATCCTCCCCCCCCCCCCCCCACTTTTAGCATTCGGGCGTGTTCAACAATTGGTATCAGATAAAGGTTCCTAAGACAACAGTCTAACAACTAAGGTAGATTTTGCATTTGAACACATGAAATCTAAAGCAATGACTAATTATATAATATATCCTAAATCATATCTAGAGGCAATGAACTTGAAGGTTGGGATATTGATCCTAATGATTATGAAGCAAATCTTGAAGGAGAACTTCAGGCTACTCTTGAGGACTTAGATATGACAAGGGATGAGTGTGAAGAATACAATACCAAATTCAATAAGGCAAAAAAGATGATTGTCAAGTTGAAATCTAAGAATGAAGAAAGAAAAGAATGTGAAGATAAACTCGAGACAATTGATAACATAGTTAACCTAAAGATTCAAATTGAAGAAGGAAAGAAGATTATTGATTGTTTGGAGACCAAGATTGTGCAATCTTGTGGTGTGTCTTTGATCTTTGCATTATGGTTACTCTATAAGCTTGTGTACATACTTTTCTCCCATGGGGTTATGTAAGAAATGACTTGATCAACCCAACAAATTCCTAAGATATTAGTTGAATAAAAACATAAAGTTCAGTCAACTAATTAATCATTCACACGCTTCACCGAAATTGAATTAAAATAATCAAATATCAACATTGCACAAGTCTCCAAAATATTGCACATGGCTCCAAGTGCAAGAGGTTCCAAAAACAACCTTCTCAATTTTCACTCATCATTTCTCCTCCATCCTTGCCTTGGTCATGTGCCCAAATTACATGATACCACTCACAATCTTCTCATTCTCCCTTACATGAGAATCAACCCTAACCTCCATGTCACAAGATCTAATCTCATCCATCTATCCAGCTAATCCAAAATTCATAAATTGAACATCCTTAAGTTATTTTAAAGGATGAAGATTAAATGCAACACAATTATGTTGGAGGATTGAGCATCAACATTCTACTTCAACCATCAACCATCACTTGGAGCACACCACTTAGGTTGGAAAAGGTTTTTATGGTGAGATTTTTTATGGTTTTATTTTTATTATTATTTACATTCCTTTCGCTTTAATTCAAGGTGTTTAATTAATATAGGGTAGGATTCATATTTTATGCTTGGTTCCTATTGTCTTATCCTATATATAGTGTGTATACACACACATCAAGTGTCCAATGAATAATTAAAAGACAAAAATACATTAGTATTTCAATGCACAAGTACACTTGAAAACACACACATCAAGGGTCCAATGTATACACTTTTGCATCTCCATATCTCATGTATCCAACCATCATTTTATATAACAACCTTATTTTTCGGCTTCAAAATGGCAAGTTGGCCACATAAATGATTTACCATTTGTCTGGGTTTAATAATTATAATTCAAGTTTTGATAATTTGTCAATCACTCTCAAATCTAATTTCAAGTTGCACGAGTGTGTTTTGAGCTTAGAATCAATGATTTGGTAGTTGAAAGCAACCATGAACAACACAATTGAAAAAGTAAAATTTCTTGATTATGGTAATTAGATGAGTTTAAATAAAAATCATAATTAACTTCCAAATTTGATTTCAAGTCCATTAGATGAAAATTGAGCTCCTTGCAAAATAATATTAACTAATTGAAATGGTAAAGATTATGAGCGATTCTAAGTTAAAGCTTTTAATTCTAGATTTTTAATGTGTGATTGTTAAAGTGTCTTGCACATCTCTTGTTGACTTTGCCAAATGAAAATTGTACCTACAATGACAAACCATCAATTTCAAACTTAACCATTTAATTGTCAACAATCTTTAAAAAATGTATGTTTTTGTTATTAAAAGAAAAGTGATAAACCTCATAAGATACATTATATTGTGAATTAGTTGGCATTATTTTTATTACCATAAGGGGGAATGCAATACTTGAATAAACAATTTACAAGGCATAAGGGTTTAATAGGTTTAGGCCTACCCATACATGTGAATGTTTTTTTATGACGAGGTGAGCATAATAAAACTCATCATGTAGTTTATCCTCAAATCATCATTCTATTGATAGTTTTAAGTGTTTCAAACTTTCAACAAATATAATTTAGAGACTTTTGTGTTAAAGTCAAACTTAGCACGAAGGCTTGAGTCCAACACTATAATTGTTTATCCTTTTTTCTCTTTCTCATTTCATGGGAGGTAACTGAATAAAGGAGGCATGGTATTAATATCTTTTTTATTATTCGACAACAATAAAATGCATTATATTTTAATAACTCGGAACAAAGAGGAGTAACTTATATTAAAATATTGAATAGAAATTAAAGAACAAGTGTTACAATTTGAGTTTGATAACAATGCTTGTTAATATAATTTTGATATATGAAATGAATGTTTTTCTCAACCATCCAGTGATTGCTTTGTACTTATTGTCAACAATACTTTATTTCCTTTAGATACATGTTGGTAGCTCCCATTCTTCATAATCTATTTTGATTCAATATAAAAAAAAATATTGTTGGAAGAAGTTAATACATTCTTAAGTCTTGAATGCTATAATGTAAAAATTCTACAACAAACTTGGCTGCGAAATGTCTTATTGATCATCCTCTATTTTTCAGTTTTATGTGAGAATCTGAATACTATTAGAAGAGAATGTATTGAGTATGAAATTTAATTTTAGAATTATAAATAAGATATATTACTCAAAGTAATTATATTTTAGTATATGTTGGCACATTTAATTGTAATCATGCAATATTGTAATAATATATGCACATATGAATTGTTTGACAAAATGTCTCTATAATATGTTTTTAATATTAAAAGAAGCAAAACAAGGGTGTTGAACCAATATACAAACAACTTGTACGCAACATAAAAGAAAAGACAACAAAACAAGGGTGCTGACCCTATACAAACTCAGGTCAAACAAACCATTAACAATAGGTCAAAATACTACTGTTAAAAGGCCAAACAAACCATCAACAACACAATAGCAGTAAGCTAGGATCCCAACTCAAGAGTGAAAATAATCACCCATAAATCGACATGAAAGAGTTGGGGGGAGGGGAGAATTACCTTTTGCCTACGAAAAATAACAGTCTAGGAAATACTACTATTAGGAACATCATTGCAAGTAGGATCGAATGGGGTTATCCCCTTAGAGTGTTTGTTATTGCCTGGAGCAAACTGTTGCTACAAAACAACACTTGGAGCAAATTGTTGTTATAGAACAATACTTGGAGCAGACTGTTGCTGCAGAATAGGAGCAACAATAGTAAAAACATCATGGATAAAGGGGGCCACACCAGTAGGATTAGGATCCAGTGGGGCAACAAAGGCGACAACAATAGTAAGAGGCACAAACTCATATTTGGAGGAGTCATCATCAACATGTGAAGAGTCATTAGAATTAGAAGCATCGATATTCAAATGATCAACATTCACATCTTTCCACCAAGTTGCAGTACCTTTACGATGTGAGAGAGAACAATTTGTAGCTAAGTGACCGATTGGGAAGCATCTATGATAGCAAAAGGGGAGGTCCTCATAATCTAGCGATTGAGTCCATGGACTATCCCTAACCATAAGAATCACATTCATAGGGAGAGGCATGGAGATGTCAATGTTGATTAGAATGCGAGCAAAAGTAGAATGACCTGTGAAGGATGTGGTATCATCCACCTTCAATAAGCATTTGATAGAGTTGCAAACTTGCCAATGGCCTCATAACGAGGTTTAGGATGAAGTTTAATGAGGTTTTAAGGGATAAATCTTTTATCAAATGATGAAATATTTGAAATGATTCTATCCTATAATAGGAACATATATTCTCTCTTTTAGACAAGAATGCGTGCCAAATATGAAAATCAAAGAAGAACATATATAAATTATTTAACAAAATACTCCATATTCTATTGGTTGCATTAAAGTTCTCTATTAACAAGCAATTAGGTTTTTTACTAGTAGGTGAATTTCATGTTTGGTAAAAAATATTTCATTGCAAGGTAAATATTTGCATGGAAAACATTTAAAAATAGTTTTACTTTACCAAAATAAGAAGAAAATGAAGACTAAAAGATTATTTTGACATATTTAATACATCTATGTGTAGTTTCAAATTTGAGGTTTAGATGATGCTACTTGTGTTAGTTGTGTGTTTGGTATAGGTTTCTATTATTGTATATATTGTAATTCCTAGGTATTATTTGAGGGTGGGTTCTTATTAAGTTTCAAGATTTTTGTTGATTCTTTGAACCACTTTAAGATTTGCATTTATAATCAATTTAGAAATAGGGTGTAAAGATCCATAAAAACTTTGGGGAATGGAAATACAATCTTATGTTGAGTTTAGTTTATGCATTGGCATTGTATTTCATCTTTAAATGAATCAATATATTTAGACATGCTCTAGTTTTTGTGATGTAATTTGTCTTGAATCCCTATTGAATTCTTAAAGGAATTTGACAAGTTTTTAGGTGTACATTTGCTATAATTTTTTATTTCAAAACTAGTCAGTTTACATTCTAAAAAAGTTATAAAGCTTTTTATTAGGAATTCATCTAGATAAAAAACCTTTTTGACTTAATATATTTGGATGTTTAAACTAGAAGTGGATGAATAATAATGGGTTGTATTATTGAGGGTGGGAAAACAATTGAGGGACAAAGTTTTGTAATATAGAACCAAATCAATTAGGCTTATCTAAAACTAGGAATCATTATGTCATCATTGTTATTAGTTTTGATTTGACTCCATTCCTAGAAGATTAGGCACCAAAATTTGTTGATCGTAGTTGATCCTGCATCCTATATGTACAAATGAAGAACATCTATAGGAGGTATAAGCTATATGTGTCAAGTTATCTTTGTGGAGCTTAAAAGTATAAAGGAATTACCTAAATTCTTGTTAATTTTCTTCAATTCTTTGTCTACTTGAAACGAGGACAAGTAAATTTTAGTAAATTATTTGTTCACATAGTTTGTAAAGGTAAAGGATCATACACGTGCCTATGAAATATTAATCCTTTGCTTATACATCTACGAATTTGTAAAATATTTGCAAGTTTAAGATATTTGGCTAGAAATTTAAATACAAAATCAACATAGTATAAGTCTGTGATAATAAATACAGGGCTTATGCAATATTCTAGATGGACAAGGATTTATATTTATAAAAGTCTCCTTCAAGATCTATTTCATTCTTTAAGGCCTTCATTACAATTACCCTCTCGAGTGTTGCAAAGTTTGAAGTCTATATGATAGGGTCAAATCTTATTAAATTGATATTTTTCTTATCCTTATTTCAATCATAGGTTTATTATTTTTCATAGATCAACTTAACCCTTGGATCTACACATTGTAGATCATTTCTTAGAATTAAGGGTTTAGAAAAATCCCAATAGGAACAATAATCCAATAGAATTCAATGCACCACCACACTTGAATATGCACGCAATAATGGTCTAATGCATATATCATCACTTGGATAATCCTATACAAAATTAGGTACTACATAATGCGTAAATAAAAAGAGAAGGCTACTAGATAAGAATGTAGAATGACATCATGGGTTCCCACCTACTCTTAATCCTAGTTAAAAATGCTCAAAATGACCCAAGAGATCATGACATGAAAAAGAAGGCCAAAAAAATGACGCTCATATCAAAGGGTAGGAAATCACATTCCAACACAAAAAAAAAAAAACCATCTTGTAAAATAAACATCTTTTAAACATATCTTAAAATCTAAAATTCATATTTTTACACTTCCAAGAAACGTGTAAAAATCTCAATCACCATTAATAGTAGATTTAGGCTTTTTTACTAATCATTGAATATTTTTCACAAATAAAAAAAAATGTACGATTTCAAAATCAAAATACACCCTCTTGCTCTAAATAGACTTTGATCACAATTTTTCATTTGCATAAATTTTATGAAGATTTATAAAAGGTTTTGGCCATTTTATGCTTTTCAAATTTCTAAGAAAAAACATCTAATCAATTTTCTAATAACACCTTTTATTCTAAATCCACCCGATACCATATATATATATATATATATATATATATTAATAAAAGGGTAAAAACTTTATTGAAAATTAGAATCAAGAATTACAAAGAGACCCAGAGCCCCAAGGCCCCAGGAAAGAACCACCAAACCTGCCCCAGATTATCCAACTTCATAACCATCCATGTCCTCAGTAAATATCTTCTGCAAGTCCTGACAGTAATCCCTGGAGAGATGCTCCTAGCCTTCAACTTCCCAATCCCTACCATGTTCTGAGGCCCACTTGGCCAAACAATCAGCCACTCTATTCCATCCATGAGGGATGTGGACGAAAGACACTTGCTCCATTAAAGAGCTAATTTGGAGAATCTGTTAAACAATTGCCACTAAACCCCACTTACCTTCTGCTTAGTCAATAAGTTAACAACAATTTGTGAGTCTGATTCACAAATCACCTTCCTTCGTCCCAACTCCCAAGCACACTCAAGAGCATAGAGAATAGCAAATCCATCCATAAAGTTGTTAGACTGCCACCCTTTATGCACCGAAAAGAGGAAAACAACCTCCCCCTGCTATTCCTGCCAAAACCACCAACTCCAGCAAGGCCTGGGTTACCTCTAGATGAGCTGTCAGTGTTAATCTTGATAAACTCATCCTGAGGGGGTATCCACCTTCCCACCCTTTGCACCTTCTTCATGGCCCATCTACCTCTCCTGACACAAGCTGAGGCCAGAGACAACTCCTGTAGACCAAGCCTACTCACAATATCAGCCTCATCTCTACCCAAAGGAAAACTCACCTCACATTTCGTTTCCACAGTCTCTCAGATCATTGCAATGATCCTATTCCAAACTTGTTGAACAAACAATCTGACCTCATGAAAGATCCTCTTGTTCCTCTCGAGCCAAATTTGCCACAGAATGAAGATGGGCCCAGTATACCAGACGGTCTGTAGGAAGGAGGATAGGATAGGAGGTCTACCCAAACTGCTCCAAAACTCCACTAGAGAATCCGCGTGGATACAAGGATGCTTCCATACCCCCCACCAATAATGCCAAATAAGTAGAGAGAAGGGGCATCTGAAGAACAGGTGTGAGGAATCTTCCTCCCCATTACCACACAAACCACAAATAGAGGGCCCCAGAAATCCCCGCTTGCGGATATTATCCCAAGTAAGACATCTATTCAAAGCTAAAGTCTAAGAAAAGCAATTACACTTCGGCCAAGACACATTACTCCACACCTGCTTCCACCAGTTCACCTCTCTTCCCTCAAATATTTGGTACAACAATTCTCGGTATCCACTAGCCACCGTGAACACGCCCTTAGGATTTGGAGACCAAGCCAACCCATCCCTACCCTTGAGGGAGCTACAGTGTCTACTCGCCAAAATGCCCTGCAGCTACACACACTCTTCCTCTGTCCCAACAACCGACCACTCATCAGGAGTCTTCCACCTCTCCAAATCCAGTCGTCCACACATATAAATAGCCTTGAAGTCACTCACCCTTGACCATCTAGCCTCCAAAAACCTTTGGCATAGGTTTCCAAGGTTAGGGAACTGATCAAGAATGGGAGGATATCCATCCCAAGA
Source organism: Cryptomeria japonica (assembly GCF_030272615.1). NCBI lineage: Eukaryota > Viridiplantae > Streptophyta > Pinopsida > Cupressales > Cupressaceae > Cryptomeria > Cryptomeria japonica. The sequence goes on along the minus strand of NC_081409.1, from coordinate 418,248,327 downwards.
GTCATTTAAGAAAAGGACCTCTTCCCCCCTCTTGCAAATCCAAAAGAGTCCTACCTCAATGAGAGAAGCCCCTCTCTTGAGAGTATACCAGATCGAAGAGCCCTTTCCCTCAAGCGGATGTCTAGGGATTTCCTCCATCGGGACCCTCTGCATATATTTGTTGGCCAAAATCCTAGCCTAGCTCTGATCCTGCTCAACACACCACCTCCAATACAATTTAGCGGCCAACGCCTCCCCAAAAAGAACAAATTGTCTTAAACCAAGCCCCCCCGACTGCTTCGAGCTACATACCAAGTCCCAATTGACAAGGCTCCATTTTGAAGAGGAGAGATTGCCTACCCATAATAATTGCCTAGCCAGAGAATCCAAACCCTTCAAGAACCACTTAGGAGCCACCTGAAGCATACAACGATAGATCAGTAGAGCCTGAACCACCGACTGAATCAACTGAGCCCTCCCAGCAAAGGATAGCCATCTATGAGTCCAGTGTTCAACCTTTGTGCGGAATTTATCCAAGATACCCTGCCAAGAATCCCTAGGAGGGTTACCAGGAGAGATAGGAATACCCAAATAAATCAAGGGCAGGGAGCCAACTTGGAATATCAAGATAAGAGCAATCCTCATTTGAATAGATTCAAGAGTGTTGAAAAAGAGGATAGAGGATTTGTCCTTGTTGATCAGCTGGCCCGATGCCGCAAGATAAACATCCAAGACCATACGCAGATTATTAGCTTCTCTGATCTGAGAAAGCCCCATAAGAGTCGTGTCATCCACAAATTGCAAATGGGACTGCGGCTACAAGTCATTACCCCATCTCCAACCCTGAATAATACCCAGGCCCACATTATGCTTAATCAGCCTCCCCAAACCCTCAACCATAAGAATGAATAAATAAGGGGAGAGGGGGTCCCCGTGACGAAGACCCCTAGATGCACCAAACAACTCAGTATGATCTCCTTTGATAAGCACAAAGAAAGAAGTAGTCGTAACACAACTCATAACCCACTAGATCCACTCGTCCGCAAAACCAAACGCCTTAAAGATCTTTTGAAGGAAGGACCACCGAACTCTGTCATACGCCTTAGCCATATCCAGCTTGATAAACATAGCTTTTTCCTTGGAGGTTGCCATAGAGTGAATGGTCTCCGTAGCAATGGCCACCCCATCCAAAATTTGACGTCCTTCCACAAACCCACTCTGCTCAGAGATAACATTCTCCAAGCACTTCTTCAATCTATCCGCTATCAGCTTAGAGATGATTTTATAAGTCACATTGTAGAGAGAGATGGGCGGAGTTGTCCTAACCGGTCAGCCCCCTCACTCTTGGGGATAAGAGCAATGGAAGTCGCATTCAACACCCTAAGCATCTGCTTGTTCCACTAGGATTCCTGCACAACCTCCAGTAAATCTAGCTTGATAATATCCCAGAATTCTTGAAAGAATTCAACTGGGAACCAATCCGGTCCAGGAGCTTTTCCTTTTCTCATGTGAAAGATAATCCTCTCAAGTTCTTCCAACAAAATAGGACACAAAAGGTGCTCATTCATCTCCCCCAAGACAAGAGAAGGGATGCAAGCGAGAACCTGGTTCTCCTCCTCCGTTTCCCCATGGGAGTCCTCCCTGAAGAGGGACCGAAAAAATTGAGACGCCTCCCTACATATCTCCTGCAAGGATAAGCACTGCTCTCCTCTATCATTAACCAGAACAGGGATGGAATTTTCATGCCTTCTAGCTTTCACTGAGTTGAAGAAGAAAGCAATGTTCTTGTCCCCCTCCTTTAGCCAATCAATACGAGCTCTCTGCTTCCAGTAAATTTCTTCCCTAAGCTCCCATTCCTCTACCACCTTGACAACCCTATCTTCCTCCTTGAGAAAGTCCTCAGACAAACCTTGCTCTCTGATTACACTGGTGATCCCATTCAACATAATGTGAGCAGCTTTTTTGGCATGAAAAATGTTCCCGAAACCCTGTCGGTTCCACTGTTTGAGCTAAAACTTAACAAATTGTAGCTGCTTGGCAAAAGAGTACATGGCAGTGGCAAAGGTCGGCCTCCCTTTCCTCCACCACTCCACTACAAGAGCCTGCAAAGTAGGATACTGAAGCCACATAAGTTGGAATTTGAATGAAGGTGAGCGAGCAACCTGAGCCGAAGAAGAAACCAGCTTGATGGGCCAGTGATCCGACCCTCTCTAGTCAAGAATCTCCGAACTGGTGGACCACCCCTCACCAATCCAAAAACTAGAAACCAAGAAACGATCTAACCTCTCTGCAATCCAATATTCTCCCACCCTCCTATTGTTCTAGGTGAACAAACCATTACCAGGCTTAATGTCAACAAGCTGCAACAAGGAAATATTATCCTGAAAGAGGAAAGAAGAAGGTTCCAACCTCATCACCCCCCCTTCTTCTCACTCAGCTCAAGGATGGCATTGAAGTCTCTTTCCATAATCTAGGGATGAAAGGGGCCAACCTTCGCATACAGGAAATATGAGACCATAAGTTTTGCTTACTCTGAAGATCAATAGAGGCATAGATGTTAGAAAACAAAATGAATTCCCGAGTCTCAAGACTGGATATCACCTCAGATAATGACAATCGAGAGGCAACCCACCAGACAGGGCGAAACCTTAAGGGGTTCCAAAGACAGGCCACCCCTCCAGAGGAACCAACTGCCCCAACACACTGACATTCTCCTTGGTTCCACAACTTCGACACCAGGCCCATCATACTCTCCACTATAAGTTTAGTTTCTTGCAAAAATATGACATCGGGCGACTAATTCCTAATCAAATCCTGAACAACTTTTTGTCTAGGGCCACTGTTCAAGCCCCTCACATTCCATGAGATCACAATCATTTTGGAGGATTGGAAAAGTGAGAATCCAAAGTCTTTATTGACCTGTTAGTAAACAGATTTTTGCCTTTCTTCAAATTAAATGATCTCAAACTCTGTCGCCTTCTTTAAAAGACAAAAGTTCAGCTAAACAGTTGGGTAAGTGTAACATATACCACTTCCCTCTGAATTTTTTATAGGTATAGCTCCCTCCATTAGTTATTCAGGGAATAATCTAATTAAATTAAATTGGTATGCTTTTAACCTGAAAGCACATAAGGCTACCTACTTCATTCTTAGATGAGAGGCTAATGATTTACACATTTTTCAGAGAAAAAATATTCTTCAAAATGCTTCAACATGAGAAATGGAAGTGATCGAAATAAAGTTCAGAACACCAGTTCAACAACTCATAAAAAAAAAACATATAAGAGAAGTAAAATCTCTTTTCAAACACATATCTTTAAAATCACATAGGAAGGAGTCTCAGAATAATAACAATATTCTCCATCGGAAAGGCGATCACTGCCATTTGATTAGATCGATATATGCAAAGAAATATCACTACATAGATTCAAAACTCAAAGGTTTTCCTTCTCCCAAAAACAATATGATCTTTCATATATATATATATTTTATGTGACAAAGATACAACAATACATGTATAAATCCTTTCCAATTTCAGATTTTCAAAGTCTGATGACTTCCTTCAATCAAAATAGAACTTCTAAAAACTAGAAACTAAATAAAAACCAAAAATATTCTAACCCCAATTCTCTCTATCTTAATCTAACTTATCGAAGTCTTTAGAACAGAGGAGGTCTCCCTGAAAACTCGACCTCCTCCGAATCAGTTATGAAAACCAACAAAGTATATTTGGGACAGATGTCCCGAAGTCATTTGCAAGATTATGAAAAATACATAAAATTAAACAGAGCATTATCAATATGTCATGCTTCTTTTCCATCATCATCCTCTCCTCCGCTTTCCTGGGCATCGTGGGCAGTCGCAAGTTCTTGGATTATAGATTGGCTCGGATTCTTCATAGCATTGATTTTTGCCTTTGCGGTTTCTTTGTCCCATCTGTGCTTCACCATTTTCTCGGCATGCTTCGGTAACCGATTGTTACCGATAAACGTCATGGACTTGATCCGGGCTACTTGTGTTATATCTTCAGGGGTGAAAATGCCTTTAGCTTTAACTTTCTCCATGTATAGCCTAAAAGCCTTTATCGCATCCTACGTGTTCAGTCCACAAATCCCTATTTGCCAATCGTGGTCTAGATTAACCACTTTGTTGTCATTAACCAAGCTGCATTGGAGGTCCTGAAGTTCATAAACAAAAGTCTTGGCATCGGAAATCACATACTTGAATGTGAGTACCCGCCACATTATGGTCTTTTTCAATACGAAGAGTTGGCACTCATCGGTTACCAACTTGATTGAATGTTCAGTCAGGAATCTGGTGGCTCCATACTCTTCTATTTTGGTGAGCATAGGCAAGACATTTTCCCATTTATGTTCCTCTTTTTCCCATGGCAAAATCTGGTTTTGAATCTCTACAATGAGGCTTTGCATCTCGTCGCATAACTTCCTGGAGCTTGTGATATAATTTTCTCCGTCTTTAATTACTCCTTCAATCCATTTCTCCACAGCCCTTGCAATGCTTTTAGCATGTTGAACCTAACTCATTAGCTTTTTATTCTCTGGTGAAGTAAGGTCAAAGCTCTTTGTAGCGTGGGATATGGGAAGTGCTCCGAAGCAGCCGATGCTATCAATGAATTGAGCAAGAATTTTTATATGCCGCTTTAGCTCTCTCTTCTCCTACCCATCTTTTTTCTGACCTGGTGAGCATTTTCTTAGCCGATACCTGGAAGAGATGATTATCTGAATCCCTACTCATGTTCCCGAGCTCCACCTTGGTGATCTCAAAGTCCTCTGTATTGACCTCCTTATCTTCGTCTTTGGGCTTGTAAGAAGCAATCTCGGCAACCCACTTTCCAGTTCCTTCATCATTATCCAGTCTGGCAGTTGTTTTGAACTTCTTTTGCTTGGGGCCCTTCTCTGTGTACTTAACTACCATGCCCTGAATTGGGATGGTCACAGGAATGAAACTCCGTTTTTTGCTTACTGAAGTGGTTAGCCACTTAGGAGTTGCACTCGAACTGGTTGTTCCTCCTATAACTTTAGGGGGTGGCGTCATGGCTACGGTAACCACATGGGAATCAATGGTGTTGACAATGTCACTGTCAAGATCTTCAACTTCAAATTTCTGAGCATCAAGAATTTTATCCTTTGCCTCTGTATCTTTGGTCTGGTCCATCCTTTTCTCCGCAACACTTTGTGACCTGGTATGTCGAGGAGCAGAGAAGTCCAGAGCCGGATTGGGCTTGTGCCTAATGTGAGATGGCTTTTTATTTTTACCTTCACAGTTGAGAGCAATCATATGACTACCAGCAAACAAACCTTCTATCCAAGAAAAGTAACTCCGCAACAATGAGGAAAAAGTTTTTAGAGAACTAATCACTTCATACCTTATAGCAAAAGCAGTGATACGAACTTATTAAGTGCATTAATTCCAATCATCAGTTCAAATGTGCTCAGCATTTGGATTGGACATCACATGCGCGCATTAAATGCATGGCGACATTTTTTGAGTAACCACTAATTCCCAAAATGATTACTTGCCTCGAAAACTCAAACAATTGACGTCACCCAAGATATGGTTCGATCTTCATCATACTTGGCAATAAGTGCACCATCATGTCTTTTAGCTCATGGGACCCACCTACTTTGAACACGCATGAACAATCTCAACTGACTTCACGAGAGTTCAAGTAGTTCAAGGCGTACACTGCGCTAAGAAAATTCTCTTTTGAAAAGATTAACTATGTTAAGTGTTGTTGACCTTTTGAACCGCGTTGAGCATGTTGAACACCCCCGAACCATTTGAACTAGGTTCAAAGAGTTCATAGCCTGGAGAGAGATGATATAACACATCACTGAACACGACCATTAAAAAGAACCACTGCAAAACACTTGAGTGAATGTTAGTACGAAAACCTCCTAGACACCTAAGAACCTGCGGAACCTAAATGAACGTTATGAACTTGCTTCAAAAAGGTTCAATGAGTTCACAGGGTTCAAACCAACCATTAAAACTTGGCATTTCAGATTAAAAGGCAATTTACAAACGGATTAAGGATTGAACCGAGGAATTTCTAGAAAGATAAGGACTTCAAATAAAATTTTATAGGGTGACTTACTCCTACTGTGAAGGATGAATGGCGAGATAACACGACCCTGACTCAACCAAATTCTCCCCCATCAATTTAATCTTGTCCAAATCCTTCTTTCTGCCCACCTTCGAGCTCTTCTCTGATGCACTTTTCTTAATATCTTTCTGATGCAAACCCAAATGAGCGAAAGACTTATTGCTTTTGACCCCAGCCAGTTCCAATTTCAAAGCTATCAGAGAGCCCTCCCCTTCAGCCAAATTCACCTCAGACCCAGGAGTGAGTCCCAACTGAACCCCTACTGGGTGATCCATCTCCATCTGCTGGCTTCCAACCACTAGTAGGGCTTGGATAGGGTTCTCAATTACTCTTTCCGGGCCCCCCCCTGATGTACCTTGATCCAAAGGGGTTAGCCCTAGATTAACTTCCTGATGGCCAAGGTCATCCAAGGCTTCAAATCTGTTGAAGGTGTCCTCCTCCTGTCTCTCCTGCAAGGGCCTCTTTTGTCCTCAGTTCCTGTTCTTTGTCTTAGTTGGGACAAAACCATCAGTACCCCCAGCCTCGATAGACATAGCAGCTTTCCCTTTTTCAGCCCTATCTTGGCTCGGTTCCAACTGCTGAGGTTGGCACATCACCAGTTTATATCTAGGGCACTTACGCTGTAAATGACCATACTCATGACACAACCGACAACGGAAAGGTAAAGTCTCATAATCTAACTGCTGAACCCAAGAATAAGATCCTGCGCACATATCTATAACATCTGGCAAGGGTTTACTAAGATCAATTTCAACACAAATACGCGCAAAGGTCATTACCTTTCTCCTCGGGGTTTGCGTAGAGGATCCCACTGGCTTCCCAAGCAGAGCGGCAAGCATCCAGAGCACATCTTCTTGACAACATTCCACAGGAAAACATGGTAAACGAACCCACACAGGAACCCTATTCGGGAGCTCCTCCGAAGGGTTAAACCCCACATGCCAAGGTTTGATGAACAATCCCACCTGGTTGTAAAAATATGGACCACCTTTGAAGACCCTATTGCAATCCTCCATGCAGTTGAAGGTAACCATGAAGTAGTTGTTTGCCAGCAACATAATCTCCATTTCCCCCTTTGGGGCCCAAGTCCTTTGCGCCCAATTTTCCAAAAACTACAAAGAAACCCTTATTCCCAAAAATTTGCAATATAGCGAGTGTTTTGAAAAATATTCGACGTCCTCTGCTATCATCTCAGGAGGAATAACCAGCTTTGGCCTCTCGCTGCATCTCTCCAAGCAACCATTGATCTTCAAAATGCGAGAGCTACCCGCACTATCAGATCCCACGTCTGAGGAGTAAATGTCATTATTGAATGTCTTCATGCTTTGTGATGGGGGTTTTGATCCCACCGCAACATAGAAATCCAAGGCCGACTAATCCTTCAAAGCATCCTCGCCTATACTCATCATGAAACGCGAGGAGGACAAAACCCTAAACCCCAAAGGGGCCCGAAAGAGAAAAAAAAACCCCCAAAAATCCACCCCTCCCAACACACCTGGGGTGGAGGTCCACCTGTGGCCCCCAGCCCCCTAGGAACTCGCTGCTTGTTTAGATAGGCAGCCGAGCCACGTAGCTTGCACCCACTTGCAGACCGCCACACTTCTCCCCTCCGCCCTTCGCCCTCCGCTGCTCCCCGCACTACTCAGAACCCCCCGCACTGCACACCCTTCTCCACTCACCCTGGACACCCCGCGAAAATCCCCGATCACGAGCTAGGGCCTCAGAGCCCTAGCTCGACCCTCTGCAAAACTCGCCCGCTCGACATCCTTCCAATCTCGCTTCAATACCTTATATATTCAATCACATAATATTTTGGAGAAAATTCTCTCCATTTTGAATTTCTCAAAAATAAAATACAATAACATAAAATAAATGCATAAATCTATTCTACGAATTCAATTTTAATTCTATCCCAATGAGGTGCCATTTGTATTCACCTAACGCGAGCATGACTGAAAGCGAGAAACAACAAACAATTGTATAGATCAAAATGATGAATGCCTTTGTCTTTTGATGCGATTTCACACTCATGAATTAGAGAGATATCATTGTCTCCTCCCCACACACCAACCAAGCTTTCCAAGATCCTTTCCTTCCAGTAATATAACAATCCACCAAGCATGTACAATCCGATTTCAAAGCGAGTTTCCACACAAGAAAGGAGATAAATTTCGAGGAAAAAGAGTGAACGAATCATATAACACTTCTTTTTGCTTTTTCATTCCAAAAATCCCTAAATGCCCATTTTAGTTTCTTTTCATTTTACACTAACATGTTAATACAAAAGAGGATATTTTTAAGCTAACTATTTTGCAAATAATATTTTCTCTTGATATTCTAGTAATCATATGAATTTGTATGTAATTACAAAAATACATTTTAAATGACTAACATAACAATTTCACAAAAAATAATCGTGTAGAGATTATTTTTCTTTTTTAAAATCATAGTATTTTCCTCATTTATCCAATGCATAAAATTAAAAAAATCCTTTATAGCTTATAACATTTTCTAATTATTTTCACAATATTAAAATGCATAAGAATTTTTCGCGAGGGCAATTAAATAACAAACTTTTTGTCTAAGCATTTAGGATCATTTTGCAAACCTTTGAAATGAGCATTTTAAAACTATGATTAAATACAAGTGAACTCGAGTTAAATAAACACACATGAAAGAAAAAAGCAATTTGCAAATTCATCCATAACACAATAATCCAAAATCACCAACAATTTGTATTAATGGCGACCTAGGTAAACCCAAGGAACATCCATTTGTTCATAACTAAATAAGATTGTCAAACCACCAAACATACCACAAGAGTCACATGGTCACTATCTCTATCACAAGGACTGAGTATAGTGAGAAGACCAAGTGAATCCATGTTGTTCTCTTCCACATCCATCCATTTGTTAAACACTTCCAAAATATATCTTGCACACTCAAGGCAAAATATCACATTTGACAATAGAGATCAGAGTTGAAACAACATACATGACCAATGAGATCATGTTATCTAGCAAGGCCTCATATATCCATTTTACAATTCCATCATATTACAATCAACTCAATACAACATTAGGACAAGACAATACAATATACCTCTTTGCATTTAATCTCCTTATGTTATTTTTATCCTTTGTAAACTTTAACTTATCCCTATTTCCCCATCTCAATGTCTCTTCTAACAAAATTAAATGTTTGTTACCATTCTTTTAAAACCACCTTTGCTCACATGATTGTTGATTTTTGATGGTTAATTTCCTTAACATTATAACCTTGCAACTTTATTCCAAAATTAAATTTGAGGAGCTTGATACAATTGATATACTTTTGAAAAGATAAAGATGTGGCTGAGAATGTGTGATTGGCTAGATAAGACAGATTGCAAAGCTAAAGATGGTCTTATTTATTTATTTTTCCCATTAAGAACTCCACTCTTTGTATGGATGGAAAAGTTGCATAGATAACCATTACAGATGTTTTTAATGTAGATTTGTGTATTATTTTGTTAGCCTTCATGTCTTAGGTTCATGAACTTTGTTCCAAAGGTGAAGTAATTACTATTGTCTACAAAAATGAAAGTAGATCACCTAATCTATGTCTCTTAGCTCTTGTAAAGTTATAACATTCTAAAAAACTGAGTAGGTCAATTCATATATCTCTCTTTATTACATAAAATGAAATGCACAAGTCACAACTAATTTCTATTATTCATGGCATGTTGAACTAACAATAAATCACAAAGTCTATCACTTATAATATCCCTTACATTCTCATTACAAAAACATGCATGCATGCAAAACGATATGTAGTAATCATATAGAATGCAAGAAAAAGACTTTCTGAAAAAAAAACATAGAAATCCAAATAATTCATTTCAGTATTTATTAATAATATTCATCTCAATATATAACACCAATAATAAAAATTAGTTAAATTGAATAAAACAAATATTAAAAATTAGTTGAATTGAATAAAACAAAACAACCTTTAGTATAGTAGGATTTCAAATAATTTATTTATACATTATCAAAACAAAATATACCTACCATAAACCTTTAAATCCAACTCTAATATAAATTTAAAAGTCCATTTTAAATTGATTTATCAATACTCATGTCCAAAATTAATTGTTTTGTTTTTGTCTCCCAACAAAAACATTATATATTCATTTAAGTTCATGTAAATTCACACTGGTAATTAATGGTGGTTCCATCTCCCCTGGCCCAGATGTAAAAACAATTTCATCAATATAACAGGAGAGGATAACCCTAGTTTTAAACGTATGTATAAATTGTCATTTTTTTTTTCCTCTCAGAAACAGTTTTTTTTCCAAAATATTTCGGGTTCTTCCCTCTCGCCGCTTGTCGGGGTTTTGTGGAGGGTATCCGGTGATGCGATTTAAGATATTCATAGCTTAGAGGATTCGATCCCGCGACTGACGATTCCTGGTATTTTTTACATCCCTATCATTCAGACCTAGATTATCATTATCCTTCAACTTCGAAACAAATATATTGCATATAGCAGACTATTCTGTTGGTGTAAGACGGTTGGAGTCAATCGTACTCTTGGTTCAGTTATTTATTCCTGTTGCATTAAAAAAATATAGATTTTTACTTTGTGCTGGCAGCAATTCTGTGAGTTTTTTTTCTTGCAGGGAACAAATCTCTGTCTTTATTCGTTCATTTTGCCCCTGGAATGATATACAATCAACCTGAGGATTGCTTTTGTATCGATATAATCTTCGGATGCTTATTTAGAAGCCCTCAAAACTCAAAGTTTTGGTCAAGTGAGTTTTCTTCGTGCATAAGTGTTTGAATATTTTACACTAATTTTTAATTGAAGTTTTGTAGTTTATGGCCTGATACGATCTAAAGCGTGAAGTGTGTGCGGATGCCTGAAATGCAACGCTCTGCGAACATTGAAAAATTGCAAAAAATGGGATTTTGTTTCGAAGCTTCAAATAACTCTTTAGCATCTAATGCCTCGACTTTTTTGTTCGTCTGTAGGTTTGGTGGGATGGCTGCATCCTCGGCTGTAGAATTGCCTTTACCTCTGCAGGTTTTTGTTCATTCATTCCCTTTTTGAGAACTTAGCTTTTATTTGTTTCAATGGATAGGGTTGCTTTCTGCAAAGGAAGTGTCGGATGGTTTTTCAATAAAATCGTTCTTTTGATTTATCTGTTGTTCATTCCTGAATATCTTTGGCTTGTCGTGTATTTAAGTTGATCATGTGCTGGCTGCGGATGAGATATGTGACAATAATTATGCATGACTACAGTAGTATTAAACAATCTTAATCCTTCTAGCAGTTTTCACTAAACTATCGTTAAATCTAAGTGGTAATACAGATGAATGGAAGCGGTTCCTAGTTCATACCATATACCGATTGAACTCGATTATTTTAAATTTTTATAAATCGTGCATTGGATATTATATATAATATACTTATTATATGAATAAATTATAAGGGTATAGCTATATCATAAATCAAAAAGTTATCACAAGATGTGGAATATGGATAGGTCGTTGCCCTATACTGGTGTTTTCCATGGTGATCATAGATATTGCAAAGACATTAGGTTATAACTTATTTTTTGTATGGTGTTCACACAGACATTTTCAAGTGCTACCAGAAAGCTTGAGCTGTGATTTTCTTTCATGGTGCTCATTGCAAGAAGATTGCCAATAAACACTCCTAAAATTTATGCCTGGCATTTGTCCAATGTTGGCAGTGACAATTTCTTAAGCAAATCCCAAAAAGGTTTCTGTGCAGCTTCAAAACACAAAGAGAGGAAAATAAAAAAATTGGCACTCTCATCAGTTGTTAAACTAGCTACTCTGTTAAAAGAACATTAGAACTATTCCTTTGTTCCATTTCATCTCTGCTTGGTTTTGATTTAATTTTTGCCTATAACTGATACCTGCAACAAACAATTCCTATTAGAATATGAATTTCTTTGTAAACTCATTAAATCTTATTTTTTTCTTTGGCAAAAGCTGCAAGCTTCACTGTCATGAACCTCTCTTCTTGTGTTGTTTCAACATTACTTTTCATGTAACTATCAAATATAGCATAAATACTAAATGAAGAAAGCATATGTAACAAGAATATGATAGTCTGAAAACAAGTTTTTTTTTAATTGCAGTTTCTGTTATCTGCCTTTACAAACATGTTTTCAGTATATTATGAGCCATGTTACTGGCTTGGGTTCAGAAGGTTAGGGATATTTTATTCTTTTTCTGGGTTCGGTATATTCAGGTGTATAATATATGTATCTAATATTAAAAATATATGACAATAACTATAATCAGCACAAAATGTATGAAATTAAAGACAGAATTGAGAACACAGCTGATTATTGATAATTCAATGTCAATTATCAAATTATAAATATTAATGATAAGTCAAAATGGTTTATGTCATAGTAGCATTACCTGGAGTCGGGATTGACTCAGCAAAGCAAAAGTATAAATGGAATTCAATTACTCAGGAAACAAAAAAAATGCTGAATATTCATAAAAGTAGTGAAAAAATGATTTTTTTGCTTTTTGAAACTAGATTGGGGTTTTGGGGGCAACATTCCCCAGCAGAATAACACCCTTGTGAGTTCCAGGGGCAGCGCTTTTGTCGTACTCCTTGATCTAGGGCAGGGTCAAGGGGCAGAGCCCCGGTCAGCAAGCTTAAATAAAGACCTTTGAGGCCATAGGGACCTTTAAGGTGTATGCCATACTTCATGGTTTCACTCCTTTCACCTAAGCTCCAAATTCCTTCAAAAATTATATGTGTTGAGGCCTTAGGAGCAGTAGTGAGAATTTAACAATCATGATTAATGGATTCCCAAAATATTTTGCTCAATTTTTCAGATGCATGTTCAAATCCTTGCAGTGCACCTGTGCTTAAACTGAGCAGCGACTAATTTTGCTATTTTGCTGAGTTCTGCTTCAGGCCACTTTATACTAGTGTAACTGCACATGGAAAATCAGTACAAATTGATAATCACCATCATCGTTAGGGTTAGCTTTTTTCTTTTATTTTTAAAATGCATGTTTTTTTGAACCTGATGGGTTCTCATTGGGTTCCCAGGGTTGGCTAGTGTCCATCCTGGGCCTGCACATTAGGCCAAGACTGAACCTATGCTGGAATCACAGCAGGATCAGAATCTGATTTGGACTTGTCTAGGGTTGCCCAAGATTCCTGGCAAACCTGGCTTCGGAGATTACAAGTATTATAGTAATATCAAATTCCTTTTTTGGCCGTCTTCAAAAAATGAAAGAAATGATATTGATTTATAAGTTAAATGCTGTGTGTCAGACGTACATTGGCTGAACCCTGGCCAAACCTAGGTCTGACTTGGACTGGGAATAGAATCTGGTCTGGACTAGTCTGGGTTTCGCCCAAGGTTTCTGGTGAACCTGGCTTCAGAGATTATGGGCATTATAATAAAATAGAAATCCGTTTTCCAACCTTTTTTAGAAAATGAAAGAAATGACAATGAGTGGAAAATTAAATGCTATGTGAAAACAGGATTGCTTCCAGGTAAGGCAAAATCAAATTACAATTTTATTGTAACTTGTGTCTTTACGTGGTACACTTTTGAGGGATTTTCTTTGGAATCATACTATCTACATGAGCATCGACTCTCTATTAAGATATTCTGCTGGGTATAATTAGTTCAAATGGTGAGGGTACATCACACTTTACTGAAGTGAAATGTGTTGCCTTTCTTGAGCTGCCCTTGAATATGTTGCCTAAAATTTGTAATACTTATAATGCATCCAAAGAATAGCATCAATCAAAATGATAGGAATAGGTTAATAGCATATTGAAGGGTCATTTTTTATGCTTCATACTTGGACTTAAAATTAATTTAAATTTGATGAGCTATGGGAATATTTTTCTTGAACATTATGTGAGAGCATCACATTGGAAGATGATTGAAACAGATTTTGCGTCGTGTCACCTCTGGTGGTTTAACTTACAAGCAATACATTTGTTACAGGAGGTTTTGATGGAGTTTAGGGCTGGTAAAATGATTTTGGAGGGGACAAGAGTTATGCCTGATACTCGCAAGGGACTTGTTCGTGTAGCTAAGGTTAGTCAAATCTTGCCAATTGATGATTTCATAGGTCTATTTGGACATCTTTAGATCCTTTTCGGGTGATATCCTGGAGACAACCAAATTCAGACCTTTGGAGGAGTTCTGCTGGCTTGCTTTTATGTGGCGAATTTTCCTATTTGATATCTAATTGCAATCATATATATAGTTTCCTAAAATCTTGGAATTGTTCCCCATTTGACACATTTTGTTCTTCCTTCCAACCATTTTTCTTGGCATTTATATTATTTCTTTTTTGTTCGTGAACAGGGAGACGAAGGTCTCTTACATTTCCAGTGGCTTAATCGAACAACTAATGTGGCAGAGTTAGTATCCTTTATGAAAAATAGTATTCATTTCTTATGCACATGGGTTGATGTTGGCATTATGTATGTGATGCCATTTTGCACCCCTCAATTGACTTTGATTTAATGGTTTCAAAGCATGAGTTTCTTGTAAGCTTGTTTCCTTCACAGAGTTTAACAGGACCAAATAATATTTCCTGATGAAGCTGTATTTGAAAAGGTATTTTTTTGTCTTCTCACTACATTTTTAATATCTTCTCTGGTTTAAGCATGGTGTATTTCTTATTTATGCCTTTGATTGATTGCAGGTTCAAGAGTCTTCTGGGCGTGTGTATATCTTAAAATTTAAGGATGATGACCGTAAATTTTTCTTTTGGATGCAGGTATAGTTAAATCCTTAGTGTATGAATTGTTAGTATGTTATCATAAACAGACAGTGATACTTCTTTCACATTTTGCCTATTTATTTCCAGGAACCAAAAGCTGATGGTGATTCCCATATATGTGATTCTGTTAACTACTTTATCAATCATCCAATAGGTATGTGTCCTTCAAGTAATATTTTGGTTACAATAGTTGCTCAAACGTGCGCCGCCATAGAATTTATTCGATCTTTCATGTGTGTAGAGGAAGTGGATGAAGGTGAAACTTCAACAGCTTTGCAAATGTCAGAAGCCTCAGATGGTGCAATTGGATTTGAAGTGTCTTCCAGGTAAATGTAAAATGTTATTTCATTTGTGCTATGGTCTAGCAGGTCACTTTATGATTGTAATGTCCTAGGGCTGCTGTATACTCAGGTCTAGGGTCCTTCCATATATATGAGTGTTAAACTTGGTAATTATCTCAAATAATAAAATGCCAACAGATTGAGCGCCATTCAACTCAATAAAAATAATGATTCAAGAACATTTCTGAAACATTACTGTCAAGTGACATTATATTGCAGCAAACAAAACAAATCAGATTTCACCTATCATTATAAATTGATACAGCTGTAGAATGGAACCTTTATGACTTGGATGCAATGCTACCAGACTGCACTGGATGCTGTAATTGATTAGGAAGTATGTTTAACTCCTAGTTTACCAGTTAAAAGTAAAACACAATTAGCCTGATACCACTGGAATGATCCACTGCCGCCCTAATTTTCTGATCCAGGTTTTGTGATTGGATATTTGTTATTCCAACACAATTAATAAAAACCATACACAAATCATGACAGCTTCTGCCTCTACTCCTATTTGATGGAATGAACAACTCAGATCAGATTTGGCTACCTGGCTCTCTTGCTGTCTAGGGTTAAAAACACCTGACATTGCCTCCAAATGTCCTCCACAAAGACCTGCTATAGGTCCGATATGCTGGCAACTGGGTCAAATTTCCTTTATCACTTCCAAAACTACCTAATTTCCTCCACAATGGATGGTGCTGGGGTTGGTATGCTAGTGGCAGGGTCAAGCTATTGGAATCACCTTCAAAACAGCCTCCAATCTTCCACAATAACGTGCACTGGGTCTGAAACTGCCTCCAAATATTCCTCAACAATGTGTGCTGGGTCTGAAACTGCCTCTAATCTTCCTCAAAAATGTATTTTGGATCTGAAACTGCGTCCAAATCCTCCACAACAATGTGCACTGGGTCTGAATTGGGCATTACCTTCCAGAATTTGAACGTGTATCTCTTATTGGTTAGCTTCCTGTTGACGTGTATTTTGTACACCATCATACACAGAATAAAATACCTAAAGGCATCTTATCCTCTCTTGAGAAAATAGTCTCTAACTGCTGAAGATTCGCGTAAAGGATCAGTTAGGTAGACTCCAAGGTTCTTTTAGTGGGGTCTCCACGTGTGGACAAGCTCCAGTGGTATGATGTGATTTGCTGGAATCACAAGGGGACTTACATTGAACTTCCGATCTGCTTTGCTGGACACAGGCTCTTACTAACTTAGATTAAAAAATGGAAAAAGGATAAGGGCGAAGAGAGGATCTAATCCTAATACTAAGAATGTAGGAGCAATGATTTGATTTTTTTGATGAAACTCTAACTAGGTCTTGTTTTGACATCAATGGAACATCTACACAAGACTAGTGCGATCTTCTATGGGAAGCTTTATGATGTTCAAATCATCACCGCAGGCATAGATACCATCCAAGTTGATGCATATCAATGAAGAGGCGACAAATTGAAATTGAGCTTAGGCTGAACGATTCCAGTTGACTACGCAAGGCAAGTCTGCAATCAACAAACTGCTAGTAGTATGGATGTACGAATTCCACCATCAATCAATCACACTTCCTCCATTCATCTAATTATCTACCATCTAAGATTGAAGACTTCAACAAGAAACCATGCAAATTGCAAGAAAACGACATATTTCACCATTACTTCAATGAAAATGGAGTTTGTTTACAATCAATGGCAACAATTTCTTGCCTTGTCCTCCTATTCTACTCTAATTGCTATTCTATCAACTATATTCTAACTCTTCCAACTATTTACAACTCTCTCTAATTCTATCTAAAATCCCTTTTTTTTTACCAAATGAAATGCCTGGGCTTATATAGTGCCCACAATACAATTTGATGGCTTAGATCAATTCAAGATCAATGGCCAAGATTTTACAATGAAAAACCCTAATTAGGGTTTGTTACAACCATTACATAACATTTAATGCTTGACCAATGATAAAATTGTATTGCTTGGACACATGTCCCTTCTAGAAAAATCGACCAATGGATAGCCGGGGTAGGTACATCGAAGTTCGTGCCACCTTCCATGAGTTAAGTACATTGAATCTGGACATGCTGAGGTGGACTTCACTGACTGGAGGAGTGATGACTGGGATGCCACCTCATCTGACACTTGAAGCTTGCTAGATATTCATCTTGATATCGTTGAGAAACTTGCTTTAATTAATTCCTCTGGATCTATTTTGCTTCTTCAACGAGCCCTTGTTCTAACTCCTTGCGTCCTTGATGTACAGGAAGATGATGTACCTCGCCTTGGAACGCTGGATTGGAAGAGGTCGCCCTTGTCTTGGCTTGATCGTCCTGGCGAAGACCGTCCTGGCGAAGACCGTCCTTGATCCGGCTTGATTTTCCTTGAAGAGACCTCCATTTGATGCCTACACAACATTTCAAAATTAGTAACATGATTTTGCAATACATAACATAAATTAGAGAGCAAATTTTAGGAAACTTAATGATAAGTCCTTTATTAATCATTTCCTAAAAACAACTGAGCTAAGGCAAAACAAAATTTCAAAATCCAAAATTAAGGAAATGACGATCAACGTTCGAAATTAAAACAATAAATCCATATCGTCATACCTCTTTGAGAGCTTAACTCTAGAATGCAAAATAAAGGAATTCGCCTAGGCAAAATTTGAAATTCGATAGTCTTGATGTGATCTTCAAAAGAACGTTCCTCTTATCAACTTCGCCACCCTTCAAGTCTTGGACGTGATCTCCTCTTCAAGTTAGCAATTTCGCCATCTTTGATATGTCCTTGACGTGATCTCCAATGCCTTGGACAAGTTCGCATTTCTTTGGATAGTACTAACGCCTTCCTTTGGATATAAATTCGCACCTCCTTGAACACAACTTCGCACTTCTCCCTTTGTCTTCCTTAAATCGCACTTGAGATGATAAAAATGATAATGTGAAAATAAAAATCTTTCACCTCCCTTATATAAGCGCCTCTCATCATTCACCCTAAGGCCGACTTTTGTGAAATAAAGCAATTTTAAACGATTTTTAATTAAATAATAAAGGCCGACCTTGACAAAATAAACCCAAGCGCTCCCTTTTGATTTTTATTAAATTAATAATTAATTATTAAATGCCTTTATTTTTAATTAATAAATTTCGATTTTTTACAAAGGCAAAAAATAATTAATAAATACATACCATGCGCTATTTAAATGCTTTTAATTAAATATCGATTTTTTTCTAGCATTTAAATAAATTTAAAAAATGTTTGTTTAGCGCCCAAAAATGAAAAAGTGGGAAGATACGTACCTCATCGCCCTGGTCCCTGACTGAGGGACAGGAGCGATTTTGCTCTTGTGGGCCTCATTTCACTTCATCACCTTCGAAAATTATATTCAACGGATTCGCAATGCCTCCTTTCATTCATTCATGCCTTGAGATCGGTTGAAATTTGGCGAGAAAATCATCTACAACAAAAATCGCTCTGGTCCCTTCCTGAGGGACAGGAGCGAACTTAAGCATTTTGGTCCTTTGTTGACGTTTGATAATCTTCAATTTGTCTTCAACGGGTTCGATTGACCTCCTTTCTTGCCTTCGAACATAAAATTTGCTTGATCTTTGCCCAGATCGTACCTTATGAAGAACTTCGCTCTGGTCCTTCAGTGAGGGACAGGAGCGAATTTGACCCTCTAGGCAAAACTTCATCATTTCATTGTTTTTTGATCAAGTCTGGATGTTCTATCATGCTCATTTCGTCCTTCACCATGCCTTTGATGTCTCGATTCGTCCAAACAAGGTCAGGAATGGCTCAACTAAGCATTTTCGCTCTGGTCCCTTGGTGAGGGACACGAGCGATTCGCCTTGGTCCCTTGGAGAGGGACACGAGCGCATTTCGCTCTGGACCCTTGGAGAAGGACACGAGCGAAATTTGACTTTTCGCACTCTCAATCAGGACAATTTTAATGGAATATAACATTTAAGTATAAGTGACATTTCCTTCTATGTTTCTTCTTTCTTATACTTTAAGTTATATTCCATATATACTTTCAGGATGTTTGAGAGTGGTTTCAGACCTCCAGGAGTTATATTGCAAAATCTAGTTTTTGGAGGTTTTTTCAGTTTCCAGACTTAGCCAAATTTCAGGATCAGGGCCTCACTCAAGCCGGACTTGCCACCCTATTGATTTCCCCGACAGCACTTCAAGTTATATTCATTTGATAAAATGTACCTCTTTGGACCTTCTCACATCGTCAAGACGTTAAAATCTTGCAAGGACAAAGCAAAATTGGATTTGTAGCTCCGGTCCTTCACTGAGGGACAGGAGCGATTTAGGCAATTAGCACTGTTATGGACGTCCCAAAAATCTTCAATTTATATTCAACGCATTTATCTCATGTTTTTCCTTGTTTTTGAACGTAAACTTGCCTTGACCTTTGTCTGGATTTTGCAAAATGAAGGAAATCGCTCTGGTCCCTGGGAGAGGGACGAGAGCTACAAGGTACCTCGCCCTGGTCCCTTGGAGAGGGACAGGAGCGATATGGTCAATATAGGTCATTCTCCTTCGTTTTTGCATATCAAATTATATTCATTTGGCAAAGTATCTTCCTTCGGACGTCCTCAAATCATTAATCTTTCAAAATCTTGCAAGGACAAGACGAAATTTGAATTGTAGCTCCGGTCCTTCACTGAGGGACAGGAGCGATTTTCCTCCTGGAGGCATTTCTGTGCTCATGAAAATCTTCAATTTATATTCAATGGAAAGATCTCGCCGTTCTCCATCACTTCAAACGTAAAATTTGTCTGGACTCTGCAAGAATGATGAGATATTTGAGATTGAGCTCCTGTCCTTCACTGAGGGACAGGAGCGATTTTGCTCCTACAGGCCAAAATATCATGATTTTACACATTTTATCACTTCACAAGGCGAAAACAAATCATTTGAAATGCCTAGGATCAAAATTCAAAAAAGTCAAAATTTGGTCAAAAATATTCAATTGGACAAAAATTCACATTTCATCTTCAACACTTAGACAAATTTAAGCTCTGCATCAACATTCCAATTGAAAATTAGACCATTCTGGCGAATTCATTTCATTCAAAATTTGCATTCTAGAAAAGGAAACTCAAAAGCCCTAAAAAACGACTGGATTTTGGTCCGAAAAGACGGTAATTAGAACCCTAAGGCTTGACCCTAAATCCAGACAACTAACAAACTAACAAAACCCTAGAAAAAGCAAAGCGAAAACGAACAAAATGAGCAAAAAAACATGGGTCCCCATTTGCAATGGGGCGATGTGTGAAAACGTCACAACACTTCCCTGTACCCATCATCCATAAATGACTTCCAGTGAAGAAAGCTACTTGCATAAACAACATCATGGGTCTTATTAGCTTCTCTATACCTATCATCCATAAACATCTGCTGAAGAAAGTCATGCATGCATGGATGCATCAATAGTAGTGATTCACCAAGAGCAATCTGCCACCTTGCTTATAACATCCAAGCCCCACATCTGTCAAGTGGTACAAACCCTGCCAAGAATCATTATGGAGTCTATTCCATCTGATTCTCACACCTACAAACTCCCCCTCGATGAAGCCAACTATACTCTTTTAAGGCCAAGGACTGCTCTAAAAACTTACCACCTTGTTCCAGTTGTCCCCACGAGATCATCTCATGGGATGAACTAACCCAAACACTTGCTTCATGAGTATATCCATAGGCTTCAATGGTTCCCATAATATCGCTATAAGGTGCTCCCTCCAAAGTGTGATGCAAATTAGATTGCGTGAAAGCTGGAAACAAGCCATAACAGCGACAAGCTACTCGGAATTCCATGCAAATCAGAACTAGGATGGTTGGGATGATTGTCTTCAATAATGGAAAGCGGAAACCCTCCACTAACATTTCCATGCAAGGAAATCCTCTCGATTTGTATCATTGTACAGCTGTTCATGACTGAAAACATTGAGACCAGCAATATAGAAACGATGCACAGCTGCAATAATGACACAAACAAACCCATTTAAAATCTGGCCACGTGATCAATATAGAAGCAATGGGTAGCCATAAACGGATTGAAAACTATTCATTGGCTGTCACCAACTGGAATATACTCTATCCTGGTTGGGAATCTTTGCAAAACAACTTGTGTGAGTGCCACTGGAGTGATGGAGTGGCTGATAACAATGATGGCAGTAGATTTAGGGCTAGAAAGTAGGTCCAAAGCTGTCCTGGGAGTGCGTCCTCTTTCATATGACAATAACCCTTCATTGTCACTCATCTCTCTCCTATCTTATTGATGATATTTTGCATAAATGTCCCAATGTTCATGTGGTGTTACTGAAAAATAAATTGAATGAATGATTCAATAATCGGATGATTACATTGAACCATATACACACGTATATATAGAGGTTACAATACGATGTTCTATAATTAGAACATAACGTCAAAGTAAAAGATTAAAGAGCGTGAAAGCTAAATTAAGCGTGAAAGCTAAATTAAGCTTAAAAGCTAATTAACTAAAAAGAAAAAAGCTAAATGCTAAATAAAGCTTAAAAGCTAATTAACTAAAAAGAAAAAGCTAAATGCTAAATAAAGCTTAAAAGCTAATTAACTAAAAAGCTAAATGACCATTAAACAAGGAACTAAATATAGGTGACTAAAATATAATTAAATATTCTAATACCCTCCCTTAATGGTCATGCTATTTATCACACCAAGCTGCCCTCTAAATTTGAGAAACTTTGCCGGGCTCAAGGACTTGGTGAGGATATCTGCAGTTTGATCTTCTGTAGGAATGTACTGCAGTATCACTGATCCATCTTCAACATGCTGGCGGATGAAATGACACTGAAGCTCCACATGCTTTGTCCGCTCATGTAAGACTGGATTTTTGGCTAATTTTAGAACCCCTTGATTATCACAAAACAAGGGAGTAGGACCTGGTTGAGACATTTGCACGTCTGCAAGCATCCTACATAGCCAAATTGCCTCACATGCTGCCTTAACAGTTCCCCGATACTTTGCTTCGGTCGAGGAAAGAGCTATTGCTTGTTGCTGGTCCACGTGACTGCACCTGTACCCAAGCCGAAAACATACCCAGAAGTTGACTTTCTGTCATCAACACAACCTGCCCAATCCGAGTCTGTGAAACCAACCAGCCTAGGATCTTTGCTTCTGCTGTACAGGATGCCAAAATCAGGAGTGCCCTATATCTAAGCACACGCTTCATTGCAACCCAACAACTTTTGGGGCTGACATGAAGCGAGAAATATAGCTCACAGCATAACTGATGTCAGGTCTAGTGGCGGTGAGATAGATGAGGCTGCCCACTAGTTGCCTGAATGAAGACTCATCCACTACAGGTGAATCTGATTTGGCTAATAATTTGAGCCCTATCTCCATAGGTGTAGATGCAAGTTTACAATCTTGCATTCAAAACTTATCTAGTAGGCTCTTGGCATACTTTGACTGAGAAATGAGTATGTGGCTATCAATATGCCAAACCTCTACACCGAGACAATAATGGAGAAGTCCCAAATCTGTCATATCAAAATGCTGACACAAATTCTGTGCATGATCAGATGTGCTGCATTTCCAGTAATGATGAGATCATCAACATAGACTATTAGAAATAGAATATCATCACTAGTATGTTTGACATACAAATTGGGATCTGAAGGACTCCTCTAAAAGCCTTGATCAATCAAGTACTTATCAATTTTGATGTACCATGCACGAGGAGCCTGTTTGAGGCCATAAAGTGCTTTGACTAGTCTACATACTTGGTGTTCCTTACCGGCAACTTTGAAACCTGGAGGCTGCGTCATGTAGACTTCTTCTTGCAAATCACCATTGAGAAAGGCACTCTTGACGTCCATTTGATGGACTTTCCATCCAAATTGACTTGAGAGAGTGAGGACAAGCCTAATGGTACTCATCTTGGTTGTGGGAGCAAATGTCTCCTCATAGTCGATGCCCTCCTTTTGTGAAAACTCTTTTGCCACCAACAGAGTCTTGTACTTATCAAGGCTCCCATCAGCTTTATACTTGACTTTAAACACCCATTTGCAGCCAATGGGCTTCTTTCTTGGAGGAAGATCGGACAATACCCAAGTGTTGTTTTTCAAAAGACTATGTTGCTGCGCTGCCATAGCCTTTTCCCATTCAAGTACACCTTTAGCCTCTGTATATGTTTGAGGCTCATAAATATTGTGAATGTTGGCCATAAGAGCAAAATTAACTGTGTGTTGCTTGCTCTTACTTGTAACTAATCTACCCTCAAGGAGCTCATCATCATGAAGATCCCAAATGGTCTTGGCCCACCACTTAGGCGGGATAGTAGAAGTACCAACATCTACTGCAGGATGAAGAGTGCCTGGAATATCTGGAGCAAGCTTCTCTGGATGTGGATCGAGAAGATCCCGAGGAAAGTTAGGGGGTGCAATGTCATGCTTGGGGGACCCCACAACTTCAGAGTCAACTAAATCCCTCCCATCAGGTGGAGCTAAGGGAAGACGAACACCCATACTTACAGCCTTTGGAGGGTGATCCTTAGTGCTCAAATCAGGAGAGGAAGGCTGAAAAGGCCCTCTTTCTTCATCAAATACGACATCTCGACTGAATATGAGGTGATTAGTGTCTATATCAACCAGCCGATATGCCTTGTGGTTGTCACTGTAGCCGATGAACATCAATTTTTGACTCTTTGGATCCAGTTTGGTGCGTGTGGCATTTGGAATCCAAACATAAGCTGTAGAGCCAAAAACTTTCAAATGACTGATTTTGGGCTTCCTGCTAGACCAAGCTTCCGCTGGAGTCATCTTCTTAACGACCTTTGTGGGAGACCGGTTCAGAAGGTAGACTGCAGTGAAGACCTCTTCTGCCCAAAAGGGTTTTGGAACATTTCTATGCTCCAACATAGACCAAGCCATCTTGGTGACTGTACGGTTCTTGCGCTCAACAACACTGTTCTGCCTTGGGGTGTAAGGTGTGGTAAGCTGATGTTTAATGCCATGTGATGCACAAAAGTTGGTGAACTTTGTAGAACAAAATTCCCTTCCATTGTCGGACCGAAGAGTGACTATTTGACAGCTAGACTCTTTTTCCACTAAGGCCTTAAACGTTTGAAACATGGTGAACACCTCTGATTTCTGCTTAAGAAAATAAACCCACATGCGTCTGTTGAAATCATCAACAAATAATAGAAAATACCTGCATCCAGTGACTGATGGAGTGTTCATGGGACCACAGATGTTTGCATGAACGAGTTGCAAGACCTTGGATGCTGTCCAAGCGTCTCCATCTAAAAACAGAGTCCTATGCTGCTTTCCAGCTTGACACGCTCCACAAACTCTATGATTCTGAGTTTGAATCTCAGGTAATCCTACGACTAGATCCTCTCGAACCAACTGAGAGAGATAGTGGACATTGAGATGCCCATATCGCTGATGCCAAAGAGTGTTGATGGAAGTACTCCTAGCTGCCATGGCGAGCTCCTGAGAGCCAGGAGAATCAACAAGTCTATAAAGACCATTATTCTCAATACCAACTGCAACTGTAGTGCGAGTCTCCCTGTCAACAATGCTGCACTTGTGCAACCCAAGACGATATCCAGCTGTGGTGAATGCTGCATAATCTGACTGACTGACAGTAGATTGAGCTTCATACCAGGTACAAAGTATACATTGAGGAATATTAAATCCCTCCCACCAGATGAAATTTGAACGTTGCCCTTGCCGACAACAGTATACTCTTCGCCTCCACCAAAGATCATTGGATCAGTGAAAGGCATGTACTCTGTAAACCAATCCCGACGATGTGTGAAATGTCGAGAGGCTCCAGAGTCAATGTACCAGGCTGATGATTGAACATCATCAGAGGAGGTTTGGGCAATCACGACAAGGTCTTTGTCTTCCATGTTATGTCCAATTAAACCTAGCTGATTCTTTAGTTCTGAAATTCTCATAAAGTAGGAAATAACATAATCTTCTTTTGCCATTTTGTTATTAAGTAGTTGCCGTCTTAAAGTAATTGCCCTACTGAGATTGTTAATTTTATATGTACCTTGTAGATGGCTGAACATTTCCCTTGCAGTAGTGAATGAGGCAATGGAGGTGACTAGGTGGTCTTTAATTGAATCAATGAGAATCTTTCTGGCCTTGACAACATCCTTTTTGAATTGTTTTAGCTCAGTTGCATCCGTAGGTTTAGTTAGCTCTTTCGCTTTTATGAATTGAAGAAGATCTTCTTCCTCTAGAGCCAACCTGATTTGAACCTTCCATGCAGTAAAATTTAGATTCCCATCAAGCCTATCTTCAACTTTCAGCCCCATTGACCTGACCCGTGAATAGACAACAATCTGGAAATAAAGGAGTACTAAATTCTGAAAACTAAAAGTAGATCTAGCCTATAGCTCTGATACCATGTTGATTTTAACACCTTCAGATTAATCTAAACTCAGAAAATCAGAATTTAATTATTAACTAAATTGATTTAAATGAAGGGTTTGTAGTTTTCCAGATTTAAGCATAACAAAGAAGGGAACAAAATAAGAACAAGACACGGTTACCTTGGGAAAACCTCCTAGGAGGAAAAACCCAGCCTGAAAAGATCTCAAATCTGATTATGAATTATATTCATATGAAGGTTTACAACACTTATCTCATGTGCTTGAAGGTGATTGCATTTAGGACTGATAATGTCTTCCACAAGATCACACTTTCACAAGCATCAAGTAGTCACATCTGCACCTTTAACCCTTCCAACAGCAATCAGGTTCAAACCCTAGGTCTGTGATATGTGAAGTCTGCTCTTTGATGGACTGCAACTTCAGTTTGCTCTCCTCCAACCTCAGTTCGCTTTTCTCATGAATGAATTTCACACTTTCACTAGCAGATGTAGTTCGCTGTAATGGCAGATATAACATTCCTCCTTTAACTCGCATTTAGCAGAAACATATATTTTCGCATAGGATAAAATGAAAGATCAATGTGTGTTATTGAGGTGAGAAGTGTCTTTATTTATATGATGCATTGTCCATGTATGTCGACTTGTGTTCATGTCGGCTTATCCTTTTAATTTATATTCTTTTCCCTTTAATCCAAAATGCATTCTATATAGGGTTGGACCTTTGCATGTGGCGTGGAGTAGTGTGGGTTCTTTAAGGTGTGCCGTGAGGTATAGGGCCCAACCCTACACGCTAAAGGGAGGGACCAGACCCTTAGGCGGATTCCAATGTCGCCTAGGGCAATTGGAATCCGTCATCCCTAATTACAAACAACAATACCATGAAAAATAAATTGAATGAATGATTCAATAATCGGATGATTACATTGAACGATATACACATGTATATATAGAGGTTACAAGACGATGTTCTATAATTAGAACATAACGTTAAAGTAAAAGATTAAAGAGCTAAACGCTAAGTTAAGCGTGAAAGCTAAATTAAGCTTAAAAGCTAATTAACTAAAAAGAAAAAGCTAAATGCTAAATAAAGCTTAAAAGCTAATTAACTAAAAAGCTAAATGACCATTAAACAAGGAACTAAATATAGGTGACTAAAATATAATTAAATATTCTAATAGTTACCTGTATCACATAATTCGCCAAATTTCAAGGTAGAAATTTGAAATTCGGTGAATTTCATAAACATATTAAAAATCCGTTTAAGTTCACCCAAATTCGTATGGAGAAGGCATTGAAGTTTGTTTATTGAAAAATATTTTTAAAATGCAGTGAATATTCGAAACCTAGGGCAATGATTCTATACTAGTGATCAAACAGACATAGCTCCTGTATGAACCACTGAGGAGATCATGGCGGGGAGGTCATGGCAATAGCTCCTATGTGAAGCCGAAGTGTGGCACATCACTAGAATGGAGGATGGAACGAGATGGACGACGCTTACAACCATCGAACAGGTATCCGTGAGCAGGTCTTCCCGTCGGTCGAGCAGCTCTTCTCGTCTGTTAACTAAAACCCACGCTATTAAAAGGGGACTACTAATATATTCTAACTGTTGAATATATTTTATTTATTTGTCCTCAAGGAATCATCGTGAATGGGTGGTTATTAAAATGACCCTATTTTTTATTTTTTTATAAAATTTAACATATTA
Organism: Cryptomeria japonica; assembly: GCF_030272615.1. Classification (NCBI taxonomy): domain Eukaryota; kingdom Viridiplantae; phylum Streptophyta; class Pinopsida; order Cupressales; family Cupressaceae; genus Cryptomeria; species Cryptomeria japonica. The sequence continues at coordinate 418,220,972 of NC_081409.1, read as the reverse complement.
AAACATATAATATTGTAATATTGTTTAATTTTGTTTTGTTTTTTCTTCTTTAATATATTAATGTTATAGATTAAAACTTAATATTTTAAAATATATTTTTTATTATTAATATATATAAAATATAAAAGTTAATATATTAAAGTTTATTTATTTTAGTAATTTTATAAAATTATTTATTTATATTAGTCGAATTTAATGTCGAATTTTTTTCCAAATTTTTACTTTGCCGAATTTCATTGTTGCCGAATTCGAATTTGAATTTGAACCTTGTGACTTAGGGTGTTACCCTAGCTTTCATGTGAACTTCTCATCTTATCACTGTAAGTCTGTACCACGGACAGCAATTAAAATCAGAATTTGCTACAGCAGTTGCCAAACCCTATAAAAAACAGAAATATAGCGGTTTGAAGCACCCATACAAAAGTTGATTAAATGTCCAACAGCCACATAAAACTGAAAATTGCTCAATCCTACATTTGAGAACACCCATTTGGCTGCAAATGATGCTATGAAATGGCTGGAAATGATGACAGTAGCAATCCTGAAAGATACCAGCTTATGATAACAATATTCTTATGAATGAAAAATCAGATTAACAGTTCAGATTACTCCCGACAACAACTAGGTTAATAGGAATCAGAGAGACATTCAATAATCTAGACAACATATCATTCTCATTTTCATTGAATTATTCCCTGAGCACACAGTCCAAGAGGATTTGTGGAAAACAAACAACAAGGATTCACGGCAAAGGTCTTCGATGTAATGCGGCAATTAAATCATCTGACTATTGTGGCGAGCGTGTGGATGCGCTCCCTTGATAATAATATTTCTCCCTTACGGCAATTCTGGAAAGCCACAATTAGTGTCTTCTGCCTAGCTGCTACAACTGCAATGCCAATCTACTTGCTTCTGATACAAGGGTTCACATCGAAATATTTATCTTACTACTCACGGCTATCCCAAAGTATAGCCTGATGTATTTTATTTTTTCTATTGATTGATAAACGGCTATAATGAATGATCACCGACCTTCCTAATAGCTGCATCCAGAATGATTGCCCTTCATATCATATAATCCTCGGTAAATATTTTCTATCTTAAATGATTATGGCCTGGCACAATTAGGACTTTCTGCACAGTAGCTTTAGCCGCCAATGCTAATATTAGATTATCAACAGCTATCAAATATTCCCCTTTGTCGGACTCTTAAAAAAAGAACAGCACAAATATTCTGAATATAATAACCTTATTCACTGCTAGCAAATAAATATATACAGCTTCATTTCAGGAAAGATCTTAATCCTTACAAATTTGTGTCCAATGGAGACTTCACAAATTTGGCACAGTTGTGAACTCCATCACAAATCCACCCGTTGGAGAACCAGGTTTTCGTCCAGCTCTCGTATCACTCCTGAAGGTTTTTGTCCCCAGACATCATAAACCATTTATCAAATCAAAAGAATGCTCAATACATCATCAGGAACCCCTTTATAAAGACTTCCATGAAGAATCTGAAGATAGGCAGACTTGCTGGAGAAATACATTTAATAAAGTGATATTATCATAATACTTTATTATATTATTATTTAATTAAATTAATTTATTATTAAGTCATCATTTAAATATTTTATTTATTTTGTTGATAGCTGTTCATGGAAGATAGCATTAGTTCAAAACATGAAATTATCAAAGTTATCAGTAGAAACAACATTCAATGGCTGTAACACTGTATTTCTTTGCTCGGATTCAGAAATGTTGTTGTGGGAACCAACCTTGTACTAGTTGCAAATAATTCAATACTGATAATGAGCTGGAAACTCCTCCACCTTGTGACTGAAAATTCTTCTTTTGGCTGCAAGGAAAGTGTAGGAAGTGCTGGAAATGTTGAAGACAACAGATCTAAAATTTGGAACCATACTCAAAACAGTCCTTAGATCATGTCTATTGCAACTGATACTCGTCCTAGCTATGTCAAATTGGTGTTCCTCAATAAAAATGTTCCAATCAACTCTTATCCCCTTTGGTGGCCACCTTAGAAGTGTAATGTTGAACATGTCCAAATTAGACCAAACGCCATTTCGATCAAGCATCTCACATTTAGAAAAATATGTGATTGTCACCCAATGAACTTCCATCCACATAACCAATGCAGCTCTCGCATCTCCTTCTTCAATGCCTTGAAGTTCTATCTTGGATTCCAACTCCATGGTGAACTCTCCCATTAAACGCTTCCAATGCAACCTCCATGTTTTGCTGATCCCACTAAGGCCCATGATATATAAATCTTGGTATATCTATTGTTCACTCAAAAGGATGACCAATTGCATTGCCCTCATGATGTTAGGAATTTGTAGTGTCTCATTCTTCTTGAACTCAGGATCACCCATCTAGAAGGGGCAAGCTTGTATGTAGCTTAACTCCAACGATACTATACCATGCTTAGTCATAAAATCTTGTCATAAAATCTTGAACATTCAATTGATATTTATTTTTCTTACCATCTTTCCACATCAGTCATCCTATGGTGACTATCCCCATTTGGCCATAACCCACAATCTTGTTTCCAAGTGTGGTACTTAACTCCCAGGAGTGATCTTTGAACTTTGAACCTTGATGTTTCACAATATGGTTAGGATGCTCAATCAGTCCTATGTGATCTCTCATAAACCTTCTTTCAACCCAAATGCAAGAGTTGGAGAACTCAATGGTGGTGTTAATGTGTCTATTCACTTTGACCTTCAAAAGATCACGTGGATCCCATATGCAAAAAACATCACAAACTTGAATCAGAGTCCACATGCCCTATATTGCGAGTTGTAACCCTTACTCTATCACCCTTTTTCGCATGCTTCCCATGATGACAAGAATTTAGTGATATAAGAGGCAGCAATGAATATGAAATTTGACAGTAGGAAATTGGGAGATACCCTCAACTTCAATCGATGTGACACAAAATCTTTCCTTCAAATGCATCTCCATCCACAATATTTCTTTGAAAATCAATCAATGACTCACCATTTGGAAGTTCAAAAGATAGTGCATAATTTAGTGCATCTTCCTTGAACTTTGGCATTTCACATTTAACAAGTGATGCCTTTTCCTCCTTGACTTCATCATTATTTTTTTAACATACACAATAATTAGAAGTCAATAAAACAACTTATATTATCAAAGAATTTTTACCTTCAACCTGTAAGTTAGGTTCCTTCTATTCTTGCTCAATGATGTCTAGCGATTCTGAATTTAATGTTCTTTTTGCTTCCTTTTTTCTACAAATTTGTCCAAGCATACTTTTCATATGGGCCTCACTATCTTTTAAACATTGTTCTATTTGTTTGCACATTCGCTATAGAATGGGTTTAAATATATCTTCAAATGAACCTGCAGATCTTCCTCTCTGATTTCCCATTGCATTGCATTAAAAGTTAGCTTTAACCCTGCAGGCTGGCAAGATCAATGGCTTTGATACCAATGTAATGTCGTAGGGCTGTTGTATACTTGGATCTAATTTTCTTCCAGATTTATGAGTGTTTAACTTGGGGTAATTTTCTCAAATCATACAATGCCAACAAACTGAATGCCATTCAACTCAATAAAAATAACAGTTCAAAAACATTTGTGAAAACATTATTGTCAAGATGTGATTGCATAGCAACAACCAAATCAAATCAGATTTTCACCAATCATTATAATTATAAATAGATGCAGCTGTAGAATGAGACCTTTATGACTTGGATGTAATGTTACTACTGTACTGGATGCTGTAATTGGCTGTACTATGGCAAATATTAAAAAAATGCAAACAATTGTGCTTTTTAGAGATTGAGAAAGCTCGTTTTTGTTTTTCAATGAATTGTGTCAACCAGGACAAATCATCAAAATGAAGGAAATGTAAGAGCAACCATAAACTCAAATTTCATGCAAGATGCTAATCAAACCAATGAAGGAAACAAATATGAATGCAAACAAACTATAAAATCAAATGCAAACCAATGCAACGTTGGATCCATTTTACAAATTCTTCATTGTGCTTCTCAGCTATTCGAAATGGCTCACAGATTTATTAAGTGCAAAAAGCATAAATATTAAAGCTTAAAATGATGGTGGTAATTCAAAAAGCATGGAAGATAGTGGCTGGATTTGAAAACGAGAAGATGATTGAATTTATAGAGGATTCAAGTTGGATGGAGGGCTAGGATTGAATTGGATTTTGGGAGATCAATGGTAAAGATCGATCGTGAGGAAGAGTTAAGTGGAGAGGGAGGGGAGATAATTGAGGAATGAATTTGGTAAGTGGGAGTTAGAGGTGGAAAGGTGGAAGAGTTGGGTGTGGGCAAAATTAGCATGTTGGATTGATGAGTGGTGTTAGAAATAAATTAAATTTATTTATTTCTCTCACATAAAGCTAATTAAATAAATTAGGATAGGAAAATAGATTAAATAATTAGAAATAATTTTTTTTTTTTTGGGTAGGTAATAGGCCGAAGCCGCAGTATTTTGAATTATTATTATTATTATTATGTTTGATTAGATTGACCCTAGACCTTCCCCATTTTTATGGAAGGTCAAGAGTCACAGCTTAGAATTCATTTTAGATATCCCTATTGGGAATTGAACTCGGGTCTCCACAGTGAGAACCCAGTGTTTTAACCAGTTAAGCTCAACCCCTTGGACAATAATTAGAAATAATTATTCAGTCAGAGAAGAATAATCAGTTAGGGTAATGGATTAAAAGAAATGTTTAATTGTGGAAGAATAGTTAGGTTAAATGATTAAAATTGTTTAATAAAAGACTAGAAGAAATTATAAATAAATAATTAAAATTATTATTTAATTATAGGAAAATGTAGTTAGTTCCTTATTTAATTAGTGGAGACAGAAAAATTAGTAAAATGTCGCTGTGCAGGCATTGGACAATTTTTTAGTGTCTACGAACTGGTTAATACTTAATAGTAAATGTTAACACCTCATCTCTTATTTAATGCACAGGGGACTGTGCCATCAAGCTTAGAATACTGTTTGGCTTATAAACTATGTTGGATGCTTACTGATATTTAGATTAACAATTCCGGTAATAGTAGACTATGGGATCTGCCTGCTGTTAAAAGTACTTGGAGCATGGCACCATATTCTGTCATTGGTTGCCATAGGTCCACAATTTAAAGCAAGAGTGGAGTGATGATAAATAGGTAAACAATTATTGATACAAATACACTTTACAAGTTCTGAATACTAATCATCCCTAGCAAACTCAATTCTCTTTTTTTGAAATTTTAGTACTACTTTTTCCATTGTCATTTAAATTTTTTTTTTTATCTCTGTCAGTTTCTAACATACTTGAGTCGAGTAACTTGGTTAATGGCAACTTTGCAATCTCCTTATGGTGATGCTATATAAGTAACCATGCCTTGATTACAAATTTACAAGAAGTCAGTCTTGATTCCTTTCAACAAAGAAAAGTTGAGCTAAATTTATGCCATGATGTCATGAACTAAAAAGGTCTTTCAACATTTAAAGGATTCATTAGTATTCAGAGTGGCAACTTCGGCTGAAAAAATAAGCACAAGTACAAACAAATTTGTATGATCCAAGAGAATGAAAACATTATTTGGTTTTAGCAGTGTCATACTATTTTGGTTTTAGCTGCAAACAAGTGATCCCACTTTCAGCGAAACAAAGAACGGATTTGGTTTTAGGGAGTCAATTTAGGTTTGCGAAGATTATCAAGAATATATTTCAAATATCTTTTCACAGTTTCTGCAGTTTTGAATAGGTCTGAAGTTTAAGAGCCTGATGTGACGCTATCAAGAAAAATTGCCTGTAGGCAGTGCTGTTGCTAAAGGAGGCCCCTTATCAAAACTTTACAGCTTTTTTTGAGCTTTTAAAATCTTTTATTTTGTTACAGACCTCTGCAACTTGCACTTCAACAATACACATGTTGCTATAGTTGTTTTGCTTCCAGTAGGTTAGAGGGTTGCACTTTCCTGCATTTATTGTGTCTGCATATCTGCATGCTAATATTCTCAGCACACAGATAAGTAAGCAAGTGAAAATAGTCAGAGACCCTGGATCTCTTGGTGCATTTATCAACAAGAAATAGAACTGTATACATGTAACGGCCAGGTCTCAATCTGTTTCCGTGTCTCATATATTTTAAAGGTTATGCAACCTGTCATATAAGAAGCCATTGATTCCTCTGCTACTTATATTTCAGGAGCTTTATTCATTGTTTGAGGATGTTAGGCTTATCTATGGCATTGTGTTACATTATTACCATCTGTTTTAATGGTGTAAATAATTTTTAATTTATTGTCAACATAGGCAAACAGATTATGTGTGTTAAGTAGAATCCTCATCTTTCAGAGTCTTGGTTCCATGAAGGAAACTATATTTTTCTACCTGGCCTCATTCAAGAGTCTTTGAGGTTTCCAATTCCTTATTTAGTTTTCTATGCTCATTGTTGAAGATTTAAATACAAATAAGCTTAACCTCAGCCTATGATATCCTGGCAGCAGTTTTTTCGTGATTGTAAATTGTAATGCATTGATTAATCTTTTTATCTTGCAGGGATACAAATATAGAAGGATCCACATTATCTAATGATGCTTTAACTGGAAATGTAAACCCAACTGCAGGACCTGTACAACTCTCAGATTTGCAGAGAATTTTAAGTAATCTGGGTCAATCAGGTATTATTGCCAATTAATTGTCTCATAAACAACATTCTGTATGCAGGCATTATTCTGTATGTTATTATACAAAATTTATTCTCATTACCATGTTTGCTAATGCAGAAATGAGCTTGGCAGGGGTTCAAGATACAGGTACAAATTTGAGAATAATTAGCCTTTCCTTTTATTTCGCTTTAGATTTTTTAATGTCCCTACTTTGAAATATAATTTAATAATAATAATAAGAAAATTAAAATACAAAAGAATAAATATAAAAATTAAAATAAAAATATAAAAGAATATAATTAAATATAATTAAAATTTGATTAAAGTTAATGAAAGGTCAAATGATAAGTTGTGACTTCCTCAAACGTGAGATATAAAAGGGAGAAGAGAAACTCATTTGAGGGGGGGGGGGAGAATGTGAAAAATGAGAAGTGCAGATCTGATTTAAATAAGAAGTGCAGATCTGATTATAAAAGGTTATGTCCCTTCCAAAGGGCAGAAATAATGAAGAGTTGCACTCTTTCAAAAGGTGCTAATGGTGAAAGTGTCAGAATATTTAATTATATTTTAGTCACCTATATTTAGTTCCTTGTTTAATGGTCATTTAGCTTTTTAGCAGTGTTCCACGGACGTTGGGGGATGGGGGGACGAGGGCACGTGTTTCCAGGACGGGGGACCAAGGGCCTAAGTTTGGGGACGGCGGGGGGGACAGCAGCGGGGGGGGGGTGGCGGGGTGGTGGTGCTGATATAGTTATACATCTCGGTGTCCCGACGGCGCTTGGGTGGTGGTGGCAGGACGGCGGGGGATGTCGCGTCCCCGTCCCCGAGACGTTTCTTATGGGGGGATGCGGCCAAAAGGGGGGGGGGGGGCGTCCCTGTGGAACAGTTAATTAGCTTTTAAGCTTTATTTAGCATTTAGCTTTTTCTTTTTAGTTAATTAGCTTTTAGCTCTTTAATCTTTTGCTTCAACGTTATGTTCTAATTATAGAACATCCTCTTGTAGCCTCGATATATACGTGTGTATATCTTTCAATGTAATCATCCGATTATTGAATCATTCATTCAATTTATTTTTCATGGTATCAGAGCGGGTCAATGGGATTCTTTAAAATTTGGCGAATTTTTTAATAAAAATTCATGGCCTTATTTTTGGAATATTTTCCAAATTTTTTTTGAACGATTTTGCTTTTTTGAAGGCTTTTTGAGGGTTCCTGGTTCGTGGGCGAATTTCTTTGTGCTGGGCAGCAGTTCATGTTTTTTTAGGGTCCTGGAGATTTTCGGTCCTGCAACCTGGAGGTTTTTTTTGCAGATTGAAAATTTTCCTAGGGTTTCTGCAATTTTCAACTAGGGTTTTGACCCTTCAGTTCAAGTTGAAATTTTATTTTTGTTGCAGATTCTTGGTGGGTTTTTCGAGACCTCAACTGGGTCGTCATCAAATTTTTCTGGATGCATCATTTTCCGTGCGCTGTTTATGTTGTACATCCGACCTAGGGTTTCTGCCCCTATTTTTTTTGCGTTTTTTTTGGAAAAAAAATCGTCAATATTTTTCTTCTTTTTTTACAAAAAATCAGGAGGTATTTTTTTATTTTTTGCAAATTATTATTTTTTTCTGATTATTTTCAGGAAAAATTTCAGGTTTTGAGTTTGCAAAAAATTTTAAATTCTGGGTTTCTTCCAAACCTCGAAATTCGTGCCTTATAATTCGTGCCAAAGGGCATGCATGATGAAGAGGTGTGACCTTGGGTTTCTTCCAAACCTCGAAATTCGCGCCTTAGAATTTGTGCCAAAGGGCATGCATGATGAAGAGGTGACCTCTCCCTCACATCGAGAGATTTAAAAGAAAGGAATCAAAGCATCCAATAACATCACCATGGATTGATAAGATCAGAACTGTTATTAAGTTACAGGCAGTAACATCTTTATTCTTGGTGGTATGCATGGGGATGAGCTGAGAATGTATGCTTAATATATGAAACCTGATAATGTTTTCATGCAGAATTAATAGTAATATTAATATGGACTGCAATATGTATGACAATCATACTTAATTTCAAATATATATTCATAATACATAAGAAATTAGTATACTTATAGTCTAAATCATGTTATTACTGTCAGTATTTAAGAAGATGGGAATGAGATGTTCCAAAGAGGGGTAGTCTAAATCCAAGCAATTGGTTAAGTCCCATGATAGGGTGGGGGATCAGCGACCCATAAGCCTTGAGGGTATGGACCCAAGATAGGTAAGGGCTTGGATCTGTAAACTTTGAGGGAACCTATTGTATTTGGTTTCTAAGCGCTTTGGTAACATACATAAACCCTTCTCCCTTAAACTAAAGTAGTAGCAGGGTCTGATATCTATATTAAAAACAATGAATCATGAAATTAATCATCTAATGAGGAAAATAAATAAGAACTTGTTAATAATTTATTGAAGAATATCAATCAATTTTAGTATATTGAAATAGATCAAGTAGGGGACATTACAAATGGTATCAGAGCTATGATCTTGCCATCCTGTAGGGTAAAGATAAATCAATGAACCATTCTAATTAATAAGAAGAAATTTAACAATATGTGTATGCTCCGTGTTTGCATATATCCATTTGTATGCTCTGTGTTTTTGATTCATATTGGTAGATGACTTAGTTTGAGAAAAGTAAAATTTACATTGCTCGAGGACAGACAAATTTGGGAAGGGCGGACTGTAATGTCCCTACTTTGAAATATAATTTAATAATAATTAATAATAAAATTAAAATACAAAAGAATAAATATAAAAATTAAAATTAAAATATAAAAAAATATAATTAAATATAATTAAAATTTGATTAAAGTTAATGAAAGGTCAAAAGGCATGAAATGATAAGTTGTGACTTCCTCAAACATGAGATATAAAAGAGAGAAGAGAAACTCATTTGAGGGGGGGGAAGAATTTGAAAAATGAGAAGTGCAGATCTAATTTAAATAAGAAGTGCAGATCTGATTATAAAAGGTTATGTCCCTTCCAAAGGGCAGAAATAATGAAGAGTTGCACTCTTTCAAAAGGTGCTAATGGTGAAAGGGTGTGTCTCTTGCCAAAGGGCATGCATGATGAAGAGGTGTGACCTCTCCCTCACATTGAGAGATTTAAAGGAAAGGAATCAAAGCATCCAATAACATCACCATTGATTGATAAGATCAGAACTGTTATTAAGTTACAGGCAGTAACATCTTTGTTCTTGGTGGTATGCATGGGGAGGAGCTGAGAATGTATGCTTAATATATGAAACCTGATAATGTTCTTATGCAGAATTAATAGTATATATTAATATGGACTGCAATATGTATGACAGTCATACTTAATTTCATATACATATTCATAATACATAAGAAATTAGTATACTCATAGTCTAAATCATGTTATTAGTATACTTATAGTCTAAATCTGTAAATTTTGAGGGAACATATTGTATTTGGTCTCTAAGCGCTTTGGTAACATACATAAACCCTTCTCCCTTAAACTGAAGTAGTAGCAGGGTCTAATATCTATATTAAAAACAATGAATCATGAAATTAATCGTCTAATGAGGAAAACAAATAAGAACTTCTTAATAATTAATTGAAGAATATCAATCAATTTTAGTCTATTGAAATAGATCAAGTAGGGGACATTACAGATTTCTTGCAATATTTAGAATGTCCTATCTCAATAAAAGAAGCTTCATGAACAGGCCCAAGTTTAGGAGATATTCTGAAGCCCGAATTAGTTCTGCCGATGGTGGAACATTTCCCTCTGGAAGATCGACTGACCTCCTATTTACCAGAGGTTAGTCAAATTAGGGTGCAGTTGAGCATCTTTTTCAAGGAGAGTTTGATTCAGAAATTGGTAGAACAGTTTTTTATATTCAAGCATCTGGCAGGGTATCTGGACTCGTGAAGCATTTGTGGAATTACTTCAAAGCCCACAGTTCCGCCAGCAAGTTGAGGCATTTAATCATGTATGGTCTTTGCTTGTTTCATACAAGGTCTTTGCAGTGTTCTTATATATTGGGAAGTCAAAATGATCTTTGCTTGTTTCATACAAGGTCTTTGCAGTGTTCTTATATATTGGGAAGTCAAAATGATCTTTGCTTGTTTCATACAAGGTATTTGAATCTCTGACAACCATTTATTACATTGTAATCTGCAGGTTCTTCGGACTGGCCGTGTTGATTTGTCACAGTTTGGAATTGATCCTCAGAAATGTAAGTTGTTACAATTATTTTCTTTAATATTCTCTATTTTGATTTGTCATTTGAGAGTGCCTGATGGATACTAAGTGCATATAAAGGCAATATTGTAAATTTGTAATACTCTGATGTATCATTCTGGGAGTAAAGATTGATACCAGTGCCTGCGTTGTTCAAAATGATATGTTCTGAATTTATGGATGGAATTGATGTGCAGATAATTTCACTGTTGCATCCTTTCTTGAAGCATTAGATGATGCAGTTGCAAAGAATCCAGAAACAAGTAGTACAGTTGATTCATTACCTGTTTCTACTGAGGAAACAAGGCAAGAGGACAATAAAGACATTGATTATAATCACCAGAAACAAAGTAGTAGACGAGATTCCATGGATGAAGGTCACTAGCAAAAATGATCACTATTTATTATTTTCTGTGAATAATTTTCCCAGCCCCCTCTCATCCTTACCTCCCATCCTTCATTTTATATTTATCGGGATGGGGGCAGGGACTTCATTGTCAGAATGGCTCTTATTTGTACTCATTTGTATTCTAAATCTAATTCATTATCTCATTAAAGATCTATTGCAAACTTTTTTGGGTTTCTTTCAGCCACAGAAGTTTCTGCTTGTCAATTGTTTGTTTTGACTGATTAGTGAATCAAATTACTTTGATAATTCACAATACAAGGTTCAATGTTAATGTTAATTATATTTAGTTTTCGTTTGAGATACATATGCATATATGTTATGGATATCTTAATGTTTTGTGCCTGGGCAAGTAGAATGTCTTTATCCCAATTTATTGTTATACTGTTTCAAGATGAATTTGCTGTTCATCTGGGTTCAAGCTAACGATGACAAGTTAGTGTATGGTAATATTTATAACTCTCGCTCATGGATTGAAATGCTAATTTCCTTCTCTTTATACATTAACAGACATGAAAACTGAACTGGGAAACACGTAACATGCCAATATATTTAAAAAATATTGAGCTTTTGTCAAGATCATAATTGAGTATCCGCAGGGTAGAAGACATGCACATAGGGTACAATTTTTTTGTTAGCTTTCAATTTCTTTTAAATTCTTATGGGTACTGTCACTTGTGAAAACTTTCCTTGTAGAATTCAGTAATTAATCTTTATCTTTTATCTAGTTACATTGAGTTCAATACACACCTATCTATCCTATATAACAAATTCAATATGGATGCCTTGAGATTGATATCTGTTGGCATCTTTTAGATAGATGTAGTCAAGATATTTATGTTAGGTGATTATTTTGGTTTTGGCTATTTGATAGTTTTTGTTTACACGCTTAGGCAATTACACTCCACCCTGTACTGCTACTGTAGGTTATACCTGTCGGTGCAATAAAGCATTTTTCAATTTGATGATAACAAGAGTCTCCAGTTTTGGTTTAAATTTATGGATTGGGTAATTCACATTGAACTAAGAAAGATTTTGCTTTGATGGTGGGATAAAGGTTGGTGGGTATTGATATAAAGTTTGTAAATGTCATTTATGGTTTAGGAAGAGGGACCTATGGATAGGTCACTGATGCAAATTCTTCAGGCTTTGTGGTATCCTATGAAGGCTCCAAATGTGGTCTCACAAACATTTCATGTTGATCTAGGATGATGATAGGAAAAGAAGGCAAAACGCCCTCTTCTTGAAGCTCTTTGGTTATATTTGGTCTGTTTCTGGGGCGCACATGAACGTGGGGATGCAAGTGGTCAATGTTTGTTTTTCAAGTTTTTTTTTAATGTCTTTTTCTGATTTTTTGAGGATGTGTAGACTAATGCTGACATTTAATTAAACACATATTGCCCTAGATGTATGCCGCTGGTATGAGTGCAGAATCTCATATAAGGATTTTTCTATATTCTTGGTCAATAATGCTATTTGTTTGTCTCACTCAAATAATGAAAGCAAGCAAATGTTGTAGGAGGATACGAGGTTTATAACAATTTCAACTCTTAAGTGATGCTTTTTTGATATGCTTAGCTTGCAAAATGCAAGTCTAGAGGCCCAAGATACAATATTTGCAGCTGGTAATTAATTTCTAACGAGGCATGTTTTGATATGCTTAGCTTGCAAAATGCAAGTCTAGAGGCCCAAGATACAAAATTTGTAGCTGGTAATTAATTTCTAACGAGTCATGATGATTTCACAATAATGGAAATTAAAATAGGACTACTATGTTTTATAAGTTTTATGTAGAAATCTCAATAAATTTTTTTTAATGGTCAAAATTAATGTTTGATAAATACCATAATGTGAAGTAACGTTCTCTAATTTATATCAAACTGCCCAAGTACATTAATAAGCACAAAAGCATAGAAATCGAAGAGAATAAAAACAAACCCAAGTAGGGTACAATGTGATGAACTAGAAAATTCCCAGTTGTGGAGGGTGAGAATGGCTGTACTTATGTGATGAACTAGAAAATTCCCAGCTTGTGGAGCGTGAGAATGGCTGTACTTAGCAAATTATAGGCATGGATGAAGCTGCTATGTATGTGGACAGCAGTAAGAGAGCCCATATGAGGCTGCAAATACATTGGAATAGTGGGTTGTAAGCTTTAGGAGGCTGCAAATTAATAACACAGTGAATTACAAGCATTTATATTGCTGCAGCAATGGAAAATGATGAAGTTTAGTGATTTGGGGATACCAAAGTGCAAGGGCAGCGATGGATAGCCTTAAAGAGGACTACAAATTTGATTGCAAAATGAAAATTCAATGTGTTCAAGGCGCAAAACAATGCTATATAATGACTCAGTGTTTCCAATAGATCATGGAACTTGTCGATCCTATCCTGTCATGAATGCTTTGACAGAGGTTGCACTTTAATCTCTAAGAACTCATCCCAATTCAATTTCTTGACGTCCAATTGATGCTACAAAACACAGCTTCAAGTTACTCTTGTATGCATGCAAGACAAAGCATTGTGAGAATGATAAACCATGCCTCTACCTTTATATACAGACTTGGAAATTTTCAATTGCTAAAATCATAGCAAACCGTAGATGTGATCCTTAGCATATTGAGGTAGCTCTATCTGCGTAGACTCTAACAATACTTAAAAGCTTCACTCTATGTTTTGGAGGGGTCTATAGAATTCTTTGTAATCTATATCTTCTAGCACCTTTTGAGAAGACCAAGGATTGGTTAATAACGCGTGAACTCATTTACCACTCAACTCATGAATAATGTACATATAATCATAATCACTTATAAGATATGGAAATTAAAGAAGAATTTTGTTTTTCCTATAATCATTACAATTGGTACAAAATCCTTAACAATGTTTTGGTATGATTGCAAAACTCAATATGTAAACGTACTACCATACTTAGCGTAACTACAAAACGCAAACATTTTATGTTATCACATTCAAAATTCGCAAAAGAAAAGTAAGGTGGTAAATATGAGTTAGATACTCTTTCAATCAATAAGTTACACTAAGTAAATACATTAACACTACATTGCAAACCCTCTTCCATTCCTTTCTTCACAATTTGTAGTAGAAGAGAGAGCATCATCAAGGTGATATCCACCTTGCCATGAAGTATCAAACTTAGCTTTCTTATGCTACATTGGAGGAGCTCGACTTCACAAAGGATCTAACAATAGGTGGCAACATACATGATGGAATCTAATCACTACTTGAATCATTGTTAAGCTAGCATACCTCCATGCTCATGCAACACATATCTAATGCACTTGCCCATTAGACACATTTATATGCAGGAGAATGTAAATCAATGTAAGTAATACACAGTGTAAACCAACGTCTATCAATGTTTATAGTATAAGATGTCCTAATCATCTCACTATGATAATTGGACATTCCATTGGATAGGTAAACAATACTAGAAGACAAACTTGTAATTGACATTTACAAACTTGTAATATATTACCAAGTGGTGCAGGAGCACCTAGGCTACCATCAAGCCTCTCACTATGATATTTGGACCTATTTGTGTCATTGTTGAGTCATAGAAGTCATAGGTTGGGTCTAGGATTAAAGTTAGCCAAAGTTGTTTAAAGGGGAGATTAGGTGTTGGTTAGTAATGAAATATCAAATGTTGGTTCTAAAAGTTGGGGAAGGCATGGATACCTTTAAATAAGCGTTTCCACAGCCTGAGTAAAGGTTGATGTGTATTGGAGAAGAAGACAATCAATATAATTTCAGTGTTTGCTGTACTTTTCTTGAGAACTCCCACGTAACAGTCTGTGCAAACTCATTATTCACCATTAAAATGCATTGATCCACACCTGGAGTTGATTTTGCATTGAAGGAGGGTGAATCTAGTTTAATTTGTCTTTTGTGGCATTTGATTTCATTAAGAATTGGAAGAGATATCTTATTTTTTGTAAAAATTGTTTAAACTCTGATCTAGGGTAACCCGAGAGGGAAAAATCATGAGTTCAAGGCCATTCCACTTTCAATAATGCTCTTTTATGTGGTGGATGACCTTGTTGTATTGTATTTTGTTTATTTTGTTTTTGCAGGGACTCCATGTTCGTTTTGGCACGCACAATCATGAGGAAAATGACTAAAATTCACTGTCTCAGTTTGAAAACACAGTAGGTGTATGCGTTTAGATGGTGTAAAGGTAACAAATGTGTTTGAAAAGTTTGAAAATGAGGAGAGGGATGTGTGAAGGACCCCTTGGCATGATCCAAGTGTGATAGGAACAAGGAAGGCAATTAATCCATGGGAATTTATGACTGTCTTGACCCTTTAAGTTGGCTTTCACAGTTTGACAGTGTGTTGAAAATCACTGCATTTACATAGTTAGAAGTGGATTTGGTGTTGGTTTGAGTGTCAAGGGTGTGGTAGGGTGGATCCCCATCCTCATAGTTTGTTTTTGAAGGGTGGTAAGAAAAAAATAGTCCATTCAAACATGACTGTCCCTATCTACTACATGACTGTCCCAAAGCACGTTTGACTGTCTTAATAAGCAGTGTGTTGACTGTGAGTGAAGGGTAACCATGTTGGGTCGGTTGGGTGGGTATAGAATCAAGAGTAGGAGTGTTATGAAGTCCTTGAAGGGATCTCCAAGAGTATATGTGTGGTTGGAGTAGCCATTGTATGTTGGAATGGAGTTTTGAGTCCTAATTGGGTATGGTGTTGAGTGAGTGACTAGTAGGTAGACTTGTGGTGTTTGAATGTTGGACGGTTTGGATTTGGGTTCATACATGTTGGTGAGGGTTGATTGAACATGTTCCAATGAATGGATGAGGGCTAAGAAGCATGAGTAAGGTTTTGATGTATTGTACCTTGTGAGTACCAATAACCTTGTGAGGAGTCCCTCGGGGTTTTAGAGGGTTATCACCTTATTGTATAGGTGAGTTGGGAGAAAGATCTTCCCTATTGGTTGAGTTCCTTGGATGCTCTTCATCAAAGTGGTATCAGAGCAAGGGGAAAGATCTTCCCTATTGGTTGAGTTCCTTGGATGCTCTTCATCAAAGTGGTATCAGAGCAAGGGAGTAGGCCCCTTGAAGGAAGAAGTTGAGAAGTTGAAGGCAAGATGCCTCCAAAAAGTGGACTAGTAGTTGCTAGGGAGTTGAAATCCCTGAGAAAGAAGGTTGTAGCATTGGAAGCTAGAGATAGGAGAAGAAGAACCAATGAAGTTGAAAGTGATCAAGAAGGAGAAGAGAATGAGAATGAAGCCCCTCAATAGGTAGAGTTGGATCTAGAGGAAGCGAGGACAATTAGGCTCCTGAAGTTAGTGAAGGCGGGTGACCACAAAGCCAAGGCAGATCTACCAATGTATGGTGGTAAGTTAGATGGTGAATAACTCATAGATTGGATTGGAGCATTGGAAAATTACTTTGAATGTGAAGAAGTGGAAGAGAATCAGAAGGTGAAGGTGGATAAGTCAATATTGAAAGGACATGTCCTCCTTTGGTGGGATTGTGTGCAAGCAAATAGGTGGAAGAAAGACAAGCCAAAGATCACTTATTGGAACAAGATGGTGGAGAAGTTGAAAGGAAAGTTTTTGCCTAATGACTACAATTTTCAGTTATACAAAAGACTACAAAATTTGAAACAAAAAGATAAGGATGTGCAAGCATACACTGAAGAATTTCACAAGTTGGATATAAGAGTAGCACATGAGGAAGATGATGAAGAGAAGGTGTCAAGGTACCTTAATCGGCTGCGGTACAACATTCAAGATGAACTTAGTCTCACAACACCAAGAACAATATAGGAGTGCTCTATAAGTTGGCTATGAAGGTTGAGGAAAAGTTGCAAAGAAGGCAAGAGAGACAAGGAAGAGGTAGAGGGAACACCAACAGAGGAAGAGGAAAAAGACAAACTCAAGAAGACCAAGGAGATACAAGCAAAGGTAAAGAGCAAGTTACTTATTTTAGAGGAGGCTTTAGAGGCACAAGAGGCAGATTTGGAGGAAGAAGAGGTTCAATTACATTCACATGAAGGTGCTACAACTGCAATGAAATTGGTCATCCAACATTCAAGTGTCCAGAAAGACAAGGTTCATCATCATTGATGCTAATAAGAACACTATTGTGGGCATCCAAAGAACCATTGTATAGGAAATCTCTCTTCAAAACCACATGTAAGTGCAAGAATAAGGTATGTAAGGTTGTAGTTGATTCAGGTTCTACGAAAAGTATGGTTTCAAATGAAATTATTAGTAAGTTGAACTTACAAAGGATTCCTCATGAGTTACCATAAAGGGTGTCATGGTTGAATGATAAGCAATCTCTTTTGGTTAATGAACAAGCTATTGTTGAGTTTTCTATTGGTGATTATAAGGATAAGGTGATTTGTGATATTGTACCCATGGACTGTTGCCATTTACTTCTTGGAAGACCCTGACAGTATGATAGGCATGCATTGTATGATGGGAAAGAAAATACATATACTATAGGTAAAGTAGGGAAAACATATACATTGTTTCCACTTCTAGAGGATGATGAAGGTGCAGGTACAAGGACTAAAGTGATCATGTGTGGGAAGAAGGAACTTATCCCAGTTGACAAAAAGGATCAAAGTGCTATAGTAGACAAACTGAAAAACAAATTCAAGTGTAAAAGATGAGTGGGTGGTTGATTCTAAGGCTAATGTTTTGATTGGAATGGTATTGTGACCCTTGGTGCAGGATAAGGTGATTAAACCATGTGAAAGTGTAGTTACAAAGGTACAAGTTGCTGTTAAGACAGTGAATTTGGTGATAGATGTACAAGAACAACTTGGTCCAGGTGATGAAGAACATCATGCACATGAAGATGCAGTGAAGAAAGAGGTAAAGGAAAGGGTTTCTCATCAAGGTAAGAGTTTGTGTGAATGCAGGAGGACAAATCCAATTCCATGTCTGAGTCCAAGGACATCAAACAAACCATATCTAGATTTGAGTACCAAAGTGCAGTCCCATTTACAAACCAACAAGGATATGACTCCAAGAAGGCAACCACAACTTCAAGACTTGGACCCATGGAGAAGACCTGCATATGATAATGCATTTGGAGAGTATAATGGAGTGGATATCAGTACTTTCTCATGGGACATGAGTTCTTTTTGAGGGGGGTTGTATGGTGCAGGAGCACCTAGGCTACCATCAAGCCTCTATGAGGCAAATTTTGAATCTTTTGTGTTTTGAAGTATGAAAGTTGTAATAAGGTCTTGAAAGGCCATATAAGATGTAATAAGTCCATATATGATGTAATAAGGTCATTGAGACTAATGGTTTGTATGTTAGTCCTAATGGGGGCCATGTTGGCACATATTGACAAAATTGGCCTAATGTGGGAAATATGTCTCAAGAGGTCAAATATGATGTTTTATGCTGTCTAAGGGTCTTTGTGGATATATTTGGACCTATTTGTGTCATTTTTGAGTCATAGAAGTCATAGGTTGGGTCTAAGATTAAAGTTAGCCAAAGTTGTCAATATTGTCAAAAATTGCTCAATGCAACTTTTTATGTTTGAAGGGGTGATTAGGTGTTGGTTAGTAATGAAATATCGAATGTTGGTTCTAACCATTGGGTAAGGCATGAATACCTTTAAATAATCCTTTCCATGGCCCAAGTAAAGGTTGATGTGTATTGGAGAAGAAGACAACCAATAAAATTTCATTGTTTACTGCACTTTTCTTGAGAACTCCCACGTAACAGTATGTTCAAACTCATTCTTCAGCATTAAAATGTGTTGATCCACCTCTGGAGTTGATTGTGCATTGAAGGAGGGTGAATCTAGTTTAATTTGTCTTTTGTGGCATTTGATTTCATTAAGAATTGGAAGAGATATCTTATTTTTTTGTAAAAACCGTTTAAACCCTGATCTAGGGTAACCCGAGAGGGAAAAATCATGAGTTCAAGGCCATTCCACGTTCAATAATGCTCTTTTCTATGGTGGATGGCCTTGTTGTATTGTATTTTGTTTATTTTTTTTTTGTAGGGGACTCCATGCTCGTTTTGGCACGTGCAATCATGAAGGAAATTGATTGAAATTCACACTCTCAGTTTGAAAACACAATGGGTGCATGAGTTTAGATGGTGTAAAGGCAAAAAATGTGTTTTGAAAGTTTGAAAATGAGGAGACGGATGTGTGAAGGACCCCTTGTCATGATCCAAGTGTGATAGGAACAAGGAAGGGGATTAATCCATGTGAGTTTATGACTATCTTGACCCTTTGAGTTGGCTGTCACAGTTTGACAATGTGTTGAAAATCACTGCATTTACATAGTTAGAAATGGATTTGGTGTTGGTTTGAGTGTCAAGGGTGTGGTAGGGTGGATCCACATCCTCATAGTTTGTATTTGAAGGGTGGTAAGAAAAGAATAGTCCATTCAAACATGACTGTCCCAAAGCACATTTGACTGTCCTAATAAGCAGTGTGTTGATTGTGAGTGAAGGGTAACCATGTTGGGTCGGTTGGGTGGGTATAGAATCAAGAGTAGGAGTGTTATGAAGTCCTTGAAGGGATCTCCAAGAGTATATGTATGGTTGGAGTAGCCATTGTATGTTGGAATGGAGTTTGGAGTCTTAATTGGGTATGGTGTTGAGTGAGTGACTAATAGGGAGATTTGTGGTGTTTGAATGTTGGAGGGTTTGGATTTGGGTTCATACATGTTGGCGAGGGTTGATTGAACATGTTCCAATGAATGGATGAGGGCTAAGAAGCATGAGTAAGGTTTTGATGTATTGTACCTTGTGAGTACCAATAACCTTGTGAGGAGTCCTGTGGGGTTTTAGAGGGTTATCACCTTATTGTATAGGTGAGTTGGGAGAAAGATCTCCCCTATTGGTTGAGTTCCTTGGATGCTTTGCATCACCAAGGTAGAAATGTTTAATGATTACTCTAAAGAATCCAATTTGCAACACAATCCTAATTTACTAACTCCATCCAATATTAGGTGATTTAGGGGTAAGAGGTCTTACTCTTTTATTTGCTAATTTTCCCAAATCTATAACTCTTTGTAAGATCAAGTGACAAATTATTTAATAAATTTAGCCATATTCATAATAGTATACTCATAAATAATGCTAATAACTATTAATTTTGCTCACTTAAGCCATATAAATTGATTCACAACTTTTAATTCGTAATTTTTTGTAAACATGACAATGTTTAAATGGTCATATCTTCCATGTCCATTTACAAAATTTAAAAAATAAACTTATTTTATAAAGGTAGAAGAACATAGTTTTTTTTTCTCAAAAATAGTTTTTTCTCTCAAAAATCCCAGCCATTTAAGAGCAGTTTTATTTGCAATTCAACCCACTAGATTCCCATTAGAACATCAATTTAAATAAAGACAATTCTACTATTCCCAAGTTTGAGAAAATCTCTACTTTTGTAGGTTTTGTTCATCTTGGTTTGATAACTTTATCATAAAATGATTAAAGTACTTTCTTTAATATGGAGGGCCAATATAAGGTCACAACTCTTTACAAGCTTTGGCAACCACATAGAACATTGTATTGCAAGGCTCTTCTAATTGATTGTTTACTAAGAGTTAGTAAAGTTTTTTATAAGCTTCCTAATTCAATAATAAGGTTTCAGGTCTA
The DNA here is from genome assembly GCF_030272615.1 of Cryptomeria japonica. Taxonomy (NCBI): domain Eukaryota; kingdom Viridiplantae; phylum Streptophyta; class Pinopsida; order Cupressales; family Cupressaceae; genus Cryptomeria; species Cryptomeria japonica. Next base: position 418,200,036 of record NC_081409.1, on the reverse strand, counting down.
CAAGTAGAATGTTCGACCTACATGTATATATTTATGCCCCATAACCATATACGATATTTGGTATCGTGTATAAACAACCATACATGACATTTACCAATGGTAAATACATTTGCTCATTATAATGTTGATTGTGGCAAACTATCCAGATCTTGCCAAAAGATTTATAGATTAAGTTAACATACAACCTTCAATGTTGTCATTACAACTATCATATGGAACACTTCTTATGAATAAAGGTTTTTGATGCAAGAATTGATATTATTATTTCCAGGAAATTTGAGGCTTACTCCATTTATTAGTTCAAGCAAGATAATTCTTAAATTGCCATGAATAATATGCATATTGTTTAACAAGACTATTTGCAACATTATATAGGTTATGATATACATAAAATTTTCAAGTAGGATTTGAGGAAAATCAATATGGAGGCCATTATTTAGTGTCTCGATATAGTTGATGTGACAATGAGAAACTAAGTTTTTGTCATTTTATAGACAAAAATCTATCTTGAGAAATTAAAAAAATAGATATTCTAATACGAGATTCAATCATTGTCAATTATTATAGCATAGTTTATATCAAACAACTCAATTTCCGTCAAGGTTTCTATGACCATTGAAATATCTAAGTACTAGTTCCATTTATACTTGAAATACATATGCATGACAAACAAAATGTGTAGATCTTGAATATGGGCTGAACACAATTAGAAGGGTCATGAGTGATCTAGACACTTGAGACCCATCAAAATTATCACTTTCTCTTCAACACACTAACCAACACATTCAACATGGCTAAGTTTTCTATATAAAATAGCGAAAAAAGGAGTCAAGAAGGCATATTTAACACCTTTGAATCTGTCCAGAACAATCAAAATAAGAACTCAACCACTTATAATGGAAGCAATGGTTTATTTTGATAGAATGTTGAATACAATTATGTATCAACAAGTAACACACTCTTGTGCTAAGTTAAACTTATGAATTGATGTTGAGCCAAGCTCTTCAAGTTACTTAATTAGTCAATATTTATATATATATTTTTATTCTCATACAAATGTATTTATGTATCATTCATAAATAATATGATTATTCAAATATCATAATATAAAATACCTAAGCTTGTCTGCACACATGCAACCTAACTACATGAGTTTAGGTGAGTGTGTATGTTGATTTCATCATAACAAGTTACCTCCATCCGTCAAAACCTTTTTCCCGATTATACTATCTCTCTCCAACTTGAGAGAATGCCAATGATTCTTGTCACACCTGCACAATTAGTTGTCATCATAATCAAATTGTCTACCTAGTTGTCTTTATTTAAATAATTAGTACAATAATCTAGTGATTAAGCTAGGCTAATTAAACACAATGTGAAAATAACATATAGCTTTTGAGGAATTATATCTAGAGGTATAGCTTGTAGTGAGGTGTTAGAAGTTAGGGCTACAATGCAAATAATTGGAGACAAGGGACTCCCTTGCATGCTCAAGTAGTCCTTGTATTCTGCTACCAAGATCCTTGTAACATTGTAGTAAATTTCCCCACAAAGACCATTATTTTTGTCAATAACAACAGAAAATGAAGAGGGAGATTCAACAGTCTTATTCATATTGAAGAAACCTTAAAATTCTTTGAGAAGGGATTGAAGCTGAAAATCCATGGCTTGTTCAATGGGTCCTTGGTTTGTTGGTGAAGTTGAATGGTTATGAATGAGTCCACCAGGGATCAAGTCTTGCTGAGTGCAAGACCCTAACACCATAAGAGATGAGGTTAGGATCATGTGTTGAATGTCTTTGATGGAATATATACCCCTAGCCTTTGGTTCTTAGTTGAAGAGGTTTCAACCTATGTGATTCATGCTCCCATATCGAATAACAAAGTGATCTTGTGGATGATATAAAATCCTCTATAAAAAACCAGAAAGATATGACTTTAGATGTGACATTGCTACAACCCAAAACTGTGCCTTTTTCTCTTTGATCCTATTCTTGACAACTAAGGCTTCCAAGAAAGATTGCCAAGTTTTTGATATCTATTTATTTAGATAAGGAAGATAGGGCCATAAATAACTAAAGCTACTTATAAGTTCTGGCTCCATGTAACGCTCCATCTCATCTAAATTACATCATCTCCAAGCTCCAAAATAGGAATTTTAGCTACTTTAATTCTCCTAAACATGTCCTCTTAAATCTTGTTTTCCTCATTGGCTTGTTTTTTCTTGCTCATGATATTGTCATATTTAAGGCTCTTCATTAACTTGTTTATACCTTTCTTTATGGGCAAACAACTTGCTTGCTTCACCCCTCTCCCCCCACCATAAGGCCTATTTAGTACAATAGATTTGAGTTCCATCTTGGTTCATATTCAAAACATTCTCCACAATAGCTGCCTTTGCCAACACCTTCTCCTCCATAGGAGCTAGCAGTTGTGGTTGTGACGATACATTGGCATGTGTAGCCATATTAAGGTTTGCTTTCTAACTTGCTCCATCCAATTTATTTATATATTGATGAAGACCTATCACTACATTTCACATTTGGTTTATAAGGAGACCTATCACTAAATTTCACATTTGATTTTTAATGAAATTTACAATAAATTGAATGCATCATTCTTACTTAATATAACACATTATATTACACAATTATAATTTTAATAAAAAAATAATTTTCATTACTTAATTACAAAATATTATATTAAATTTAATAATGTCATATACAAACAAAGATATTATGATATTTGTCATAATATTATGAATCTATTTAACAACCCCATATATGTGACTCAAGCCACCATGAAATGGACAGCAAAAATACTACATACATATTTAAAATCATCTGATACCACCTACAACCCACAACCCTCAACAAGATTGACAACATCCAAAACACAAAGAAAACCCAACAGAAACCTGAAAACCATCACACTGCCACCCCTTGAAGTCGTCTCCCAATTGCAGATGCATCAAAATACATAGGCGCTGAATTCTAAATAAACACACGCCTCTAGACCAACCCTTCTTTGCTTTCCCATCACAAGGCAAAATCCTTATCACAAGAATTTGAAGGACACCTTGCAAAGAGTAGGGAGAAACTTGGACGATCATGATCAAAACATGTGGTAATGGCATCTATTAGTGGGTTCAATGATATAAGTATTTGCATGCAGGGAAACAAATAGAGGCAATCTCAGAAAGATCTCACCATTTTCATGAAATTCTAAGCAATGGAGACCAGATAATTTATCCTCTCACAACAAGTTTCAGTGGAAGGGGAATTTCATGGTCAGGGTTTTGAGGATGCATGGAAGCTGCAACATTGTTTGTGGGAAAGGAGAGGAGATGCAAGATGCCCACGTCATAGTAAACCAATTGCAGATAAAACAATCGAATTCATGTGCAAAAAAATATTGCAACGTGATGATGGGAGAAAGGTTGAATGATGTTATAAAACGCAAAATGAAGATGATGCTAGAGGGGCAGTTGTCGAGTTAGTTTAGATCCATTTTTTAACCTAATGTCGTGGAGAAAGATGTTCAAAGAGTTTGTCCATGCATTCAAGCTTTATCAAAGAAAGCCATTTAGATGATTTCTATATGCCTAATTTTGATCTTCTCACGGATTTCCTATCCATGTTCCACAAATTTGGGTGATGATAGAAAGCCTGTTAACAAGGAAATGAAAACATAGGAACAAATTTGGCTGATCTTGTCAGAAGGTAAAGAAACCCCTTTCATCCACTCCTCAAATGACTATTGAGATTGAATCTTTGTATGAATATTGAGGAAGAGATTTCAGAGCACAAGCGAACAATGGATTTAGCAGAGGAAAGTTTTGCCCTAGATATAGAGATTGAATAGTACAAGAGGCCAAGGAAATTGGACGCCCCAAATGATGTTGTTTGATTGTTGGTGGGTGATGGGTGTATGGGAAAGAGGACTACAGTGATGGAGAATCCGTGGTAAAAGGGGATGATGCTGGAACACTGACCAATGATTCGATGAAGAGGGAAAAAATGCAAGTAAATGTGTAGGAGAACAGAAAGAAAAAGCCTCAAAAGAAACAAGAGAGAAAAAGGATATCCAAATCTACTGCAACTAAAAGACCAAGAAATGTCTCATGACAGTTTACCATTAAAGAATTGTATCTATTCAGAAATTCCTATTAGAGCAATTGGTGGGCATGATTCAATGAACAACTATATGGGGAAGCTCTACATATGTGGTGGCTTATACCAAGTTGTTAAGTACTGTGCTGGGAGAGGATTGTCTAGTTTTTATGTTTAAAATACTGTCTTAGGCGTTCTGTAGGGCAGTTGATATTGATAACAAATTACACTCACTTCAATCATGGCCAAATTCCACAAAGTGCATGCAACTTATAGTGGTTTGGTGTGCAAGGATATCAACACTAGCCAGGAGAGAATCCCTGTCGTGGCTTCTAATGATAGTTGATAGACATGAAAGTGCATTGAAATTCATCACAGAAATATAGACCTTTGGAGGCAAAGTGATTAAAATAATCGCCCAGATGTCCTATATGCATGGCTAGTGGCAATCTCAGGGCAATAAAGTAGCAGTTGAGTGGATAATGAACATTTAATAGTTCAGACAACTGACAACAGTTTGCAAGCATCTAGGAACAGTTGTGAGAGAAAATATAGGAGCCAACAAGGCAGGAGTAAAGAAGAAAAGTCAGCATCCATCATGTCCTACGCATAAAAGGAGCTAGCATTCAAAGTGGAGTCAGTTTACCATTTCCAGCATCAAAGGATGGTTGAATAGGTCATCTATACTGAGTCTTTTAAACATTAATTCCCATGATGCTGAGTGGTAGGAGAAGGCAACACCTAACTAGCTGATTTTTAGGGAGTTCTTTTCACTTTTACACAAGTAGTGAAGCAAAATAATGTCGTCTTGTAAAAACATTGTTTTGTAGCTCACTAGTATGTTGAAGATTGAAATGCAAATTTGACCATTTTTAAGTGTTTTTAGATTTGTACTCTCTGCTATAGTACCTTTCAATTAATGAAATCAATGCATTTCAGTTTTTTAAAGTATGTTACAATGTGTAAATTGATAGTTGATGTTTATTTTTGTGACTTTATGTTATGTAGTCTCAAATATGTTCTATTTTTGCAACTTTTAAGCAGAAAATGCATATCTAACTTAAGTTGTAGTCCGTGTTCTTGTGAGATATAGTTGTTATTTGTGAAAATAAGTAGTCTCTTCATTCTAAAATTGCCAACACTAAAATCTTTCTACAAAACACACATACATGAATCTGCAAAACACTAAAGTTGTGCCTTTAATTAGTTGAATCATTGAATGTCCGTGTGAGAAAAAAATAGTATAGTGTTGAACATAGCACAAGACTGAGACATGGGGGAGGGGGTGGGCGTGTGGAAAGAGGCGAATCAGCCTTGAGAAAATCCTTAAATCTTATTCGATCACAAACACTTATTAATTGTCTTTAATCAACCAAACATCAATGAAAAATGAAACAATAAACACCAAACACATGAACACCAGGTTTTTAAATGGAAAACCCAATATGGGAAAACCATGGTGAGAATCACATTCACAATATGGATAATTAAATACATTGTTTCAGGCACAAGGCCAAGAAAGCTCAATGCTCTTGGTTTAGACTTCCAGGCTAAGGTACACAATCTTAGGGCAAGATACAATGGACTTGTAGTACTGAGACACACGATCCCAAGGTAACATACATATTTGCACAAGCTGCCAAAAGGACTCACTGTCTTTTGGCAGTTACAGAGAAAAGATGAATTGAAATGAGTAGGATCTCCTGATCATAAACACACCACAAATTGATATTCACACTTTTGCTTCAACACATATACTTCTACACCATCCTCAATCAATCCACACTACACTTCACACATCTGGACATCTATTTACATCAACTTATTCACCGTAGCACTCAACTAGGTCGACCACATATAGAAATGCATAAATTATAGAAAATCGGCTACCATGAGCAACTACGTTGAATGCAATCCACTCCAGGAGATAAAGGGGACCAAAATACATCACAACTTGTCTTCTTAAGTAGATTCCAATGAACCACACACACCAACACATCCTCCAAAGTTGGCATCAAACGAAATGTATAGATAAACAATAAAGCATGTTAACTAGTTGGTCCAAAAATATTATCCAATGCAAATAACTTAATGCGGATCTTCACACACCATGGTAAGACCCATAACAACACCTTAACCCAACCTCCAATGCATATCTAGATCAAAAGAGTATGATCCAAATAAGATAAACCAACTGAGTCAGCCAAAGACCAACCCAATAGACAACGCCGAACAACATAATAATTTAACCTCACTTGTGGAGAAAACCAATAGTTGAATCTTAAACTGGAACACTACACAAACAATATGAACATGTCCTCCAAGCCACAACACTCGAACTCACACTGCAACACATTCTTTCGACCAGTCCTGACAGACAGCCTCATTGTCAACAAACTGTAACAACCAACTTCAACACCTAAATTGCTGAGGACATAAAAACATAATAGTGCAACATCCACAAAACATAGACATTAAATCCAGAACCACAAGATATCATCTTCAAAAGAGGAGGAATGTAGAGCATTCTCCCATAAAAACTTTAAATACTCTTTCCTGCATATTTCAACTTCCAATACTGTCACCTTCCACAAACACCATATACTCATAGAATATTGCCACCAGACATCATAACAACATCTAAATAACAGGGTTTTGTTGTTCGCTAGTTCTGGTGTGGCCATCTACCGTGATAAGGGTTCGTTGTCGTCCGCTGGTTCTGGTGCGACCGTTTGTTGTGATAAGGGTTCATTGTCGTCTGCTGGTTCTGGTGTGGTTGTGTCTGTCGAGCAAAGGCAGACTGGTGAGGCTCCGAGGTCATGGCAAGGGAAACGGTCGTTTGGTGGTGGGTTCTTTCCTGTTTCTAATGCCATTTCCGTCATTTTGAAAGTAGATATGGAAAAAGAAATTGATCATAATGCTTATATTCTTTCTTTACATGGTGTGATATGCCAGTTTAAGGGTTTTTGGCCCAACCTCCCTCAGCTGCACTCTTGGATCTCAGAATAGTGGGAGCCTCTTATTACTGCTAAAGTTCATATTTTCCCCTTGGCTAAGGGGTTTTTTATTGCTAAATTTGATAATGCCCTGGATAGAAACAAAGTTTTATGTGATCATTTCTTTAGCTAGGAGGACAGATTTTTGTTGATGATTAAGCCTTGGCACTCTGATTTCAACCCTTCTTTTGAAACGTTTAATAAGATCCCCATTTGGGTTAGGATTCCTAATCTCCCCCTTCATTTATGGACCGATTCTCTTTTAGAGGAAGTGGGTGAGGCCCTTGGAGATTTTTTGATGGTAGATAATGAATCCTATGATATTTTTCACTGCACCTTTGCCCGAATTTTGGTTGAAATGAATGTTTCAAAAGGGCTACCTACTGAGATTTTTCTCAAATCTTCAAAGGGCTCTTGGGTTCAATCTTTGGAATATGAAGGGATTCCCTTTCGTTGTAGAAGATGTTTTAAAACAGGTCATGTGGCTGCACAATGTGGATTTGAGAAAAAGGCAATGACGACTACATGGTGGAAAAGGTGTTTCTCAACAACATTATACAGTTAAGAAGAAATTTGAGCAAAATAGGAGTTTTTCTAAGGTGGTTGGCATGGAATCACAAGGTCGTGGAGCATCCTCTTCAAATTTCATTGATGGTGGGGTTGCTGAAGTTGTGCAAGAATATCATGTTGAAATCGCTAAAGTGCGTGAGCATGGGCCTCAACTTTCTGGTGATAGCGTTCTGGTTACCAAATCTGGCGACTCTTTTGATAAGGCCATGCCTACTTCGTCCCCTGTCGATGCTAGGGTTTTTCCACCTACTGGTTCTGGTGCGGCTATGTCTATCAATCAGAGGCGGACTGGTGATGCTGGGGTTTTGCTGTGTTTGATGATTTCACCGCCTACCAATGTTGGGGTTTCGCCGTCCGCTGGTTCTGGTGTGACTGAGACAGTGGCTGTAGACATTCATTCTCAATATTTTGGCGCCCTGGCTTGGCATGACAAGGAAACACAAGTGGAAAAGGGATGTATTTCTGTTAAGGGAAAGAAAGCTAAGTTCTTTAAGCCTTCTTTTGACATGAATCTTCGATCCCATAAGAGTAGCTCTAAATGTAAATCTTGATGGTGCTTGGTTGGGGGCTGATTTTAGGTTGGCTGCTGACTATTCTTTTTGCAGCTTTGTTTTAGGTTGTGGGGGCCTATTTTTTAAAAAACCCATGTTTTTGGTTATGGGTGTCCTTTTTACCTCTGGTTGTCTAGTGCTTTCATGTTCCTTTTGTTAGGACAACTTTTTGGTTGAGGGTTTGATGTTTTGACTCTAAACCTTTTATAATCTTCTTTGTAAAGGGTTTCAGGGCCCCTTCAAAACCCGTTTTTGCCTTAATCCAAAACATCTAAGCAATCATTTTCGGACCATACATACTAAGAAATAATTATATTGACAACAATGATCACAACTGTATTGAAAATACAATTGAACAACTACAACTTCCTCTTCACCTTTGTCATCAATACACACAAGTGTGATATCAATGACAACACCATGTAAACTACCAACAATCTCTCATGGCAAAAAGTTTGACATCGATGACAACACAAACTGATGTTTCCAACAATCTCCCCCTTAATCATTGATGGCAACACTTGTACCACCAATCAACAATAAACTCTCCAACTATAATTGGTGCACCTAGTTTTGCTCATGATCTCCATTTTTGAGTATTTTCTTGATTTAAGTCTTGTCATAGGTTTCTAATGTTGCCTTAGGTTGTTATGATTCTTTTCATGAGTGTTTGATCTCATTTTGTGTTTGAGAGGTCAAGTTTTGCCTTGTAAGGTTTGAGTTGTCAGTCTTGTGCTCCTAGGCCCAATAAGGCTAAAAAATGGAAATTTGCCTTATAAGCCTAGTTATGCTTTCGAAAGTATTGGATCATGTTTAGGAAGTGTTTTTGATCATGAAAAAATGTTTTAGGGAGGTTGGATATGATTGGTTGTTCACTTTTCTACTTGGAGCAACAAAAGTTGTCATGTTTGCTTGTGCAAAATTGTCATTTTGGACATTTTCTTGTAAAAACAAGACAAACATGCTATGTGTCCATACAGGACTTGGTAACTACTTCAAAAAATTATTTAAATGCCTTCCTCTTCTTTGTAATGGTTGGCTTTTGTACTTTAAAAAAAAAATCCAATTGAAAGAGCAACTTTTTTGGTTTTTAACATGGTTTTTCCTCCTTGGGAATAGTAGTCTGTACAAAATCTCACCATTTCCATACTATTTTTTTTGAATAGAGATCTTGTATATTTCATGCTCTCAATGTAATCGGTTTGGCAATTTGACATTTGGGAGTTGTTTGTAAATAATCTTTTCAGTTTTGCAAAGTTGCTGCCTTGTCAAGGGTTTTGAGATCCAAAATGCATACACTTGACTAGTTCCAGGTTTGGGCTCCCAAAATGGTCTTAGTCAAGTTGATTTGCACCTGTATAGTTTATATATGCTTTACATTTTCCAGGGGTGTTGTTTGGAAGGAAGATGAAAGCTCTTACTAGGCAAGTTTTGCTAACTTGGCTAGTATGCTCTTAAAGTTCATGGTTTGGACTCAAAACACAATTTGAGTTATGCAAACAAAGAAAAGATGTATGCACACTTCCTTGTAATGATTGGAATATGATTGGTGTCTCAAAATAGTGACAACATTCCTCAAACAATCAATTTCTTGTTCATGGCAGCAAGTACCTTGTTTTTGGGATTTTTAATGGCTTGAAGCAAAGACACCTTGTGTTTGAGTTAATGTTCAATGGAACCAATATCAGTGTTTGTTCTCAGTATTGAAAATGTGTTTGGGTGATGAGGAAACAAGGTTGAAACTTTTTTGGAAGTTCCAAGCACCCTAAATACTGAAAATCACAGTGCACCGCTGTCCCAAGGGTTTTGACAGTCATGTTTTTGGGTTTTTCAGTTTGTATGCCATTCGTTTGACATTATGCTTGCAGGGTAGGGTTTTTGAACATGTTGAAATGATGTTGCAGAGGTGTGAATTGAGTAGGGAGATAAGGTACAAGGCCAAGAAGTGATTGACCAAACTCTAAGTTGCCAAACCCTCACAAAACCCTTGTTTTGAGGCTACAAAATAGGACAGTCATAAATTGACCTTCTCAAGACCTCTCTTGGCACTAATTCATGATTTTGGCCAAAAGGGTACTCAAAAATATTTACCTTTTTCAGATATTCCAAGATGGGAGTGAGTAATAAGCAAAATAGTGTTTCATGAGGGCTAAAAAGGGCTTCTTCCTTGTAGCCCTGTTTTGAAGAAAATTAAGAACCCGATTGAAGGGAGGATTATGAATCTTGCAAAACCCTTAAAAATTAATCCAAAACAACTTTGGAAACCTTGTGAAGTCCTCAGAACTCCAGTTTAGACCTTTGGGGGTTTGGACCTAGCATGGTGGAAAGCTTAAAACCTCCCAAAGAACAGTAAAACCATATGTAAAGTGAGCAAAAGTCAAAGATTGAGAAAAGAATCTATTTGAGCAAGGTGGAGTATGCTTGAGTAAAGGAGGTGAACTAAAATGATAGGGTGATTGCCCGAGAAGAGAAGTGAAGAGATGAATAGCTAACAAACAAAGTTGATATAGCAAACACACATTGAACACAAAAACTAACCAATTGGTTGATTCTAGCAAAGATTTAGACTTATTGGAATCTTCTCACTCAAAAATCCCTATCAATAATTCTCTTGACCTTGACATCAAGGACACAGGCCACAACTTCTTCAAACAGTTCTTCCCCTTTCTGAGTATACCTCCGATATCTACAAGACTCCCCCTTTAGGGATATCTCTCTTCTATACACATTTTCCTGCAACTAGGAATCCGCAACCTTCATTTCTCCCCTTGAGCGTAGCCACCACATCAACCCAAGAGATAAAAGATAGACTTTGAATCTCCCCCTAGAAAGATACACCACTTCTATGCAGCTAGTTTGAAGTGGGAGGGGCAATAACTCCTAAATTTTGTCAGAGATACTCAAAAGTATCCTTTGACAGTGCCTTGGTAAACATATCTGCAATCTAATCCTTGGGAGGCACATACTCCTCCTATCAGGGATATTTCTTTTCTGCACACCATTTCTTGCAACAAGAAAACCACAACCTTCACTACTTCCCCTGAGAGTAGCTACCACATCAATCCAAGAATCCAAGAAACAAAAGATAGAATTTCAATTTTCCCCTAGAAAGATACACCACTTCTATGCATCTAGTTTGAAGTAGGAGGAGAAATAACCCCTAAATTTTGCCAAAGATACTCAAAAGTATCCTTTGATAGTGCCTTGGTAATGATATCTACAATTTGATCCTTTGCAGGCACATATTCTAATTTGACTTCCTTCTTTGCAACGTTCTCTCTTAAGGAATGATAGCGAATAGAAATGTGTTTAGCCCTTAAATGCATCACCAGATTATTTGAAATGCTAAATGCACTTATATTATCACACATAACAGGAATTGACTCATCAAAGATCACCTTGATGTCTTTAAGAGTTTGCTTCATCCACATTACTTGAGTGCAGCAGGATGCCGTTGCAATATATTTTTCTTCTGATGTAGATAATGAATTGAATCATGCTTCTTGCATAGCCAAGAGACCTTAAATATTTGATCTTAGTTTTTATTTGATTCTCAACCATATATTTGAACACCTTAAATCTATCTAGTGCTTCTAATTTCTCCTTTAAGAAAGCAACTCATGTCATTCTAGAATAATCATTAATGAGAAACATAAAATACCTTTCACCATTTAGTCCTCTTGTCTCTGTAGGTCTGCATTGGTCTGTATGAATCAACTCCAAAGGTTTTGTAATAGAATACTCCTTGAATTTATTCCTTGTTTGCTTTCCAATCTAACATTCCTTGCACACTGTATTGTCACATTTTATAATCTTTGTCAAATCTCTTATAGTTTGAGTAGAACTGATCTTCACCATGTTGTCAAAGTTAATGTGTCTCATCCTTTTGTGCCACAACCAACATTCACTACTATGTGTGAAAAGATAACTACTTCCCCTATTTTCCTTTATGTAATAGACATAATCATTTGTTCTTATACCTTCCGCAACTAACCTTTCAATACATCCTTTTCTAATCTCACATTTGGATCCATGAAATATGAGCTTGTAGCCTTTACTGCACATCTAACTCACACTTAAAAGATTATGTGTCAAACCCTTAACACAATAAACATCATTTGTCTTATGTTTAACATCAATGGATATGGTTCCTTTACCATAATAGGTGCAACCTCCTAACCAACAATCTTCATTGATCCACCATCATACTTTTCAAAGTCTATGAACTTCCTTTAAATTGTCACTTGTCATATGATTTGAGCATCTAGAATCAATTATCCAAGCTTTAGGTTCCACTTTTGCATGTAGTGCAATCTTCACAATCATTAATCTTTCATTGTTCTTCTCATCATGCAAAATACCTATCCTTTCATTATTCTTTTCTTTTATGGCTAAAAATAATAATTCATCATTTGAGTCATCACAATCTTCATCTTCAAAGGAATAGGTCTCCATTGAATAAAAATTCTTGTTAGGCTTGTCTTTGTCATCTATTTTTTTTATTATTGTCATCTCTTATAAAGTTATCCTTTCTCATGTTATCATCATCGAATTTATTATATTTATCTTCCTTGAAAGTACATCTAGCAGCATAATGATCAATTCTTTCACAATTAAAATATTTAAAGGACAACTTACCTTTGTATTTTCTGGATCCTTTCTTTAGTCTTCTCACAAAGTTTGCTTCCACATCATCTAGATCATTGCTTGTTTCAAGTACATCTTCAATCTTATTGGTAGCTTTGAATGTAGTTTTCTTCTTGACATTGTAATGATCCTCAAATTCTAATATCTCAAAGGTAGAGAGAGATCCATAGAGCTGATCCTAGGTATATGTATCCATGTTACGACTTTCTTCAATAGCATACAACTTAGGTTTATAAGATCTAGGTAGTGTCCTCATTAATTTTCTCACTTCATTTTCTTCCAGTTTTATACCAATACCTTTGATTGCACTTACAACCTCATTCACTCAGTGCAGGTAACCTTCAATGTTATCATCTTTATACATCCCCAAGGTCTCAAATCTACACTTTTTTTTCCTGCATCTTGACTTGATCTTTTGACCTCCTTCATAAATGCTTCCCAACTCATCCCAAATTTCATTTGCAAATTTGCAGCCCATGACCTTCAAGAACTTTGAGTCACTCAATACTAACATTTGGATTGCTTTCCTTGGCATCATTCTCATGCACCTTGATCTCATCCAGAATATAAGGACCACTAGTTATAGTAGTATAACCAATCTTAACAATATCTTATAATCCAAGCTACAAATAATTCAAATGATATTCCATTCAGACCTTTCAAAAGGAATAATTTGTGCCATAAAACTTTATTATTACTTTGTAAATATTCTCCTACATCACTCCAGACCTTCCTCAAGTGGTTAAGCTTTTCTTAGAGGAACCTTGTTCTGATACCAATTATTTAACATACCACAAGACATGGAGGGGGGATGAATCAATCTTAAGAAAATCCTTAAATCTTATTCATCAAAAACACTTATTAATTTTATTTAATCTACCAAGAATCAATGAAAGATGAAACAATAAACACCAAATATATGAACACCATATTTTTACGTGGAAAACCTAATATGAGAAAAACCACGATGAGGATCAAACTCACAATATGAATAATTAAATACAACGTTTTAGGCACAAGGCCAAGGAAACTCACTGCTCCTAGTTTGGACTTGTAGGCTAAGGCGCACAACCTTAGGGAAAGATACAATGGACTTGCAATATTGAGATACATGATCTTTCAGAAATATACAAATCTACACAAGCTACCAAAAGGATTCACTACTTTCTAACAACCACATAAAAAAGATGAAGTGAACTAAGTAGGATCTCCTGATCATAAACACACCATAAACTAATATTCATACTTCTACTTCGACACATATACTTCTACATCATCCTCAATCAATCCACACTACAATTCACACATATGCACATCTATTTATATCAACTTATTCATCAAAACACTTAACTAGGTTGGCCATGGACAAAAGAAACATAAATTACACCATGAGCAACTATGCTAAATGCGGTCCACTCTAGGAGATAAAGGGGACCCAAATACATCACAATATGTCTTCTTAAGTCAATTTAAATGAATCCACACACCAACACATCCTCCAAAGTCAACATCAAATGTAACGTGTAGACAAACAATAAATCATGTTACCATTTGACCCAAAAATAATTTCCAATGCAAATAACTTAATGTAGATTTTCTGCTTAAGGCAGAGGATCTGCTTAAGAAAATTACTATGTAGTGTCTCCTTGGGTTCTTTGCTGTTTTTTGTTGTTTAGCTGTTTTTTCTGTTCGCCGGTCTTTTGACCAGTTGATCTGTATGTGGACTCTATTTTCTCAGCTTTATTTCTAACTATGTTGTAATGGTTTCGGGTCCGTAAAACCTGTTTTTCAATCAATCAGAACTTAATGTAGATTTTCACATGCCAGGGTAATACCCATAACAACACCTTAAATCAACCTCCAATGCATATTTAGACCAAAAGAGTATGATTCAAATAAAATAAACGAATTAAGTCGACTAGAGAGTAACACAACATACAACAAGAAACAACAAAACAACATAACCTCACTTGTGGAGCAAACCAACACTTGAATTTTGAACAAGAACACTGGACATACAACATGAACAGTCCTCCAAGCCACAACACTTGGACTCACACAACAGCACAATGGAGAGCATTATCTGAACTAGTATTGATAGACAACCTCATTGTTAGCAAACTGCAACAACCAACTTCAACACCTAAACTGCTACGGACCTAAAAACATAATAGTGCAACATCCACAAAACATAGACAATGAATCTAGAACAACAAGATATCATCTTCAAAAGCAAAGGAATGTGTTCATTCTCCCATAAAGACTTTTAAATACTCTTTCTTGCATATTTCAACTTTCAATGTACTATCACCTTCCAAACACACCACATACACAATATCATTATCAAACATCATAAAAAAATCTAAACACTCATTTCTAGACCATACAGACCAAGCAATAATCAGATTGACAATAATGACTAGAACTGTACTGAAAAATACAACTGAACAACTACAACTTCCTCTTCACTTTTTTCATTAATAAACACAAGCGTGACATCAATGGAAACACCATGCAAACTGCCAACAATCTCCCATGACAACAAGTTTGACATCAATGACAACACAAACTCATGTTTCCAACATATAGGTCTTGAAATCAATATGGTGCATCACCCTCATAGTCTTAGGTTTCATTCCAAGTCATCTTTTTCCCTTTTCTTAGGAAAGTCATTAGTTAAGTTTAGATTAGGTGAGCTCCAAGGGAACCAACCCTCTCTTGAGGTTCAATTCCACCATTCGTTACCCACAAATTGGGAATGATATGATGTTTCACACAGTTGTTGAATTGATATCTCAGTAAGAGTACAAACTTCAATGATAACAATCCTAGTAACCCATAAGAATAAATCCAAATTTTGTTTCTCTTTATCTATAAAGGATATAAAATTAAAGGTAGGTTTCTTGTGATGATGATGATTCCTTTGGAATCTTAGTTTAATCATTATGTTGAAGCTATTATGGCTTATCATAGCATTAAAATGGTCCATACCAAAGGATTCAAAAAAGTGTTCATTGAAAAGGACGCTATGAACATAATTCGATTCCTAAAAGGCACTGAAAAGCCCATCTAGATTATAGAACCTTTCATTAGCAATTTTGTTGAGTTGGCAAAAGACTTTGAGGAGGTCGAGTTTACCCACATGTGTGTGAAGGTAATTAGGTGGCTGATGCTTTCACCAATTTGGGTGTGACTAGTGACAACTTAATGAGTTGGGAGGATTTTGATTATATCCCTCCACTAGCCAAAAACACAATTTCTAATAATTACATCCATCATGAAGGAATTTATGGACAATGCCCCTTTAATGATTCTTGGTAAGTTCACACACACTTTGTGGGCAATATTACCTATCCTCGTTCAAAGTTTTTAGAAAGATACTTAGGTGTTTTAAGGATAAATAAATTAAGAAGTGTCTTTGTTAATAATACAAATTTTTAGAATGAGAGTGGTGTCCTAGACAAGAAGATTATGTAGTTTCCTAGTTCAAAATTTGATATTGTTGAAGATTAAATGGTGCAAACATGACACATTAGAGTTGAAGACACAATATATTGTGTTTAAAATGGAAGAGCCTAGAGACAAAGGATTTCATGGTTGTATGAGTGTGTTTCATCATTTGCTTGACTTTAATTAGTTAAAAAAATTTCTTTCCCTACAATCTAATTGTCAAGGTAATTGATCTCAACCCTCTATCTTTCAACTACATAGAACATAAAATTTTGGATTACAACTTAATCCAAAAGTTTATGTTCTATAATCCATGGATTGTGCAAATCTTATACCATCTATTTCAACCGCATTTCAATAATTACAACTATGCTGACTATTCACTCAACGTGATTGAATTTGATTGACCAGTTAAGAGAATTGATTAATTAGTCAGAAAAAGGTGATTTCAAAAAAATTGGGTTGACTAGTTAGTTAGAAAAAGGCAATTACTCACTAGTCAAAATTGAGAGTCAGTGACAGATACTCATTTTCAACATTTGATGCAGGAAATTGAGATGAAATTAAATTTGGAGAGAAATTTTGGTTTTCAAAAATGTATAATAAAATTGAAATAATACGAAAATAAAATTGATTTGAATTTAGGGAGAAATTTATTTATTTGAAATACAAGATAAATAAAACTAAATAAATTTCTAAATAAAACTAAATAAATTTAGAAATTTATTTAATTTGAGAGAAAATTGTTAGCTAATTAAATAATTTAGTATAATTACGCCGAGAGGCATATTACACTAATAGACAGATGCAAAAACCTCTGTCAATAAAAAGAAAAGTAATTTAACTTGACATGCATTTGGACATCAACAAATTTGTCAATTAAAAAAACATTATCTATATTATTTAAATTATTTTATTTAAATTCAAATCACTTTAAAATTGGTCTTAAAATATTACCATATTTAAAAAAAATTAGTAATCAAAATATAATATAAAATATAAATAATAATTGAAAAAAAACTTATAAATTAGATTTCATAATTTTAAAATGCAAAGTTTTTTTCTTGTTTTAAGAAGGAAAAATCATTTAATTTCCTTTATTATTACTAGATTATATAATTTTTAAATGTAATATTTTTTTTTGGTGTTAAAAAAATCCCTAATCAAAATATAATATAAAATAAAAAATAATAATTTTATAAAAACTTATAAATTAGATTTTATAGCAAGTTTTGTTGTTTTTAGGAGAAAAAGCATTTAATTTTCTTTATTATTATCAAAATTATATAATTTTTAAATGCAATATTTTTTTGCGTTGAAAGCAAAAAAATGCATTTCCTTTATTGTTATCAAATTTTATGTAATCAAAATATAATAAAAAATAAAAAATAATAATTAGAAAAAACTGAAAAACATTTAATTTTCTTTATTATTACTAGATTATATAATTTTTCCAAGTCCAAACTTCTTGGCTACAATAATTCTCTAAAAATAATACATTTAACTTATGTCAAATATTGAATTTTTGTTATGGCTATGGTGTGCCCACGATTGAATTTTGAATGGGAAGAGCAAATGAGACAATATCAACGACAATACCAAAGAGAATATCAAAGGGAGTATCAAAGACGACAATGAGAACAAATGGCAGGAGTTGAAAGGGAAGAACAAAGAATAAGAGAAAATGAAGCTCAAAGACAGAGATATGCTAGAAGAGGGGCAAAAGTAACAATACAAGAATTAAAATTTCAAAATAGAAAATAACAAAATATAATTAGAAATAGTGTTGAACAACTCTCTCATTTTCAAAGAGAAGAAGGCATCAACGTAATGTAGTGCCCCTTCCTGATTCATCCTTTATGAGAGGATGTGATAAATATTTTTGGACTTGTTCATGCTCTTGATGCCTCTTGTTTCATTCTTTATACTGATATTCTCTTCGACATTAGTGGGTTCGTTATGATATATACGGATGGTGTTATATCTTGGACTATTATGATGATTGGACTTGTATTTGGTGATCTATATGCACTTGTTATTCATGTATAAATTATATTGCTCATGAGGATATGATGACATCTTACTAGTGCTTACCCCAATTCATGATTATATTGGATGAGTAGATGCTTTGATTGTCGTGATTGCTTGCTACTGTATTCATGATAGAGACGATGCCATATCACTCTTTATGAGCATGATATGATGTTGCGATTCTCTTCACTTGCTTGCTTATTTATAATATATGCAATTGTACATGTTGTCTTGTGGTTATTGGTGGTTGCAGGGTTGTAGGTATTAGACATCGACTCCACCTGGTCTCACAGGTCTGAGCATGTCTTTATCCCAATGGAAAGTTGATCGGAGGTGAAATAAGTTCCTTCTACACACTCTAGGCTTAAGTTGATACCCTTGTCAGTTAGTGTCTGGTTTGAGTTGGTAGTAGAGTCTTGTGATGTTGTGAGTATTTGATTATATGATCAACTAATATTGGTTCATATAGTTTACTAATGTTAAATTAAATTAATTGTTATATAGTTTTGATATTTAATTATTATTTAGGTGATTTATTGATTTAGGTTTAATATTCATTAATATTATTCGATTAATGCTTTATTGATTTATTGGTTTATATTTAATTGATGTATTTATATTTATTTAATTGGTTTAGTGATTTATTGTTTAATTGATTATTGATTATTTATTGTTTAATTGTTATTTTTAATGTTGGTTATAATTTATATTTAATTGTGGCATTTAATTATATTTCCTTTGATTTATCTATTGGGCTTTGATTTATTATTTTATCTATTATTGTTTATTATTTAATTATATTCTCTTGTTACTATTTGGATAATTAAAATATTATATTCTTACCTACCCTGTATTACTATTGGTTGAGATTTGGGGGTAAGTAAATAATAATATTTTATATTCTTACCTCGAATTTGGGAAGGGGGTGGGGGTTGGTTGGTATGGAATATAGTATTTTGCATTATTCTGATTGGTCAATTCTATTGCATAGTTTTTGAATGTATTATTATTTGTTCAGTTTCCTGTGCAATTGCTGAGGTTGGTCTCTTGGAGTATTTCTACGATTTTGGAGATTGTTGGATTGTTGGATTTTGATTTTGTTGGAGCTTGGGGATTTTGGATTGCTCTTCTTCAAATTGCTTTACCATAACTTGTATTCCTTCAGGTTGGAGATTTCTCTTCCTTCTTTGCATTTTGAATTAAAAAGTTTTGTTTGCATTGTGTTTGGAAAAGTTGCTTGTTAGGCTGGGAATTGATAATGCAACAAAATATTTACATGGTTGAAGGAAATATTATTGTTATACATTGTATAAAGTATAGTTTGGGGTTATATGTATTTGTAATTTAATATTTTCTTTTACTGTTTGGTATTGTTGGAAAGGGCTCTGCGATTGCTCCGTGTCTATGTATAAATGTTGGTCTAAGTATGCTGGAATTGATTCATCGACGATTCTTTTGGGTTGATTATCATCTTGTTAGAAGCTCTTAACCGTCCCTATCTAAGTGTTGGCTCCCTGCGCACTATTGAGAGTTGTAATTGATTTCCTAAGAGTATTTATCCATGTTTCATTTTTCATTGGTTATTGGTCAAGTTCCCTTGCTTATTCATTGTTATTGCACCTCTAAATGTATGGTTTTGGCGCCATATTGAAGCCTTGATATTTCATCCCGTGTCATCTTAACTTGATTATTTTGTTTTCTGAGTCTTATGTGCGGATGTGCTAATCTGGGAAATGAGCTATTAAAATTGGTGGATGTGCTATTAAAATTGGTGTATGCGCTACTAAAACTGGTCTATGCGCAATTATTTCTTGCAGATGTGCTAAACTGCTCTATCAGTAGTAATTTTCATGATTTCAACTTCTTGTGTCGATTCTCTTAGGTCTGTTCTTGTACTAGATGCATTTGTTGTTTTGGTTGTTTATTTATTGTTTATGGCTCCAACAAGATGTTAATGCATAGTTGTTGAGGGTATCTTGTTAGCTCCAACAAGTTGACAAGCCTTGCTATAGAGGATAGTTTATGTTAGCTCCAGTGAGATAGTTGTACCTCGCTGTTGAGGTTTGATATTGTTTATGGCTGAGTAAGAAGGATATATGCCTTTCTCTTGATTATTGATATGTGGATTATTGTTGAGGCTCCTATTTATGTATTGGCATTTTGTGATTTAATTATTGTGCTTATTGCATATGTTATGTGGATACTTTCTTGGTATTGTCATTGAGCCTCCTAACTATTATTGTGATTATGTATTTTGTATACCCTAAGGTCTTGGAACATGGTTAGGGGGAGTGGGCTTCCATGTGATGGCTAGGATCAAGAGAGAATGGACTATCAAGAGGTTCCTTGTAAGGATTGTAGGCACCTAAAATTGTTCTGTCTAATAAAATAAATATTTTATTTATTTAATTATTTTATCCTAAGTCTTCTATTAAATAAATAAATTCTTATTTATTTAGTTAATTCATTAATCCTCTTCTAAGCCTTTCCTCATTTAAATAAATACTTTTATTTATTTAAATTGTCCTTTTCCTAAATTAAATAAATATTTTATTTATTTAATTGATGCCACTTCCTCTATTAATTAAATAAATCTTTATTTATTTATTTAATTTATTAGCCTTTTCTACCCATGACACATGTCAATCATCTATTAATTCTTCTCTTAC
Organism: Cryptomeria japonica; assembly: GCF_030272615.1. NCBI lineage: Eukaryota > Viridiplantae > Streptophyta > Pinopsida > Cupressales > Cupressaceae > Cryptomeria > Cryptomeria japonica. The sequence goes on along the minus strand of NC_081409.1, from coordinate 418,179,011 downwards.
CTACCCCTTTTATTATTTTATTATTTTCTCTACCTACCCTTTATTCGTAGCCAACCATTTATCTTTACACGTCTTAATCTTATCCCTCCATTTCTTACTGTGTTCTCCTCTTCCCTTTCAACCCTAATTATCTAATTGCCTAATGACTACGTCAATCAAGCCTTCTTGCGATCTAGCTATCAACCACAATCCGTTCTTTGTTGAGCTCTTGTGCACACATAAAATTTGAGAGCAAATATATCAAACAAGATCAAAGGAGATAGAAGACAATGGAGATTGAAACCCTACTAGACATGTGAATGGTATATCTTGTTTTGTTATTGTTTATTTGCATGATCTTAGGTATCTTCATTTGTGTATGGTGGATGATTTTCATTGTTAGGCTAGGGTTTTTGTGGTTGGATCTTTGTTAGTCTTTCAATATTATTATTTTCATCATCCATTTTTACTATATATATTTTGGCTCACCCGGTGGGACTCTTGTCCCTTTTTATTTTGACATCTTGTTTGCAAATTTGTGTTTTTGGAAATTTGTAGGTTGGATTTTGTGATGATTCTCTTTTATTTTGCGCCTGCGATTGATCTTACTGCGTTTTTGATCATCTCCGTGTCTCCGATGATTTTGGTTATGTTTCTGATTTGTCTTTTTGTTTTGTAGATCTCAGATCTAGAAATTGCGTCTAGGTTGTTTATTGTCACGTTTTTGATGTATTTCCACGTCTAGGTATTGTATTATTGTATTTCTATTTTGTAGGTTAGGTTTTTTGAAAATCGCGTATGCGACAAGAATTTTCATGTCCTTGTTCAAAAATCGCATCTGCGCAAGCTATTTTCGCGTTTGCACTTTTTCTATTTGTTTTGCAAGTCTGGGCTCCTAAAATTGCGTTTGGGTTCTCTGTTTCTGTGCCTGCATCATCTTTTTGCATCTGGTATAGGCATGTTTGTGTTTTTCAATTTTTTCATTTCACTTTATCTTAGGGTTTTCAGATTTTAGTTTTTTCCGTAACCTCTTTTGTACAAACTAACAAAGTGGTGCAGTTGTTTTAAAAAGGAAAAAAAAACAAAACGTATTGTCGAAGGCCCCTATTTCACAAAGTCATTTGGGATTTCTAAAAAAATTACCTAACCTGTGTGCTTGCAGGAGGGGTATCATTTCACAAATACTAACAAGTTTGGTGCAGGACCTTTGGCAAAGATTTGATTTTGAAATTGCTTGCTTTGTCTTCTTTAGTCTAGCAAAATAGTTCAAGAGGTTCTCTAAAATTAACAAGTGTCTCTTGTGTCTTAAGCAATAGGTTCTTTTTGTTTTACCTTTTAGAGGGCCTTCCTCCTGAGTAGCCCATAAGGCCAAGTGAGAGGGAACGACCCAAGTGGTAACGAGATAAAGCCAATCTCTTCCAAGCCACTATAAATAAAAGTGTTTGTGATGAAAGTTGCAAGCAACGGGTATTATATGCTACTATAACGACGTTATGACTCCCCATAAACCCTATAGAGGGAAACCTTTATAGGCTGGGAGGCCTTCCATTTAACGAAGTGTAACAAGCTGCTGATTATAGCCACCTGAACGGATGCCCTTACTAGACACCTTTTTGTGTTAGAAACCAAAAACCTTCTAGTTGTTGGTACATGAGGTTGGACCTTTGATATTGTCTCACATTCTTACAGTTCTTAGTAGAGATACAAAGTTCGACACGAGGAGTTTTCATGGGGACTGGTGCTTGGCTGCCCCAGAGAAGTGAGTGTTGTGGAGGGGATCCAGTGGGGTCAAGAATCTAAGTATCCACTTTGAATAAGCGTATTTGGGAAACCAAGTGAGATCCAACAACTATTGTCCTGGCCATCCTTAGGATTTGTACTTGTCTTCATTATCAAAGAATCAATCAAACATTTTTAACAAACGTTGTGTCTGCCATGTTTTCCAAGTGGATGCAAAATGAAAAATGATAATTCATAATCATTATCACACTTGAAATTGAAAAAATTTATCATTTTAGACAAAAACACTTTCAGACATTGAAGCTTAATTGTTTTACTATGTTTACTTGCTACTAAAAGTCGAAACATTGCGATTTGGTCACATTCAACAACTTTACAATTGGACATAATTGCAAAATATTTTCAAAACCATGTCAGTGTCAGTTTAAACCGCGTCAGTGTTGGGAAATCAAGTTTGTGCAAAGCAGAATTATGTCTGGGTATCAGAGAAATATACTGTCACATTTACTAGAGAAAACTGTAAAATTGCGTTTGTGTTGTTAGAAACTGCGTCTCTGTTGGATTTTGGCGTTTGTGCAGAGAAGAATCGTGTCTGTGAATCTCAAGCTTAAATTTGTCATTATCATCAGAAATCGCGTCTGTGTTCACTGTAACTATGTCTAGGATCATAAATCACATCTGGGTTTAGTAAGACTACGTCTGTGTTCATAGCTGAGAAATTACATAAGAAAATTGTCAAGAGAAAAAGGACTTAAGTTTTCAGATTCAAAGAGCTTCTAAGGTTGCTTAATATAGGGCTTCATTCTTCAGTCAACCTATCTTGGTCACACATAGTCAATCGTTTTTCTTCACTTGCATTTCCCTCATACATATTTTTAAATTTGAGTCAAAAGGTTACTTTGCTTGTCCTCATCACACTTTGCAAACATACTACAACACAACACTAGGTAATTCCCGTATCAAGATCTATCATCTTAGGGTCTCATTTAGTCTTCTTGAGTCAAGGTCAACTTACCTCATCAAGAGATCCATCATCTCTTTGGAAGCCACACCTTACTCTAAAAACATACATACTTTGGTCTTACACTCTTGGACATTGCAAGTTTACCATAGATTCATCTACACTTCATACAACTCTTGGTCTTCCATAGTCTTTGCATTTTCATCCTACCTTTTATTTTGGTCGAGACTTTAGTCCATGATTGAAACCCATTCACAAAGGTCTAGAAGAGAAGCCAAAGAATCTTTAGGTCTCTAAACATGAGTACCTATGAGTTTGATGGAGACAAATTTTACAATCCATTTGACAATCGCAATAATATACCAGACAATAATAATGACAACAATGGAAATGATGATGACAATGACAATGCATCTGTGGATTTTGCAGAGGTTGAGGAAACTATCATGGATCCTCATTTTAACAAATTGGTTCAAGAGATCATGAGAAGGGATATACAATAATTCTTCTAAGTTATGACACAAAGTGGAACAATATTACCCCATGATTTTGATATGTCACAAATTTTGGAGGATGATCCAAATCAAGAAAATCAAGCTAATATGAGGCTTAGGAGGCCTAGTGGTGGTCATAGAAGACAATGTCTTGTGCCTGAGTCACCTTCCTCCTTATTTAAAAAACTAGAAGTTCCCAATACCTATTCTCATGCCAATTTTACTAGGACCTGTCATGAACAACCCCACAGTCATCCTTTCCCATGGAGAAGAACTACCACTACAAATGACCATGATAATATCCAAGATCATACCAATGCATATAATTACACTCAAGAGAACATTCAAAATCATGACACGAGGAGACCCCATGTCAGATTTGGGGGCAATACTCAAGATCAATCTTATGATACTTCCTATCCTCATGGTCATGACATGTATCGACCTAGACCTAGTGCTCCTCACTAAAATACCATATCAAGTGGTCCATATCCAAGCTACAACTACGTCCCTCCTCCATATGAACACATCTATGATCAATACCATCCATATATGTATTATATCCCTCCTCCTCTGACCGGTGGCTCAGGCATGGGACTAGCTCAAAGAGAAAAGACACCACTTAAGAATGACTTGGAACAATAGATTAAGGATTTGAAAAAATAAATGGCGAACATGAATACACAAAAGCCACAATATATAATGAAAGATATATGTCCTTACCCATTTGATAGAAGTATTCCAATGCCTCCATTCCCTCCACATTTTGTGACACCAAAATTTGATAAGTACAAAGGCAAAGGGGATCCTAAGGCACACATAAGACAATTTTTCACAACTTGTATTGAGCTAGCAGGAGAAGAAATGTACTTGATGGGATTGTTTCCACAAAGCTTAGGTGAACAATTAATGAAATGGTTCTCCCAAATCCCACTTGGAATTAAGTCATGGAGTGATCTAGCAGAAGTTTTCATACAACACTTATCATACAACATTGAAATACATGTGTTAGTAGATACCTTGTGCAATACTAAGCAAAAAAATGGGGAATCATTTTCTTCATCTTTACAACGATGGAGAGGTCTTGCTAGTCGATGCTTTTGTGATATCCCACAAAAACAAATGGTAGAAATGTTCACTCAAAACATCAACAAGGATATTGGATATGAGCTAAGAAAATCTTATTTTTGATTAATAAAAAATAGGTTTTATGGGGACTCGAAACCCCTTACATCATAGCATTAAAGATAAAGCGATAAAGTATCATAAAAAAACCTAGGTCTAAGAAACAAAACTGGCTGCAATCCATAAGCAGTACAACCCAACAGCCACAAAAAGACCAGCAAAAGGCCAACGAGATGCTGGCAAAAACAACAAACACATACCACCTACTTAAAAATGTCTAAGGCTTGAGAGGCTTCCTTCTCAAGCAACAACATGGCCTTGGCAACTTCCTTAAGGTCCAACAGGTCATGTGGAAGAGACTCTTCCACCAGTTTAGTGCTTTGTCTTGTTGTCCTAGTAGTGTGAGGAGTCATCTTTGAGGTCATTGAGATAGGAATGGCAACATAAAAAGTCCTTATTGAACAGGTGTCATAAAACTATTCAAAGAAAACAAAGAGGTATCAAATGGGAAAGACAAACCCCACTTTTGGAACAAGAATAAGAACACAGTCAATGACGGGGTAGTAGATGCAAATATTGTAAAACCAAAAGTAACTTTCCCCGGTGCAAGCTCATCCAATACAAACAATTGAGTGAACAATCAAAGGCAATCAAAAACTCGAAAGAAATACACTCTATTGGGAGAACCGATTGAATGAAAATCCAAGAAATTAGTGGCAAACAAGCTTATAACAATTCTAGATAATCCACCATATGAGCCTAAAGTAAAACCAAATTGGTGGAATGATGATGAATATTGTGAATATCATAAAAGTAAAGGGCATTTAACTAGTGATTGTTGCAGATTGAAGAATATCATACAAGATCTCATTGAAAAAGGTGACAGAGGTTGATGGTCACACCTCTAATGAAGAGCATGCGATGTTCAAGGAGCCATTTCCTAAACATGACAAAGGAAAAGCCAAAACTATAGATAATCAAGCTAATTATATCAAGATGTCTTATGACTATGATTCTACTATTAATCACTTTTCAATATATAATCATGTTTCAACCATTATCATAAAGGAGAAAGCCCCCAAGGGTTCTACCCAAAGGAGTAAAGTTGTTTTAAAAGGAATTGGACCATCTTCCTCATCTTCTAAAAATGAAACCTTTGAATGTAATGTCAAACCCGTCAAGGTAAAGTCACATTGCAATGCATTCCTCCAAGACCACAACCTCATCATCTACCAAGAATGAGTATGACCTTGTAGACCAGCTAGGGAAAACACCCACACTCATCTTGATTCTTGAGCTATTACGCATATCCCCTTCACACAAAGCTATTCTTGAGAAGACTTTGAGAGATAATTATGTACCCACTGATCGAAACATGGATCAGTTTCAAGCCATGGTGGGATACCATTCTGTTCCGCATAGCCTCAAATTTAAATAAGTCGATGATGCATCTGTAACCCAACCTCATAATGCACCTCTACATATTGAAACCTTTCTCCATAAAAACCAAATAAAATGAGTCTTGATAGATGGAGTAGCAGGTCTGAACATTTGTACATTGAACACTACTAAGCAATTGGGATATTCTGAGAAGGCTATGAATTCTACACATGTAATCACCATTAAGGCATATGATGACGAAGAGAACCCATCCAAGGGCATAGTCACCTTACCTCTTAGAGTTCGGCCAGTGACAAAGGATGTGGTTTGTCAAGTCCTTGATTTAGAGCTCACATATAATATACTCTTGGGACACCCATGGATTCATGAAATGAGAGCCATTCCTTCAACATATCATCAATGTGTCAAGTTCCCACATAATGGAGTTGAAGTAACCGTTAATGGTGATCCAAATCCGTTCATATATTGCAATAATCTATGACCAAAATTGGAAACAATAATACCAATCAATATAGAAGCAACTCCATCATCCACATATGCTGATCCCGAATCATTAAAACCTTCAACATCGAAACAAGGTGAGCTTAAAGGGAAATATCAAGACAAAGGCATGGACGAGTACACTCTAAATCAAACTATGTACCTAAGACAAGTAATGGATTCTCCAAAAGAGTATGGACGACCACATCCTTCTAAAAAGATATCTATCATTACATTAAAATGGGATCCTACTATATTCAAGAAGTGGGGTGAGATGGAAGAAGATGACTTATAAAAAATACTTTACAAAGAACCTGAAGAGGATACACAAGAGATTGTTATGATACCTTATGAAAAATATGGCAAAGGCTTCAAGTTCTTGCAAAAATTTGGATACGACGGAAAAGGCCCTCTCGACTTACGAAAATAAGGCATTATTCAACCTTTTCAACCAGACATATGATTTAAGAAGCAACATACTAAAGGACTTGGTTTCTTCCCTTTCAAATTGGGTGGGAAAAATGCTACAGAGACACTACAGATCACAAGTCCTAAAAATGACCAATGACAACAAGAAAGGCGCTACTCCGTCAATTCCAATGAGTGGGAATGGGGTTCAAATAAATCATCTAGTGATTAAGAGCTCACCAAAACATTTAGAGAATCGGGTAAACCCTAAGAAGAAGAGTTATTTAGAGTACAATTCAGAGTTGGTCAAACAAACATAATAAAGGAAGCAGAGGATAAAGGAAAAACTTCGAAGGATCCCAAATAGTCCTTGTTTCTAGTTTCTAGGCCGAAATCACATAGAGTGAGGATTCTTGTTGCCGAATGCGCTTCTAGTGTTGTCAATTTGGATTCATTTACGATTGAGACATATGAGCAGAGAGCTAGCGATGGCCTGTAATGCTCGCCAAAATACCCTAGAGAGATACACTAACTAACATGCAAATAGAGATATTTTTATTTTCAAAACATCAACTAATGCAACCATTACCATCATCTAATCAGATGCAATAACCATCCATTAATCAAATAACATCTAACCATCACAGTCAATTCACATAAGAACATAACGCAAATAGAAATAAACACAACATATCTAACATCCTCTAGGGCATCTCAATGTCATCACTTAAACTAACCATAAGCAATTAACATAATGTAATAAACATGATAACACCATTACCACCTTAGTATAAATGCATACTAATTCCTAGCATGATTATATCCATCTACTAAACTTATTGACCATCCCCTTTAGGTTCATTTTAAAACACCAATACCAAATGTTCCCACTCCCAATTATTTATGCATTTCCAACATCACATATAACTATATACATAACCATGAATCAAGCATAATTAATGAACCAATATCACAAGTTACATCATTGGTTCTCCTAACATCCTATTACAACATATATGAATACAATATCATTCATAACAAGGACCAAAGTTCTATTTACAATTATAATTACATCATGAATCATTACATACATTGCCTTATAATCATTTACATTAATCTGCTACAAGAATCCATGCAAGCTATGAAGACAATATATCCACATCCATGCAAGAGCATCCAACGAAGAAAATCCCAATGGTTGAAAATAACCAACTGTTGAGTTTAAATGCTCGTTTAACCACAAGCAATGATTTGCCCTCCCAACCATAGACAATTCATGATTGTCTCCCCTGAGCACTTTCATATTTGATCTGCCTAATGATCTTGATTTACACTTGGATTGTATATCCATATCTCTTCATGAATGAGATTGCACATCTCATTATATATGAGAGAGGTACCCTTTCATCAAGGGACGCCACTCTTGCAAGATGGCCCCACAAATTATATTAATATAATATCAATATATTATTATATTATCAATAATTGTATTACCAATATAATTATTATAATATCAATAATTATATTATCATGATAATTCTAATATAATTATATTATCACAATCTTTATGTTATCTATGGTAGCCTGAAGGAATTAGACCATAGCTACAATAACATTAACACTCCCTCTTAGCTAGGGAGGAATCCTTCTCGATATCTGAGTTATGTAGAGATATCCACCATAGCTACTTCTAGAGGGTGGGTCCATCATGGCTACTCCCATGAATGTAAATACAAGTGAACACAAGTTCTCATCAGGGAATCACTCAACGTGATGTCGTCATCTCATCATGACGTTCACCATGGCTACTCCGAGAGGGTGAATAAACACAAGTGCTAAGTCATGGAGTCTCTCGCATGACATCCACTATGGCTACTCCCAGAGGGTGGAAACAAGCACAAATGCCAAATTATGAAGTCCCTCACATGAAATCCACCATACCTACTCATAGAGGGTGGAACAAGGGATGGAACCTCAAACATCTCTCACAAAGAAGAATGCACAACAAGGGTTGATACCTCAAACTTCTCTCACAAAGAATAATGCATAACAAGGGCTAATACCTCAAAATTATCTCACAGAGAAGAATGCATGACAAGGGCTAATACCTCAAACTTCTCTCCCAGAGAAGAATGCATGACAAGGGTTAATACCTCAAACTTCTCTCTCACAGAGAAGAATGTATTAACAAGTCTTAATGAGATGTGGATCCCTCTGAAACATATATCAACCTTCTAACCTCCTCATCGAAGGTTGCCTTTGATGAAATGTTAGGCTCCCTCTGAAGCTAAAATGTTAGGCTCCCTCCAAAGCTGAAATGTCAGGCTTCCTCTGAGTGTTGATTCTTCCTCTTCAAATAAATGTTTCCAACCACCAACTCAATTTCATGGCAACAATTATCAAGGTCTTCCTTCCTTGAATGCAATCTCTTGTGCTTCTTGGGTCGTCCTATGTACTCTCTTGAATGCTCATAACAGGAGTTGGAATAACATATCCAATATTTCTATATCTTCATGTTTGAGAGACTGCAATGCTATTCCCACACACTAGCCCTTACCATTAGATGCAGGTCCACCAAAATTTCCAACATTTATAGTAGCATCAATCTGCACTCCTAGTAGTTCTGTGGAACCATGTACATATGAAAGAACTTCAATGCATGACACAACTACACTGGACATAGAAAGTGTCGTCACCAATTGGATAACCTATGATAGTGACAACATTCGACATCATTCATAGTTAATAATGCAATATCACACTTGGTCTCTATTGGTATCCAAACCCCTCTTCTTCAGTTTCACCTGTGTACAGTTCTCTATACAGAGTGAGCATTTGTAAGTACTCTACGACCATCAATGATAGATCCGTTGCTATTTGAGATGAACTTCCACTTCTCCTTGTAGGCGACATGACTTGAAGTCGAAGCCGTTTACTCTTCATTCTCTTCAATCCGTTGGCATCTGCAATCTCAATTTTATTCAAATGACGAAGATTTCAAATCTAGGTGGTGCATCTTTGGTCTTCCACTAGCAGGACTTTTAACACTAACTACAATATCAATGTTGTTAATATTATCCTTGCTCGTCAAAGACATGGCAAGGTAATCAATATTATTGCAGGAAGAGTGGTCGCTGACAAGAAAAACATGAGTCCCCCATGCGCCATGACAAAGTATAGGGTCAGCTAGAGCTTCGGGTATTGACTTCTGAAGGCACTGATATCCCTCAAACTTGTTCTTCTAGATTAGACAAATATAGCTTGAGGTGGCCTATGGATGATACGAACTAGAGTCATACAGGACAATCCCCATGTCTGTCAATAACGAAATCCATTCCACAGATTTTCTTCTATAAGACAACAAAATGACGGGCTGGTGAATTACCGTTGCAACTCCGCCGAACTCCTTTGATCTCTGCTTCCATTTAGAGCCTTTAAAAATCCTTTTCCTTTAAGTCCATTTACTTTGTAAAATGTTTTGCTCCAGATTGATGAAGCTTTCAACAACAGACCAACCCCTTAATCGATACAACAAGCAATACACAAAATCATCAATATATAATCAGCTCATAGAAATTCTGAACAACTCGCATCCACAACAAGGGAAAAAAATGATCAAGTACAATTAATGATTGGTCTGCAAGGCAAAGTTTCCCATAGAGATATTTCCAGACACCAGTTCCAAGATATATTTTGCTTCAGCTTTGGGAGGCGCTTCAGCAAGATAACTTGACATCAGTCTTCTTTCAACTTCAAGATTCTCACATAGAGCAACACCATTCCATGAATTGCCGGAGCATCAACTAAAATTTGCAGCAACCAAAATTATTAAATTGGCCCTTTTATTAATATCTGCAACATTTCTCAAAGCCATGACTCAACAATGTTAAGATGCACCAGACATAGAGAACAATCCGCTAAGAATTTAAGTCTCACGCTGAGTAAGAAATAGCCGCACCAATCCGTCAATTGTAGTATGAATATAATGATATTTGCAAGCCTCTATGAACTCAGGCAATGTCTTATGCTCATGAAATAATACATGTTCCAACCCGAATCTGTGATTCAAAGTCATGCTACAGGAAAGAATAGAATTCACATAGCAATAGTCGATGCAACTCAAAACACTTCTCCAGAATACCTTACGGGAAAATGGCACCCGTGGTGACTCACATGCAAGCATTATTACAATTCATAATTAGTCTCAGAACTCTTCACAATACACCCTGATATGCTGATAGAGCCCACACAAAACCCTCTTGTATTCCCAATTGATGCTATATCAATCACCACACTCTAAACACACAGACAAACTCACAACACAGTGTCGGGGTAGTGTAATCAGTCCGCACAATCTACAATATGCCCACAATGATGAATGTTCCTCAACCAATAAGATGCAGTCCATCCAAACTTCGCCTTATATCTATGATAAGTGATTCAATCAGAATCTTCTATTGCCAAAGCCTCTGCAATCTTATTTGAAGGGTATTGTCAATAATTAAAACAACAATAATCCCAATATTCTAATATTATCAAGTCGTTTAGTGAACTTCATGATAAAAAATTATAGCAGCAATGTTCCTCCAATCTTTGTATTGCAATCAACACTAACTGTAAAATCGTTTACAGAGCCTTTGGCTTTCAAACATAGATGATGCACAACGACAAAGATCACCTCTCCAAAGACTGTGAACAGGCTAGGAAATGATCGATCCGCTTCAAAACGCCTGTTAGAGTATTCAGGTATTTACTTGATTAATTAAACATTATTTGTTTAATTATTTAAGTTCCCTTTATCTCTTTTGCACTTAAGCTAACTTTAGGTGCATATAATTAATTATTTTAATTAATTATTATGTGCAAACCTAGGTTTTCCCTTTTAGGGTTTCTTGACCTATTAAAGGTTGAGTTCTTTCTTTTCATTGTATGGAGAAGGATTATTATTGACAATACATTTTGGAGATTATTGAGCTCTCATCTTTTGGAGCATATTTTTCCTGTGTATTCTTTCCTTCTGTGATTTGCTTAATTGCTTCTCCTTGTAACAGGTTTTTCAGCTTGCAGAGATTATTTGGGCTCCTGTGGTGTTGTATTTTCTCAACTTCTATATGGTATCAGAGCTTCAGATCTGCAGCTACCTGTTCTTGTTTTGAGAATTTTGCTTTGGAAGCAGATCTGGGGTTTCAGGAATTTTTTTATGTACCTAGGGTTTGACCTTTTTTTCTGAGCACTTTGGGCCTAAACGGACCTCACCATCATGCTCAAAAGGCCCAAAAACCCCCATGGTCATATAAAATTCGACCTATTTTGGTTCTTGAGCCTTTGGGAGAATTTTTTTCTCAGATCTAGGCCGTATGGCTTTGGCACGCAAATCGAGAAATTAAAAAAATAAAATAAAAATTTGGCCTTTTTACGGCATGCAGGCCGAAATTTTCTTTTAAAAAAAATTTCTTTCAAAAAAAGCAAAAAAAAAAGAAATTTTTTGTGGGAAAAAGTTTTTTTGGGGTTTGTGGGTACCGTAGGGTACCGGATTGACAAGCCTGTTAGACCTGTCAGTCCGGTCTCTGCGGCCCCCGTCGGCGGCCCCTCCGGCCCCCACCGGCCCTGCGTTCTCCGGCGACCCCGCGCTGCCGACCTCTGGCGACCCCGCTGCTGCCTGCGGCCCCCAGCTCCTCGGCCGCTGCCCGACCTCCCGCCGCTCGACCGGCCCACCGCCGCCTGCAGCCCCCGGCCTCCGCTCCCTGCAGCCCCTAGCTCCCCTATCGCCGCCCGGCCCAGCCTCCCCGCTGCCGGCTTCCGCCACCCTGCCCGACCTCCTTCACTGCCCGACCCACTTCGTTGCTTGGCCACCTGGCTCCGCTCCGCCCAGCCCCTAGGGAGGCTCCACCTAGCCACCGAGCCACCACCAGGCTGCCACCAGAGTGCCACCGGAGCGCCGCTCCTTGGCCTCCTCTGCCCAAACAAGCCACCAGACCACTTTTTTGACATTTTTTCAGGGGGGTTTGGTTTTTTGGCTCTATCTTGGGCATACAGAGTCATTTGTTTGAAAATGAATAGGCGTCGGAAAGCTGGTTCTGAGGCTGACCTCATGGTGTTGGTAATTGTTTCCAATTTTGTTGTTTGACTATGTTTTTTTCAGTCAAAGTGAGGTCTAGTTTTTGCACTCCGGGAGCCATAGAATGAGCATTCGACCTCCGTTTTTCAAAATTTTTATATTTTTGGAATGCGTGTGTTGTGTACTTTCCAGCCAGATGAGTTTTATTTCCAGATTCTACTCCATGCATAATTTATTCAATTTTTTGCTTTTCAGCACTTTGGTGGATATCGTGGTTGTTTCAGGTCCTGAGATCTCTTCTTTGAGTAGGGTGTCTCTATTTTGGTTCACATTTCTATTTCCAATCTTCTTATCATTGTAGCTTGTATTTATGCAAACGCACTGAGATAAAGTGACATCATGCATTGTTTACTTGGAATCTTGCATATCTTGTGTCTTGTTGTACATGCACTATTGATCAAGTGCCATGAGGGGGTTGATGTTTGCCTGTTGTTTGCCATCTTCATTTGTCAAGTGAGTGTTCCTTCCACAAAATTCACTTCATGATGATGTGTCTCAGCACCTTTGATGTTCTTGGTTCTTCGTCATGCACTTTTTTTTGGTTGTCCTTTTTAGTGTTCCTGTCCCTCTCCCACTTCCGCATTATGGGGAGGTTTATCCTGTTGGTTCTACTGCTTCTGTGGTTTGATTGATCAGCTCTTCAGGCTTTGGTGTCTCATGCCATCTGTATCTTCGAGTTCAGTTGTTTGCCTTTGTTTGCCATCTGATTCGAGTAGTGTCATTTGAGGGCACTCATGCAGATTACAGTCTTCTCTACCTGGTCATGTTCTAGTTCAGTGGATGTTCTTCAGATCAGCAGTTATTCTTCGATAGAGTTTGCAGGTTCTTCATGCTTCAGTGATATTCTTTTCCATCTCTTTTTGGAGTAGAGTTTTGTTCCCATGTGGTTTTCTCTATTTCTCCAGTTCATAGAGATTTCATTGTATTTGGGTACCTGATCAGGCCTTGTTGCCGGGACCCATCTTTATTGCTTCCAGTAGCTGTTCTAGGTTTTAGCTTCTCCCTAAGTCTATCTTAAGGGGGGGTGTTAGAGTATTCAGATATTTACTTGATTAATTAAACATTATTTGTTTAATTATTTAAGTTCCCTTTATCTCTTTTACACTTAAGCTATCTTTAGGTGCATATAATTAATTATTTTAATTAATTATTATGTACAAACCTAGGTTTTCCCTTTTAGGGTTTCTTGACCTATTAAAGGTTGAGTTCTTTCTTTTCATTGTATGGAGAAGGATTATTATTGACAATACATTTTGGAGATTATTGAGCTCTCATCTTTTGGAGCATATTTTTCCTATGTATTCTTTTTTTCTGTGATTTGCTTCATTGCTTCTCCTTGTAACAGGTTTTTCAGCTTGCAGAGATTATTTGGGCTCCCGTGGTGTTGTATTTTTCAACTTCTATAACGCCATCACAATAGTCTAAAAGATGAGAGTAATACATAACTTCCAATGAAACTGCACCAAAGAATATCCTCAAACCACAAGAAATGGAGTTGTACCAGATGAAATGACAAGTGATTCAGTCAGAATCTGTAGAGCCCCTCCTCGATCAAGCTCTGGTTAACTTAGTTGACCATGATTGACCATATTAATAAATGCAATAATTCAATAGGATGAGCTATGTTAGATGGATAAATTAGTGAGAAAAGTAATTGAACCATGTTTTGGAATCATTTTACCTTGTGGTGCACACTTTGATGTGTTATGGGTCTAGATCCTATATGATCCACTGATTTGATAATCTTGATATGGCGTATGGCAGCTATCTCAGAAATTGTAGTACTTCTTTTGATATTAGAAAACATGGACGCATGACGTATTAATGATTGAGTTTCATGAGGATTATGATTATGCCATGTAGTAGATTATTTTTGGGTGTCATAAGATAACTTGAAACTTGATTATGATGATTGAGATTGTATGCAATGCCTAATTTGTATTCTTTATGTATGATGATATTATATGCGATTTTTGGAATTACTAATGGGTAAGTGAGATGTGCAGGAAAATTATTCCATGTGACCATGGAAACTATTCAGAGAATCAAGTCTAGGCCTACGTGCGATTGTGAAGCCATGGGTTGTCTATTTGGAGAGACAACCCCTCATTTGTAAATGTTATGGTTGGATGTGTGTTTAATTTGGAAATTGTTTAATTCATAAATTCCAAAAAAAGGGACATTTGCCATGTGTATTTTAGTGATGTGTAATTCTTTTTGTAGTGTCACTTGACATGTGTTGTAGGATGAGTTGACATTGACATGTCTCTTTTGAGGAAATTTATTTTACCAATGCATATATTTTAAATTATCCTAAAATGGTCCCAAGAATGTCTTGGTTAGGGTGCCATAAGTAAGGTCAACTCAGGGTTGACCCATAGGTAAACTTTGGGTGGGCTTTCAAGGGGTTTAAAAAACTCTCAGGGTCAAGTTAGGGGTATTTTTAGTGGGCCATATGATGTACCTATGGATGAAGGCCAAATGTAGCCATGTTTCCACTCCCCAGGGCCTGTTTAACCTCCCAAAAAATCGAGTTTCTCAAGTTGGCCGAATTTCATCTTTAGAAGAGCCTTCCTAGGTTAGATAACCCTCCTCATGAGTGACATTTCTCTTCCCCATTCTTTTTACCTCTTTTTCGGTGCCTTGGCTAGAGAGTCTATAAGGTATTGGGAAGACCAACCAATGGACATCCTTCACCCTTCCCAAGTGGTTTGGAAAGAGGGAGGAGTGTCTTCATAGGGAATAGTTTGAGAGGGAGAAGTTTGATCACCCACTCTCCATTTTGGAGACTTAGAATTTTTTTGAGGAATTTTTGTAAGTTTTTGGAAAGATTTTGTCTAAGTTTTGAAGGAGAAAAGTTGTGGATTTGGGAAGCTCTCCTACAAACTTCTTTCACCCTTTTTGGCATATTTAGGGTTGGTTGAACTCCTATCTCATGTATGTTGATGTTATGAAAAAGATTGTTGTTGCATTGTTTTTCTTGTTGTTTCTCCTTGTTGTTTTTTTTTAATATGTGTAGGAAGGTGTTGAGTTCTTCTATATGTGATTTTGGTTAAGTTTCTATGTAATTGTTTTTGGGAGTTTTCAAGGCCAAACTCACCCTTGGGAGGGTAGAGTGGCCTTAGGGTGAAGGGCTGCTTGACAACCTTTGAGTGAGAGGCTCTCTTTGGAAGATAGTGAATCTCAAGGGATTTTGTGACCCTTGCTGCATAGTATTATGTTTATGCAATGGGGGTCATAAGGGGAGTTGTTGGCTTGTATGCCTTGGGGGTCATAAGGAATTGTAGGGACAAGTTTGGAACTTGTGGATGTGTTATATTTGCAACCTTGTTATGACATTATGTTCTTTATTTGCAGAATTTTCCTCGAGGTACTTTGTCCACCTTCACCCCACTTGAAAAAGTCACATAAGTGACATTGTTTAATCCTTGGGTTGGGAGTGTCTTTGTTGTTATGAGTTTCTACATGTATGTGTTTGATTGCGTGTTTCTCATCTAGCCTTGATTCTCCTAGCTCGAGGGTGGCTTCTAGTAAGCCTAGGTTGGGAGGTGAGCCTCCATGGTCACAACCGTTTTATTGCAAGTTTTGCTTGGAAAAAGATTGGAGAAAAAACTTTGGAATGATCCTATTATTGTATTTAGTTGCAGAAAAGAAAAAGATTTCCTATTTATTTTAGTTGCAAAAAAAAAAGAGTTTTCTTATTGTATTTAAATTGTAGAAAAGAAAATGTATTATTTGACTATGTTTTATCATGAAACAAGAGGTATTCTTTTTATTAGATTTAACCTTGCAAAGGAAGAATAACATTTGAGTTATTTCCTTGTAATTATTCATTGCAAAAAAAAAAAAGAGAAATGGAAGGAAATCTGTTTTCTATTTTTTTTTTTGTTAATAAGGTGTATGCATGCTGGAAATGGAAAGGAAATAAATAAAATGTTGAAGTGTAGTTATTAGTAAAAGAGAATAAATATTTATATCTATCTATTGTTCAAAATACAAAATAATGTAGCTAAATATTTAAGAGTGTATGTAGTATTGCATCATATCATGTTGCCTATGGATTGAATGATTTTTTTTGAAATTATTAGTTGCAGCTGTAAATAAATTAATTTCTGCTAATTTATCTATTCTGTCAATGTAGTAAATAAATCTAGTTATAGTTATTTAATTCAAATGTTAAATATATGTCATTAAAAAAAAACGGGGGATAAATTTACTCTAATATGTTATTGTAGAATAACCTGCTTAAATGCTTTGAAAGAAACAGATTTAATCAAAAAAAAATCCGTGGTTTCTCCTTAGTTAAATGATTAATATATATGCTGTTTAAAAAAAAAAAAGATTTAGTTTTAATGCTGTAGACATCTAAAAATGGTCAACGCTTGTGGAGTCATACTTTAACATTTGTGCATTGCCTTATTTTAGGGTTCTTGCATTGCATTAACATTTCTTCTATGTTGCGCATTTGGTCTTTATCATTTGCAAGCATCGAGTCCTTCTTCTGCATTCCTCATTTTTATCGCTTTCGAATTAGGTCTAGTCGATAACAATCTTCAGTCATGATTTTGGTTGATCTTATCCTGTCGCATCAACGTGTGTGCACATGTATCATTATTTTGGACATCATCAATCCTAATCGATGATAGAATTATGGTTTTGTCCTCTTGTCAATCTTGTCATTTTGCGATCGATTCGTCATCAATCCTTGTCCTTGTCAATCTTGTCATTTTGCGATCGATTCGTCATCGATCCTTGTCCTTGTCAATCTTGTCATTTTGCGATCGATTCGTCATCGATCCTTGTCCTTGTCAATCTTATCATTTTGTGTTCGATTCATCATCGATCTTTGTCCTTTTCAATAATGTCAATTTGGATCAATTAGTCATTGTTCCTTGTCAATTGGAGCCTATCAATTGGTCTCCTTGTCAATCTTGGTCAATTTGTCATTGATTTTTGTCAAACCAATCTCAATCATTTATCAACACTGGTCCTTTGTCAGTCAGAATCATGATCAAATCGACCCTACATCAATTATCTTTTGTCAAGACCTAATTGTTGTCCTTGCATTTCTAATTCATCTTCTAGGATTTTATGATTTATTCATTTAATCTTAATTGTCATTTTCCCTCTAGGTTAAATAATTTATTTATTTATCCTAAGTCTTCTTGTCACAATTAAATATTTATTTAATTAGCTAATTAATTCCACCTCTTTTTGTGAATTAATTAATGAATGAAAAATTATTAATTAATTCACCTAATTTTCTAATTTCATCAATTTCTAATTTTCCTAATTCCTAATTCCTAATTTCAACCTCATTTTCTAAATTGCTAAATTCAATTTCCACCTAATCAATTTCTCTCTAGTCTCTCCCTATTTTTTGCTTTGGTGGAAGCATGAATTTCTCATGTGTCATATCGTTGGCATAGCAAGATGTCATAGGCTTTTAGTCCTCTAACCTTTGCATTGGCAATATGTCATAATTCATGACATAGAAGGTGTCCTAACTTTCTTTCTTCAACTTAATTTTGCCATTTTTGAAATCAATTGCCTCTAATATCAATTTCATGCTAATCTTGTCCTCTCTCCAATTTATCTATAAATTGGATGAGTTTCTTCAATCAAAGAATCGAATCAATCAATCACATTTTCGAGTAACCTTATGCTACAAATTTCATCAACAACTTGCTTTCCACTTGCAAATGCACTTTGTAGGTGAGAACAACATCAAATTGGAAGGTGAAAGAAGAACAATGGAGCCACATGAAGGAGATATCTGCATTTGGTTTGCTTTGATTTCATTTTGAATATCTTGTCTTCATGTTTTCATTGATTAGATTAGGATTGTTTTCATTGCAGTTTTAGGTTTTGTGATTGTCCTAATTGCTATTTGTTTGGATGCTTTTCAATTTCCTAGTCTACAAATGCCTTTATAAAAAAAGGGGGGGATTCACACACACACACACACACACACACACACACACACACACACACACACACACACACACACACACACACACACACACACACACACACACACACACACAGTATTTCTTTTTTTTACATTTTATAATCTGAAAAGAAATAGGTTGCAAAAATTATATTCTAGTTCATACTAAAATCATGCATGTCTACACAGATTATATATATATATAAATAAATATATATTTCATCTTTTATCTATAAAAAAAGAAAAAAGAAAAAAAATGAGCTCAAACCCCCTGGAGTTGAAGCCCTTGCGAGTTGCTATTGGGTGGCTCGGGCCCCTTTGTGGGTCGAGACCCACAGGGGTGTCCGCGGCGCCACTGCGGGTTGCGACCCGCAGGGGCGGCCTCGACCGTCAATGCGGGCCGTGTCCCACAGGGATGCCGCGGCGTCACTGTGGGCCGCGACCCCCAGTGGTGGTCTCGGCCGCCGCCGCCACATAATTACCCTACTGCCTCCCTCCTCCATTGAACCCGTGACCCTTTGTGGAAGGTAATTCTCTCCTTCACCTCATTTAAACTTGCACACACACACACACCATGGGCAAAACAAAACAAAAATATGAAATGTTGGAATAAGAAACCCTAAGGGTTAGCATTTAAAAAAGAAAAAAAAAAGAGAGAGAAAAGTTAAACAAGCAACCCTAACCCAATTTTGGGTTAGGGTTTGCTTAATAACAAGGAAATGAAAAAAAATTAGGGTTAGCATTTGGAAAGAATAAAAATAATAGGTTAAGTTATAAGAATAGATCAACCCTAGTTAGGGTTTGTAGTGAAATAAAATTAAAATGAAATGAGGGGGAATTCATTTTTAAATTTAATTTAATTTTTTTTTTCCCCCATTTAATTATAGTAAATATGTGGATTAATTAACTCCTAATATTGACTAGGGTGAAATTGATTTTTAATGTAGTGTTTATTATCAAGGTTTGATTAAAATTGGGAATTGATCATTTATAGAGAAATAATATACTCTTTTGAGTAAATTTTTTTTTTTTTTTGATCGGTAAGAGGCCGAAGCCAAGAATTTTTATTATCCATAATTTAAAGCTTACAACACTCCACTTGTGCGGGCACCGATAGGAAAGAGTGGAGGCGAGAAAACCTCTAGCCTTGCCCGAGACCATAGTCCAGAAATTTTCTACAATTATTACAAATATGAACAAATTTGAACAATACAATAGCCCCTTGGGCTGAGGGTGAACATATGGGAAGATATTTTCTTTCCCTTACAAGCCCTTATTACCCTTTACAATTATCATTGATCTCCTTGTGCCCTGAGTTTGACCATTGGTTGCATGTTATTTGTAGCCTATTTAGCACAACTGTCATCCTTTCACTTGTTAAAGATGGCCTCGCTCCTCCTGTAAGGTTATTTCTCAAAACACTTGCCGAGCTTTTTAATAATATTTAATAAAAAATTTGTCTTCCATACAAGGATAATTCCACAACAATTGGAACTGTCAATCGAAACCTCATACAGAGAGATGTAAACAGAAAATGATTTATCAAGAAGACTTAGGCCTTGATGAACTTCAAAAGGGACTAATCGGAAGCACTATTTCCATCGATAGAGGTATGCCAAAGAAACCAAAGGAGGTTTCATTGGTGAAGCAAGGTTGTCGAAGAAACTGCGGTATTGGTAGGACATGTAAAGATTTCACCGAAGGGGATAGTTCTACCGAAACAATGAGATCGAAGAAACTGGGGAAGGTTTCATCGATAGGAATTTTCGAGAGAAGAAGGGTGTCGAAGAGATACTAAAGTTATTGAGCGACAATGATAGTTTCATCGAAAGAAAAAAGGTTGATAAAACATAAGAGATGTTTCATCGAAAACATGCCATCGGTAAAAAACATAGTCGAAGGAAGATATTATTCTTTCACCGACATAAGGAATTTCATCGATGCCAATACAGAAGCTTTATAATGAGGATCCTATATCAATAAACATAAAGATCGATAAGATGGTTGTGAATTCCTATCAAAAATAGGGTTTCGATGAACCGATGGAGGATTACATCAACACGAACACGTAAGGAAAAGCTTTCGATGAATATAAGGAGATCGATGAAACCACAAAGCTTATTGATGATAATGATGGTTTCATCGAAACAAAGGTAACATCGATGAAAAAAAGGTACACACTAACCTCTCATCGAAATGACTAGTTCTACCGAAATGGTGCACCTGTTGTATCGAAGAAACCTATCAATGTTTCATCGATGAGAAGATTTATCGAGGAGACTTAGGCTTCGGTGAACTTCAAAAGGGACTTATCGAAAGAAATATTTTCATCGATAGAGGGTATGTCGAAGAAACCAAAGGAGGTTTCATCGATAAAGCAAGGTTGTCGAAGAAACTACGGTATTGGTAGAACATGTAAAGAATTCACCGAAGGAGATAGTTCTGCCGAAACAATGAGATCGAAGAAACTGGGGAAGGTTTCATCGATAGGATTTTTCGAGAGAAGAATGGTTACAAAGAGATACTAAAGTTATTGATGGATAGTGATAGTTCCATCGAAAGACAAGGCTGATAAAACATAAGAGATTTTTCATTGAAAACATAGCATCGGTAAAAACAAAAAGTTGAAGGAAGATATTATTCTTCCACCGACATAAGGAATTTCATCGATGCAAAAGCAAAAGATGGATAATGAGAAACCATTATCGATAAACTTAAAGATCGATAAGATGGTTGGGATTCCTATTGAAAAACAAGGTTTTGATGAATCGAAGGAGGATTACATCGAAACAAACATGTAAGGTAAAGCTTTCGATGAAAATAAGGAGATCAATGAAACCACAAAGCTCATTTATGATAATGATGGTTTCATCGAAACAAAGGTAACATTGATGAAATAAAGGTGCACACTAACCTCTCACTGAAATGTCTAATTTTACCGAAATGGTACACCTATTGTTTCGAAGACATGCCATCGGTAAAAACAAAAGGTCGAAGAAAGATATTAATCTTTCATCGACATAAGCAATTTCATCGATGCCAAAGCAAAATCTGAATAATGAGGATCCATAATCAATAAACTTAAAGATCGAAAAGGTAGTTTTGAAACGCAACGACAAAAGGATACCTATCAAAAATAGGGTTTCAATGAATCGAAGGAGAATTACAACAACGAACACGAAAGGTGAAAGTTTCGGTGAAAATGAGGAGATCGATGAAACCACAAGGCTCATTGATGAAAATGATGGTTTCATTGAAACAAAGGTAACTTTGATGAAACATGACATTTCGAAGGGAGATAAAGTGATGCCATCGAAGAGTATGACTCTAAGAAATTATGAAAATGGGAAAAAGGCATATATACCTTTAGGTAAATGAAGAGATGGATAAGTCCCAAATAATCCATGAAGGATCATGGGCTGCAAGAATATATATATATATATATATATATATATATATATATATATATATATTTATATATATATATGTATATTTATATATATATATGTATATTTATATATATATGTATATTTTTATATATATATATATATGTATGTATATGTATATATATATGCTGATGAGAGGCTGAATAGGAGGATGGATGATTGAATCAAGGTGAGGGTTTTATAAAACCCAGATAAGTATATATGAGGGGCCTCTCCTTAGACTAAAGGATGGAAGACTAAATGGGTATGAAGGAGAGGACTAAAAATATATGATTGAGATTTGTGTTTTAATGATTATATCCGATAATGGGTTGAGCCTAACTACCTGAGTTAAAGTTTGGGAGACCAGATATATGGGCATATTTAAACTGAATGTTTGTCTGAGTATCTATTCGAAAATGCAGAGGCAGGAAGAGGAGAAAATAAGGGGGTTAAAATCGAGTCTTGGCAAGAGAAACATAAGGGGATGAAAGGAGAAACATGCTAACTATCACTTAGGACACAAAAAGCAAAGAGGGGATTGCCTTAAGGTGGCACAGACAGGAGATTGATGCCATCGGTTCCTGAGTTGGCCAACTCATCCGCTCTTTTATTGCCCTCCCTATAAATATGATTAACTATGAACCTATTAAAATCTCTGCATATGTCAAGAGCTTTTGACAACAAAGTATTTAGTCTCCAATTAGGCATACTACCTTTCCTAAGAGCATTGACAATTATAGCCGAATCTCCTTCAATTTCCAAGTTCTTAACTCCTAGTTTCCTACATAAATGCAGACCATCCACCAGGGCCATAAGTTCCACCCAATTGTTGGTGTTGATGCCAACCAGAGAGGCAAGGGTTTCGAGTTCCTTTCCGTCCCAATTATGAACAACACATCCTATCCTTGCTTGTCTTGGGTTGCCACGGGAAGCCCCATCAAAGTTTAGCTTCACCCAGCCTTCTCCTGGGGCCTGCCATCTGCATGCATCCCTTGAATGAAGACTTGCAATAGGACCCTCTCCTACAAAGGGAGGAAAGGACAAGCCTTCCCAACATCTTTTCATCTTTTCATCCCAATGAGAGATAGAGGCATTCTTCAATGTGCCTGATGACAGCTGGTTGTTCAAGAGCTCAGTGATAGCTGACTCTATCCTGTTAATGATTCTGGGAACCTCTAGTTTTTCATTCTTAAAGAGATGCCTATTTCTCTCCTTCCATAGTTCCCACATAATGGAAGAAGGAATAGTTGTCCATAGACCTTCAAAGAGACAACCACGCCTAAGGAGAGGCCATGCCTTGAGCATTCCAAAGATGGTGTGGGGGAAGGCCGCAGACCATTCAAGTTTGTTGGTGAACCAGATCTAATATTTGTGAGCATAGGGGAAGTTAAGGAGGATATGATTGGTGTCTTTGTCGTCTGCCTTACAAAGAGGACATCTAATAGGGTCCTCATACCCCATTCTTCTAAATTTATCTGCAGTTAGGAGCTTGTTCTAAACCGCAAGCCAGGAGAAGATACCTGTCTTAGGCAGACAGTATTTATCTCAGCAAAGTTTCAAAGGAAGCTCAATCATAGGTCTTAAAAATGATTTTGGAGATGAGAGAGTACCCATCCTTGGAGTTGTATTCTCCTCTTAGGGAGCCATCCCAGACGAGCTTGTCCTCATTCTAACCTAAGGCAATGTTCCTTGATTTAAAAATTGCCATAAGTTTTTGTTTATCCCTTACCGAGATATCCTCATCTTCCTTCTTGATCCATTGCCAACCAGCCCCATCCTCTGAAGGGGAGATATAGTTGTTTAATAGGGGTCCTCTATGAGATTCAAGAAGGATGCGAGTAGCACCAAAGTCATGGATATTATCAATAGCTTTATATCCAGCCCATGAATCCGACCAGAAAAGGGCTTTATCCCCGGACCCCAGGTTCCAAGTAAGTCTGTCTGAGATAATCCTCCTGCAGTCTAGCATAAAATTCCATAGGCAGGACCCTCTGGGAGGGTTGGTTTCTCTGAAGATTTGGATAGGATTCCCTCCATTAAGGTATTTATGGTGCAGCAAGCGAGCCCATGTCAGGTGGGGGATTCTGAACATCCTCCAAACCAACTTGGCACCCAAGGCTTTGCCCTGATCATGAAGGTTTTTAATGCCATTTCCTCCTTTAGGTTTGCATATCTTGTTCCAGGATATTAGTGATATTTTACGATTATCATTAGCACCTTGCCAAAAGAAAGTCCTGAGATGCTTGTTGAGCTCTGCAAGTTAGAAGAAGATAAATGTTGACAGGAGAGCTGGTAAATGGGCATAATTGACATGGACGATCTAACCAAGGTTTCTCTACCTGCAGATGAGAGCCATTTTCCTTTCCAAGTGTTAATCCTAGACTTGATTTTATCCACCAAGTTGTCCCATAATTTTGAGGGTCTTCGACCCTTGTCAAGGGGAATGCCTAGGTATTTGCAAGGAAGAGTTCTTTCACTAATCTCTAGGACATTGCTGATCACTTTCCCTAGGGAGGGGTCAATGTTGAACATAAAAACTATAGACTTGGCCATATTCACCTCTTGACCTGAGGTTAGCATATAGGAATTAAGGGTACCTTTGAAGGCGCTCGCTTCCCTACCCAAAAAGCATCGTGTCATCGACAAATTGCTGGTGGGTAAAGGGAGGGAGGCCGCTGGTAATGGGGATTCCTTGGATCCCACCTTCCTCTTTGGCCTTAGAGATGGATCTACCTAGGGCTTCAGCCATGATGATGAAGAGGAAGGGGGACATAGGATCTCCTTGCCTGAGCCCTCTTGAGTTGCTGAAGAAGCCTTCCGGGGAACCATTAACCAAGATCGAGAATTTGGGGGTGGATATACATTCAAAGATTAGGTTGATCCAGGATTTGGAAAATCCAAAGGCCTCCAAACATTTGCATAGGAAGTGCCAATCAACTTTATCGTAAGCTTTGCTTATGTCTAATTTGACTAGCATACTTGGGACCCTATTGAGCTGGACCGAATGAATGACCTCTTGGGCTATAATAACCCCATCATAGATTGGTCTATTTGCTATGAAGCCAGTTTGTTCTTCACTAATGATAATGGGGAGAAGATTTTGGAGTCTAGCTGCTAGGGTTTTGGTTAAGAGTTTGTACAGAGTGTTGCACAGAGCTATTGGTCTGAAGTCATTAAAGCTTTCAGGATTCTCTTTTTTGGGGATGAGAGCTAAGAAGGTATTGTTGATTTCTTTGAGAATCTTACCAGAGTTCCTAATACCTTCTAAGGCATTTGTGATCTTTGTCCCCATAAAACCCCAACATTTTTAGAAAAAGCTGGTGGGGAAGCCATCCGGGCCCGGGGCCTTGTCGGGATTCATCTTCATAAGAACAGATTTAATCTCCTCCTTAGAGAATTTCTTTGACAGGATTTTGTTGTGGTCATCATTAATGAGTTTTGGAATATTTTTAGTAATATTGAGTTGGCCTCTGAGGTTGGAGCCTTCAATATTATTTTGAGATTTTATCAAAAAACCTTGCTGCCTCTGAGGCTACATCATCTGGTTCAGATAGGATGGAGCCCTGTCAATTCTTAATTTTAGAAATTCAATTGACCCATCGCCTCTGCTTAGTACTGTTGTGGAAAAACTTAGTATTTCGGTCCCCATCACTCAATGAAGTCTCCCTCGATTTTTGTTTCTAAAAGATCTCTTCATTTGAGAGTGTTTTTTCATATTCAAAGAGTAGAGCCTTTTCTTTAAGGAAGAGATGTTCATCCATCCCCTTCTTAAGAACCTCAATGTTAACATTCTTAAGATCATTTTCTATTAGGAGTTTTTTATCGAAAATAAGTCCTATTCCATTCTAAGAGCTTCCTTTTGATAAACTTTAACTTGCTTGTGATAATAAACATCTTCGAACTAGAGAAAACAAAGATTTTCCACCAGTTCTCAATTAAGTTAAAAAATTTATCATCTCTAAACCACATGTTCTCAAATTTGAAGGGGCATTTTTTAGGGGAGTGGTTAGATGATAAGATTAGTTGGAGTGGAAAATGGCTGGACCCTACAAAAGGGAGGAGTTCTGCATTTAGGGTAAAGTTAAGCTCCGAGAGCCCTCCATGGATAAAGAACCTATCTAGTTTCTCAACAATGTTACAGAAACCAAGCCTTCTGTTGTTCCAGGTGAAGGCATTATCTATCGTCTGGATTTCCAACAGGGAGTTCCTATTGATCCAATGATTGAAATCTACAGCCACTGGAGGAAGTTTGTTGCTACCTCCTCTTTTATCTGCTACCTTAGTGATAGCATTGAAATCTCCACCAATGATGCATACATCATTTGGGAAACTACTGAGGAAAGACTCCAGTTCCACCCACACCCTAGCCTTATCCCTATTTTGGATGGGACCGTAAATGTTAATCAATTTGAATCTTAGGTTATTTTTATAACTTACTACTTCTCCTCCCATCCAATTTTTCTTAATCTCTAAAGGTGTAAACGAGATGAATCTAGAGTCCCAAATGATGGCTAAGCTCCCCGAGGCCCTTGTTGCAGGGGAGTGCTTTAGCTGTCTAATGCCTAGTTTTTTCTCAAAAAGGGCTATCTCAAAGGAGTTCATTTTGGTTTCTTGAATTAACATTATATCTGGTTTAGAATCAGAGATGCAGTGCTTTAAAATGCGATGTTTGTTAGGGGCATTTAGACCCCTAACATTCCAAGTTAAGATTTTCATGGCTCTGTGGGGAGGAACTTCCCCTCCCCTGCATTAAAAAGATTAGGTATTTTAGACTGACCCTTGGCTTCTCCATCCTTTGATCTTAGTTCAGCAAGGGATCTCCTACCTCTTCTCTTACTGTGTTTAGCACAGTCAGGAGAGTCTTTGCTTCTATCGGAGCTGAGAATGCCTAGAAAATTAGGGTTATCATTTTCTAAGTTATCTAATGCTACAAAGAGTTCATCTGTTTCTAAGTCAACTCTAGTTACATCCACTAGATTTTTAACAAGGAGATCCCTTTGTCTTTCCAACTCCTCATCATCACAGATTTCATCAACCAATAGGTCCATGAGGTCATTTACTACTTCTTCCCCTACAAAATTGGCAATGATATTAACTTCCCTAGCCACTCGATCATTCTCAAACTCTACAATTGGATCAGAAACAACCTTCAGAGATGGAGGGAAAACCTCTGCCTCTTTAAGGCCCTCCATACTTGAGACTAGAGAGATTGGATGATCTTGTAAGGATGCCAATCCTGGATCCGGAGAAAGCCTATCCAGCTCTACTAATTGCATAGAGGTAATTAGTTCCATTAAAGGGGGAGACCCCAAGGGACTCAGTCTCTTTGGTGGAATGAGAGAGCTAGATGATGACATATTTGATAGGCTAAGCTGCTCTTTCTGGGGGATAACCTCATTGATTTCACCATCTTCCAGATCTCTATCCCCTAGAAGAGAGTCAACTATAGGTGAATTTATAGTTGGTAGTGAAGGAAGAGGGGAGCAAGAGGGCTTAACAGGGGAGCTATGAGGATATAGGTTTGAGGTAAGATGATTAGGGTTAATATCAATCTTATAGCCCTCTAGGGTAAAACCCCCTCCTTCCATGAATCTGAAAGGAGTGCCATTAGACTTGAGCAATGATACAGGGCAAGGTTTCTCAGAGGGGATCTTCCTTGGCATAGAATCTTTGAAAGGGCCATTATAAAAGGGTAATTCTAGGGTTAAACAAGATTTATCACATTTCAGAGTTATAGGCTCTAAATATTTAATGTTAATATTCATATTAACGATTAAGAGCTGGTTAAAGAAGATTAGGGCTGATTTTTTGACTTCTACAAATTTATCTATTTTGTTGCTTATTATTCTTAAAAATTCATTATTGCGCAATTCTATAGGGAATTTATCAAGTGAAATTGCTCTAACCATACATGAATTGAATTGAGATGGGAGAAAGAGAGGTTGCCATTCCTAGCAATCAAACCCTAGACTTTTAAATTTTAATATATCCTCATTAAGAAATGAATTTCTGAGATTCTGATTACCGCATTCAATAGCTAAGAAATTATCAGGAAGGATGTCAATTTTTACCTGGTTATTGAAGGAAGATGACACCCAATTAGCAATTTGTTCCGATGGGATCCCCTAGCCTTTCCACTGAGCAAAGATCATTCTATCGCTGTAGTGCATTTGATACCTAGCCTGGGTATAATTATCAATTTCAATGACTAACCTGTTAGGAGTAGCTGGGGAATTTGAAGGTGGATCTGACATAGGGTGCTTGTGATGGCCAGAGGTTTCCTTATCCTCTGATAATTTACCCAGGGATTTTCATGGAGGAATGAAGTGAGCAGAGGAACTCTTTGGCTGGATAGGTTTTACAAAACCCTCCTCTCGACAGTGATTGGAAATCCTTTTGAGACTGTTTGGTTGCACTAATGCCCTTATGCGGCTAACCACATGCCAATCCTGATCGCAACCCTTGTAAAGAGGAGGGGGAGCCCTAGCCGCATTAACCAAAGAGTATTTTGTTTTTGCAAAGAAGGCCTCTTGATCGCAGGTTCGTGAAATGACCCTACCAAGATGCTCAGTCCCGTAGTTGTTAGCCAAAACAACGAATCAATTAGTAGGACCTCTGTAATTTCCCCGCAGCGGATAAGAGCACTCAAAAGTGGATGCCGATGCATTGCTTCTTTTTTTCACACACAGAGACATATTTGCATCTTTTTTCAACAAGGCATTTTATTTTAAACAGTTTTTCAATTTTGAGTAAATTTATTAAAGAGGTTTATTGATGGGAATTTTATAAAGTTTCATGATTAAATTTAAACCAAGAGGTAATGTGAATGTTGAGTATTAAATAATTAATATTTAATGTTTGGAGGGGCAATACATAAAAACTTTATTTAAGTTATATAAATACTTTTCAGAGATTTTAATGGTATTTTTAAATAAATGTGATAATTTAATATAGGTTATTATATGTTTATTTGTAAGGGGGTATTGTAGTGGAATAATATATTTTTCTAAAATAAGTTAATGGACTTGATCTTGCGAACTTATTTAACCCAAGTGGAACCTAATATAATTTAGTTATTATAATAACGTTTGACACTTTAATTTTATTTGCTCAATTAATTAATATTAATGCATTGAAATCGTGTTAATATTGAATTGATAGATTTAAGAATTAATTAAGTTAGAAAGGATGAGATTATAATATCAATTATTGGGGAAACTTGACATTTGATAAATAATTATTGATTCAAGAAATTGTATTAATGTCATTTTGGTAGAATTTGGGCCATTTAAATATTATAAAATGTAATTAAAATTGAAGGGGTTTTTGCGCGAATTTATTTAATATCTAAAAGGATTTGCCCTTATAAAATTAATTTATTCTGTTTGATAATAGGAGTTATCATAATGGTTACGTAAGTAAAATCTAACCCTATCGCATAGGAGTTAAAATTGAAACCTAAGTCTTCTAGTTAAATTTTAATCGATCGCTCACTTTAGAAACCCATTTTAATATCAATAAAGATTTCGTTTAGTACAACTTGTTAAGTTGTCACATCTAATTAAGCATAGGACGCAAGTAATTAAGTGATCAAAATTTTTTTTGTTGTTGTGTTTTTTTGCCCAAAAGTTTGGGCATGACAGAATCTTCTATTGCCAACAATGAAAATATTGGACGCCTCTCCAATCTTATTTGAAGGGTATTGTCGATAATTAAAAAACAATAATCCCAATATTCTAATATTATCAAGTTGTTCAATGAACTTCAATGATAAAAAAATATAGCAACAATGTTCCTCCAATCTTTGTATTGCAGTCAACACTAACTGTAAAATTGTTTACAGAGCCTTTGGATTTTAAGCATAAAGGATGCACAACGACAAAGATCACCTCTCCAAAGACTGTGAACGGGCTAGGAAATGATCGATCCGCTTCAAAACACCAGCACAATAGTCTAAAAGATGAGAGTAATACACAACTTCCAATGAAACTGCACCAAATAATATCCTCAAACCACAAGAAATGGAATTGTATCAGATGAACTGACATGGACCATTCAGTAGTAGCAAATCCTCAAGAGTAGAGGAGGTGTCACCACACAATACCGATGATGGGCCAAACAATAGCGATTGCATCACTCTTTCCAGCAATCATGACTCAACGACCTGGTATGTCTATCATTATTTGTATTCACTCCTCTCCTCTGTCAAGATATTTATTATCCAAAATAGGAGGCTCTATTCGAAGTTGATCACAAAGGAACTCACTTTGAGAATCAATATCAGAGTAATTCAAATCAGGAACCACAACGTATCAACTAAGAATGATAGGCATGGAGACAATGGCATCCTTAACTCCTATTGTAGTGCTTGAATTGGAAGCATCTTCAGTTCGCTTCAGTAATCACTTCACATCACACAATAATAGGTACAAAATTAGAAGGCTCTAATACCATGTTGATTTTAAATGCTCGTTTAACCACGGGCAATGATTTGCCCTCCCAACCATAGAAAATTCATGATTGTCTCCCCCGAGCACTTTCATATTTGATCTGCCTAATGATCTTGATTTGCACTTGGATTGTATATCCATCTCTTCATGAATGAGATTACACATCTCATTATATATGAGAGAGGTGCCCTTTCATCAAGGGACGCCACTCTTGCAAGATGGCCCCACAAATTATATTAATATAATATCAATATATTATTGTAGTCACATAAATCTGTCCACTTAATTAAATGAATACTTAGTATTTATTTGATTATTTAACCATCAATTAATGAATTAATTAAATTAATATTTAATTAATTCATCTTAACCCTCTTCTCCTATTAATTAAATAAATTATTCAATTTATTTGATTTAATTCACTTAACCAAATTCAAACCATTAATTAAATAAATAAATCATATTTATTTAATTAAATCTTCTCTCACATTTAAATAAATTGATATTTATTTAAATTCCCCCAAAATCCCACCTCTCACATTTAAATAAATTAACATTTATTTAAATCACCTTTATCCTCCACCCACTTGTATTTTCCTACAAATGCAAGTTGCACAATTATTTTAAATAAATAATTTATTTAAAATCACCTTTATCCTCTACTCACTTGTATTTTCCTACAAAAGCAAGTTGCACAATTATTTTAAATAAATAATTTATTTAAAATCACCTTTATCCTCCACCCACTTGTATTTTCCTACAAAAGCAAGTTGCACAACTATTTTAAATAAATTATTTATTTAAAAATCCTATTTATGCTCACCCACTTGAAACCTTTAATGGTTTCCCTTAAAGTATTCAAACTTGATGGCTTTAAAGTCTTCAAACTTGATGGCTTCCTTCTATAGTCTTCTTAAGACTTTAATGGTTTTCCTTAAAGTCTTCAAGCCTTTAATGGTTTCCCTCAAAGTCTTCAAGCATTTTAATGCTTTATCTTCATTTTTCTCATTTAAATAAATTAATATTTATTTGAATATTTATCCAAATGCAAATTACACCATTTAATTGAAATAAATGATTTTATTTTAATTGAAAATACCAAAATTTCTCCCACTTGCATTTTCCTACAAAATCCACTTGCATGCCTAAAACCCTTCTAGAATTTTCTAATCACTTCTAAATAACCTAACCCCTTCTCTAAACTTTGTCACATTCCTAAGCAAAAGGGAAGTCACTTCTCAAACCCTCAAAGTCTTTGATAACCATTAAAGGCTTTCAACCTTCAACCACTAAATGGCTCAAAGTCTTTGATAACCATTGAAGGCTTTCAACCTTCAACCACTTAATCCCCAAAGTCTCCAATAACCATTAATGGTTACCTCAAACCCTCCCACATGGTTAAAACATTTGTTTTGACTCAACCTCTACCCAACCCAAAGGTCTCATCAGGCCATTAATGCTTTGACCATGATTATCTCTTAAACATTTGCACAAAGGTTTATCCTTGGATTAACTCTTAATCCAGTGGGTAATCTTAATTTGGACTTGACCCTTAGCCTCTAGATAACCATGAGGTCTTCTCAGGCCTTTAATGCCTCCAACCTCTTCTCTCAACCCAATCCTATGTTGACACTTGTCACCATTTTATTGGTGCCAATTGTGCACATGGATCCCCAACTTTCAAACTTGGCCCTTGATTAAACCATTCAATCTTAACCCTTCATTTCCCCATTTCTTCTATAAATAGAACCCTTCTCCTGAAGCAAAAAAAGAAGCATTTTAGAGTATTGTTGTTATACTGGCATTAGCATAGAGCTTTCTCATAGCATCACTATCTACACTTGCATAGCATTTGCTTATCATATTCAACCATCTTGAATCTCCATATGGCATCCATGGATAGTGCTAAAAGCTGAGAGCTACACTCATTTGGGACTTGGAGAGGAGAGGAACAAGGGAGGAGCAACTATGAGCATCTTGATTAGCTATTTTATTCTATGTTTATATGCTTTCTATTTCATGCTTAATATCTCTCTTGATATGCCTGTTTAGGATAATCTTTTGTTGCTAACACTAATGTTTGTTTCTTGTGCTCTTGTGTGTGTTGCCATCAAACGGATTTTCTAATCCTTTTTGCAGAGCATCAATTATTATATTATCAATAATTGTATTACCAATATAATTATTATAGTATCAATAATTATATTATCACGATAATTCTAATATAATTATATTATCACAACCTTTATGTTATCTATGTCAGCCTGAAGGAATCCAACCATAGCTACAATAACATTAACACCAACCACCCGACCATGTGGAACCAAAGGAACCACCCACCATGCTAGGAGATGACATAAGATCCCCACTCATACTATAGATCTAGGCTGACACATAACAACCAAAGGAAGACCAACACAACAAACACAAGAAACACGAAATGCAAAATCATATAAACTAATAAGAACTTCAACACAAACCTCCGGAGGCGACACACCAAAGAATCTCAAGGCACTAGGACCTACATGTAGGGAAAAGAGTGTCATCACATGCAACATGTGGGTACTTGGGCACTGGTCCCAGCTATCCCAAAGCACATGTGGAGCCATCTCCCTTTATGGAGTGAGGAAGATTAGCTTACCTGGGTTGCCAAGGCCTTCCCAATCCTATCCCGATCCTCTACCGTAGGGCAAGGCAAAGGGGCTAACATATTTTATTATCTTATCAAGATTAAATAATCTACCCAACCCAAGTGTTTTAATTAAGTTATCGCTTGTTTACAATGGAAAAATTCCCGTGAGATACCCAGTGATCTAGACCTCGGGTCCACCTAGCAGCCCACTCCATGTGACCTCAGTCACTCACTAAGAAGCCCACTCTCCCCCTTGCATGCTCCTAGACCTTAGTGTAACAAAAAGGAAAACCATAACATAAATACTTCAATTCAACCATGGGCTCACAACAATACAAGACCTGGCTCACCAAGGCATCAAGCATCCCAACAACAATGCGATCATCATTAAATAATATAATAAATGAGCCCGACTATAAGATAATCACATACATAAGCTAAGTAATTAAAATAACCAATAATCAGTCAATGAAACAAACCTGTAACATCTCAGGTATCAAAAAATAACCTTTGGATTCTGGAAAAGCAATAATATAAATTTGGAAAATAATCCAAATTGACAAACTGACTCAACTAACAGATTGGCGCATTTACACCACATATTAGTGCATTTGCTTAATCTTTTGGACATATATCTAATTATTCAATGCATTTATCTATTATTTCAACGCATATATCTTATTAAGTGGCACATATATTCAATAGATTAGTGCATATGCTCAAAATAGCGCATATGTGCCAGAACCCAAAACTCAGAAATGAAAGATAAATTCACGAATCAGAAAATAAAATCAGACAAATAAGTTAAAGTCTTGAAACACCACTAAAAGGGATGCAAATCTATTACAAAACTAAGAAACATAAAATCAAGGTATAAAATAATCTCATAGAGACAAGATTCAATTCAGAAGTAGTAATTCCAGACAAAGTCCAGCTATGAAAGCTCACAAGAAACCAATGTAAAACTCCCAATAAACTAAGCAAACCCAATGGCTTCTAGAATCCAACCTACCCCTCAAACCACAAGAATTCATATCCAAGAACCAAGATGTACAGACACAACAAACAAGAGATGGCCATTCACGACAATGAGAATCATAGGAAATATAAATTCACCCACCAATACTATAGTATAACTATAGGTTATAATTTATATAAATTAAATCAAACTTTAAACTTAATAAATAAATGTATTTCTCTACCCATGGCTCCTAAAAACAATCTTTCCGAGCAAACATGGAGAAAACAATCTTTTCTGAAAATAAAATACATAGGAAGAGGATTTCTCCAACTTGGATGATAGAAGTAATGGAAAAGAAAATTTGAAGAAGTGCAATCCACAATCCAAGCAAACCAAGAAATCTCCAATCTCCAAAACCTTAGCCAAAATCCAAACTTAGAGAAGAATACTTGAAAATGCTAACCCGACAAAATACTCAAGAAAGCCAATAAATGGAAAATCAAAGTATAAACTATAGAAAATATCCACCAATCAAAATATTGTAAAATAATATATTTCTTACCAAACATTGCAAAACCCAAGGTAAGAAAAATAAAATACTATATATTTTACTTACCCAATAATATAACCAATAGAATAATAGGGTAGGTAGAAAGAATATACTAATTACCCAAAAAGGGTAACAAGCGAATAACAATATAAACAACTCATAAAATCGTGGTCAGAAATAATTATAAAAGCCCAATTAATTAAATAATCAAGAGGTATAAATAAATACCACCAATAATATTAATTTAACCATACTTTATTATTAAATATTATACCAACTATTTATTTAATTTATTATAAACTATATTAATCTATTATTTAAATTTAATATTATTAAACTATATAAATCAATTTAGTCAATTAATTAATTAATAAATAACCAATTAAATAATTACCATACTACATCAAGCAAACCACCAAAGAATACATCAAGAAAGCACTACACACTAACCATGACTTGTGCCAAGACTCTAAACTGACAAGGGTAATCAACTTAAACCTAGAGTATAGGGTGGGTTCCCATGTTGTCTTTGATCAACTTGCCATTGGGATAAGACACACTTAGACCTGTGAAGCCAGGTGGAGTCGATGCTTGGTATTTGCAATCCTATCACCACCAACACATATACAACGACATATACAATAATATATGAAACATGAAATAAATAAAGTGACAGAGAATTGTGATGACATATCATGCTTGCAATGAATGATATGAAATCGTCTCTACTCACGTAGATAGTCACAATATATCATCAAGACATCACATAGAATCATAACCATAAAATAGGGTTATTACATCATAATATATCATCAAATAATCATAGAACAAACATGATACACACATAGAAATGAACACACATCGAACATCATAGAGTAATCCATCCTCACATTAGTCTAGAAATATCATCATCCACATGTAAACATAATGTCAAGTACAATATATTATATCTAATATCCATAGAAAAATATCTGAAACATAGATAAATCCATAAACATCTAGTCAAAGCATCACAAAAATAGTCTAATCTATGCCAATATAATCTAACGATGCACAAAAAAGGAAAG
The DNA here is from genome assembly GCF_030272615.1 of Cryptomeria japonica. Classification (NCBI taxonomy): domain Eukaryota; kingdom Viridiplantae; phylum Streptophyta; class Pinopsida; order Cupressales; family Cupressaceae; genus Cryptomeria; species Cryptomeria japonica. The sequence goes on along the minus strand of NC_081409.1, from coordinate 418,143,267 downwards.
ACGAATCAGGAAGAGCACTACATTGCCTCGATAATTACCTTAACATACCTGAAGACTCTTGTGTCTTTACCATTGCTCCCACTGACTTTGAAAACACAGATGGTCTTCCCCTTGTTCATCCCCAACTCATTAATTGGGACCAAGTAGGACCTTTACAACTAGATACATTCAAGAATGATGATGTTTTCATAGACTATTTGGGCATACTAGATGATCTTCCGCTTGGGGACCATAAAGCAGAACATAGTATAGAACTCAATAGCGTGGCATACTTCGGTGAGGGTGTTGGGCCTTCTAGTCGCAAAAACATAAAAAATAAAAAACAAATCATGGATCTTATGCTGAAAACCACGCTGTGGTGCTGTCTGACCCTAAAATGTAAAAAGAAAGGAAATATTTGAGGGTGAAAACCTCTCTGAGGCGCTTAAAGATGGAAGGCTTGACACTCTCCTAATGACATTGTATGAAGAGAAATTATCTATATTGGTGGAGGAAACCATCAAAACAAACATTGGCACAGAAGAGACTCCACATAACATCTTTTTAGCAGAAGAAGAAAGACTGAAGTTCATAAGCTTCTTCATAGAATGACAAATCAACTTCACATGGTCATATGCAGATATGTCTAGACTATATTCTGACTTGGTTATGAATCATTTGACAGTCACACCATGAGCAAAGCTAGCGAAACAAAAATTGAGGAAAATACATCTGCAGGTGGCATTATTAGTGAAAGTAGAACTTGAGAAACTGCTGGACGTTGGATTCATAAGACCGATTGATTACCCCAAGTGAATTTCTAACTTGGTACCCATCAGGAAGCCAAATCACAACATCAGAATATGTACAGATTTCAAAGATATCAACAAAGCTTGTCCTAAAGATGATTTTCTGCTGCAAAATATTGACTTGATAGTGGATCTTACAACTGGTCATGCAATGTTGTCTTTGATGGATGGATTCTCCGGGTACAACCAGATAAAAATTGCACCTGAAGATCAACACAAAACAACATTTACCTATCCTTGGGGAAATTTTTGCTGGAATGTTATGCCCTTCGGACTAAAGAAGGCAAGTGCCACATTCCAAAGAGATATGACTACCATCTATCATGATCTCATGCATGTTACCATGGAAGACTATGTCAATGACCTCCTGGGTAAATCATCAGAAAAAGAAATACATTTGGACATCCTTTCAGTGGTCTTTGATTGGTTAGAAAAATACAAAGTTTGATTAAACCCTAAGAAATGTGTCTTTGGAGTAACCTCCAGGAAGTTCCTTGGATACATTGTCTCAAAGAGAGGAATTGAATCCGATCCAACAAAAGTCAGAGCTATATTAGAAATGGCACCACCAACGAATATCGGTCAACTTCGGTCTCTACAAGGTAGACTCCAATCTATACAAAGATTCATTTCTTAACTTGCAGATAAATGTCATCCTTTTCAACACCTACTCCACAAAAACATCAAATTCAAATGGGATGATAACTGTCAACAAGATTTTTAGATACTCAAATATTATCTCCTAAATCCACTAGTTTTGATGTTGCCGATTCAAGGGAAACCCCTGTTGCTCTACATATCAACCACACAAACAATGCTAGGGGTACTTCTAGCACAATAAGACAATGAGGGTAAGGAAAGAGCAGTGTACTATATCGGTCGTACTTTGGTCGGGTATGAGCTTAATTACACATTGATTGAACGTGCGTGTTTGGCCGTAGTTTTTGCTTCACAAAAATTACACCATTACATGCTCAGCCACAAAACTAAGCTTGTTGCAAGAATAGATTGTAGGATTTGAGAAATACAAATCCACAGAACCCAAAGAAACCTGCATGCAAGAAACCTGTCACAGAGAAAGAGAGAGAATGAAACAAGGGTTTTGGCTCTGACAAAGTCAAAAGATTTATTATCAGAGAAAAATGAATCAAGAATATATGACAATAATACAAGAGATCAATCCTTATAAAAGAGATCAACACTGAAAGGAAAACCTAACCCTAAGGTGAGAGCATTTAATAATTAAATATTAAATATTAAATGACTAATGTATGCATAAAGAGAAATCTTAAGAGGAGAGTAAAGTTAATTAATTACTTTACTCTAACACCCCCCCTTAAGATGAGCTACAATGCAGCTACAAACAATGCAGAAGAAAGCAAAGGAACTACAATGCAATAAAGGGTCCCAGCAACAAGGCCTGATCAGGTACCCGAATACAAGAAAATCTCTATAAAGCGAAGTAAAGGAGAAAACCCAGTGGGAAAAAAACTCCTCTCCAAAAAAGAGATACAGAAACATGCTGAAAAGAAAACATGAAGGAAGGAAGGCCTCACTGAGACCCCCCAAGGACAACTTCCTTCACCCCAAGCATGGAGCGCAACTGAAGATAGCGCGGAGATGCCAAAGGTTTAGTGAAGATGTCTGCAACCTGCTCCTCTGTAGGAATGTACTCCAAGATGAGAGAACCATCCTGAATCAACTGCTTGATGAAGTGCATGTGGATTTCAATGTGCTTTATCCGCTGATGCTCCACTGGGTTGCGAGAAATGTGAATGGCACTCTGATTGTCACACCAAAGAATAGTGGGACAATCTGGAGGAAACCCAAACTCTGTCATCAACTGCCGAAGCCATAAAACCTCCTGACTGGCTAACACTGTTGCACGGTACTCAACCTCTATAGATGATAATGCAATAGCAGACTGCTTCTTGCAAGACCATGTAATAGGACCAGAACCAAGGCAAAAAATGAAGCCAGAAGTAGACTTCCGATCATTGACATCACCAGCCCAATCGGAGTCAGTGAAGCCAATGATGTGAGGGGATCATGAAGTGTAGTGAATGCCATAATGTGTGGTGCCCCGAATGTACCTCAAAATACGTTTGGCTGCTTGCCAATGGCTCTCATGAGGATCATGGGAGAACCGAGAGACAAGGCCAACTGCAAAGGAAAGATCAGGACGAGAATGTGTCAGGTACAACAAACTGCCAACCAACTGCCTGTATAAAGTGGGGTCTACTGAAGGAGTAGAGCAAGTGGAAGACAAAACAACACCTGACTGAAATGGAGTGGGGGCAGACTTGCAATCAAGCATGCCAAATCGGTGAAGCATATCAAGAGCATACTTCTCCTGAAATATGGAAATCCCATCCAAAGACTGAATAACCTGTAGACCCAGAAAGAAGTGCAAGAGACCAAGATCGGTCATCTCAAACTGCTCCATCAAAGCTCTCTGAACACGCTGAATCATGGAGGATGAGCTACCTGTAAGGATGAGATCATCTACATATAGCACAAGAATCAAAAGATCACCCTCCTGACACTGAATATACATTGTGTGATCGGAATGACAGCGTGTGAAGTGAGAGGAAAGCAAGAAAGAGTCCATCTTCTCATACCAAGCCTGAGGGGCTTGTTTGAGACCATACAATGAACGTCGAAGTCTGCAAACCAAAGAAGTGTCCTGCACAAATCCCTGAGGCTGTTCCATATAGATCTCCTCATGTAAGTCTCCATGCAAGAAGACACTCTTCACATCCATCTGAAACACTGTCCATCCCTGTGAAGCTGCAAGTGAAAGTACCAGGCGTATAGAATTCATCTTGGCGACAGGAGCAAAGGTCTCAGAGTAGTCAATACCCTCTACCTAAGAGAACCCCTTCGCAACAAGACGTGCCTTATACTTATCAATAGAACCATCTGCAGCATACTTGGTACGATACACCCACTTGCACCGAACCAACTTTCTTCCCTTAGGAAGAGGACAAAGATCCCAAGTATGATTCTTCATCAAAGAAGAATACTCCTCATCCATGGCCCTATCCCACTCAAGGTGTCCTGTCGCCTCTGAAAACTTTTGAGGATCATCTGAATTGGCATGACTCAAAAGACTAGAACCAGATGTCTGAGCACAAGTGCGACGAGTATCAGAAGGATCACCTGCCAAAGAACCAGCTGCCTCAACAGTATCACGGGCCCATTTCGGAAAAGACAGAGCAACTGGTGGTGGTGGAGATGGTGGATCATCATCTACATCATCCTCAAGAGATAAGTAATCCTCAAGAGATGAAGAGGAAGGAGTAGGCAATGAGGGAGAAGCTGGTGATGGAGAATTCATCTGAGGATAGAGCTCATCAAACTGGACATCCCGCTGAAACAGGACCTCTCTGGAATCAGGATCAAACAACCTGTATGCCTTAACATCCTCACAGTAGCCAATGAATATGAGTGGTCATTTCTTCCTCTCCATGGCTTTCCGCTGAGCATCAGGAATAAATGCCCAAGCCTCACTACCAAAAACTCAGAATGTAGAAACATCAGGCTTGACATGGGTCCAAGCCTTCTCAGGAGTCATATGTCGTAATACCTTATGAGGCATCCGATTCTGAATATAATTGACACAATTGATTGCCTCAGCCCAAAATGAAGAACTCATAGCTCGAGACTGTATCATACAATTTGCCATCTCCCGTAAGGTTCTGTTCTTTCTCTCAGCAACACCATTCTGCTGAGGGGTGTAAGGAACTGTAAATTGATGCTGTAAACCATGCTCAGTGCAAAAATCTCTGAAAGCCTGATTAACATACTCCCTCCCATTATCTGTGCGTATCCTCCTGATAGAAAGTCCAGATTGCTTCTCCACAAATGTCTTAAAAATCCTGAATGAGTCAAAGACATTAGACTTGTACTTAAGAAAGTACACCCATGTACGTCTGGAGAAGTCATCAATAAAAGTGAGCACATAATGGGCCCCTGAAAAGGAAGGAGTCGGAAAGGACATAAGATCACTGTGTACCAACTCTAGGGCTGCCCTAGCACGAGAGGCTCGACCCTTAGGAAAAGGATCTCGATGATGTTTGCCAAGAACACAACCATGACATACACCATCCGTACAAGAAATCTGTGGAAGCCCAATCACAAGTGCCTGTGTACTCATCTGCTGTAGATATCTGTAATTGACATGGCCAAAATGCTCATGCCAAAGCCTGCTCACTGAATCTGCATGTGCTATAAGAGAGGAACCAACAGTGTCTGAACTCTCAAAGCCATCAAAACTATATAAGTGAGATGCAAAATCCACACTCCCAGTAGCCACAACTAAGTCAGGATCATGAAGATCTCGAATAACCACATCATGAGGTGAGAACTCAACTGTCTTACCAGAGCCAGAGTGGCAAATATGATAAATGGAGAGAAGGTTTGTCGAAATGTCAGGAACCAAAAGTACATCCTGTAGACAACCACCATCCAATGAGACAGTACCAGAACCCTGAACGGAAAGTTGTGCTGAGTCACCAACTGCAATATGTCTAGTGCCTGTAGGGGCAAGAGCGGTGACCAAATCCTCTGTGTGTGTCATATGGTGAGAGGCACCAGAATCTAGAATCCAAGTGGATGCTGAGGACAATGCTCGTGCAGAAAGAGCATGACCTTTCCCTGTGGGCTGTGAAGGAGGCTGAGGTGCACTGATATTATGTTGCTGCATGGCTTCCTCCAAAGCCTCTAAACATTTCCAACACTTGGAAACGGGATGTCCTTCCTTGCCACAAAAACTGCAAGGATCACCAGATTTCTTCTTAGTCTTGGAGGAAGACTCACCAGACTTTGAAGATTTGCCCTGTTTAGAATTGGACTATGGTTTTGAATCAAACTTAGGTGGTGGCTTGGAGGGATTCTCACTATCCTCTGAATCTTTCTTAGGCTTCGGTTTCTGCTTCTATTTTCCTTTGGAGGACTGGGCTACCAATGCTTGGTTCTGTGAACCTGAAAGTGAATCCAACTGCTTAAGCTTAGCTTGCTCACGAGTCAGACGATCACAAAAGACCTCAAAAGAAGGCATGACATATCGAGCACCCAAGGCATCCATGGTGGAATAGAAGATCTGAAATGGACCTCGAAGCTTGGAGAGGATCAGGAAAATGCACTCTGTATCAGTCTTAGTCTTACCACAACCCTGCAAGATAGATCGTTGCTATTTGAACTTCATCAGAAAGTCCTCAATAGAGGGAAACGAATCAGGTACCAAGGAAGTTAACTCTGCCTCAAGCTGCAAAGCTCTGAACTCGTTGATAGTATCAAAAAGTCCATCAAACTTGGTCCAAATGGCTCGAGGAGTGAGACAACCCTCAAGATGAAACTGGAGACTATCGGAAATGTGTAAAGCCATCAATCCCATAGCCTGATCCATATTGTTCCTGTGCTGCATAACCTCAAAAGGACGTGTCAACTGAGGTTGAACCTCATCCAAACAGGACCATAACCCTCGAGACTGGAGAAGAGTCATCATGCGACCCTTCCAAGTGTGGTAATTATGCGGGGTGAGAGATTCAATAGGTCTGTCGGCCATCCTGTGAACTGTGCCTCAACTGCTCTGAATTTTTTTAATTATTATTAAGTGGTCTTTCAGAACTAGACAAAAGATGTAGAAGGGGTTTGGTTGGTTTGTTTTGGTGTTTGTATATTCTAGTTTTCTGATGTAAATAACAAAAAGCAAGAAAAAACACCCCCCCACAATGCAAAAAACTAATCCCCAGTACAAACTGAAAGCCAGAAAATGATAGAAAGAAGTAATTGGTTGAGACAAAATTTTGAGCACCTAAAGAATTTACTGATGAAATAGACTATAGATCTGGAAAGAGCATAGAACCACCTTTCCGACGCCTATTCGCTTTCAAAAAACGGAGCAACAACGAGCAAGTTATGCCCTTCGGAGTGCAAAAAGGCTCATCGAACTTTGACTGTGAAAAAATGCAATCAAACTGGAGAAATATGAAAAAATTCCTACACCATTAGAACGGGCTTGGAGTCAGCTTTCCAATGCCTATTCGTTTTTGAAAAACGGAGATCGGACTCCCGATATATGCCCGATTTTGTAAAACAGCTCCAAAAAGGCCCAAATGGGCCCTTAGAGTCCTCAAGGGCTTAAAGAAATAGGCCCCTAGTCCTCTGGGCGACCAGGAGCTGGCGCAGGGGGCTGGCGGCGTGGGGGCGGCACAGGGGCAGCGTTGCTGGTTCCGGCGGAGAGCGGGAGGCGCACAGGCGGCTCGGGGGCGGTGGGCTTCGCTGGTGGCGCGGCGGTGGTTGCTTGGCCGCGGCCGGTGGAAACAGCCGGCGGCGGGCTTCGCTGGCGGCGCGACGGTGGTTGCCTGGCCGCAGCCGGTGGAAACAGCCGGCGGCGGTGGCCGGGCAGTGGCCGCCGGGCTACACACCGGCAGCGTGCTATTTGAACTGGCAGCGCGCGTGGTTTTAAAACTGCGCTTTGTTTTTATTTTATTTTTTTTTTGATTTTTTTTGATTTTGCCTCGAAACTGCGTGCCCTGGGGCAAATTTTTTTTTTGCTTTCTGGAGCAACTGTGTCCAAATCGGATGAATTTTATATGAAAATAGGGGTTTTTGGGCGCTGCGAGTACAACGGTGAGGTCCGTTTGGGCTCAAAGTGCACCGAAAAAAATACCCCCTATTCCAAAATAAAAAATAGAAGACAAACACAGATTTGATGCAACCAAAACCTAGATCTCAAAATCTTTCAAAAGTCTGAGCAAGCTACAGCAGATATGGCTCTGATACCATGTAGGATTTGAGAAATACAAATCCACAGAACCCAAAGAAACCTGCATGCAAGAAACCTGTCACAGAGAAAGACAGAGAACGAAACAAGGGTTTTGGCTCTGACAAAGTGAAAAGATTTATTATCAAAGAAAAATGAATCAAGAATATATGACAATAATACACGAGATCAATCCTTATAAAGGAGATCAACACCGAAAGGAAAACCTAACCCTAAGGTGAGAGCATTTAATAATTAAATATTAATTATTAAATGACTAATGTATGCATAAAGAGAAATCTTAAGAGGAGAGTAAAGTTAATTAATTACTTTACTCTAACATAGATCCACTAAAGTATCTTCTCAACAAAGAAACCCTTACAGGAGGATTGGCTAAATGGGTTATGATTTTAAGTGAATTTGATATTGAGTACGTTGACAAAAAAGTCATCAAGGGACAAACTATTACAAACCAGTTAGCAGATGCACCTATGATTGATGATACCCCTATGACCTCAGAGTTTCCAGATGAATCCATTCTTACTGTGACACACACAAAGCATTGGCAATTATATTTTGATGGTTCATTCATGCAACTTGGTGTAGGAGTTGACATCCTCTTTATCACACCTCAGGGGGATTCTAATCCTAAATCTTATCGATTGTCATTTTCTTGCACCAATAACATAGCAGAGTATGAGGCATTAACAACAGGTTTACGAATTGCGGTTTAGTGGAAGATCTAGGAACTTCATGTTTTTGGGGACTCTCAACTAGTGATTTGTCAAGCAAATGATGACTACCAAACAAAAGATTAAATATTATTTCCTTATAATAAAATGGTAGATGACTTCAAACAATACTTCATAGAGATAATCTTTGAGCAGATTCCAAGGGATAACAATCGAGCTGCAAATGCCATGGCTACTATTGCTTCATTGATCGATCTACCACAAAATGAGACCCGCTATGAGTTATTGGTGGATAATATTTTGGTTCTCTTGTATGAGATCACTCCTACCAAGATAATATGTGTCGTTGGTCTCGATTCCCCTTGGTACGGTGCCATTTTCACTTACCTTCGCAACAATACTCTTCCACCCGACCTCTCCAACAATCAGCGTTGTACCTTCATCCGCCAATCTTCTCGCTATGTCATTTTGATTGATACCCTTTACCGTCGAGGTCTAGATGACACTCTTCTTAGATGTTTAGAAAGTGATGAAGCTCAAATTGCGTTACATGAAGTTCATGAAGGTATATGTAGTGCCCACTCTAGTGGTTCAACCTTAGCCAAGAAACTTAACAGGATTAGATACTACTGGCCCACTATGGAAAAATAATCATATCAGTTTATGAGGAGATGTAAGCAATGCCAGATTCATGGAGACCTCATTCATGTGCCAACTTGGGAACTTCAACCGATCGCAACTCCATGGCCCTTTTGTCAGTGGGGACTCAATCTCATAGGCAAGTTTCACCCTCCTTCTTCCAATGGCCATAAATTCATTATCACTGTCACATAATATTTCACAAAATGGATTGAAGTTGTTCCCCTCACCCAAGTCATTGGAAAATAAATTGCGACATTCATCCTCAATTACATAATCTGCCACTATGGTGTTCCTCTTTCCATCATCACAAATAACAAATGCCCCTTTAAAAATCAGGATGTTTGTGAACTTTGTGATCACTTCCATATTAACCTCCGCTTCTCCACTCCATACTACCCCCAAGGTGATGTTGAAGTTGAGGCGTCTAACAAAACCATTCTCAGAATCTTCAAGAAAATAGTCGACGATGCTAGCCGAAATTGGCGCATCCAACTCAATCCCGCACTTTGGGCTTATCGCACAAGTTTTCACACACCTACCGGAGCCACTCCTTATTCACTTGTCTATGGTGCCAAAGCTATCTTGCCTATTGAGGGCGATTTACCATCCTTGCGAGTCTCTTTATGCAATATAATCAATGGTGAGGATTACAGGGTCTTTCGCTTACAGGAACTAGAACTATTGGATGAGCGAAGACAAACTTCTTTTAATCATCTTAAGGCTTATCAACAGAGAATGAGTCGCTGCTACAATAATAAGGTAAAACCTCATACATTTGAGGTAGGTGACTTAGTATTGAGAGAGAATCCTAAAAATCAGTAGGACCGAGAAAAGAAAAGAAAATTTGAACCAAATTGGCTTGGTCTTGACGTCATCACAACAGTCTATGGATCAGGTGCATATCAACTCTCAACACCAGATGGAAAACCTTTGGAGGATCCTATCCACAACATGCACCTTCGTAGGTTTTACACATAGCTCTTCAGAATATCTTAATTTAAAAATACAAAAATAAAATAAAATATCAAACATACAAAAAATAAAAAATAAAAAATCGTTACTTGGTGAAAACCTGGCAAACAGGCACCTTATGACACAAAAAATTGAAAAATTGAAAAAAGTAAAAAGAAATAAATTTGTCCAACGGTGAAAACCACTTCGGTGGTGCCTTGGGAACATACCATGGTAAAAACCAAGTTATTGGCACCATGTATAGAGACATTGCTCCTCCCTCCTTTAGGATTCAATCTCATCCTTTCACTTTGCACACACTCACAACCTATCCATCCATATTAAATTTACCCATTCCCATCATGGCTTGTTATTGATCTACCTAAGATTGATTAGCCATTCATAATAATCTTCCTTTTTCACCCCTTTCCTTCCATAATAAATTAGGTCCAATCTATAATTGGGGCAAAAATCCTAATTCTAGTAATGGAAATGGTACACTGAGCATCACATGTTTTGAGGAGCATCATCTTTTTCATTCCTCCTTCTTTTCACACACAATCCACAATAAAAGATCACTTGCATCACCAATTTGCAATAAAGTTTCATTCTTCTTCACAATAAAGTATTAGTTTCATGGATTCAGTCGAATTCAGATGAGACACAAGCAGCAATGGGCTTTCAACAAATCAAATCTTTCAACATACTTTGGCAGCAACATGGTTTTCAACATTATTTGTCCCTTATCAGGATGACAACATTGTGACCAAATCAAACATGTTAACATATATGGCAAGAAACACAAATAACTTGAAGGTTTCATTGTATGTTGGTGTCAAGTCTTGGTTTTCTTTTGATTTTATCTTTTGGTGACATGTCTTTTAGCTTTTTTGGGATGTCTCTGACTAGAGATTATATCTCCAGGATGTCTTTGACTAGAAAGGCAAGGATGGGGCATGCTCACCTATTTTTTTGCTGTCTGTGGATTGTCTCTTAGTAATGCTATGACTTGTCCAAGGATACGAGGACACTGTGAGTCTTGTGTGAATTGGAGCATTCCTTGTTTGCGACTATTTGATCTCCATGCAAACAAGTACAATGACTTTCTGGGTCGAACCTATACCTCGATTGTCATAACCTATTTGCCATAATAAATCTCAATGATGATAATAGCAGAAGAAGCTCTTTCACTTCCATATCTTCTGCCTTCCATCCCCCTTTCTTGATTGACCTCCATTGTCCTTCCTACATCTGTGTAGCCTGCTATCACATGACTGAGTATAATGGCACACCAAAAATATTTGCATTTCATGTAGTTTGCACCTGCATTACCACATATTAGCATTTCATGCATACAAATAGATATTACAATCGCACCACATCCTGCATGTATCATTGATTAGCATTTGCATTCTCATATGAAACATAAAAAGACAAATAATAATAATAATATATGTATCATGCATCTCATCATGTAAATAAATCATGAGTATACATCCATTTGCATTTTACATTTGCATCATACACAACATACATATATATTGCATTCCATCATGTACATATCCATTGTATTAAGAATCATAAGCATCATTGCATTTGTAATAAAACATGTAACATGCATTATCATATAGCATCATGGCATTGCATCACATAATCATAAAAGCATATAGAAACATCACATAGGAACACATGCATATAGTTCCCGCAAGGATGGATCATCTCATATATATATATATATAATAAGTGTCATGATACAATGATGTGAAAATCTCATATGCTACAAAAAATCACCCAAAGGTGTCTATATCATCATACAAAAACTAATACAAAATGGGATCCAAGAGAGCTATGATGAAGACACTCCCTCAGAGCCAGCTGGCCTTAAAGGAATTTGAGCTCCCGATGGACCAGCCCCTGGATTATCTCGTTTGTCCCCTCCTGCAGACCCTATGGGACCATCTTTTCACCAAAGTAGTTAGCAGTCTTATTTTTGCCCAAATCTCAGGCATATACATAATGTGTCTCAATCCCATAGCCTCGACAGCTGCCCGCTCCTCAAAGGTCAACTCTGGTCAAAACCTCCTTGTCACAGGGAATCTCTCCCACGAATCAATCTAGGGAAAGTACTCCTCCAACCAATCAAATTGATCATGTCAATCCTAGTGGTACTCATGTTCATCACATAGTGCTACTTCAATCCTAGTGGTGCTCATGTTTATCACATAGTGCTACTTCTATCCTAGTGTATATGTTCATCACATTGCACCTGATCCTGCTTAGAGGCTTTGCTTGAGTGTATCCTCTCAGCAACTTATCCAATTGGCAATGTATGTTTATCACAAAATTATCAATTCTATCCTATCTTTCCAGTTTGTCTTTTTTAGGGCACTTGCTTGAGTGTATCCTCTTAGAAGCTTATCCAATCGACAACGTATGTTTATCACAAAATTGCCGATTCTAGCCTACTTAGACATAAACACATTTTTGCAATGCAGACATGGTTTTAACCAACCTATACGTGATTTCTTGTCCTAGACGTGCATGTACATCATAGATGCGGTGTTGTTCTAAGCAGACGTGCTTGTCTTTCACAAACGTGCCCCCTTGACACAGACGTGCCTTTCCGACATAGACGCACCACAACATATACTTAGATGCCATCACATGCATATACATGACCATACCAAGCATAGACATGCCTATCCTGTGCAGATGCGTTCAATACTGACCTAGACACATTCATGTAAACTTTTACTAATTTCGTGTTTTTATTTATCTACCCTAAAGTGCATTAGTGACAACAATAAATGCATAAACGTACAAAGAGGCTTCGAGGTACTTACTGGCTCACCCATGTCGTCTGGTCTCTAATATTGCCAGACTCGATCGAACCTGTGAACTCTATCCATTGTTGTTGACTGCTTTGACTTCTCTAAGCTCTCTCTCTACACTCTAATCTCTTAGGTGTGTGGATGCAAATGAGGATGTTTTTCTTGTGGCCCTATCATATAGGTTACTTAACCCTAGTTTTCCATGTCAGTCTCTTTTTCCTACGTGATCTTGTCACCCTATCTTGTCAGTCCTTTTTAGCCTTTCTTTCTTATCGAGAGATTGTCTGTGATCTTTTCAAACATTTTCATCCAATCTCTCGAGGGGGCATATCATTCCCATCTTGGGGCAACTTTGTATCAATTTATCTTCTTTCAGCCAACACGACAAGCTTCATTGTCTCAAAGAAGGGGAAAATGTAGACACCTAAAATTGTCCTGTCTAATTAAATAAATATTTTATCTTAAGTCTTCTATTAATTAAATAAATTCTTATTTTTTTAATTAATTCATTAATCCTCTTCTAAGCCTTTCTTCATTTAAATAAATGCTTTTATTTATTTAAATTGTCCTTTTCCTGAATTAAATAAATATTTTATTTATTTAATTGATCCACTTCCTCTATTAATTAAATAAATCTTTCTTTATTTAATTAATTCATTAGCCTTTTGTACCAATGAAACTTGTCATTCATCTCTTAATTCTTCTCTTACCTATGCCCTTTATTATTTTATTATTTCCTCTACCTACCTTTTAATCCTATCTGACCATTTATCTTTACCCCTCTTAATCTTATCCCTCCATTTCTTAAAGTGTTCTCTATATAAGAGGATGCCCTCTTCCTTTTCAACCCTAATCGTCTAATCGCCTAATGACTGTGTCAATCAAGCCTTCTTGTGATGTAGCTATCAACCACAATTCGTTCTTTGTTGAGCTCTTGTGCACACATAAAATCTGAGAGACAATATATCAACAAGATCAATAGAGATATGAGACAATGGAGATTGAAACCCTACTAGACATGTGAATGGTATATCTTGTTTTATTATTGTTTATTTGCATGATCTTAGGTATCTTCATTTGTGTATGGTGGATGATTTTCATTGTTAGGCTAGGGTTTTTGTGGTTGGATCTTTGTTAGTCTTTCAATATTATTATTTTCATCATCCATTTTCACCATATATAAGGATGCTTGAAGTCTAGACCAACAGGAACACGTTTGAGGTTTTCCTTGATTTAAATAAGTGATAACCCTAATAATAAAATAGTTGGGTTGAGTAATTAGGACTCACCTAAACAAGATAATGAATTGGGTTTGGTACCCCATCTCATGGCCCTTGAGTGGAGACTTGAGATGAGCTTGGGAAGGCCGTGGAGACGGTAAGTCAATCTCCCTTGATTCTCTCATAGGTTGAGATGGATCCACATGTCTATCAGGGTTTAATATTATCCCTTCTTTGTGAGGATAACATGCAGAGACATGACTATCAGGGTGTGGTATTATTTCCTTCTATGTGAGGAGAGCATGTGATGAAAATCTTCCCTACATGTGTCCTTGTTCTTTATGCCATAATTGTTGATTAGCCTCTGAGAGTTTTATATTTTCAATTTAGCCATGTGATGTGATTTGGTTTATTGATTCATGTGGTTTTTCTTAGTTGTGGTTATTATCTTGTGAGATCTCTTGGGTTGTTAGGTGTCAATCTAGGTCTAGAGTGTGTGTGGGACCTTGTGTCATCTCCTAGCATGGGGGGTGGTTCCTTTTGGTTCCACATGGTTGGGTGGTTTGATGCCTTCTTCCATTGGGATGTTCTTTGTTGGATGTTCTTGTGCGTAGATGTGGATTCTTATCTTCTTAGCTTATGTTGGATTCTTGGAGTAGATTGTTGTACATATTATTAGAATGAGAGCCAATGTGGTGATATATTATGATTCACGTGGTATTTATGTTAGTAGAATTCATGAGATGGTTGCATTTGTAGATTGGACATTTTGTAACCTATTGTGAAATGATCATGTAATATTATAAGAAGATGATTAGATACTCTTGTAGGATATGGTATGTAAGAGATGAGTACCCTTAGTATTAATAATTTTGGTATTTGATTCACAATGAAAGACATTCTCTCAGTGTTCTCATCTTTGGTTTTGATTTATGCGTATTGGTGTAGGAAGGTCTAGTAATCATATATAATGGAAGCATGATGTAGTAGGTTGTGATCATGATACTTGTAATAAATTATAATATTGTAATCCTTGTTGAACCTATGTTTTTTATTAATAAAGCAGTGAGAACAAGGGCACTAACCCTTTACATAACAAAACTATTAAAAATCATAGTGCAGAAACAACACTATAACAACAATTAACAACTACTATCAACAAAAAGGAACCAAGTCTTTAGAAATCAGAAACAACAACAAAAAACAAAAAACAAACTACAGGGGTGCCTTGCGCACCCCAGTGACATCCATTGTGAAGAGGGGAAAATGTAGCAAGGGAAGATCAGATGGTTAGAAATCCAAGGAGACATTCAAAATGCAAACAAAACCATTTTATACCTTTCTATTTTTACCTCTCCCTCGAACTGAGCTTGATGAAGTGGATGATGAGGATGCGCCCTTGATGCTCCACTTGATGTGTTGCTTGCTTGATTTGGATGTGGATTGATCTCCTTTGCTCAACAAGAATAATGGATTGATATTTGGATTGGATTGTGACAGATAGATGAGGATTTGCATTAGAAGAGGATGAGAGAAGAAATAAGCAGCATGACAATGCATGAGAAGTGGATGATTTGTGAGGAGAATAGGATCCAATTTATAGATTGGAGAAGGCCAATGGAGGGCCAAGATTGATTTGATCATGAAGGGTTGAGATTGATTTTAGATAGAAGGCATGGATCAATGGTGCCTTGGGAAAATAAACAGGAATATAAAATTCTTGGGAAAAGGGGGGAGAAATTTGAATTTCAAATATGAGAAATTAAAAATTCCAAAATAAGGATGCATTGAGGGATTCAAAGAAATTTGAATTTCTTTGAGAGACTCAATGTTGATGTGACATGAGTGGGAATTATAAATTGAGGGATAATGATAAGCATGATTATGAGAGATTCTAGAAGGATTAATTAGGTTGAGTGGGATTAGGAAAATTGATTTGTAGGAATCACATGACTAGGTTAATTAATTAGAATTAATTAACTGAGTGGGTTTAGATGAAATAATTATTGGAGGGGACTTTAGAAGAATAGGGGAATAATTAATTTATTTGATAAATTAATTATTGGACAATAGTGACATGATTAATTAAATTAGATTTAATTGATTCTGAGATGAATAAGGATAACACAATTAAATTAATTAATTATGTTGATAGGATTAAATTAATTAAATATTAATTTTAGGTGTCTACACATAGCACTATTCCAATCATTGGACAAGAACTTGTAGAGGTCCCTAGCCTCCTGCTTGTCCTTCTCAGTGTCCGTAGAACGTTCCCTCAACAGAGAGAGGGTGAGCACGAAGCTATGTAAAATCTGCACATGGAATTTGTTAAGGCCCACCATTTGGGCTTCCCAAGCCTCCATCTTGTTCTTGAGCCGGTTGACATCCTTCTTGATAGTCTGTAGATCAAGCACATGGCCGAGGTTTTCGATTCTCTGCGTGATGTCCAACACATCCGTGCTCAGCTTTTCCATTGAACCTATGTTATGTATACATGTATTTAGGGAATAAGTTTTTTGGATGAATAACGATGCTATTTGGATTAGATTTATGTGTAGCTTATGTGATTGAATTAGAGATTATGCTTTATTCTTGAGTGGAATCTTCTATTAGGAAATGAAAATGATTATACTTTAGATTTGATATTTGGATATGTATGGATAATTGATGGTTGGGTGATTATGTTGTTAGATGTAAGATAACATTGTAACCTTGTAAGACTTGTTGAATAATTAGAAAGGGTATTTGTATGTTTAGTGATTATAGTTCTTGATGGTAACGAAGTTATTCTCTTAATGCTTTTGTCTTAATGAATGAAATTATGTAAGTGTTTAAGTGGGGATTGTAAGGTTAATTTTATTGGAAATGGCATAGATATGTCATAAGTGAACTTACTAATGGATCAATAACAAGATAATAAAGGTGTAGTGAATGTTATAAATAAGGAGATTAGGAACATTTGGAATTGGTTCTTTTAAAATGAATCTAAAGGGATAGATGGTAGTTGGATTATAATGTAATTTTAAGTAAATGATTCCTTATGTTAAAGGAAAGAGTAAATTATAGGAATGAATGTTAGAATATATTAGGATGTGAATGTATTCTATGATGATATTTATGTGCATGTGCTTAGAGTTTGTTAAGTAATGGCATTGAGATACCCTAGGGAAGGTTAGATGATGAGACATTATTTATTTCCGCTTGCGTATTATATTTTTATGTTCATGCTTAAGTAGATTAAGCATATGATTAGTGGATGTTAAGTGAACATAAATGATTATTGAGTTATGTGTGTGTTGCATTGGTTAATGTTCCAGGAAGATAAAACAAATGTTTATGTTTATTTGAGATGTATATGTAGTGTAATTGAATATTTCAAAAAAAAAGAAATTTATCTCTATTAGTTAGTTGGTTAATTTCTCTAGGGTATTTTTGTGGGAATTACACGTAATCTATAATCAAGTGGGAGCTACAATCAAACTTCTTATGCAAATATCAAATTGAATATTGAAAATGAAAATTCAAGATCAGAAAGAAATGTTGAAAACATACAAAACCTAAATGGAATGCTTCAAGCTAATTTCAAAAGATTCCAGCCACAGTTTCACCATCAATTGGAGGGCTTTACAATGACAAACATATGTTATATTTGTCAAGAATGTTATTTAGGAATCAGAGTACATTGCACATCTGAAGGTCCAATATGTAATAGATGTCGACAAAAGAGTGGTCTTCATAGATTTTCCGCTTCAAATAATATGGATCCTGAACCACAACTAGAGTAGCTTGCAAAATTGACTTAGGTAGAAGAAATGTTGATTGTACGTGTCAACCCAATACTACAAGTAACACATGCAATAGGTGGCCAATATAAATACAAAGGACACACAATAAGTTTTTCACAAAATATTGAACATGTTTCAAATTTTTTGCCACATACAATAAATCATTTGTCAATCATTATTGTTCGAAGAAGGGATCAACGTGGCACCAATTATAACTTTACAGTCAATAGAGAAC
The DNA here is from genome assembly GCF_030272615.1 of Cryptomeria japonica. Taxonomy (NCBI): domain Eukaryota; kingdom Viridiplantae; phylum Streptophyta; class Pinopsida; order Cupressales; family Cupressaceae; genus Cryptomeria; species Cryptomeria japonica. Next base: position 418,125,351 of record NC_081409.1, on the reverse strand, counting down.
GCATGTATAAAGAAGTTAAGTACAAAGTATACCATGACAAGTTTTACTTTGATGTTAGAATTGATGAAAATGGTTTGGACAATCTATCAAGAAATTGTGATGAAAACATTTTTAACAAATTGAAGATAGTGCACATGGAATTCGATTATGACGCAAATGAAATGATATTTGTGGGTCCAATGATGGACACAGATGAAACTCATATAATTGACCACACAACATCAATGGCTTCCAAATTTCGTAATACTCAAAGAGAGATGGAATTAATTCATGCATGGGTTAATAAACGTGACGCAAATCCAAGAACATTAATTGATTGACCAAGGATTGGTGCATCTCCTATTAATGACTATGTCACATCAAGATTACTTGATATGATATTCTTGACATTATTTTCTAATGGAAGTTGTGATTGGTTAGAACATCGAATGAGGCGAGTGCATCTACATGAATTTGTGAAGCATCTATTGTGATATAGGGACCATTGTTTTGGTCAACATCTGAGATTTAGATATTTTATGATGAATATGATAATGAGACATTGTGCACAAAATTCATTAGCTGCATTTATGAAAATAAGTTTTCAAGACATGTCAATCACCAATTATGAGTTATGTCAACATATGGAAAGTATGTCACAATCTCATCTAGCTGATAGACTAATGCGGTTTGGAACCAAATTGAGGGGTACAAAGTCATATTGGACCAAATATCGTGCAGAATTGATAGACACACTTCATCAAATATGATCTCCTACAATATTCTTCACATTGAGTGCTGCATATATGTATAGGCCTAATTTACATGCATTAATGCCAGGAACACCGCCAAGTAATCCATGAGAAGCTCAAATTTGGCAAAAACAAAATATCATAGACTATCCTCATATAGTTGCACACTACATGCATGTAAGACATTCAATATTTAGAAAATAAATTCTAGAAAAATGAATAAATATAAAAGATTATCGAATTAGATATGAGTGGCAACATAGGGGGTCACCACATCTGCATACGTTCATCTGGATGAATTGAGCACCAAATATGGACAACATTGATTGGTTAAATGAGGAGCAACGAAAAAATGATGAAATATATTTTCATTCTATTGTTCATGCATGGAATCCCAGACAAGATCCACATCAACAAAATATACAGGCATGTACACAAATATTCAAACATATATATCTAATATATCATATAAACTTCTTATACTTCATATTATAACTAACACATTTGTTTGTATTTCCTATTGTAGTCATTCCAAAGTTTCCTTCAACATGATCCATGTCTAAAAAATACAACACAACTTGCATAAATAGATATTGAACATGACTATGAAGAGATACTAAATTGTTTAGAACGACACACAGTTTGTAGGGAAGGTGCATGCCTATGAAAAAATGAGGAAGAATTGTTTGCAGGTAAGTATTTCCTTAGTAAAAACATTAATATGATGTTTAAATACGTAAAAATTATGCAAATTAATAGAATATATGAGTTCATATTCATTGTAGGTATAATGCTCCTTGGCCATTGAATCTTGGGGGATCCAGATTATATGAAGACATAGAAACAAGAGAAAAATAAATAGAACCAACAAAAAATGATCAAAGAGTGAATATACATAATCGTTACACACTGCAATTGTGGAGAGTAAATATAGATTGGCAACCCATTATTTCCAAACACGTAGTAATAAAATATATTGAAAAGTATGCAACAAAATTGGAGAAAGGCTTATAAATATACAACCAAATGTTGATGTGCCTATCAAACATGGAAAATTCTGATTTGGCTGCATGAGCATATATAAGACTTCTAATAGAGACAGTTATAGAAAGAGACATTGGAGATCAAGAAACGTGTCACATGTTGCTAGAACTTATATTAGTAGAGAGAAAAATGATATTTGTTAATCTAAATGTTTCACATGAAGTATTCAAACTTGTAGCTATACATATTGAAGTGAACAATGAAGAACAAACAATATCTCTCATTCATGGATATAAAACAAGGCCTCCTTCTATGGAAGATGTCTCATTGATTGATGCAACAAGATCATGGATATATAATCCTAAATGAAGAAGAGACAATAAATGGGAACCACAACAAAATGCATCTATTGTCAGAGTTTTCCCTAGGTTTGTATCCATTCCTCCACATGAGTCAGATAGATGGATTGACTTTTGTCTATCAAAGTTATTATTGTACAAATCATTCAGTGACATAGAAAGAGATATTGGCCATGATAATGACTCCATAATAACAAAGCAAGAATCATTCAACTAGAATCCTTGGCATGTGGAATGAACAACAATTGTAGAAAATGTTGAATATACCAGGGATTTTAAAATTGAAGATGATGAACTTGTTCAAACAAATACCATAGAGCATGAATGGGAGATTATATTTGGACTGCATCATGGTCAAAATATACAAGTTTCTAAAATAGATGTGTTGGGTAGAAGTGACATTAATAGACATACAAATTGGTCTCATGAATATCAAGGTGAAGAGTACATTGTTAGAGAAATTAATTTCACAAGCAACATGAGAGCTCATGGATGTCTCACACATGACAATGTACAACAATCCATCAACTACACAAACCTTAGTGCTAAACAAAGAAAAGAAATCAACATAATTATGACATGCTACCATACAAATCAAAATAGAGAGTCATTATTCATGATAATACAAGAAACAATAGGAACAGGAAAGCCATTTTTAATTGGTGCAATTAGCTAATCTCTTCAAAATGCAACAATCCCATGTCATTCTCCCCTTCTATTACTTGCACCAACAGGAGTTGCAACTTTCAATATAGGAGCCTATATAGTTCATTCAAAATTGAAAATCCCAATACGAGATTTTGCTCAGCTAGAAGGAACAAAACTTACAAGTTTTCAAGAGATAACACATATCAAATATATTTTGATTGATGAAATGAGCTTTATTGGTCAAAACATGCTGGAAAACATAGATTCTCAACTTTGACAAGAATTCCCACAAAATGCACATAGAAGCTTTGCAGGTACACTTTTCATTATAACTAATGAGAAGAACTATTTTATATAAAATCTAATATAATTCATATCTATGAAACTTCTATAATATTACTATATAGTTTAAAAAATATTTTTTGTCAATTTTCTTTCAAGAATATCTATGATTTTGGTTGGTTGCCTCCAGTCAATGATAGATTGACATATGCCACCAATAGATGGGAAAATTTATTGTGGGAGGAATTCAAAACTGTGATTACATTAGATAAAATTTTTAGACAAGATGGAGAAAACATACAACAACAAATATTTTGTCAACTTTTGACAAATTTGAGAGATGCAAACCCAGATATTCATGATTGGAGGTTGCTTATGACAAGAACCCCTTTTAGCATAGATGTTGCAATTAATGTTGAGTTTAACAATACTATCCATTTGTTCTCCACAAATGAAAATGTTCATAATCATAATAAGAAAATGTTATATTCATTGAAGCATCTCATTGCATGTAGTGTTGCAACAAAAGTAGCAAGTGCACATCCAACAAAAGATTTCTCAAGTGATAAACTTGATCTAGAGATATTGATCAGTAAGAATTCAAGGGTCATGTTGACTTCAAATATTTGGATAAAAGAAATACTTGTAAATGGAGCTCTCGGATATATTCGAAATATTGTCTACAACTCAGGAAGTTCCCCACCCGAACCACCAACATATGTGATGGTTGAGTTTGACAATTGTTTAGGAATACCATTTGAAGATAACAATCCAAAAACAATTCCAATAAAAACAATGCAAAGTGGTAGAACATATCAATTACCATTAAGATTGGCATAGGCATTGACAATACATAAATCTCAAGGATTGACTCTTTCAAAAGCCACGGTTGATATAGAACCAAAAGAAAGAACGAAATTGACATTTGTTGCAATATCTCATGTAAAGTCTCTATAAGGTTTGAGAATAATGTTGTCATTCACATATGACCATTACGAAAAAAATCATACCTAATAACACTTTATCAAAATATTATATATATAAAAAAATCATCCATTGCATTATGTATAAATAAAATGACAATTCAAAAATCTCAAAAATTAATGTAATATATTTTTCTAAATAAAATTCATGTAACCTTGCATCATTTTTTTGGTTATGATAAAGAGAAATGCTACATATATGTTGTTCTATTTTATTTCCTATTTAATTGCATACATTTACTTCAAATGAATTTTTCTATAAATATATCTAATTAACTCACCTTAACATATATTGTCTTCCTTTACTTCTACTCTTGTTTGCGATTTGGTTTTGGGTAAGTTGTGGGCTTGGGGAGATCGCTCTCTTTCTATTAAGCCCTGGACAACTTCCTTCAACCCCCTTACTGAACGTTTTGTTGTTCGTTTGGTTTGGGTCCACCTCCATTTCTGGGAGCCTTCTTGTTTTGAGGCCATCGATAATTCCATTGGTAGCTTCTTGAAGGTTGATGATGCCACGACCTTCATGAGTCATTCAACCTTTGTTTGTCTGTTAATTGATATTGACATATCTCTGCCCCTCCCTGGGGATGTGGTTTTGATGGTTGGGGATAGGCCATGGACTCAATCAGTAGATTATGAGGGCCTCCCCTTTCGCTGCTGCAGGTGCTTCTCAACGGGTCACTTAGCTTCAGACTGTTCTATCTCTCTCACTGCAAAGGTGCTGCAACTTGGTGGAAGGATGCTACTAAAGATCACTTGACGGTTAATGCTTCTGAGTCTACTTTTGTCGACTCCTCTCTGGAGGTTGATGTCTCCTCCCACGATGAGGTGCCCCTTACTACTGATGAAGCCTTTGTTGATGTTATTGCTGTCGTGGACTCTTCCGCCTCTTTGGCTCCTACTTCTATCGCTCCTGCTCCACAAATTCTCTCTTCTCCTGGCGTTTATGCTCTTGTTGTTGTTCTTCAGCAACAGTCTACTATTGTTTTACAGTAGCAGTCTAGCAGTGACTGCGGGATCCTCCTTGACTGATTTTTCTTTGAATGTTCCTAATGACAGTGTTGTTTGGATGGTTGTTTGTCGTAGGTGGAAGGGAAAATCTGCCTCCCTTTCCCAACCCCCCCTTTGTCAAGATTTAGGTGTTTCTCCCCACTCTTCAGTTGGGTTGGGTTGTTGCAGGTTTGACAGGTTTGTTTGGCCTGTCGGACTTTGTTTGTTTGGGGTTTGTACCCCTGCTTGGTTTGTTTGTCGCCTTTGGGTTGTTATTTATTTTTTGATAGCCTTTTGGCTATGTAAAGGGTTAGTGCCTTAGTTAACATTGTTTTTTAAAATCAAAAACACATATCGCCATTAAGTTTAAATTATTTATCTTCTACTATTCAATATTGATTTGAAAGCTAAAAAGATTTCCAAATATGCATCATTTTCTAAATATACTTCATGTAACCTTGCATCATTTTTTTTGTTATGATAAAGAGAAATGCTACATATATTTTGCTCTATTCTATTTCCTATTTAACTGCATACATTTACTTCAAATGAAAAATAATTCTATAA